>NC_137156.1:69849634-70458329 GCF_951394435.1 Stenella coeruleoalba
AATGTTAAACCAAATGTTATTACCAAGTTAGACCCCACTTGGTCCTGATATATTATCCTTTTTATGTATTGCTGGATTTAGTTTTCTAATATTTTGTTAAGGATTTTTGTGTGTGTGTGTTCTTCAGGGATATTGGGGTCTTAATTTTCTTTTTTTTTTTTTTTTTTTTTACAATGTCTCTGTCTGGTTTTGGTGTCAGTGTTCTGCTGGCCTCATGAAATGAGGAGTAGTTTGGTACCAGTTGCTCTGCCGTGATTGGCTGCAGAGTTCTAGTTTTCTTACTTTAAAGTGCATAGAGGGGTGGCTGTTGGCTGAAAGAGGTGGAATTGTTTTAATAATCAGCTGAGAATTTCTGCTTTAATAACATATGAAACATCTGTGGAGTAGTGTATTAGTTGTATATGAAGCAATTTATCATGGATGTTGAAAAATATTTTATCTTAAGTGGGATGAACAATTCGCACCTACCTCCCCTTATGCTAAAATTGCATTTATATTTTAGTAGCAAAATGTCTTTTATCACCGAGGGAATGAATTATCTGATTGTCATTCCTTTGTAATTTATGGAATATTCAATTAATAAGGTTTTATTGTATGTTAATATTTGAATCTCATTTTTTTTTCTCTCTCTACCCTCTTTTGGTTGTATTTCTCCCAAATAAAAGCTTAAATTCATAAGTCAGCTAGTGTTTTTTCACCTGTTGAGTTATTTCGCATGAAGGTGGTCACATGGCCACAGATAAAATAAAAATATTTTTTCGTTAGTGGCATTGTAGGTTGCCACTGCTGCTGTGGTTTCTGTTTTGGGGAGACTTTCCTTCAGAAAGAAGGATTATAAATTCAGTCTAACTCTGCAGTGGTTCAGTATAGAATGGAGTTGGAAAAAACCACGCCATCAATTTTGGTGAAGTAGAAATCTTGTGTTAAGTAAGCAGTGGGTGAGAGGGAATTGGGAGCAGCCATCCTGGTTCCCATAGTGATAGTGCACATCCAGGAAAAATACAGGGAAAAAGGGAATCATCATGGAAGAGTTTTGGGGGTGTGTTGTGATGCTTCAGGAAGCATGCCAACTTCTACACCTCTGTCTTCAGAATGATGTGTTTAGACACACATCCTACACAGTGTGTTCAGCAGTACTTGCTGTGCTTCTCTTTAGTCCCTGCAATCCTAGAGAATGGTACCTCTGGGGGAGTTGTGGCCCCATTGATTTAGAAGGATCTTCTCCCCTGTTTCTTTTCAAGAATCCTGGGAAGGTCAGTGATTTATGGCACCTATAAACAGGGACCCACAACATGGCTTGGAGCACCTGGTGACTTCTGATTGACAGGTGTTCCCTCCCACTGCTGTCGTCCCCAGTTCCTGGGTGGTGGACTGAGTTATACGATGCTTGTGGGGTGGTGCGCATGTTCTCAGATGCCGCAGGCCTGACCTTGATGCTGCCCCTTGTATCAGTCTCCCTTGCTCCTCTGGGGGATGCATATCAAAAAGTTCTCGGCATTGGGGACCACTTCCACATTTGTATAAAGCGGTCCCCCAGCATGAAACGTCCCTCCTTGCTCTCCGCCCATACATATCCCGTCATTCTTGAAGGCTTACTTCAAGTCCAGCCTCCTTCAGCCTCCCCTAACTACTCAAGCCCCCCACCTTTTCTTCTCTTTAGGGTCTACGTTTTGCATGTTTATTTTTTGGTATAGTCTTAACACATTTTGAACACATTTTGAAGGTTTCTTTCAGAGATATAGTCTAGGTCTGATTTTTTTAAAGTGACACAGAATGGAGGCTTTTTGTTTATTTACTTGACAGGAGTAAAAAATGTTCTTTTACTACACAATGGGAAATGGAGCAGAGAATTTAGGCTAAAAGAAACAAAGTTATTCACGGTCTTGATTTCTCGGCTTGATCCCCTGGATTATTGCCTTATTCCCTGTACTTTTAGACTCCGTGGTAAGATTTTTCTTGCAGACGTACTTTCTTGTCATTAATGAATTCTTTCCGCCACACCCACTCTGTTTGGATTTTTGAGTTATTTTTCCCTTTTGGTTTCTGTACTCCAGCTCTCTTTTTATTAAGGCTTCTTTGCCAGTTGTTTTTTGGGTATTGGTATCAGAGTCAGACATCCCCAGGACCAGATCCCAGGCTGTGTAATCCTGAGCAAGTCAATCTCCTTTTAAAAAGACCGAGGAAGCTTGCCTTGCAGGATGGTGGCGGTGGGGTGGCAGAGTTTGAGAGAATGCGTGTCAGGGCAGGAGCTCTTTTTTTTTTTTTTTTTGCGGTATGCGGGCCTCTCACTGTTGTGGCCTCTCCCGTTGCGGAGCACAGGCTCCGGACGCACGGGCCCAGTGGCCATGGCTCACGGGCCCAGCCGCTCCGCGGCATGTGGGATCTTCCCGGACCGGGGCACGAACCCATGTCCCCTGCATCGGCAGGCGGACTCTCAACCACTGCGCCACCAGGGAAGCCCAGGGCAGGAGCTCTTGATGGTAGCTCAGTAGGCTTCTCCTTGCTCTACCCCAGGGGTCCCCTCTGTCCTTGTGTATCAGAGGCGCACAGTAAGTGCTCTTCCAGTGGGTTAGTTACATTACGGGTAGGGTGACCTTGATAGTTGATAGCCAAGGGGAGGTGAGTGTCGTCAGGCTCAGGCCTGCACCCTTGAGCTTGCTGAATTGTTGCAAAGGCATTTTTCATGGTGTTTACCCAGTGGCAGGTGTGACATGTACAAAATATTAGCCCCGTGATAACAAAACCCATTAGTATAACACCTAGGAAGTCATTAAGGCCACAGGAAGTCAGTGGATATCTTACTCTGTGTCCTGCGTGGAGATCTGGGAATAAATAATTAAAGGAGAGAGAGAGAGGGAGACATGGAGTGGATAGTCTTGAGGAGGTGGGACCTTAACCACAGTAACCGCCACTTGTGGAGCAGCTGCTGTGTTCCAAGAACTGTCCCCGATAGTCACAACCACACCATAGGGCAGAGAAGTAACGTGAGGCTCCAAGAGGCTGTATTGAGGTGGGTGTGCAGAATTCAGAGAGAAGTGTCAAGTGGGCACTTCAGGGCAGGAGAAGAGAACGAAGAGATGGGTAAGGGTAAGGGATTTCAAGCACTTCAGGAATACTAAAATTTTAGCACCTCTTGATTTTTAAGATAAGCATCATTGGCTAGAGTTTGAGATTAATACGTTGTGGAACTGATTTTTGCCTGTGTGTTGGTTTTATGTTTATTGCTTTTGTATTTGTTTTGTGAAAACCCTTTACATTGGTTGGATTTTATATTCTTCGTAGGCGGGCTGAGGCAGTTACTTTCATAGCCAGGAGGAGCAGGGAGGAGGTGGGAGTGCTGAGGCAGAGGCAGCCGACTTGGATTCTGGTCACTTTCTTGTTACCCGGCTGCGTGACTCGTGCCCGATGCCGCGTCACATGGTGGAGGGGCTGACCCTTGGCGTCAGGCTTAGGTGCCCAGCCCGAGGTCTTTTCTCTGGGACCGTGGACTGGCCTTGTAGGGTTCCGAGCAGGTTTTGTTCTGGTGGCACTGGCTACAACTGTGGGGTCGGTTAGCGAGGGTGGTTGAGATGTCGACTGAGAACCAGGCTGTTTACGAGATCAGACTTCTTTTGATGTCTTAGCCGAGCCCCTTTGGAGCACTCTCTCTGTGAGTTTTTCAAGTATCTGCATTTCCCATCACGTTTTCCTTTTTGTCTTGCCTTCAAAGAAGCTCAGAGCTAAATTTATTGCTTGATTGCAGTTGCTGGGTTGGCCAAGGTTTTAAATATATATTTTTTTTACATGATTTTTTTCCTTTTCTTTTGATAATCTTCTTGTTTGTGTCCTTGACTGCATCCACCTTAAATCATTTTGAGACGTAGGTCAGGTATACATTTAAGAATCATTTCTGTGGGAGGTGAGCCATCAGACAAACAAAAACAGATTTGGGTGACTTGGGTTAAACAAAAAAAAAGTTTGGGATACATTTTGTATTTAAATTCCTTTTTATGTTATTTGCTTTCAGGTGGTCTGTACGGCTCACTTTACTGTCCTTTTATGTGGGGTAAGCATCAGGGGAAAGTTTTTCTTTATAACAATTATTTTCTTGATTATGAAAGAACTGGTGGGGTAACCCTCAGTTCTGACCTTGTTGGCAGACCTGTGATTCCCTGAGTTTGTGGGGGCCACATACCCTCGCTCTCATGCCTTGTTTGGGGCCTGAGGCAGCTCCCCTGGAACCCCAAGGCTGCTCTGGGGGTGAGGGCACTGAGCATGTGCAGCTGCTGGCTGATCCTTCTTAAATACGGAGAGGGAAGATCTGGGGCCTAGTTGCTGGGTGCCACTGCCCCTTTGTTACAGCCTGGCTTCTAGAAGTAACTTTTATGCACTCGACAAACAATTGTTTGGTATCAACTATACGCTGGGCACTGAGATAGGTGCTGTATTTTTAAAGCTCTTAATGATGACAGCAGAGTTGTTGATCATTACAGATAGGATAGACTCATCACACCGGCAATAAATTTTGGAGGCATACTATCGATAAGACTCCTAGTGGCAGATGTGGGCAGCTCCGGTAGAGGAACGGAGGGTCCTGCAGAAAGGGAGCACACTGGTTACAGTGGGGCAAGGTAGGGGAGCAGAGTTCCATGGCTAGGTTGTGTCTCTTGTGTGTGAGGGCCTATTGGGACACCTCTTCTCAGTCATTCCAGATGTCTGGGCTTATGAAGAAAGTACCTGAGACCCCTAAACCCTTTGGTGTGGCCCCCAAAGAGATGCTGGAGTTACTTCCAGAAGTTCTATGGGTGTGGAGTGTGCGGGCTGGCGGTGCTTCCCCTCCCCTCGCCTCCCCTCTTTGTGGCTATTCCTTTCTGAAATTCATCTGATTGCTTTTCTTTACAAATTGCTGGCCTAAGCTTTATTTTATCTAATTTTGTCTCTTCCAGCCTCGCACATCCAGAGCGTTGCTGGGGCCTGTGCTCATTCTGTCCCTTCCACTTCTCCTGTGGCCCTCCACATCCCGAGGGGGTAGGAGTGGGATTTGCATAATCTCTGCTTTTCCTGGCAGCAACAGGGAGGTGGCTGGCCAGGTGCTTTTCAACCTCTGGAACCTCTCCTTTCTGTGTTCCCCTCCTCGTCATCTGTCATTGACATATTTTGCTTCTTCTAAGACCCGGTCCTGCGTCCTCTCTCCCCGTCTCTCTCTGCCTCCTTGTTTCTTTTGACCCAAATCCTTCCCATCCCCATCCTGCCCTTCTTTGCTTGCTGTCTGGCTTTTCTTACCTTCTGTCACATTTACATGCTCACTATTTCTTCTTACTCCAAGCATCTGTTCATCTAAATCATGAACTGCAGTTGGTATAATTAAATATGTAATATGTTTATTTTAATATCAGTATGTTACTCGGTGCACATATTCGTAAAAGACCTGGCTGTCAGTGCTGGGTCAGATCACTGTTTGCAAATGGACACTCCTGCCAGCTCCCCTGCGATGTTCATCAGGCACCTCATCGGTTCTCTCTCTGTCTTTATGTCTCTCTGCTCCGTGTGCATTTCTCTCTGTGTGTTGCTGTCTTTCTCCCCAGTGCACATCGCTCCTATAGGCTGGCCCCTCTCCTTCCCCATAAATCCGTCTGTGGTTGCTCACCGACCCCTGGGTGAGTGAGGAGGAACAGAAGTGCTCAGGCAAGAGGCCGTTCGCAGGAACCAGTAAAGAACTAAAATTTCATGTCCTGCTCTTTATTTTCCTTTTGCTAGCTGCTCTAAAATTGCAGCACATTAGTAGTTGGGAACGTGGAGCCTGGGCACCCTCCCCTGAGTGTATCGCTGATGCAAAGGCAGTGGTGCCTTGTGATCCCCTTCCCCAAATGGGTGATAGGGAAACCAGCCCATCTGTGAGTGGAGTGACAGGGAATAGAGAATCCAGTATTAAGATAGATGATGCGGTGTTTGCTTGTCACTTCTGTTTAAAGGTAAATAAAAATCTATCTCAGGCTTAGAATTCTAGCCGCCTGGCCTGTGGGTGAATATTGACTGGCAAGCATCACCTCCCAAGTAGGAAGGCTTGCGTGCAAGGCTGTAAATTAGAGCTCTGCTTTAGACATATCTTCTTGATGTTTTCTGCTGCGCGGAATTAGAACATGTTGTTTCTTTTGAGGTTGGGAAATGCAAACAAGGATCCCCTTCCACCTAGACTGGTGGAAAGTAAATGAATAACTTGAAATCCTATTTTATCAGCCATAACATTTAGATGAAAGCTGGGGCAGTTAGATTAGAAGATTGTAGTATGTCTTGGACCACAAATTTTTATTCCTTTTCTGGAAGAGAAGAAGCACATTTTAGATTTAGATAGTTGTGTTATGTTTTGTAGGCTATCAGATACACAGAACGCTGGATTAAGTTTCTAGAGTCTTGAGTTTTAGCATAGTGATGGCAAGTCACTTGACCTCCATGGGCTCTGGTTTCATCGGCTCTCTAAGGGAATACAAATTCCCACCTCGTAGGAGGTACTGAAGATGAATGGGAAATTTGTGCCAAGCACAGAGTATGTGTTCAATAAATATTAGTACCTGGTAACCCTTTGATAAGCCTACTGAAGGCCTGGGTGGTTCGTTTTTATTTGTCGGTTTTATTTTGTTAGATAATATATGGCTGGACTTAAAATAATACATGCTGCTTGTGCTTCTGTGGACGTTGGCTCTTTTAGGGACTTAACTATATTGTTGTCACAGAAATTTTGAAAGGACTTAATGGCTCCAAAAAGGGCTGAAAAGTTTTGAATTTCCTTTTTTATTTTTTGCAAAAGAGTTTGAAGCTTAAGTCATGTAATTAATAACAGGGGAGGTTAAGAGTCAAAGATTTTTCTTTTACTCTGGTCATTTTTTAAGCTGAACTTGGCATGGGTTGAAGCAAATCCGTGTCTTCTTGACCATTCACTTTAAAAAAAAAAAAACTGAGAAGATAGATTCTATCTCTAATGAAATAATTGCAAACAGTCTTGTTAACATATGGTAGTGATTTTTCACAGAAGCATTGTTGAAAGGCATGGGAACTACCAGGTTAAAAGACGTAAAAATAGCCAGTGCTTCATACAGTCCAGATGGTATCTGCAGACTAGAGAGGATCCGAGAGGCACGAGAAGCGTCTAGAGCATCTAGAGCAGGGGTTGGAAACCACGGCCCCTGGCCAGGCCCAGCCCGCTGCCTGCTTTTTGCGTGGCCTGTGACGGAGGATGGTGTTTTACATTTTTAAATGGTTAAAAAAAAAATCCAAAGAAGAATACTATTTCGTGACATGTAAAAATGATATACAATTTACATTTCGGTGCCCATAAGTAAGGTTTTTCTTTGGATCCCAGCCACTCCCATTTGTTTATATACTGTCTGTGGCTGCTTTAGTGCTAGAAGGTCAAATCGAATACTTGCCTGAAATATTCACTGGCTGGCATTTTACAGAAAAAGATTGCCAATCCCTAATCTAGACGGTGAGGAATTTTAGTTCTAAGATATAGTAGTTGATACATGGCTTCTTTTTGAAGTTCAGCTTTTAAACTTTAAGCCTTTTTGCTTTTGAAAAACTTTTATTAATAAAGTATAAAGAACAACAACCCACATGGCCTATTAATCCCACTACTCAGATCACCCTCTTTCACGTTTTCTGTGATAAAAATAAAAATGCTCCTGGTAGAAAATTTTCAAACAGTGTAAGCAAGGTATAAAATGAAAACCTGTTGCCTACTTTTTCCACTATCCCAATTCTTCTACCCAAAGGTAACACAATAATTTAATATTTAACATGCGGTTACACCAGAATATATATGGATATCCTTTTTTAAACAGCTTCTCATGGAATGCTTAATTCACTAGTAAAATACCTTAGTTATTTATTTAACCTTTTATTTGAAAAATTTCATATGTGTACAGCCTATGACAGAAGAGTACAACAAACCTCAGGAACCCCTTATTCAGCTTCGATATTTTTCACCTCACGGCTAAATCCTGTGTTCTCTGTGGAACCCACTTCCCATGTTAATTTTGAAGCAAATTCCAGGTACATCATTTCATCTGTAGATATTTCTGTATGTATCTCTAAAAGATGACTCTTTCAAAAACATGACCGCAGACTAAAAAACGTAAAAAACCCAAATTAATATAAATTTGAACACTGGGTATTATTTACAGTTGTCTCTTCCCCCCACCCCCAGTTCTCTTTTAAATGTCATAGTTTCTTTTACTCTTTGGTTGAATCAGGATCTGGATAAGGTTCACATGATGTGATTGATTGTCATCCTTTAAGTAAATTTTAATCTGTATGTTCCCTCAACACCTCTTCTTTTTTCCTCCTTACTACTTACTTTTCAAAGAAGCCAGGTTATTTGCTATGTAGATGTGTCACATCCCTGTGGTATTGTTGAATCAGCCATTTCTCCAAGAAGTCAGTCCTGTTGTTTTTTTTTTTTTTAAAGTGGGAAATAGTATTTCAAGACACAGTCTGGGCTCAGAGGTGCATGTCCATAAACAAACAAACAGCTTTTTATAATAAAAAATACACATATAGATAAAGCATACAGTACAACACTTATGTAACTGTCACCTAGGTCAAGAAGAAGAATATGATAGCAGCTCAGAAATACCCTAGTGCGTCCCTTTCTGACCACATCCTCTCCCTTTTCCCCTCAGCATAACTGCTCTCTTGATTTTGATGATAATGACTTCCTCGCTTTTTTTTTTTATATCACTTATATATCTACATCCGTAAGCAATATAGCTTGGTTTTGTCTGTTTGTGCATTTTATATAAATGGATCGGGTTGCATGAATTCTTTTATATCTTCTTTCATTCAACGTTGTAAGATTCATTTGTTTTCGTTTTCTTTGCAATATGATATTCCATTGCATGAATAGACCATAATTCATTTATTGATTCTGCTAGTGATGTACATTTGAGTTGTTTCTAGTTTTGAGCTGTTAAAAGATGCTGCTAAGACTGTCCTTGTGCTTCTCTCCTGACGCACATGTACCTATATTTCTGAAGGGTATAAACTTAGAAGTAGAATTGCTGGGTCAAAAGGTATGTGTATTTTTCCAAAGAGTTGTACCATCTGGTACCCTCACCAAGAGTGTGTGGGTGTCCTATTGCTTCACGTCCTTGCCTATGCCTGGAACTGTAAGACTTTTAATTTTCTTTCCAGTTTGTTGATTGGAAGTGGTAACTCTCTGTGACTTTAGTCCAGTGTTTCCCTGATGACCAGTGAGGTCAAACACCTTTTTGTATGTTAAACTGGCTGTTTGGATTTCTTCCTTTTGTGACGTTTCTGTTCAAGTCTTTGGCTCATTTTTCCATTGAACTGTCTTTTTCTTATTTGTAGGCCTTTTTATGTGTATTGGATACAGGTTCTCATTGGTTTTGTGGGTCGTATCTTCTCCCATTCTGTGCCTTTTCATTTTCTTTATGGTGCCTTTTGATTAACAAGTTCTTGTGCTTTTTATGCCTTATTTTAGGAAATCTTCCTCAACTCTGAGATAGGTTAGACCATATAATAAAGATACGAAATATTCTTTAGTAAAAGTATATAAATAAGATCTGATCTTTCAAAAGCCTTGCAGCTTTTTCTTTCTGTGTACATTCTGTTTTTAAAAATCTACACAAAAGGAGTAATACTGTACCTTACTTTTTCACACAAAGTTTTATTTTACAGATCTTTCCACATCATCCATATACTAATCTACCTTTGTTTCCAGTTTTATTTCCTATTAAGATGTGGTGCTGCAAAAAAAACTCTTGTGCATAATCTTGGCATAACTTTGTGAGTATACTGATAAAGCAAATTCTAAACAGTAGAATTTCTGGGTCCAACAATTTGCTTGTGTTAAATATTAATAGATATTAATATTTGCTCTCAGTTAATAAATGTGAAAGAGCCAGCAGCCCAGCTGACCACATCCAGAGAAATTAGCTATATGTGAAGTGTTTTATAGACCTCACCTACATGGATTGCAATATGACTATTTATTTATTTTTTTAGGTTCTTTCTTTTTTTTTTAAACATCTTCATTGGAGTATAATTGCTTTACAATGTTGTGTTAGTTTCTGCTGTATAACAACGTGCATCAGCTATATGTATACATATATCCCCATATCCCCTCCCTCTTGCGTCTCTTTCCCACCCTCCCTATCCCACCCCTCTAGGTGGTCACAAAGCACCGAGCTGATCTCCCTGTGCTGTGCAGCTGCTTCCCACTACCTGTTTTACATTTGGTAATGTATATCTGTCAATGCCACTCTCTCACTTCATCCCAGCTTACCCTTCCCCCTCCCCGTGTGCTCAAGTCCATTCTCTACGTCTGCGTCTTTATTCCTGTCCTGTCCCTAGGTTCTTCAGAACCTTTTTTTTTTTTTTTTTTAGATTCTGTATATATGTGTTCGCAAATGGTATTTGCGTTTCTCTTTCTGACTTACTTCACTCTGTATGACAGACTCTAGGTCCATCTACTTCACTACAAATAACTCAGTTTCGTTTCTTTTTATGGCTGAGTAATATTCCATTGTATACATGTGCCACATCTTCTTTATCCATTCATCTATTGATGGACACTTTGGTTGCTTCCATGTCCTGGATATTGTAAATAGTGCCACAATAAACATTGTGGTACATGACTCTTTTTGAATTATGGTTTTCTCAGGGTATATGCCCAGTAGTGGGATTGCTGGGTTGTATGGTTGTTCTATCTTTAGTTTTTAAGGAACCTCCATACTGTTCTCCATTGTGGCTGTATCAATTTACATTCCCACCAACAGTGCAAGAGGGTTCCCTTTTCTCCACATCAACTCCAGCATTTATTGTTTGTGGATTTTTTGATGATGGCCATTCTGACTGGTGTGAGGTGATACCTCATTGTAGTTTTGATTTGCATTTCTCTAATGATCAGTGATGTTGAGCATCCTTTCATGTGTTTGTTGGCAATCTGTATATCTTCTTTGGAGAAATGCCTATTTAGGTCTTCTGCCCATTTTTGGATTGGGTTGTTTGTTTTTTTCATATTGAGCTGCATGAGCTGCTTGTAAATTTTGGAGATTAATCCTTTGTCAGTTGCTTCATCTGCAAATATTTTCTCCCATTCTGAGGGTTGTCTTTTCATCTTGTTTATGGTTTCCTTTGCTGTGCAAAAGCTTTGAAGTTTCATTAAGTCCCATTTGTGTATTTTTGTTTTTATTTCCATTTCTCTAGGAGGTGGATCAAAAAGGATCTTGCTGTGATTTATGTCATAGAGTGTTCTGTCTGTTTTCCTCTAAGAGTTTGATAGTGTCTGGCCTTACATTTAGGTCTTTAATCCATTTTGAGTTTATTTTTGTGTATGGCATTAGGGAGTGTTCTAATTTCATTCTTTTACATGTAGCTGTCCAGGTTTCCCAGCACCACTTATTGAACACGCTGTCTTTTCTCCATTGTATATCCTTGCCTCCTTTGTCATAGATTAGTTGACCATATGTGCATGGTTTGTCTCTGGGCTTTCTATCCTGTTCCGTTAATCTATATTTCTGTTTTTGTGCCAGTACCATACTGTCTGGATTACTGTAGCCTTGTAGTATAGTCTGAAGTCTGGGAGCCTGATTCCTCCAGCTCCGTTTTTCTTTCTCAAGATTGCTTTGGCTATACGGGGTCTTTTGTGTTTCCATACAGAGTGTGAAATTTTTTGTTCTAGTTCTGTGAAAAATGCCATTGCTAGTTTGATAGGGATTGCATTAAATCTGTAGATTGCTTTGGGTAGTAGAGTCATTTTCACACTGTTGATTCTTCCAATCCAAAAACATGGTATATCTCTCCATCTGTTTGTATCATCTTCAATTTCTTTCATCAGTGTCTTATAGTTTTCTGCATACAGGTCTTTTGTCTCCTTAGGAAGCTTTATTCCTAGGTTTTCTATTCTTTTTGTTGCAATGGTAAATGGGAGTGTTTCCTTAATTTCTCTTTCAGATTTTTCATCCTTAGTGTATGGGAATGCAAGAGATTTCTGTGCATTAATTTTGTATCCTGCTACATTACCAAATTCATTGGTTAGCTCTAGTAGTTTTCTGGTAGCATCTTTAGGCAAAGATGTATAGTATCATTTCATCTGCAAACAGTGACAGTTGTACTTCTTTTCCGATTTGGATTCCTTTTATTTCTTTTTCTTCTCTGATTGCTGTGGCTAAAACTTCCAAAACTATGTTGAATAATAGTGGTGAGCGTGGGCAACCTTGTCTTATTCCTGATCTTAGTGGAAATGATTTCTTTTTTCCCCATTGAGAACGATGTTTTCTGTGGGTTTGTCGTATATGGCCTTTATTATGTTGAGGTAAGTTCCCTCTATGCCTACTTTCTGGAGGGTTTTTATCATAAATGGGTGTTGCATTTTGTCGAAAGCTTTTTCTGCATCTACTGAGATTATCCTTCAGCTTTTTATCCTTCAGTTTGTTAACGTGGTGTATCGCATTGACTGGTTTACGTACATTGAAGAATCCTTGCATTCCTGGGCTAAACCCCACTTGATCATGGTGTATGATCTTTTTAATGTGCTGTTGGATTTTGTTTGCTAGTATTTTGTTGAGGATTTTTGCATCTATGTTCATCAGTGATATTGGCCTGTAGTTTTCTGTTTTTGTGACATCTTTGTCTGATTTTGGTATAGGATTATTTTTGAAAGATGGACACTTATTCTCCATATTTCAAAGGAAGAAATTGCTAATTTAGCCAAATTATAGTTTGGAGCAAATTTCTTGGGAGAGTCTATGCTGTGTGGAGTGTGCATCATGAAGAACAGGGAGGTAAGGAGGTGCTTAACTGTGCTATAAAATCAGCACAGAGAAGCCATTCTGAAGGACTGTGATGTTCTTTGTGACAACTCACTTGAGAGTTCTTGGGCTTCTGAGTAATCATCCTCACCAAAGTAGGGACTTTGACCAGCCTTTTGGATCTTAGGTTTTATTCAAATGGAAATACTTTTTCCCCCTCTTGCTTTAGAAATTCTCTGAGTATAGCTGTTTTTCCTCAAACATTTCCTGAGTATCTGTGTTCTAGGGAATAGTGAATACTCTGGGGAAGGTAGAGGGTGGGTTGTGAGATTTATTGTTTGTCTTCAAGCAGATACCATCACATGGAGGGGTTTAGGTGGTAGTTTATTTGTATCATGGGCTTTTACCATTAATTGGGTATTACTCTCCTCAGGGCATCATTTAAATCAAAGCAGCTGAGCCAGTCACCAAAGATCCCATGTTATATGATTCCATTAACATTAAAGTCCAGAATAGGGAAATGGACGGAGACAGAAAGTAGATGAGTAGTTACCAAGGGCTGGGTGATAGAGGGAGTTGGTTGGGGATAGCTTAAACGATACGGGTTTCTTTCTGAAGTTATGAAAATGTTCTAAACTTGGTGGTGATGGTTGCACGTATCCCTGAGTACACTAAAAACCATTGAATTGTACACTTTAAATGGGTGAATTGTATGGCATGTGAATTATATCTCAACAAAACTGTTAAAAAATATTGAAAAATCAATGCAGCCGTTTTTCCTCTGCTGGCTCAATGAGATTTCCCTGTAAATTCTCTGGTTGCTTAAAAGAATGGATGAGACAGCATTCCCAGGTCTGGAGGAAGGGTCCTAAAACAGATGCCAGTTTGATGTAAGTGAAATAGCCAGTTTCTTACCGATAGAGAGGAAACTGATTTCCTTCTTCACTGAATATGAGTCAGTGCTGTTCAGAGGCCCTTTAAACAGGGGAGCAACGTTATTCTTTTTGCAGGGCAAAAAGCCAAAGCAAAACATTGCCCACAAACCCATTTAACTCAAATTTTTGTAACTTCTCTGAATTTATAATGAATATAGATTTTAAATGGTGTTTTTCCTCACTCCCCTTTTCTGCGTAAACCTTTTCTGATGCCAGGAGGGAGGAGGTGGGGTAAAGAACTTGAGTGTACAGCTGAGTTAGTATTCGTTATTCGCCACGTGTGCAGTGTTCAGAGCCCTCTCTTTAGGTAGGCCTGTGGTCTATACTCAGGAACTGAGGTGTATTTATTGAGGTCTCAGTGCTTGCCTGTCCTTATGTAAAGGTGCTCTGGCCTTACCTAGGGATATAGCACCTGACTGAGATGAATATGTGAATAGTAAATGTTGTCCTATTAATAACACGTAAGGATTGTTTACTGTGTGCTTGGCCTGTACATTTTGTAGTTGTTACAAAAGCAGGAAAAAACTCTCTGGCACTCGGAGGTGTCATTTTCTTGTTTAGTGCCTACAACTGAGGTGGTGAAGGCCCTCTTACTATTATGTTACAGGCAAGGAGACGTTCAGAGAAGTCAGGTGTCTTGCCCAGGGTCACATGGCCAGTAATGGGTAGATTCACTCCCAGATCTGTCCAGCACCAGAGTCTGAACTTTTTCTTGTCAGGGGAGAGGGGACATGCAATTGATAACATTTTTATTCTACGATTAATGCAGATTAAAAGACAAGGGAAAGCACAAAGAAGAAAAATAAAAGCTGCCCATACCTCTACCCCATGGGCTTGCCCATCTTGAGTGTTTCTGTGTATTTCCTTCCAGTCTGTTTATGTGCCTTCTGATCTATTTTTATGTCCACCCAACCTCTGTCAGCCCATCAGTGAAGGCCGTTGCTAATTCATTAAAGGACCTTGGGACTGAGGACACACAAGTCATAAATCAGGATGTTTCATGGGCTGGGGACTGGGGTGGGGGTGGGGGCAGGACACAGACCTGAAAAGTTCACACCACAGTCCATCTCAGGGAAGGTCGTGCTTGCCCAAAGTGTCCCCTTAATCTTTCTGTACTCCCGCAAGTGTTAGACTGTCCCTCCTGTGCAACATTTAAAGAAAAATCCCTCTACAGGGGCACGTGCTGCAGCCCGTACGCTTATGGGGCGTGTATGGTGAATATGGAAAAGTGCAGGGCTAACAGTAACAGTAACGGCCTTGGGGTCTCATAGGTGAGTGAGGTGGGTGGTGGGGATAGAGGTGGCTGGAGGCTTCCGGAGACTGATGGCACTGGGTCCGGCTTGCAGGCAGTTGAAAACCTGCAAATCTGGGAGAGAACGTTCCAGGTACTATGAAAGGGTCGTGAGAACCTCCAGTGCTGGGAGGACTAGGCGAGGGAAAAAATCAGATGGAACTTTACCCGGTGAGTCATCAGTCATTTGCTCGGTGATTGGTGGGGGTCACCTGCTGTTGTATCTCTTCCCAGTGTCGGGGGTGGGGGTGATGGTGGTGGTTAGAGCTTCCTCTTTGAAGTAATATCAAAAGAAGAGCTATATTTATAAAGGAGGCTGCACCTCCCATGTGCATGCGTGTTTAGCTGTAAAGGCTGGGGTAGCTGACACAGTGGCTTGAGGGTAGTGATGCCTAATGGTTAGGGCTCAGGTCCTGGTTCTCTACAGTAGTTCCGACCGCGGCAGTGCTGCTTTCTAGCCGTGTGACCTTGCAGATTGTTCAGCCTCTCATTTGCAGAATGCGGCGGCACCCACGACACCTGCATTTAGCACAGTGCCTGGCCCAGAGTGAGTTCTCAATAAAGACGAGCTAATGTTTTATAATTCCAGAAAGGGGGAGAGATGGATGTTTAGGTTGGAAAACTGGATTCTTCTCTTTGTGCTCACAAAGAAAACCATGCGATGAAGCCTACGTAAGTCACTTTAACGTGGTGTGGGGCCTCGGTTTCCTCAGCAGTGAGAGGACGTTTCTAAATGATCTCTTAGATTCTACCCATGACTGTAATTCTGTGATTCTGTAGTTTTTCGGTCTGTTTTACACCATATATCGTTACAGGTTTTATTTTTCTTGGGATAACTTTTAAGATCTACTCTCTCGGCAACCTTCAAATATGCGATACAGTATTGTTAATTGTAGTCACCATGCTGTACATCACATCCCCAGAACTTAGTGTGTAACTGGAAATTTGTACCTTTTGACCCCCTTCACCCATTTTACCCATTCCCCACCCCACGTACAATTCTGTCCTTTGGAAGACTGTCTCATTGAACACAAGCTACTGGTCAGAAGATTTCCTTGTTTGAGTCTCGCCACGGCATTGACGGTCAGTGACCAATCCTGCCACTTTCCCAGATGAGGAAGCAGGCTTGCAGACCTCGGAGTTTGTGAGAAGAGCATATTCTAGAAAATGAAGGCCAGGGTCCGTTTAAAATGAATGTGTGAAATGTGGATGTGCCTCGATTGGGCTTCGGCCCTTGTGGCGAAACTGAGCTGGAAAGGGGTTCTTGGAGGATCTGGGCGAGGATTTCAGGAGACGTGATTCCCAGGAGAGCTTCAGGCTAGGACGGTCATGGTAGAGCAGTAATTTACAGGCTCCTGACAGCTTGAAAAGGTCATGGTGTTCTTTATAAATGAAAACAAAGTAACTTGGGGTTCAGGGGAAAATGGAAGGGCTTGCAAAGACTGACCTCAAAATCCCCATTTGTTATACCATGTCAGAATTTGATTTGTTTGATGCAATTAGCTCAATCTGGACACTTCCTTATTCTAAAAGCAGCTGGGATTCAGGGCACAGGCTAAAGCAGTGTTGGGGCAGGGGGCAGGGAGAAGGCCCTCTGGCAACAGTGGAAAGGCCGGATTGTTTCTATTGTGTGCCCTGATGTAATTCTGTGCCTGCCCTCTGTGGTTCATCACTTTCCGTTTCACGCATCCTTTTTGTAAACCAATTACAGAAGCAGGGACAAATAGGCAGTCGCAGAGTGGATCAGAGCCCTTTAGAATGGGTAACTGATGCAAACTTGGCTTCCGCTTGTTGAGGGTGGGGAGTGTGTAAGGATGGGGCAAGGAGAGATTCTTTCTTGGAGGAATGATGGTCACAGGGTCACGAGTATTGCACGTTGGGCCTCTTCGGCCAGGCCCTCCAGCACCTGAGGTCCTTCGAAGCGGCTTACTGGCTGCACAAGGCCTGTGGCTGTGGTGGAGGCTGCGGTGGCTGAGCTGTAATTTAGATGTTGCCACTGTTCAGCCATGAAAGGGCAGGGTCAGGCTGCTGTGTCGAAGTGCTGGGAGGGAGGCTCGGGCCCTGGGGGGAACCGGTGGCTGCATTTTGAGTCAGCGTGATTCCCGGAACCCCAGGAGCGATGCTTGGACCCTCACCTTAGTGGGCCAGAGTTTGGGTGGGGGTCCCCAGACCAACTGTTTGTGCTTCTAGGGGTAGGCACTGAGTTTATAGCTGTTTGGTGATCAGGGTTGACATTAATCTGCCCTTGGTTTTGTTATCGTAGAATGGCTTCTGGCTTAGGCTTCTGGTGACCGGCTGCTCACAGCCATAATTCAGTCCTTGAAAGGCCGTGAGAGCCGTGATTTGGCTAGCAGGGATGAGAAGCCATTTCTGAAGAGACCCTGCTTCCTTTATGATCGGGCATCTCTTCTGCATTTGTTTTTGCCCCAAGCACCCCCCCCCCCCCCAGCCAATGGAAAGTTTTGCATTACAGGGCCCAACTCACCAGCCTGGCCTTGCCAGCACGATTATTACTAAGTCCGTTGTATCGTACAAAGATATTGCAAAGTAAATGGATAGAAAACGGCCCTGTCCCCTGATATTGGGCAAGTGGCTTGACTCTTCTGAGTCTCTGGTTTTTTTTTATTTTTAAAATTTTCATGGTGGGGATAACAGTAGCAATATACACCATGGTTATGAAGAAGAATATATGAAAGTTATTTGAATGGTGGAATGTATATAGAATAAGATGGCATTCTTATGTAAAGTGAGACCTTCTGTAGAAAAGTTGTTTGTAGTAAATTGCATCATTACATACTCTACTTATATAGTACTTAATATTTGCCCAAAGAGCTTTTGTTTTGTTATTCCTTTTTGATCCCATCAACAGTTGTGTGCAAGAAAGAGGCAGGAATCGTTACTCTCCGCCACCTTTGACAAAGGAGGGGAACTGAGGCTCCCGGATGTGGTGACTTGTCCAGGGTTATTTACTGAATAAATGCCCACATGAGTAATCTGAGGCCAGCGCTCTTGCCATCACTGTGTGCTGAGTGCAGAGCATTAGGGCTCATTGGTCATGGCCTTGAGGGCTCACCTGCCTGTCTGCCGCCCCTGTTTGTTTGCTTAGCAGCTCTCGACTGAGGGCAGCTGGTGCCCAGGCCTTCTGCTGGGTGTTAGGAATGTTGTTAACAAGGGGGCCCTGGCGCTCGCCCTCTGGGAGCCTACGGTCTGGCCGGGGAGGCGGACTGTAATCATTACAGTGTCAGTCGGTCCTCTTTCTCTTCTGCCTCCTGTGAACGTGCCAGGGGCGGGGGTGGAGAGAGACTTGGCTCCCTGACCTTGGGCTTCGTCTTTCTGTCTCTCTCCTTGTGGGAAGTCCTGAGACAGCTCCTTGAATGGTGCCTGTTAGGGTTCCACCTGCCTCTGCCCGAGGCTGTGCGTGCTCAGCAGTCCGCGACAGTGGAGGATGCGCTAGTGTGGCCTGGAGGGCTGTGAAGACAGAAGAGACAGAGAGCTTTCTCCGAGGAGACACATTTGGAACCGGCTCTTAAAGATGATGACAGTGGTCCCTCGGGGGCATTGCCTCTCCTGCTGGCTCTCATGACCCATGGTGGGATGTTGGCAGCTTTCACTGGGACCTCTCGTCCTATTTGTGAAGTTTTAGTACTGGTTTACTTGCTCTGAGTAGAGCTGGATATGACAAGGCAATAAAGTTCTAACTTTGTTTTCCCTCTAACATCCTCTCCCTACCAGAGCTTTCCCCTAAGGGGGCAGTAAAACGGGACCACTTTTTGGTGCTGCTGGGCAGCCTTTCCAGTATGAGTGAGAGGGGTTGGTCTGGAAGAGAGGAGCTGAGGAGGATTAGCCTAGATTTCACAGGTGGGTGGGTGGAGGGAGGTCTGGACTCATCATATAAGGAAAGTTTTTTCCCTTGCATCCTGGAATAGAGGTGATGTGCAGACTTCTCTGTGGTTGTTTTTCCTCTTCCTCTCTTGGTCCTTTGATTCATTCTGCATCACGTCGTGTCTTTATTTTTCCCTCTTTGCCCCTTTCTCTCCTGAAAGAGGATTTGGTGGAATGGTTAGAATCATCTTAAATACACTAGCTTCGTGGCTTAGTTGTTTGTGCATAAAGAAACTGAAGAAGAATATACAACCTTGGCTGTGTTCCTTCACAGATTGTATCCTTCCAGAGAGCCGAATTTTCCAGAGTGCTGAAGCTGAATTTTATTCATTGTAAGCAGCAAAGCTTTTCTTTATTTTTAAAGATCCATATTGGAAGGGAATTCTCTGAAATGTATTACCCATACACATACACTGCCTTTGTAAGCAGACTGTTCGAAACCTAACCTGACGTTTTCTCCATCACACAGGGTCAGTGTTCGGGACATGGAAGGTTATTCTGTGCTGGAGGAATGATGCCTTTGGGTTGTTCGCCCCTATAGTAAAAGGCATCGGAGTCTCATACTTTGCTGATTCTTATATCTGGGCTTTTTTTTTTTTTCCTTCCACTATGTTGGGTGTTCCTTTTGCTCACAATTTCTCTCCCCTTCTAATCTGTGTGTTTAGGAACAAGAGAGCAATTTATTTAGAAATGTAACAACAACATCTACCATATAGTGGGTTCTTATTGTAGTCACTGCAATAGTGCTTTTCACGAATGTTCCCATTTAATGCCCACACAGCGCCAGGAGATACATAGCGTCATCATCCTTATGTTACAGAAGAGGGAACTGAGCAGCAGAGAAGGCGACCACATATCCTTCTTGCCTGAAGTACAGGAAATTAATTCAACAGGCATTCATTGGGGGCTTGTATTGTACTTGTTAAGCATCATTAATTAAAAATAATTGGTACGGGGTGTTGATAAGTAACAGTGAAAGAGTTTGAATCATAGAATATTCTTAAATAGTCTGGTTATTTACAGGGCTTCATGAGTCTTTGTGCTGTTTTACAACACTTAAAGCGATTTAAGCATGAGAGAAACAGTCTTTGTAAATTGAATTAAAATGCAACGGTAGTCTTCTCACTGCTGCTTGGGGTTCAGCTGTTCAGACTAGAACAAAATTAAGCGCAGTAGTCACCTAAACAAACAGTATAGGTGTAGATACCTATACTGATATCATAATTTGTGTTCATTTATACAGTCTAATTATCCTCATCTTGAAAGGGACTTGATTTTAAAAATAATTTTATGAATTTATTTATTTTTATTTATTTTCGGCTTCGTTGGGTCTTCATTACTGCACGTGGGCTTTCTCTAGTTGCGGCGAGCAGGGGCTACTCTCCATGACGGTGCGCAGGCTTCTCATTGCGGTGGCTTCTCTTGTTGCGGAGCACGGGCTCTAGACACGTGGCTTCAGTAGTTGTGGCATGCGGGCTCAGTAGTTGTGGCTTGTGGGCTCTAGAGCGCAGGCTCAGTAGTTGTGGCACACGGGCTTAGTTGCTCCATGGTATGTGGGATCTTCCCGGACCAGGGCTCAAACCTGTGTCCCCTGCATTGGCAGGAGGATTCTTAACCACTGTACCACCAGGGAAGCCCTAGGGGCTTGATTTAAATTCATTTACATTGCTTCTGCCAGATGGAAATGACATGCACCTATGCGTTTGAATTTACCTATGCCTGAGCCTTTGAAACCCTGTAGATAGAGTGAACCCAGCTCTAGATGATTAGACAGTTTACTTAGGCTCCTGGTTACTCTCTACTACCAACTTGTTGGGGGCCCCGAGCAGAAATGTTGACTTTTCTGGGCCTCAAGCTCCTCTACTTTAAAATGAGGCGGGAAGGAAATCTGGTAGAGTTTCTAGTCTGGGACATTCTATGAAGAGTCTGTTGTGTCTCAAATGATTGCAACCAGAGCAGGTCTATAGGTACTTGCTCTGAAGAGGACTAAATAAGCAGTGGTATTTAAATGTAAACCACTGGTTTATAAAATTCTCTGAAAGTTGATTCTTTGAAGGATATTATATAGGCCCTTGGAGTCTTGCTTATTTAAAAAATTTTCTTTTCTTCATTGGCTTTTCAAGCATTTCCTTTGTAGATAGCTCAGAAGTGGTTATCAGCCCTGTTTCATATTAATTTATTGTAAATTCTAAACTGCTAGATTTTCTGTTAATGATCTTGTACTGTCTGTTCACCTTAGCCCTTTAATGCTGAGTAAATTAGAGGGCATGGGGGAGAAGTCTTCCTGACTTCAAATACTCAAAGGGTTATTTTTTTCTCCTGAGCAGCTCTGCATATGTATATAGGGCAGAAGTACAATAAAAGGAGTTAAGATGGAGGAGATTTCAGCTGGATACACGGAAGGGTAAAAGCAGCCTGATCACTGTGCTCAAACCTCTGCAGAGCTGCTGTGAGGAAGGCGTGGTGTGTGGTGTTGGCCTGTTCCGCATGGCCCCTTGTAGAAAAGAGTGTTTTCCCAAGAGTGTTTTCACTCTCCTCCAGGGCCTGCTGGAGGAGAGTTGGGGGAGCCAGGGATGCCCTTCCAGGGCTGCTGCTGAGGGCAGGTGGCAGTAGGGGGGGTTGGCTGGCCTTCAAGGCTCGTTTTTGTGCTTGAGTCTTGAGCTGGTGAGATATGGCACCTGGATCAGGCAGTGCAGAGAAGCGGTTAAGTTCTCCTCTGTGTTTTTAATGTTCCCTGATTACCAAGATGTTCAAGGGCAGTGAGTAATGGTGCTCAGTTCCCCCTGGAACCATGGCGCAGGGCTGACAGCATAGATTTCTCCCTTCACCCCAGGTCCAGATCTCTCTCCCTTCGCCAGCGTCCATGGCACCCGGAGGCGCGTGCGTCTCTGACTCTGCATTCCTTGACTCTTAATGAGCTATCAGGCTTTCCCTATAATTGGGTCAGGCAGCCATGTGACCTGCTCACTGCCAATTTCTTTTTTGAAAAGATGTTCATTTCATGGATCATTTTGAAGATTCTCCATGGATATGCAGTCTGGTTTGAGAAGGTTGGGTAATTTTTCATTTGTTCTTGGAGATAGGTTGTTTTGTAGTCTTCTTTGCAGTCAGCCACTGTTAGACTTTTTAAAGAGGTTCTCTCTTGCCATCTTCATTTTATTGCCTCTTGTCTGTGTAGAACTACATGAGAAGTCCCCAGACCCACATGACCCTAATCTGCTCCGGAGGTGGCTAGAGAGAGAGAACTGGGAGGAAAATAGAGATTTTTGAATTATGGAGATTTTAATAAGGGGGAGAGAGAGACAGAGACTGACACCCAGAAGTGTTTTTTACTTACTTGAGCAACTATATCCTTAGCTTGGGGATGGAAATATGTGCTGAAATTTGTTTTGTCAGCCTCCTCTGAAATAAATAAAATTACAGTGATGATATCATTCCTGTTTAAAATGTTTGAGTAGGTATCAAGGCAAAGTGATTAGGGCCTAATTGTTTGCCAGAATTTCTTTAAAGCTGCATTTTTTTTGTTTGTTTGTTTGGGGGTGGGGTGGGGATTTCTATGCCAAAAAACATCTTAAACTGATGAACATAAAGTTCTCTTCACTTACTTTGGCCAGTTTTTAATTAGATGACTGTTTTCATAGTTGAGGAAATACATTTGCGTTGGGCTGAAGCCCCAGGGTGCCAGATTTCAATCCCAGAAAAAAATGTTCTCCTCAGTTTAGTGCTGATGTGCACTTAAATAGCACATGAGCGAGCGCTTTTCCTTGGCCAAGGTCACATGGCGACTTTCCAGAGGGTTGATTGGTTTTGGAGTTGGGCAGGTTTCAGGTCGAGTGCCCCAACTTTCCCTCCGTCTAGGGAGCTACGGCTCTCCAGCTCCCTGTGAGTGCAGCCGCAGGAAGTCACCAGGTTCCCGAGTACCGGTCCCGGGTGGGGACCGGTTGCTGCCCGGTACAACCCGACCTCCTTCTCGTCCCCATTCGGTCATGGCGACTGCTGCGTGAATCGCCAGCTCCCACTTTGTTTGCTTGCTCGTCCTCGATGCTGGTAATGAGCTGGGAGGTAGTTAATATTTGCCACCTGCTGTGGGAGATCCTGGGATCAACCAGTTTTAGTTTTCCTGAAACCACACTTTGAGACTTACACTGATAACATTCTGCAGTTCTTTGCAAACCCCTGGTCAGGCACCTTTACTAGTTCTCTTTTTACCCAAGGACGTATGAAGGCTGGACTCCCAGCTAACGCTCCATCCATTCCAGACAGGCTGGTCCTGCTCCTCCCCCAAACCCCCTCTGCATGTTTGCTGGGCTGTTTCTTTTCACCGCTGGGTATCTGACAGTAGCCTTGTGCGTGGCTTCAGTGGTGGCTGGGTAAATTCTCCCAGGTGTCCTGCCCACCTTTTCGGAACAGTGTGTCTCCTGCTAGGGCTGCAGGTGGAGTGCTGGGCATGTGGGGTCTTGGATGGCAAGGGCTGAGCCAGGACAAGAGCAAGGGCTCTTACTGGGCGCCTGGTTCCTGCGCCTCTCCTGGTGTCCTGTTACTGGCCTGTACCCCGGCCCACTCTTCCATCTGGGAGTGATCTCACTCCCCAGGGCAGCTTAGTGTCAATATGTGTCCTGGAAGATGACAAACCCTGGGCCCTTCTTGTCTCTGCCCATGCCCTCAGTGTTGTGTGGGGTTCCGCTCCTGAGGCCTTTATTCTGCTTCCTAAAGACTGCGGACTTTTACCTCCCCAGCCTGCTTCCCTGCAGCTTGGAGCCCATGATTTTCTTGACTCCCTTCTTTTCTCAGGATGCCCGCAGGAGTGGGGCGGGGTCAGGAGCTCTGCCACACTGCCCTTTCCACCAGGTTCTTCTGTTTCTGTTCTTGACACATGCAGTGTAAGGTTGATTTCCTTTTCTTGTTTCGTTGCTCTTGGTATTTTTTTTTTTAACCTTTTTTCTAAACTACCTTATATTCAGTTTGCTTGACTTTGGAGTGGAAAGATAACATGTTCCCACTTTACCCTCGTCTGAACTTGGAACTGCCATGTTACACTTTATTATTTTTTTTATTGCATTGTAATTGACCTACAATATTAGTTTCAGGTGTACAGCATAGTGATTCCATATTTTTATACATTATGAAATCATCCTGATGATTCTGGTTACCATCTGTCACCAGAGAGTTATTACAATATTATTGACTATAGTCCCTGTGCTGTACAATATATCCCTGTGAGGTATTTATTTTATAGCTGGAAGTTTGTACCTCTTAATCTCCTTCACCTATTCTTCCCGTTCCCCCAACACCCTCCCCTCTGGCAACCACCAGAATTGTTCTCTGAATCTCTGATTCTGTTTCTGTTTCATTTCCTGGATTATACAAATAAGTGAAATAATACTGTACTTGTTTTTCTCTGACTCATGTCACGTAGCATAATACTCTCTGGGTCCAACCATGTTGTCACAGATGGCAAGATTTCATTTTTTTTTTATGGCTGAGTAAGATTCCATTGTGTGTGTGTGTGTGTGTGTATGTGTGTGTATATATATATATATATATGTATGTGAGTATATATATATATATATATATATATACACCACATCTTCTTAACCATTCATCTATCAGTGGACACTTATGTTGCTTCCATATTGTAGCTATTGCAAATAATGCTGCAGTGAGCATGGGGTGCATATATCTTTTCGAATTAGTGTTTTCATTTTCTTTGGATAAATATCCAGAAGTGGAGTTGCTGGATTCTAATGTAGTTTTATTAATTTTGGGGGGAACCTCCATAATGTTTTCCATAGTGGCTGTACCAACTTACATTTCCAAGTAGCAGTGCATAAGGGTTCCCTTTTCTCCACATCCTTGCCAAAACTTATTTGTTGTCATTTTTTTGAGGTATAGTTGATTTATGATATTATAATAGTTTCAGGTATACAACATACTGATTCACAATTTTTATAAATTCTCCATTTATTACAAAATATTGGCTGTGTTCCCTGTGCTGTACAGTATATCCTTGAAGCTTATCTATTTTATACATAGTGGTTTGTACCTTTTAATTGCCTACCTCTATTCTTGCCCCTTTCTTCTTCCATCCCCCCACTGGTAACCATTAGTTTGTTCTCTATATCCGTGAGTTTGTTTCTGTTTTGTTGCATTCGTTCATTTGTTTTATTTTTTAGATTACACATATACGTGATAACATACAGTATTTGTCTTTTTCTGACTTATTTCACCAAGCGTGATTGATATCCTTCACGTCCATTCATGTGTTGCAAATGACAAAATTTCATTCTTTTTTATGACCGAGTAGTACTTCATTGTGTGTGTGTGGGTGGGCGGGTGGGTGTGCATTCACGCTACATCTTCTTTATCCATTCATCTGTTGTATGTTGCTTCCATATATTGGCTATTGTAAATAATGCTGCTATGAACATTGGGGTATATGTATCTTTTCAAATTAGTGTTTTTATTTTCTTTGGATATGTACTCAGGAGTGGAATTGCCGATTGTATGGTAGTTCTAGTTTTAGGTTTTTGAGGAACCTCCATACTGTTTTCTGTAGTGGCTACACCAATTTACATTCTCACCAATGGTGCAACAAGGGTTCCCTTTTCTCCACATCCTCACTAACATTTGTTATTTGTGGTCTTTTTGATGATAGTCGTTCTGACAGGTGTGAGGTGATATCTCATTGTGGTTTTGATTTGCATCTCTCTGATAATTAGTGATTTTGAGCATCTTTTCATGTGCCTGTTGGGCATCTGTATGTCTTCTATGGAAAAATGTCTGTTCAGTACTTCTGCCCATTTTTAATCAGGTTGTTTGTTTTTTTTGATAGAGTTGTATGAGCTGTTTATATATTTTGGATATTAACTCCCTTGTGGGTCATATCATTTGCAAATATTTTCTCCCATTCAGTAGGTTGTCCTTTCTTTTTGTCAGTGGTTTCCTTTGCTGTGCAAAAGCTTTTAAGTTTAATTAGGTTCCATTTGTTTATTTTTGCTTTTGTTTCCTTTGCCTTAGAAGACATATCCAGAAAAATATTGCAATGATTTATGTCAAAGAGTGTTCTGCCTAGGTTTTCTTCTGTGAATTTCATGGTTTCCAGTCTTACATTTAGCTCTGTAATCCATTTTGAGTTTATTTTTTTATATGGTTTGAGAAAATGTTCTAATTTCATTATTTGACATGTAGCTGTCCAGTTTCCTCAGTACTACATATTGAAGAGACTGTCTCTTCTCCATTGTATATTCTTGCCTCCTTTGTCATAGATTAATTGACCATAAGTGTGTGGGTTTATTTCTGGGGTCTCTGTTCTGTTCCATTGGTCTATGTGTCTGTTTTAGTGCCAGTAGCATACTATTTTGATTACTGTAGCTTTGTAGTATACTCTGAAGTCAGGGAGCATGAGATCTCCAGCTCTGTTCTTTCTCAAGATTGTTTTGGCTATTCAAGATCTTTTGTGTTTCCATACAAATTTGAAAATTATTTCTTCTAGTTCTATGAAAAATGCCATGGGTGTTTTGGTAGGGATTGCATTGAATCTGTAAATCGTCTTAGGTAGTATGGTCATTTTAACAGCATTAATTTTTCCAGTCCATGAACATGGTATACCTTTCCATCTATTTGTGTTATCTTCAGTTTCTTTCATCAGTGTCTTTTACTTTTCCAGGAACAGGTCTTTTACCTCCTTATTTTTATTCCTAGGTATTTGACTCTTTTTGATATGATTGTAAATGAGATTATGTTCTTAATTTCTCTGATACTGTATAGAAACGCAACAGATTTCTGTATGTTAATTTTGTGTCCTGCAATTTTACCAAGTTCATTGCACTCTGTTTTTGGTGGTGTCTTCAGGGTTTTTTAACGTATTGTATCATGTCATCTGCAAATAGTGCCAGTTTTACTTCTTCTTTTCCAATTTGGATTCCTTTTATTTATTTTTTCTTGTCTTACTGTTGTGGCTAGGACTTCCAGTACTATGTTGAATAAAAGTGGTGAGACTGGGGATCCTTGTCTTATTCCTGATGTTAGAGGAAATGCTTTCAGCTTTTCACCATTGAGTTTGATGTTAGCTTCGGACATATCATTTATGGCCTTTATTATGTTGAGGTATGTCCCCTCTCTACCCACTTCGTGGAGAGTTTTTATCATAGATGGATGTTGAATTTTGTCAAAAGCTTCTACTGCAACTATTGAGATGATCATATGGGTTTTATTCTTCAATTTGTTAATGTGGTGTATTGCACTGATTTTGTAGATATTGAACTACACTTGCATCTCTGGGATAAACCCCAATTGCTTGTGGTGTATGATCATTTTAATGTACTGTTGGGTTTGCTTTGCTAATATTTGAGGATTTTTGTATCTAAGTTCATCAGTGATATTGGCCTGTAATTTCTTTATTTTTTGTGATATATTTGTCTGGTTTTGGTATAAGGGTGATGCTGGTCTCATAGAATGAGTTTGGAAGTATTCCTTCCTCTGCAGTTTTTTTTTTTTTAACATCTTTATTGGAGTATACTTGCTTTACAAAGGTGTGTTAGTTTCTGCTTTATAACAAAGTGAATCAACTATACATATACATATATCCCTATATCTCCTCCCTCTTGCGTCTCCCTCCCACCATCCCTATCCCACTGCTCTAGGTGGTCACAAAGCACCAGCTGATCTCCCTGTGCTATGTAGCTGCTTTCCACTAGCTGTTTTACATTTGGTAGTGTATATATGTCCATGCCTCTCTCTCACTTCATCCCAGCTTACCTTTCCCTCTCCCCGTGTCCTCAAGTCCATTCTCTACGTCTGCATCTTTACTCCTGTCCTGTGCCTAGGTTCTTCATACATTATTTTTTTCTTAAATTCCATATATATGTGTTAGCGTACAGCATTTTTTTTCTCTTTCTGACTTACCTCACTCTGTATGACAGATCTAGGTCCACCCACCTCATTACAAATAGCTCAATTTCGTTTCTTTTTATGGCTGAGTAATATTCCATTGTATATATGTGCCACATCTTCTTTATCCATTCGTCTGATAATGGACACTTAGGTTGTTTCCATCTCCTGACTATTGTAAATAGAGCTGCAATGAACATTTTGGTACATGACTCTTTTTGAATTATGGTTTTCTCAGGGTATATGCCCAGTAGTGGGTTGCTGGGTCATATGGTAGTTCTATTTGTAGTTTTTTAAGGAACCTCCATACTGTTCCCCATAGTGGCTGTATCAATTTACATTCCCACCAACAGTGCAAGAGGGTTCCCTTTTCTCCACACCCTCTCCAGCATTTATTGTTTCTAGATTTATTGATAATGGGCATTCTGACTGGTGTGAGATGATATCTCATTGTAGTTTTGATTTGCATTTCTCTAATGATTAATGATGTTGAGCATTCCTTCATGTGTTTGTTGGCAGTCTGTATATCTTCTTTGGAGAAATGACTATTTAGGTCTTCTGCCCATTTTTGGATTGGGTTGTTTGTTTTTTTTTTTATTGAGCTGCATGAGCTGCTTGTAAATTTTGGAGATAATCCTTTGTCAGTTGCTTCAACTGCAAATATTTTCTCCCATTCTGAGGGTTGTCTTTTGGTCTTGTTTATGGTTTCCTTTGCTGTGCAAAAGTTTTGAAGTTTCATTAGGTCCCATTTGTTTATTTTTGTTTTTATTTCCATTTCTCTAGGAGGTGGGTCAAAAAGGATCTTGCTGTGATTTATGTCATAGAGTGTTCTGCCTATGTTTTCCTCTAACAGTTTGGTAGTGTCTGGCCTTAAATTTAGGTCTTTAATCCATTTTGAGCGTATTTTTGTGTATGGTGTTAGCGAGTGATTTAATCTCATACTTTTATATGTACCTGTCCAGTTTTCCCAGCACCACTTATTGAAGAGGGTGTCCTTTCTCCACTGTACATTCCTGCCTCCGTTATCAAAGATAAGGTGACCATATGTGCGTGGGTTTATCTCTGGGCTTTCTATCCTGTTCCATTGATCTGTATTTCTGTTTTTGTGCCAGTACCATACTGCCTTGATTACTGTAGCTTTGTAGTATAGTCTGAAGTCAGGGAACCTGATTCCTCCAGCTCTGTTTTTCGTTCTCAAGATTGCTTTGGCTATTTGGGGTCTTTTGTGTTTCCATACAAATTGTGAACTTTTTTGTTCTAGTTCTGTGAAAAATGCCAGTGGTAGTTTGATAGGGATCGCATTGAATCTGTAGATTGCTTTGGGTAGTAGAGTCATTTTCACAGTGTTGATTCTTCCAATCCAAGAACATGGTATATCTCTCCATCTATTTGTATCATCTTTAATTTCTTTCATCAGTGTCTTATAATTTTCTGCATACAGGTCTTTTGTCTCCTTAGGTAGGTTTATTCCTAGGTACTTTATTCTTTTTGTTGCAGTGGTAAATGGGAGTGTTTTCTTGATTTCACTTTCAGATTTTTCGTCATTAGTGTATAGGAGTACCAGAGATTTCTGTGCATTAATTTTGTATCCTGCTACATTACCAAATTCATTGATTAGCTCTAGTCGTTTTCTGGTGGCATCTTTAGGATTCTCTATGTATAGTATCATGTCATCTGCAAACACTGACAGCTTTACTTCTTCTTTTCCGATTTGGATTCCTTTTATTTCCTTTTCTTCTCCGATTGCTGTGGCTAAAACTTCCAAAGCTATGTTGAATAAGAGTGGTGAGAGTGGGCAACCTTGTCTTGTTCCTGATCTTAGTGGAAATGCTTTCAGTTTTTCACCATTGAGGTTGATGTTGGCTGTGGGTTTGTCATATGTGGCCTTTATTATGTTGAGGAAAATACCCTCTATGCCTACTTTCTGCAGGGTTTTTATCATAAATGGGTGTTGAATTTTGTCAAAAGCTTTCTCTGCATCTATTGAGATGATCATATGGTTTTTCTCCTTCAATTTGTTAATATGGTGTATCACGTTGATTGATTTGCATATATTGAAGAATCCTTGCATTCCTGGAATAAACCCCACTTGATCATGGTGTATGATCCTTTAAATGTGCTGTTGCTTTCTGTTTGCTAGTATTTTGTTGAGGATTTTTGCATCTATGTTCATCAGTGATATTGGCCTGTAGTTTTCTTTCTTTGTGACATCCTTGTCTGGTTTTGGTTTCAGGGTGATGGTGGCCTCGTAGAATGAGTTTGGGAGTGTTCCTCCCTCTGCTATATTTTGGAAGAGTTTGAGAAGGATAGGTGTTAGCTCTTCTCTAAATGTTTGATAGAATTCGCCTGTGAAGCCATCTGGTCCTGGGCTTTTGTTTGTTGGAAGAATTTTAATCACAGTTTCCATTTCAGTGCTTGTGATTGGTCTGTTCATATTTTCTATTTCTTCCTGATTCAGTCTTGGCAGGTTGTGCATTTCTAAGAATTTGTCCATTTCTTCCAGGTTGTCCATTTTATTGGCATAGAGTTGCTTGTAGTAATGTCTCATGATCTTTTGTATTTGTGCAGTGTCAGTTGTTACTTCTCCTTTTTCATTTCTAATTCTATTGATTTGAGTCTTCTCCCTTTTTTTCTTGATGAGTCTGGCTAATGGTTTATCAATTTTGTTTATCTTCTCAAAGGACCAGCTTTTAGTTTTATTGATCTTTGCTATCATTTCCTTCATTTCTTTTTCATATATTTCTGATCTGATTTTTATGATTTCTTTCCTTCTGGTAACTTTGGGGTTTTTTTGTTCTTCTTTCTCTAATTGCTTTAGGTGCAAGGTTAGGTTGTTTATTTGAGATGTGTCCTGTTTCTTAAGGTATTACTGTATTGCTATAAACTTCCCTCTTAGAACTGTTTTGGCTGCATCCCATAGGTTTAGGGTTGTCGTGTTTTCATTTTCATTTGTTTCTAGGTAGTTTTTGATTTCCTCTTTGATTTCTTCAGTGATCACTTCGTTATTAAGTAGTGTATTGTTTAGCCTCCATGTGTTTGTATTTTTTCCAGATCTTTGCCTGTAATTGATATCTTGTCTCATAACGTTGTGGTCGGAAAAGATACTTGATACAATTTCAATTTTCTCAAATTTACCAAGGCTTTATTTGTGACCCAAGATATCATCTATCCTGGAGCATGTTCCATGAGCCCTTGAGAAGAAAGTGTATTCTGTTGTTTTTGGATGGAATGTCCTATAAATTTCAATTAAGTCCATCTTGTTTAATGTATCATTTAAAACTTGTGTTTCCTTATTTTTTATTTTCATTTTGGATGATCTGTCCATTGGTGAAAGTGAGGTGTTAAAGTCCCCTACTATGATTGTGTTACTATCGATTTCCTCTTTTATGGCTGTTAGCATTTGCCTTATGTATTGAGGTGCTCCTATGTTGGGTGCATAAATATTTACAATTGTTATATCTTCTTCTTGGACCGATCCCTTTATCATCTTGTAGTGTCCATCTTTGTCTCTTGTAATAGTCTTTATTTTAAAGTCTATTTTGTCTGATACGAGAATTGCTACTCCAGCTTTCTTTTGATTTCCATTTGCATGGAATATCTTTTTCCATCCCCTCACTCTCAGTCTGTATTTGTCCCTTGGTCTGAAGTGGGTCTTTTGTAGACAGCATATATACGGGTCTTGTTTTTGTATCCATTGAGCTAGTCTGTGTCATTTGGTTGGAGCATTTAATCCATGTATATTTAAGGTAGTTATCGATACGTATGTTCCTCTTACCATTTTCTTAATTGTTTTGGGTTTGTTATTGTAGGTCTTTTCCTTCTCTTGTGTTTCCTGCCTAGAGAAATTCCTTTAGCATTTGTGGTTAAGCTGGTTTGGTGGTGATGAATTCTGTTAGCTTTTGCTTGTCTGTAAAGATTTTAATTTCCCCGTCAAATCTGAATGACTTCCTTGCTGGGCAGAGTCATCTTGGTTGCAGGTTTTTCCCTTTCATCACTTTAAATATGTCCTGCCACTCCCTTCTGGCTTGTAGAGTTTCTGCTGAAAGATCAGCTGTTAACCTTATGGGGATTCTCTTGTGTGGTATTTGTTGTTTTTCCTTGCTGCTTTTAATATTTTTTCTTTGTATTTAATTTTTGATAGTTTGATTAATATGTGTCTTGGTGTGTTTCTCCTTGGATTTATTCTGTATGGGACTCTCAATGCTTCCTGGACTTGATTGACTATTTACTTCCCCATATTGGGAAGTTTTCAACTATAATCTCTTCAAATATTTTCTCAGGCCCTTTCTTTTTCTCTTTTTCTTCTGGGATTCCTATAATTTAAATGTTGCTGTGTTTAATGTTGTCCCAGAGGTCTCTGAGACTGTCCTCATTTCTTTTCATTCTTTTTTCTTTATTCTGCTCTGTGGTAGTTATTTCCACTATTTTATCTTCCAGGTGACTTATGTGTTCGTCTGCCTCAGATATTATGCTATTGATTCCTTCTAGAGAATTATAATTTCATTTATTGTGTTGTTCATCATTGTTTGTTTGCTCTTTAGTTCTTCTAGGTCCTTGTTAAACGTTTCTTATATTTTCTCCATTCTTTTTCCACGATTTTGCATCATCTTTACTATCATTACTCTGGATTCTTTTTCAGGTTGACTGTCTATTTCTTCTTCATTTGTTCAGTCTGGTGGGTTTGTACCTTGCTCCTTCAACTGCTGTGTGCTTCTCTGTCTTTTCATTTTGCTTCACTTACTGTGTTTGGGGTCTCCTTTTTGCAGGCTGCAGGTTCGTAGTTCCCATTGTTTTTGGTGTCTGCCCCCAGTGGCTAAGGTTGGTTCAGTGGGTTCCTGGTGGAGAGGACTGGTGCCTGTGTTCTGGTTGATGAGGCTGGATCTTGTCTTTCTGGTGGGCAGGACCGTGTTCGGTGGTGTATTTCGGGGTGTCTGTGACATTATTATTTTAGGCAGCCTCTCTGCTATTGGGTAGGGTTGTGTTCCTGTCTTGCTAGTTGTTTGGCATAGGGTGTCCAGCACTGTAACTTGCTGGTCATTGAGTGGAGCTGGGTCTTAGCATTGAGATGGAGATCTCTGGGAGAGCCTTTGCTGTTTGATATTACATTGGTCTGGGAGGTCTCTGGTGGACCAGTGTCCTGAACTCAGCTCTCCCACCTCAGAGGCACAGGCCTGACACCCAGATGAAGCACCAAGACCCTGTCAGCCACGTGGCTCAGAAGAAACGGGAGAAAGAAAGGAAGAAAGAAAGGAAGAAAGAAAGAAAAAATAATATAGTTATTAAAATTAAAAAAATTATTAAAAATAGAAAAAAATTTAAAAGTAATTAAAAAAAGGGAAAGGAAAAAGAAGAGTGCAGCTAAACCAAAAACAAGTCCACCAATGATAACAAGTGCTAAAAACTATACAAAAAAAATAAATGGATAGACAGACGTAGGACAAATGGTGAAAGCAAAGCTATATAGACAAAATCACACAAAGAAGTAAATACATACACACCTACAAAAAGAGAAAAAGAAGAAATATATATATCTTTTGGGAAGTCTGAGGTCTTCTGCCAGTGTTCAGTAGGTGTTCTGTAGGAGTTGTTCTACATGTAGATGTATTTCTGATATATTTGTGGGGAGGAAGGTGATCTCCATGTGTTACTCCTCTGCCATCTTGAAGGTCTCTCCTCTCTGCAGTTTTTTAAAATAGTTTGAGAAAGATAGGTGTTAACTCTTCTCTAAATGTTTGGTAGAATTCAACTGTGAAGCAGTCTGCTCCTGGTCTTTTGTTTTTTGGGGAGTGTAAAATTACTGATTCAGTTTCATTACTGGTAATTGGTCTGTTCATATTTTCTGTTTCTTCCTGTTTGTCTTGGGAGACTATACATTTCTAGGAATTTGTCGATTTCTTTTAGGTTGTCTATTTTATTTGTGTACAGTTATCCATACTAGTATTTTATGATTCTTTGTATTTCTGTGGTGTCAGTTGTAACTTCTCCTTTTTCGTTCCTGATTTTATTGGTTTGGGCCCCCCCTTCTCTTTTTCTTGATGAACTGGCTAAAGGTTTATCAGTTTTGTGTATCTTTTCTTTCTTTAAAAAAATTAATTATTCTTTTTTGGGTGCGTTGGGTCTTTGTTGCTGCACACAGGCTTTCTCTCTTTGTGGCGTGTGAGGGCTACTCTTCATTGTGGTGCATGGGCTTCTTATTGTGGTGACTTCTCTTGTTGCAGAGCATGGGCTCTAGGTGCGCGCACTTCAGTAGTTGTGGCACGCAGGCTCATTAGTTGTGGCACACGGGCTTAGTTGCTCTGCGGCATGTGGGATCTTCCCGGACCAGGGCTGGAACCTGTGTCCCCTGCATTGGCAGGCAGATTCCTACACTGCACCACGAGAGAAGTCCCTTTGTGTCTTTTCAGAGAACCACCTTTTAGTTTCATTGATCTTTTCTATTTTTTTTTTCTGCTCTGATCTTTATGACTTCTTTCCTTTTGCTAACTTTGTGTTTTGTTATTTTTCTGGTTCCTTTAGGTGTAAGATTAGATTGTTTATTTTAGATTTTTCTTGTTTCCTGAGGTAGGCTTGCATCACTATAAACTTCCCTGTTAGAACTGCTTTTGCCGTGTCCCATAGATTTTTGGATCATTTTGTTTTTGTTTTCATTTGTCTCCAGGTATTTTTCTTAACTTCTTCCTGATTTCTTCAATGATCCATTGGTTGTTTAGTAACATATTGTTTAGTCTCCATGTGTTTGTGTTTTTGCAGTTTTTTTTCTTGTTGTTGACTTCTAGTCTTAAAATGTTGTGGTCAGAAAAGATATTGGGTTGCCCAAAAAGGTCACTGGTTTTTCTGTAAGATCATACCAAAAACCTGAGCGAGCTTTTTGGCCAACCCAGTACTTGCTCAATTTCAAATTTCTTAAATTTACCAAAGCTTGTTTTGGGGCCTAGCATGTGGTCAATCCTGGAGAATGTTCCATGTACACTTGAAAAGAATGTGTATTCTGCTGCTTTTGGATGTAATGTTCTCTGTATAGCTATTAAGTCAGTCTGGTCTGGTGTGTCATTTAGGCCAGTGTTTCCTTATTTATTTATTTTTGGTCTGAATGATCTCTCTGTTAATGTAAGTGGGATTTAAAGTCTCCTACTATTACTGTGTTACTGTCAGTTTTTTCCTTGATGTCTGTTAATATTTGCTTTATGTATTTAGGTGGTCCTATATTGGGTGTGTATATATTTACACTTCTTCTTGGTTTGAGCCTTTGATCATTATGTAATGTCCTTCTTTGTCTCTTGTAACCGTCTTTGTTTTAAAATCTATTTTATCTGACATAAGTATTGCTACCCTGGCTTTATTTTTATTTCCATTTTCATGGAGTATTTTTTTCATCCTCTCACTTTCAGTCTGTGTCTGTATTTAGATCTGAAGTGAGTCTTGTAGGCAGCATAGTTATGGGTTTTGTCTGTTCAGTCACCCTATGTCTTTTTAAAAAATCTTTATTGGGGTATAATTGCTTTACAATGTTGCATTAGTTTCTGTTGTACAACGAAGTGAATCAGCTATAAGTATACATATATTCCTATATCCCCTCCCTCTTGAGTCTGCCTCCCATCCTCCCTATCCCACCCCTCTAGGTTGTCACAAAGCATCGAGCTTATCTCTGTATGCTATGCAGTAGCTTCCCACTAGCCATCCATTTTACATTTGGTAGTGTATATGTGACAGTGCTACTTTCTCACTTCATTCCAGCTTCCTCTTCCCTGCTCCCATGTCCTCAAGTCCATTTTCTACGTCTGCATATTTATTCCTGCCCTGCCACTACGTTCATCAGTACTGTTTTTTTAGATTCCATATATGTGCGTTAGCATACAGTATTTGTTTCTCTCTTTCTGACTTACTGCACTCTGTATGACAGACTCTGGGTCCATCCACCTCATTACAAATAACTCAGTTTCCTTCCTTTTTCATCCTATGTCTTTTGACTGGAACATTTAGTCCATATTCATTTAAAGTAATTATTGATAGGTATGTACTTAGTACCATTTTGTTAATTGTTTTGGGCTTGTTTTGTGATTCTTTTTTGTTCTTTTAATTTTTTCTCTTCTCTTGTGATTTGATGACTATCTTTAGTATTATGTTTGGATTCCTTTTTCTCTGTGTGTATCTATTAAAGATTTTTGATTTGTGGTTACCATTTTGTTTATATGTAGCAATCTGTATACATACATGATTATTTTAAGTTGCTGATCTCTTAATTCCAAATACATTTGAACAACCCTGCTTTTTTATTCCCCTTCCCTCATGATTGCTGTTTTCAACGTCATATTTTACATCTGTGTGTTTGGTGTTGCCCTTAACTGCTTATTGTGGATATAGATGATTTTTACTACTTTTGTCCTTTAACTTTCCTACTAGCTTTGTATGTAGTTGGTTTATTACCTTTAATGTATATTTGCCTTTACTGATGGGCTTTTTCCTTTCATAATTTTCCTGTTTCTAGTTGTGACCTTTTCTTTTTTGCTTAGAGAAGTCCCTTTAACATTGCTTGTAAGGCTGGTTTGGTGGTGCTGAGCTCCTTTAGCTTTTGCTTGTCTGTAAAACTTTAGATTTCTCCAGCAAATCTGAATGAAAGCCATGCTGGGTAGAGTGTACTTGGTTGTAGGTTCTTCCCTTTCATCATTCTAAATATATTGTGTCACCTCTTTCTGGCCTGCAGAGTTTCTGCTGAAAAGTCAACTGATAGCCTTATGGGAGTTCCCTTGTACACAACTTGCTGATTTTCCCTTGCTGCTTTTGATATTCTCTCTTTATCTTTGCCATTTTAATTACAGTGTGTCTTGGTGTGGGCCTCTTTGGGCTGATCCTGTTTGGGTCTCTGTGTGCTTCCTGGACTTGGATGTCTGTTTCCTTTCCCAGGTTAGGGACATTTTCAGCTATTAGGTTTTCAAATATGTTTTCTGCTCCTTTGTCTCTCTCTCTTCTCCTTCTGGGACCCCTATCATGTCAATATTGGTACACTTAATGTTGTCACAGAGATCTCGTAAACTGTTCTCATTTCTTTTTTTTTTTTTTCAGCTTCAGTGATTTCCACTACCCTGTCTTACAGCTCACTGATCTGTTCCTCTGTATCATTTAATTAACTCGATTCCTTCTAGTGTATTTTTCATTTCATTTATTGTATTTTTCACCTCTGTTTTTGGTTTTTTATATTTTCTAACTCTTTGTTAGAAACGTCTGACTTCTCACTCTGTTCATCCAGTCTTCTCCCGAGTTCTTTGATCATCTTTATGATCATTACCTTGAACTCTTTCTCAAGTAGTTTGCCTATCTCCACTTCAGTTAGTTCTTCTTCTAGGGTTTTGTCTTGTTCCTTCATTTGGAACATGTTTCTCTGTCACCTCATTTTGCTTAATTTGCTGTTTTTATTTCCATGTTTCGTCGAGGTTGATCATGTTTCCCGACCTTGGTGAAGTGGCCTTTTGTAGGAGACATCCTAGGAATCCCAGCAGCGCACTCCCTTCTGGTCACCAGAGCTGTATGCTCTAGGGGTGTCCCCTCTGTGGGCTGCGCGGGTCCTTCTGTTGTGGTGGGCTGGCTACTGTGGGCAGCCTGGTAGTCATGGCTGGCCCCTGATCTGGTTGTTTGCCAGGCCCTGCCTTGTGTGGAGGCTGCTGGACACTGGGTGGTAGGGCCAGGTCATGATGCAGCTGGTTGTGGAACCCTGGCAGGCCCCAGGGCTAATGCCAGCTCACTGGTGGGCAGAGCTGGGTTCTGAGGTGGGTGGTTGTGGGGCTAGGTCTTCCCAGATCTAGTGTTGGCTGGTTCCTGACATGGCTGGCAGTGGGTTCCAGGGTGTCCCAGAGCTGGTGCTGGCCCACTGGTGAGTGGGGCTGGATCCTGGGGTGGCTGGCTGAGGAGTCCAGGATATCTTAGAGCTGGTATTGGCCTGATGGTGGGTGGGGCTGGGACCCAGGAGGTGCCACTGCTTGTGCTGGTTCACTGGTGGGTGCAGCTGGATCCCAGGGGCTCTGGCTGCAGGGCTCTGGGGGTCCTGAAGCTGGTGTCAGCCTGCTGTGAGTGTGGTTGTCTCTCAGGGCCATTGGCCAAAGGGCACAAGGTGTCCCAGAATGGAGTTGGCCTGCTGGTGGGCAGAGCTGGAGCCTGGTGGGTCTTGAGGCTGGTGCTGGCCTGCTAGTGTGTTGCCTGGGTTCTGACAAGGCAGGCTGCTGGGCTTTAGTGGTCTTGGGGCTGGTGCCACCTGCTGGTGTGTGTGGCTGGGGCCCTGGAGATCCTGGGGCTAGTGCCTGCCCACTAATGGGTGAAGCCAGGTCGTGAGGCTAGTGCTGGCCCACTGGTCAGCAAAGCTGGGTCGTGGGGTCTCTGGATGCAGGGCCCATTGGTCCCAGAGCTGGTGTCAGACCGCTGGTAGGAGGAGCTGTTTCCTGACGCAGCTGCATGTGGGGTCCAGGGTGTCCCAAAGCTTGTGTCAGCCCACTGGTGAGTGGGGCCTGATTCCATGGTGGCTGGCTGAAGGGCCCAAGGTGTCTCAGACCTAGTATTGGACTGTCTGTGGGTGGGGTTGGGGCCCAGTGGGTCCTGGGGCTGGTGCTGGACTACTGGTCACTGGGCTGGGTCCTGCCACGGCAGGCTGTGCAGCTGTGGTTGTGCTGGGCTGGTGTCTGTTGGTGGGCAGGGCTGGGGCCCTTTTCGTTGGAGTCCTTAGGATTTTTTAATATACAGTGTCATGTCATCTGCAAACAGTGACAGTTTTACTTCTTCCTTTCCAATTTGGATGCCTTATATTTCTTTTTCTTGCCTAGTCGCTGTGGCTGGGACTCCTAATATTCTCTTGATAGAAGTGATGAAAGTGGTCATCCTTGTCTTGTTCCTGATCTGAGAGGAAAAGCTTTCAGCTTTTCACCATTGAGTATGATGTTAGCTGTGGGTTTGTCATATATAGCTTTTATTATGTTGAGGTATGTTGCCTGTATACTCACTTTGGTGAGAGTTTTTAAAATTATATATGGATGTTGAATTTTGTCAAAAGCTTTTTATGCATCTTTTGAGATGATCATATGATTTTTATCCTGATTTCTTATGTGGTGTATCACATTGATTTGCAGATGTTTGAGCCATCCTTGCATCCCTTAAATCGCACTTAATTATGGTGTATGATGCTTTTAATGTATCATTGGATTCAGTTTCCTAGTTTTCTTGAGGATTTTTGCTGCTGAATTCATCAGTGATATTGGCTTGTAATTTTCTTTTTTTTGTACTTTTTTTGTTTTGGTAGTATGGTTATGCTGGTCTTGTTAAAATGAGTTTGGAATCGTACCTTCCTCAGTTATTTGGAATAGTTTTAGAAAAGTATGTATTAACTCTGTTTTAAATGTTTGGAAGAATTCACCTGTGAAGCCATCTAGTCCTGGATTTAGTTTGGGAGTTTTTTGATTACTGATTAATTTCATTGTTAGTAATTGATTTCTTCATGATTTAGTTTTGGAAGATTGTATATTTCTAGGAATTTATCCATTTCTTCTAAGTTGTCCAATTTGTTGGTGTATTATTTTTCCTAGTATTCTCTCATGATCCTTTGTATTTTGTGGTATTAGTTGTAACTTTTCTTCTGTCATTTCTGATGTTATTTATTTGGGCCCTTGCTCTTTTTTTTTTCTTGATTAATCTGGCTGAAGGTTTATCAGTTTTGTTTGTCTTCTCGAAGAGCCAACCAGCTCTTCATTTTATTGATATTCCCTATTTTTTTAGTGTCTATTTTATTCTCTCTGATTTTTATTATTTCCTTCCTTCTCCTAACTTTGGACTTTGTGTGTTTTTCTTTTTCTAGTTTCTTAAGTTGTAAAGTTAGTTTATTTGAGATTTTCCTTGTTTCTTGAGATAGGCTTGTATAGCTACAAACTTTCTTCTTAGAACTGCTTTTCCTGTGTCCTGTGGATTTTGGAACATTGTGTTTTTATTTTCATTTGTTTCAAGACTTCCTCTTTGATTTCTTTGTTTACCCATTGGTTGTTTAGTCTCCACATGATTTTGCGTCTTCCTCTTGTAATTGATATCTAGTTTCATACTGTTGTTGTAAAAGACACTTGATATGATTTTAGTCTTAAATTTATTGAGACTTGCTTTGTGGCCTAACATGTGATCTGTCCTGGAGAGTGTTCCATATGCACTTGAAAACAAAGTGTATTCTGCTGTTTTTGGTTGAAATGTCCTGTGTCTATCTACTAAGGTCAATCTAGTCAAATGAGTTATTTAAGGCTCATGTTTCCTTATTGATTTTCTCTCTGGATGGTCTATCCATTAATGTAAGTAGGGTATTAAAGTTTCCTACTATTATTGTATTGCTGTCAATTTCTTTCTTTAAGTCTGTTAATATCTGTTTTATGTATTTAGGTGCTCCTGGGTAGGTGCATATGTATTTACAAATGTTATGTCCTGTTGTTGGAGTTGAACATTATGTAATGCCCTACTTTGTCTTTTGTTACAGTCTTTGTTTTAAAGTGTATTTTGTCTGATTATAAGTATTGCTACCCCAGCTTTCTTTTCATGTCCAGTTGAGTGGAATATCTTTTTCCCTTTCTTCACTTTCAGTCTGTGTGTGTGTGTTTAGATCTGAAGTGGGTATATAGGCAGTATATAGTGAGTCTCATTTTTTTTAAAATCCATTCAGCTACTCTGTCTTTTGATTGGAGAATTTAGCCTATTCATTTACATTTATAGTAATTATTGATAGGCATGACTTTTTGCCATTTTATTAATTTTTTTCTGGTTGTTTTTGTAGTGCTTCTTTGTTTCTTTTTTCTTGTTCTTTTCCTTTGTGGTTTGATGACTTTTATTAGTCTTATGTTTGGATTCCTTTCTCTTTTTCGTGTATGTATCTATTATAAGTTTTTAGTTTTGGTTATATGTTTGTTATATATAACAACATATATATACGGCGGTTTATCTTAAGTTGATGGTTGCCTAACTTCGCAAGTATTCTACAAACTCTATCCCCCCTCCATGTTTCATAATTAACATTAAAAAAATTTTTTTTAGCCCTCAACTAAATATTATAGTTATGGTTGATTTTGACTTTTGTTTAACTTTCATACAAGCTTTTTAAGTAGTTGGTCCACTACATTTACTACATATTTGCCGTTACCAGTGAGATTTTTTTCTTTCATATATTTTCTTAGTTTTAGTTATGGCTTTTTGTCTTCAGCTTCAAGAAGTTCCTTTAACATTTTTTTGTAAGGCTGGTTTAGTGGTAATGAATTCCTTTATCTCTTGCTTGTCTGGGAAACTCTTTATTGCTCCTTAAATTCTGTAGGATAACCTTGCTAGGTAGAGTATTCTTGGTTGTAAATCTTTTCCTTTCAGCCCTTTGAATATATCATGCCACTCCCTTCTTGCCTAGTAAGTTTATACTGAATAATCTAATAGTTTTTTTGGGTTTCCCTTGTATACAATAAATTGTTTTTCTCTTGCTGCTTTTAAGAGTCTCTCTTTATCCTTAACTTTTACCATTTTAATTATAATGTGTCTTGGTGTGGTTCTTTTTAGGTTCATCTTATTTGGAACTTTTTGGGCTTCCTGGAGCTGAATATTTGTTTCCTTTCCCAGGTTAGGATAGTTTCCTGCCATAATATCTTCAAATAATTTATCTGGCCCTTTCTCTCTCTCTCTTCTCCTTCTGGAAGCCCTATAATGTGAATGCTATCCTGCTTGATGTTGTCCCAGAGGTCCCTTAAGGTATCCTCCCTTTTAAAAATTCTTTTTCCATTTTGCTGCTCTGTCTGGGTGATTTCCATTGCTTTGTCTTTTAGCTCACTGATTTGTGCTTTTACTTCATCCAGTCTGCTGTTAAGCCCATCAAGTGTCTTTTTCAGTTCAGTTATAATCTGTTTGGTGCTTTCTTACATTCTGTATGTCTTTGAAGTTATCACTGTGTTGATCCATTCTTCTCCAGAGATCAGTGAGCACCTTTATGACCATTGCTTTGAATCCTTTATAAGGTAGGTTGCTCATCTGCATTTTGTTAGGGTCTTTTTCTGAGGATTTGTCTTCTTTGGTTTGGAACATCTTCCTCTGTCTCTTCATTTTGCCTGACGCTTTGTGTTTGTCTGTATGTATTAGGTGAAAGGGGTACCTCTCCCAGTCTTGAAGGTGTGATCTTGTGTAAGAGATGATCTGTGAGGCCCAGAAGTGCAATCTCCCCTGGCCTTCAGAGCCCAGAGCTCAGGGGGCATCCCTCATGCCGCCTGTGTGCCCTCGCGGCTATGGTGGGGCCGCGCTGCTGCACTGAGAGCGTGGGGTGTGGAGCACCCCCTCCGGTGCTGGCCGGCTAGAGGGAGAGCACCAGAAGTGGTGCCCGCCAGTTCTGTCACCAGCAAGTTAGAATGAGATTACAAAAATGGCACCCAACAGCGCTTCCATCACCAGAGAAAGTCCCTGCAGGTTCCTGCCTTTGCAGCAGCCACTTTGGGCTTCGTTAGTGATTCTCCCTCCCTTATGGTCCTGGCACTTTCCACACTGTCGCTTTTGTGCTGGATCTCAGGGTGAGTGGTCTGCATGCCTTTAGGAGCAGGTTCTCAGTTCCCTACAGTTCTGTGGTTCCCCTGGACTTAATCCCTGTTGCTTTTCAAAACCAGACATTTTGGGGCTTCTTTTTATGGTCCGGACCCAGGGGCCTGATGTGTGGCAAGTCCCATCCCTCCTCAAGGGGAAATTGCATGTTTTTGGGGTCCCTTCCCAACTGTGGGACACCATGCCCGGGGTGGAGTCCCGGGCGAGTCTGAGTCTCTGCCTCTTCCTAGTCTCAGTGCATCTCTTTATCTTTTGTTACGGAGCCGCTGTTCATGTAGCCCTTGGGTCCTTTTCCGAGGATAGTTATTCCATATGTAGCTGTCGATTTGTTGTGTCCATGGAAGGAAGGAAGTTTGGGGTCTTCCTGTGCTGCCATCTTGAACTCCCGATTTCCATGATACACTTTAAAAAAGATTTAGTATTCCCGTGAACTTTCTTCCTTTCTAAACTATAAGCTTTGGACCAGGAACTACATTTCATTCTTCTGTGTGTCCCCCTTGTATCTCTACCTGCTGGGTGCTTAGTAAACACAGGACAGAATGATGCAGTGCTGATCTGGTATAAGAGAGCAGTTACTTCCAAGTTATGTTAAAAGCTCTCAGGCTCACTAAAAAATTACTCGCGGACACAAATCAAGCTGCCTGCACATACATTAAAGCAGGGACACTAAGAACCACCACGAGGCAACACCATCTTAGCTAAGGAAACAAAGTTTAAAGTAGTGCTGTTTTATTTATTGGGTTGGCCCAGAAGTTCATTCAGGTTTTTCTATAAGATGTTACGGAAAAACCCGAATGAACTTTTTGGCCAACCCAATATGTGAATGTATTCTAGTTGACACAGTCATTCAGAATGGACTTGCTACTAATTAGTGGAGCATTTCAGTGAAGTTTTTAATAAATTCCTGATTTCTGTGACTTGTCTAATTAGGCTAGGCTGTGTTGAACACAATCCCTGTTTCTTAGTTATCAAGTTATAAAAAAATGTGTTTATACTGTCTGTCTGCATCACCACCTGGCTGCAGAGTCTCCAGGAGCACCTCTGCTCTCTTCCTGTTCACTCTCATGTTAAGAACAAATCCCTACCATTCATCAAAGGTACATCATGCTGGTGGGGGTAGGGGAAATATTACTAGCACTGCTGCTGTAACCACTCCTCATCCCACCCCATGCTAATGGGAGCTAGAGTTTGACGGGCACTCTTATGTTGCACTGTATTCTGAGCAATGTATGCGTGCTGTTCCACTTAATCTGATGAGACAGGTGCCATTATCACCCCTAGTTTTTTTGGGGGAGTTCAGAGAGGTTAACTGTCATGCTAAGATCACACAGCTTGGAAGAGTTGGGAGTGGGGAATAGGCTTTTTTCCCTTAAGGCTACATTCAATGGACTGAAAAGTAATCAGAGCCTACTGATATGAGAAAGCCATTCCCCTAGAATGAGAGCACAGGCTAAACATTACCATCTTGTTTGTGAATAAGAGCTAGAGGGTGGTGGTTGGAGGTGGGGGGAAGGAGTCCGGAATGATCATCAGCTGAGAGTTACCTGTGGTTCAGGTAGAAAGTAGTGCAGGTGCCAGAATTATGATCAAAAGTCATTATTGTGTGGTCGCATTACTGAAATGTGACCACACAGTAATGACAAGGCACGTATGTATACTGGAGAGGAGGAAATAATGGCAAAGTTACAAATTCTCCTAGGTAGATAGAGCTTCCCTGTTTATATGTCTTGTATGAGCATCTTTAGACCATTCACAATATAGGGACTCCACGCAGTTGCCCATGTGTCTCTTTAGAACATAGTAAGGGTGTGTGTGTGTGTGTGTGTGTGTGTGTGTGTGTGTGTGTGTGTGTGTGTGATTTCGAAAATTTCTACAAATACCTTCTGATTAGAAAAAAGACAGTTGTTACGTTAAAAATTTGTAACGAGAACCATTTTATTCTCAAAGCAGTTGAAGCAGTGTAGCTCTAAATAGGGTCTTTTCTCAGCTATTTAGCAAGTCACGGGTACACACACCACACATAGGCTAGGCTTCCAGACTGTGTAGTATTTAGCCCTATTCAGTCAACATATTTGATTCCCTGGCAGCCAGTATCTGATTGGAAGAGAAGGTACACATTAGGACTGTTAAGATTAAGGTCAAAGATTCTTCTAGGGACTACAATAAGTGATAGGAGCTTTCCATACTCATACAAGTTTCTGTCACTTAGAAACTTGTGTTAACCTAGAAAATTATGCTACAAAACACAGCTGTGTAAATATCAATACTTTTTGAAAGTGTCTTAAGTTGTGTGTGTGCATGTGGGTTTTAAAACTGGAATTTTCAGTATCACACCACAGGAAAAAGATATGTAAGCTAGATAATAAAAATTATTTACAAAAGTAGAAGAAATTGTGAGCCAGTGAACTGGTTTTACAAAAACTAGATTCACTGCAGTTCCTATAAACCATGCTGCATCTAGCCTCGCATCATCTAACAGATGGGAGGACTGTTTCTTCTCTCCAGGCACAATATTGTGAATGGGTCTTTCTCCCCAGACTTCACTTCTCTGTGAACTTTCCCTGATGAACTCAAGAGACTCCTTTCCTTGTGCCCACTTCTTTCAGCCCAACAGAATGGCTGTGAGATTGAATGTGCACTTCGAGCTCCTTACTGCTTCCTAGGTCTTTTGCAGATGCATTCATCATCCCTCCTTGCTTGCAGTTTAGTCTCCTCAAGGGTAGGGATTAGGTGGTTCTTTGTTCCTTCTCCCACAGCACAGTGTATGTGGTTTTCACTGCGTGAGGTTAATACACCTTGGCAGCTGGCATTTTATCCCTTCGTCACCACTCAGGAACCAGCACATGGTCTTGCACTCAGTAGGAAATCAATAAATACTTTGTTGATTAATAATTGCTAAAGCGGATCCCTGCATCTGTTGAGTTCAGTGACCGTTTCTGATTATGAATGGGAAAGGGTTCTTTTGGGGGTGGAGTGATAGCAAAGTCCCCCTTGACGCTCTCGCATCCATTTAATCACAAATAACACCCCTCTCCTTTTAAACTTGCGTTCTGTTAACATTATTGGCAAGTATGTAGGATTATTTGAAAATTTGAAGAACATATACTGAAATAAAGGTGAAAAATTATAATGACTTTGGAGCAAAATCATGTTTCCTGTAGCCTCTATCCCACTATTTCTGGGGTCTGGGTAGTGTGTCTAGCAGTGTCTCATGAGGGGGCTGTACCCAGCTGATTGAATTAGAAACTGAAAAAAAGATTTATCAAGCATTTCGTGTCACACATTTGTGAGATGTATCAATACTGGAACTTCCAGCTATGCTTTTTTATGGCCCCATATTTTATAAAACTGTGGAAGATATTGAACCTTTTCACAAGGATCTCAGTCACAGTGATAGAACACGATGTAGGATAGGGCTGTGCTGACAGTTCAATTTGGAGGGTGGATCTCCTGCCCTTTCCCCTGTTTCCTTCTGGCTGCTTTTTCTATTTTCCTGTGAGGTTCTTCCCAGGGAATAGAGAAGTAAGTCAACAAAAAGCAAGTACAAAAGGGGGATTTATGACTTTCTATACCTAAAGCTCATAGCTTTTTCCTTTAATGCTGTATTGACTCATCTTTCTTTTCCTCTTTAAGTCATTCTCAGTGATGCTCCATTTCTCACTTAGCCTCTCTTATCAGTTGCAGATGACCTGTGGGGAAGGAAGACTCTTTAGACCTTGTTTGCCTCTCAGCAGAGAACCTACGTGCCTCTCACGGAGGGCTCCTTTCTCTCCCCTTAGTTTTTCTGTCTTATGTGGATAGACCCTGCCCAGACGACTCTTTTATTTATTTTTAAAAAATTAACATACAGTAAACCTTTTTTTTTGTTTTTTGTTTTTGTTGTACGTTACGTGAGCTTTAACACATACATAAATTTTTATATCCACTACCACAATCAGGACACAGAACAGTTCCATCACCCCCAAAACTTATTCATTTGGCCTTTTTGTGGTCACACTCTCCCTTCACCCCAACCCTGGGCAGCCTCTGATCTGTTCTCCATCACTGTAGCTTTGTCTTTTCTAGAAATGTCATGTAAATACAGTCACTCAGTATAATGCCTTTGAGGTTTATCCATGTTCAATAGTGTGTATCAGTAGTTCCTTTTCATTGGTGAGTAGTATTACATTTATGGATATACCACAGCTTACTTATCCATTCACCTGTTGAAGGAAATTTCATTTATTTCCAGTTTTTGGTGATTTTTCAATAGAGCTGCTATAAACATACAGGTTTTTGTGTGAGTATGTGTTGAATTCTCTAGTGTAAATCCCTAGGAGTAGAATTGTTGGATCATATAGTAATTGTATGTTTAATGTTATAAGAGACTGCCAAACTGTTCTCCAGAGTGGCATGGCGGTGCTATTTTGCATTCCCATCAGAAACATACGAAAGTTCCAATTACTCCGCATCCTTGTCAACGCTTAATAGTGTCAGTACCTTTTATTTTAGTCTTTCTAATAGGTGTTTAGCGGTGTCTCATTTTGGTTTTAATTTTCATTTCCCTAGCGGATAATGATGCTAAACATCATTTCATCTGCTTATTTGCCATCTGTGTATCCTTTTCGGTGAAGTGTCTATTTCCATCTTTTGCCCATTTAAAAAGTTGGATCATTTGTTTGGTTTATTACTGTTGAGTTTTGAGAGTTCTCATATATTCTGATTCCAGGTCTTTTATCAGATATGTAATTTCCAGGTATTTTCTCCTACTCTGTGGCTGGTCTTTTTTTTCTCTGAAGTGTTTTACAGAGCAAAAGTTTTCATTTTGGTGACATCAACTTTTCAAGTTTTTTCTTTGATGGATTATACTTTCTCCCAGGTCATGTACATTTTCTCTAGTGTTATTTCTAAAAGTTTTATAGTTTTACATTTAAATCTGTGATCTGTTTTGAGTTACTTTTTGAATAAAGTATGAGGCTTAGGTTGAGGGGTTTTTTTTTTTGCACATGGGTGTCCAGTTGTTCCAACACCGTTTGTTGAAAAGCCTATCCTTTCTCAATTGAATTTTCTTTATACATTTGTCAAAAATCAACTGGCCATACTTGAGACTTTTTCTGGACTTGCTATTCTGTTCCATGAATTTGTTCCTTCACCAGTACCACACTGTTTTGATTACTGTAACTTTAATGTCAGTCTTAAATTGAATGGTTTGAGTTTTCCAGCTTTATTCTTATTTTCCAGAATTGTTTTTGTCTATTCTAGTTCCTTTGCCTTTTCACATAAATTTTTAGATTCAGCTTACTGGTTTCAACAAAAAAGCTTATAGTGATTTTGATTGCATTGAATCTATAGATTTAGGTAGAATTGACACTTCAACTACAGTTGACCCTTGAACAATGTAGGGGCTGGGGTGCTGACCCTCGGTGCAGTCAAAAATCTGCTTATAACTTTATAGTTGGCTCTCTATATCTGTAGTTCCACATCTGCGGATTCAACCATCCATGGATCATATAGAACTGCATATGTATTTATTGAGAGAAATCCTCATATAAGTGGACCTGCACAGTTCAAACCCATGTTGTTCAAGGGTCAGCTATATACTGAATTTTCCAATTCATAAGCATGGTGTATTTCTCTGTTTAGGTCACCTTTGATTTATTTTATTAAGGACAGTCTCTGTATTTTCATTAGTGTTTTTAGATCATCTACACTCAAAATTATTATCAATATGTTTATATTTAGGCCCACCATTTTATTATTCTGTTGTCTCCTTTTCACTCTTCTTTTGCCCCTTTCCTGCCTCCTTTTGGATTATTCGAATATTTGTTAGCATTTCATTTAAATGTATCCATTGTTCCTGATCTTAGGGGGAAAGCCCTCAGTCTTTCACCATTAATTATGATGTTAGCTATGGTTTTTTCATAATGACCTTTTGTTGGATTGAAGAAGTTTCCTTCTATTCCTAGTTTGTTGAGTGTTTTTTCATTAGAGCTTGTTGAATTTTATGTATAGTGTTTTTTGTCTTGTGATGTCTTTATCTGGTTTTGATATCAAGGTAAGGCTTCTGATTTTTGTGGAAGTGTTATGAAAGAATGGTGTTAATTCTTTAAACATATGGTAGAATTCACTAGTTAAGCCATATGGGCCTGGGCAGTTCTTTGTGGGAAGTTTTTGGTTACTATTTCAATCTCCTTACTTATCGTAGACCTGTTCAGATTTTCTGTTTTATCTTGAATCAGTATTAGTAGTTTCTTCCTAAGAACTTGTCCATTTCATGTAGGTTATTTAATTTCCTGGCAGCATTAAAAAATTTTTTTTACTTTTTTTTAAAAGAAACTTATTGGAGTATAGTTGATATACAATGTCATGTTAGTTTCTGCTGTACAGCAAAGTGAATCAGTTATGTATATATCTACTCTTTTTTAGATTCTTTTCCCATATAGGTCATTACAGAGTATTGGGTAGAGTTCCCTGTGCTAGACAGTACGTCCTTATTAGTTATCTATTTTATATATAGTAGTGTATATGTCAATCCCAATCTCCAACTTATCTCCTCCCTCTCCCCCCCAGAGCATTTCTTTTGTAGTAGGCTTCCTGGAAATGAATTCTCTTAGTTTTCAACCTCTGAAAATGTCATTCACCTTCATTTCCAAAGGATGTTTATAGAATTCTGGGTTGACAGTTCTTTTCTTTCAGCACTTTATAAATACTCGTTCTCCACTTTCTGACCTCCATGGTTTTTTCTGAGAAGTCATTTAAATCATTGTTTCCTATGTATTTTCTAAAAATATTTATTTATTTATTTGGCTGTGTCGGGTCTTAGTTGCGGCATGTGGGATCTTCCTTGCGGCATGAGGGATCCTTTGTTGCAGCACACAGGCTCCTTGTTGCAGTGCACGGGCTTCTCTCTAGCTGTGGTACACGGGCTGCAGAGTGCACAGTCTCAGCAGGTGTGGCTCATGGGCTCTCTAGTTGTGGCATGCGGGCTTCAGAGTGCATGAGCTCAGTAGTTGCGGCACGTGGGCTTAGTGCCCCGTGGCATGTGGGATCATAGTTCCCCAACCAGGGATTGAACCCACATCCCCTGCATTGGAAGGCGGATTCTTAAGCACTGGACCACCAGGGAAGTCCTCTGTTGCCTATATGTTACATGCTGTTTTCCTCTGGCTATTTTCAAGATCTTTTTCTTTGTCTTTAGTTTTTAGCAGTTATGATATGTCTGGGTATGGATTTCTTTGAGATTATCCTGTTTGGGGGTTTGCAGAGTTTTTTTAAACCGTCAGTTTAGGCCTTTTGACAAATACGGGAAGTTTTCAGCCAGTGTTTCTTCAAATATTTTTCCCACATAACACTCCTTCTTCTCTTCTTCTGGGGCTCTGACGACATGAATGTTAGACCTTTTGGTATTATTCTACATGTCCCTGGGCTTCTGTCTATCTTTGTAATTCTTTGTTCATCCAGTGACATTTAAAATGTAGTATTGTATTTTTCAGTTCTAAAATTTCCATTTGGTTCTTCTTCATGTCTTTTTTGAGGCAGGGCTAAAATTTTCTATCATTCCATTAGTTTCAGCAGTGTTCAGCCTTACTTCCTGGAACATGGTTATAATAGCTACTTTAAATTATTTGTTAGATAATTCCAATACCTATGTTATCCTGAGGTTGATGTCTTTTAATTGTCCTTTTCCTTGCAAGTTGAGAGTTATCTGGTTTTTCATATGCTGAGTAATTTCAAATTATCTTCTAGACATTTGGATATTATGTTGTGCTTTTCTGGGTCTTGTTTATATCTTACAGAGACTGTTTATTTTTTCTTTTGTAAGCAGACGATTGATCTGGTTGGAAGTTTTGATTTGCATTCCATGTGCTGTGTTTCTAACATCAGTTCAGTTTTCAAAACCTTTTCAGTGTCATTTGAATCTGTCCCGTGTGTGTATTCCATTGCCCAGTCTGGGACCTGAGCAATCATCTTTTCCAAAGTGCAAATCTCAAAGCTGTTGACATGCTGTTTAGGATCAGATACATGGTTAACGGCTCAGAGGTGAGACCATATATTAATATACCACTTTGTGATAAATTCCCTTAGCTCCCTTCTCTCTGCAATCTCTCTGACAATTTCTGATTCCCTGAGGCCCTCTTTTGCTGTCCTCCAGCCAGAAATACAGGACTGTGTTTCTCTTGCTCTGCTGTGTACTTTCTGTGACTGTGCAGATCCAAGCAGCAGAAGGCCAGTGACGAAAAGAAGCAGTGGGGATTTATCCTCTTGTTTGTGGAACTATAGTTCTTCATGGAGAAAATCATTCCCCTTTCTCTGAGTTAGGTGCCTGCTCACCTCTGCTGTTGTTCTGTGGCTCTGTGGGATTGTCTGGTGCTGAGGTAGGAGAGATCAGAAAAAAGCAAAACCAATACAGGGGATTTCTCTGAACAGTAGGAGATTAGGAGTTACTTTTTTTTTTTTGCTCCTTGGGCTGGAATGTGAGGGTTTCTCTTCCAAGTTCATTCTTTCCTTACCTAGTGAGCACTTCTGGGTGCTGGGCCTTTGAATTCAGCCCGGGTGATACCAGAGAGAACAAAAACAACAACAGAAAATTCACCACTGGTTTGGTGGTCCTCTGTGTTCTAGTTTTCTTCCTCAGTCTGCCAGCTACCATTGACTTTTCAGAGTTCTCAGGTACTCCATGTTTTCCACCCAGCTTTTATATTTACATATAGTTAAAGAGGTAAGGTGGGTGTTCTTAATCCATCTTGCCTGGAACTGGAGTGTCCATATTAGTCTTAACATCATCTTTTATAAAACAAACCCTGGCTACGATGGGGTTTACCAAGTCTGATTTTCTGAGATCGTAGGATGTGTTCATAACATGTATCATGGTATTCTCACATAATACTTATCATTTAATAAGCTTACTTTAATTTAAAGGAGAGATTAGCATACTGTTTCGGTAATGGGCCAAATGGTAAATCTTTTTAGTTCTGTGACCATACGATCCCTGACACAACTTCTTAACTTGGCTGTTGTGTAAGAGCAGTCATAAACAATACAGAAACTAATGAAGATGGATGTGTTCCAGTACAACTTTATTGACACTGACATTTGAATTTCTTATTCTTGTCATGTGTCACGAAGTATTATTCTTTTTATTTTTACTACCATTTCATAGGTGGTTGGCCAGATTTCACCCATGGACCAAAGTTTGCTGACACCTGGCTCTTGTCATGGATGGCTGTCTGACCCTAACCAACAACCGTTCTTGATCATAAGGGGTTATTTTTAACTCGTTATGGAGAAACATAGGTAGGAAAGCAACAGAAGTTCCAGAAATCTTATGGAGTGTTCATAGATGAAATATGTAAACCAAAGTAGCATTTCAATCCTTTTCTGTGTTTCTTAGGTTGTATAGAGAGTGAGGGCCTTTTACATTTTGTGTCAGTGTACCCCCATATTACTTAAAGCAAATACTTTCATCCTCATTTTATGGATGAAAGAACTGAGGTGTGGAGAGGATTACACGGTCCAAGTCATGACTAGACTGGGGTTTGTATCCAAGCCAGTCCAGTACCGGCGCTGTTGCTTTTAACCCTAGGGCAGTGAAGATCTCCTTTCTCCAGTTTGACTTGTGTCCTTACAAAGGGGCCTTGTTGATAGCTGTGTAGGTCATTAAAAGACCTGGTACTTAAGACCTCTGTGTTCTGGTCTGGACTAGTTCATGTATCATTTGTTTCTCTGGATCCTAATTTCTCTGCCTATAAAATAGGGGACTGGGCCAGCCAGTGTCTGTCATTGTGGGTTTCGTGGGTTTTGTTTTGTGGATTTTTGGCAGCGAGCATCATAACCATGGACAGGGACCCTGGGAAGAGGTGGTGCCTGTAGGGCTGGGGAGAGCCATAAGGAGCAAGCCTGGCCCTGGACCACACTGTGATGGCTGTTGACTTAGAGCTCTGTAGCTATAAAGAAAAAGAGAATAAACATAGCACTTCTTTTTTATCTTCAGTTTTTCACAGTATACTCCTAGACTGAACTTTGCTTGATTTAGTGTTCGCCACATAAGTTCGTGCCATTTTCTTTGAACTCTTATCAGTGGAAGTCAGCAATAAATGCTTAAGAATCTGTGGGTCTTGATGAGGTACTGGTATACCTTGTTTGAAGCCTGTTCTGCAAATAGTAAAGCATTTCTTAAAGACTTGATGGGGTAATATGAAAATGTTCGTTGCTTTCTTCGTTCACTCTAGCATTTTAAAAAGTTATTCACATCACATGACTTAATTATGTCATTGATTTAATGTTCTTTCAAATGTGATGAAAATGGAAAATGTTAAACAGTCATAAAAAATCAAAAAGAGGAGAAACGAAGTCACATTTGAGTGCTGCTTTGTGCTAGTGATTTTCGTACATGCTCTGGTAGAAAGTAGTCTCCTTTTACCATGATGGGCAAGACATGGTTTCTGCCATTAAGAAATGTAGAGTTTAATAGGCTTAATGGTTCTCAACTGGCATCACTCTTCTTCAGTACTTAGAAATGTGCGGTTGTAATTGTCACAAGTACTGAGAGCACTGTTGGGCTGCAGTGTGTGGGATTACATTACAGTGAAGAATTGCCCCACCTCAAATTCTCGTAGAGCTCCTCTTGAGAAACACTGGGCTGAATGAAATAATAGTATTGATAATAATACACACTTGCACGTTGAGCACATCCTATCTGTTCTGAGAGCTCTACAAATACAGGTCCATATTTTCTGATCTGCAGCTCTAAATTTAAAGATCTGTAAAACTGAATTGGATTTTTTTTAATGAACCCATTTAGTGATAAAACATGACCTGAATTGATTTCTGCTTTAAGAGTACAATTTAGTGATTTTTCAGTAAACTTAACAGAGTTGTATTACTATTACCACAATTCAGGCTTATGGCATTTTCTTTATCCTCTCAAATTCTCTTGAGCCCGTGTGAGACTATAATATAGTTTTTGTCCCTTTTGGTGTCAATTTTCAGATGTTCCACTGAAGAAACATGAGAAGTATTTGGTTATAGGGTGTTTTTCCAGATCCTTCTGGGATGGTTAGGTATTCATTTTCTGCAATCTGAAAAATTCTGAATTCGAAAACCCATCCAGACCCAGAAGTTCCTGGTAGGGGACTGTGGACCATAGGAATGCATCCCATCCTCAGAATAACCATGTGACATAGATACCATTATTGTTCCTTATTAATAGTTGTGGAAGCTGAGGCACAAAGAGGGTAAGCAGTCTGCCTAAGATAATGCAGTTGTGTGAGTGGTAAAGCCACAGTTAGAACCTAGGTATGATCTTACCACTTTGCTTTACCATTGCTTTGCTTATCCAAGGCTGAACGGCATGCCAGTGGGAGTCCAGAAGAGAAAACCAAGAAAAGAGCATGACAGCTGGGCCTGTAATAGAATTTGCCTGTGTTTAGAGATGAAGGAAATCATGTTCTTCTTTTTTTATTTGCGTTGATACTAAAGAATATTTATAAAATACTTTAAAATTCAACTCAAGATACTGTGAAAATCAGCAGACTGACAGTCCCCATTAAATAAATCACCATTACCTTCTCCTCTGCATACCCCTACTCTTCCCTTTCTCTCCCCACACAGAGGGGACCACTATCCAGAATTTTATGCTTATCCTTCTTTACTTTTCTTGATCGTTAAACCGCGTTTGTTTTAATCCCTCAGCAACCTGTTTTTAGTTGTGCACGTTTTTGAAGTTTATATAAATGGAATTAGATTGAATACATTCTTTCTAGCTTGTTGTTTTCTCTCAATTACATTTCTGAAATTCGTCTGCAGTTCCTTTGTTTTCATTGCTATGTATTAGAATATACCTTGACATATTTATACATTACTGGTGGTGGACATTTGTGATGTTTCCTTTTTTTCCTAGTTCAAATGGTGCTATAGTGCACAGTCTTCTGAATTTCTCTTGGTGCACATGTGCAAAGGATCATCTGGGCGTGGAGTGGCAAGGTGTGTGCTTTTCTTCAGCTTTACTGGATGACAGCAACTTGTTTTCCAGAGGGTCATGTAAATTTATGTTCTCCTCTACTAATGTATAAGTGTCGGATTTGCTTTCATATTCTTGTTAACACCTGATGTCACGCTTTCTGAGTTTTCTAATCTAATGGTTCCAAAATGGTTTCTCATTGAGGCTTTAATATTTACTTCTCTGACTACGGAGGTTGAGCATCTTTTTATAGAGCCATTTAGTTTTCCCCTTTTGTGAAGTGTCTGTCTAGTCTTATGCCCATTTTCCTGCTATATTGCCTTTGTTTTATTCATTCACTGACATTCTTTATACGTTCTGGCTACTAATCCTTTGTCAATTATATTCTATACAAATATTTTTCCCAGTTTGTGGCTTGTCCTTTTGTTCTTTGTGGTGTCCTTTGATGAACAGAGTTCTTAATTTTAATGTAGCTAATTTATTCATCTTTTCCTTCATGGATTTTTTTTCTCTTTAGTTTATTTAACAAGTGCTTATGGAGCACTTTCTATGTGCTAGACACTTTCCATAAGTTGAAAAACAAGATATTGCATCTTATGAATTAAGTTGCCTCATTCACCAAGTAAGAGGTAATAGCACCCAGTTGGTCTTAAATGGCTGATATACAGTTTGGTACTTATGTTATTTTGATTCTATCAAAGAAATTGAACTAGAAGACCTCCACTGGGAATACTTTGACTCTCCGGATGTTCTATCAGAGGAGTATCAAATGCGATGTGTATGATACGTGTTCAGGCACACGCTGCTTTCCTGTGACCCTTTTGTCTGTAGAAAGTATCATTTGTGCTGCAAATCGCAGTCAACTTTCAAATAATACCAGTGCTCTAAGTCATAGCCTTTCCCAACTTAGTTGGCCAAAGTGAAGCATGATAAGGCTTTGTGAAAATTATAATTTCTATTTCTTTTTGACTGAGGGGCAGAGAATTCCTGGACAATGGGAAGCCATTTCCCTAAGTAAAACTTGACAGTCTGAAGTCTTTCCAGCCTGCAGACCATAGCAGGGTCTAACCGTGGACCAAAGAAATATGTCATCTGCCAGGGCTGGTCCCCCTTCATCTCTTACTGAGGTCCCCTTTTCGGTCTGCTCCAGCCATGATGGCTTCCTCATTAGTCTTCAGAATGCCCCTCCTTCACCTGGAATGTGCTTCCCCAAATATTTAGATTCACTCCTAATCACCCAGGTCTCTGCTCTTAGGTCATCTTCCCAGAGAGGTCTTCCCTGATCAACCTCTAAAATAATAGCTTTCACACTGCGTCTTGCTTGCCTCTCTGATGGAAACTTGCACTGTCTAGGTAGCTCTTTCCATGGATATTTCTTTCATTACATACTAAGCTCTTTGAGGCAAGGATCTGGGTTAACTTTCTTCCTCTGTCATCCCTGCCGTCTTCCTTCAAGGCCTAGGACTGAGCCTTGCATGCTGCTTTGCTCACGGTAGACTCTTCAGCGATCTGTTCACAGAAGATGCAGGTAGCAGTTGTCTTCCCCAAGGAGGAGAGCAGTAAATTAGGCACGCAAACTTCTGGCTGAAGTAGCATTTCCACTCTGAATTCCACTATGTACTTTTCTTGAGTTCTGTGTAAGAGACATGTTCACTACAGAATCTCCAGGGCCTAGCGCAGTGCCCGACTCATGGTACCCACTCAGTAAATGTTTACCAATCACACATGGCTGAAGTTAACTTTGGCTTATGTGAAATCTATTACTATTATTAGTGTCAAAAAATTACACTTTAAACTTACAAGAATTACTTACACTACGCATACAGGATGTGTAGGGAACAAGTTTCTCATTGTGAAAGAGCCTTTGTCGTTCACCTGACCTCCTGTGATGCTGGACACAAAGGGATTAGAGAGACGTGTACCCCGTTCTGTAGTTGGTATATTCACAGATGTTCAGACCTCAAAGTCTCTTCTGAGTAAATACTTAACTGCTTTTACTTCATTCAGTGGTGCCCTTGTGACCTTAAAGAGTTCATACACATTCCAAAACACTTATGTTCCTACTCTCTCCTCATCAGAGAGTTTAAGCCTCAAGTGTTTGTCAACTTTAATAATAGTGTAGCCAGTTATTTTACCAGCAAAAGCAAGTGTATTCAGGAACAGCCAGTGGACTAGAGATACAGGATATGGACCACAGGCTAATCCAGAGAACAAAGAAGGGGAACTTGCTTTTGTAGGGATAAAGTGGGGAAGGGGGACTTGGGAGAGGCTGTAATAACCCAGGAGTTCATTGGAGGAAGCTGGGAGTCCAAAGTATGGAAGCTTCTCATTGGCTGGGCTGCTACAGCATCTGGCTGGGCTGTTGTTGGGCGGAGAGTTTTTCTTGTGCTGGGTGGAAAGGAAGGCAACACCTTCCTGTTGGAGTAACTGGTGATGCATGGCAGGGCGTGAGAGCTCACCCTGTAGCCTGTCCTGACTTTAATTTAGGCTGAGGTTTCTTTAGTTAATTCCACAGATTACTGAAGAATGAGAACCTACAGTCTAGGATCATTGTAAGAGATCAAGGGAAGATAACACAGCCACTGATAGAAAAGTCTGTATTCATAAAAAATAAGTGAAGCCAATGGTCTGTAGTTTAGAACCTCCTCACTAATAAGCAGTTGATTGCAATGAAATGTAAACCGTGTCTGGCATGGTTGCCTGGGGTGTGGCTGGATGGTACTTAGGCAGAAGCAAGGGCCAAAGCTTTTGCCAGTTTTTCCAGGCAAGCTTGTATCAGGAATTCCTAGAGAATGAGGAGTTCTAGTTGATGGGTTTCTTTCTGACTTGAAGGAGTATGGTCTGGGCAGAGCGTTGGCCTGGGAGTCAGAAGACCTAGTCTTGTGACCCTAAGTAAGTCTTTAAGCTAATTGAGGCTCAGTGTCCTTACTTGACACAGGGAGAGACATCATAGGGGGTGATATTTGGATCAAGTGAGAGAATGTGATTCTTTGTGGACAGTGAATTTCCGTGAAAATAAGATGGTGAGGTAGTGTTGCATACGAGCTTGGCAAGACCCCAAACTTGAATAACTGCAACTGTTTATCCTCTTATATGCCTGCACTGAGGCAGCTAAGCATGGTTGCACGCATCATTTAGCTACATGGATTGGTAATCTTTCAAATGATCACCAACCTCAAGTGAGAACTTCATGCCCCTGGCATTTATACTATCTTTAATCAAGCCCATGCTTTTTCTCATTCCTTGACACTGATTTCATATCTTCTCCTCTATCCTTAAAGCTCCAGTACCTCCTTCCCATCCTCGTTCTCTGCCCATTGCCTTACTTCCCTCTTGCCTGAGGAAGCTGAAGCCACCGGAGGAGAACTTCTGTGACTTCGCACAGCCATACCCACCCATCTGTCTGCCTTTCTGTCTGCAGGTGCCACTGCTGCTTCCCTGTTACCCATGCCCCTGGCCAAGGCCAGCCACTTCACTTGATCTCCAGATCGCATCCCATCTTGCCCGTTCAAGTACATGGCATTGCAGTTCTCTCGTTCTGTTGGTTTTATTTTCTATACGGGATCTGTCCCATCAATGCATAAACATGCTGTCATTATTTCCCCCATTTAGGTACAAACTCTCTCTTGAGCCCTTTTCAGCCATCAGCTGTGAACCCATATTTCTCTTTTCCTCTCTAGGTAAACTTTTCAAGTTATTTTCTATATCCCCTGTAGTATTGTTCTCGTCTCACATCCCTCTTTGAACTCATCTAATCATGCTTTTGCTATGCCATTACTCTCAAAACTGCTCTCATCAAGATGACTACTGATCTTCCTGTTGCTAAGTCCAGTGGCTCATGTTCAGCTCTCTCTCTATATGATGCACCTGAAGTACTTTCCACATCCAACCCCCTTCTTCCTTGATACACTGTCTTCTCACTTGCCACACTCTCTGGGTTTTCCTCCGCCTCCCCTGCTGCTCCCTGTCAGCCTCCTTTCCTGGTCCTCCTGGACCTCTTCCTGCTGGCGTGCTCTGGGACGCAGGCAGCGGACCTCCTCTTCTTTCCATCACCATTCCCGTCGTCAGTGATCTTACCCAGTCTGCCGTTTAAAATGTATGCAGAGGCTGATCTCCCCTGGCCCTGCAGCTCAGCTTCACTCCTACACTCCAGGCTTGTATATCCACATGTCTCTGAAGAGGCATGTCCTGTCCTGCTTGCCCTGCATGTTCTCCAAAGCACTTGTTGCCACTGACAGGCTGTTGCTGTGCTTGCTCGTTGGGGGTTGTCATCTCTGTGCCCTCCGCTAGAATGGAAGCTCCACAAGGGAGGTCTTTTGTTCCCTGCTGTAGCTGCTGCACCTGGGAGAGTGGATGTGTTAGGTTGCGTTATTCAGTGAAGACTAATAATTCACTGTTACCACACCCTGATGGTGCTCCAGCCCTTCATCAATGGTCCCGGTCTTGGAAATCTCTAAATAAATCCATTTGGCAAAATGATATCACTATTTCTGTATAACACTGTTTAGTATCAGACATTTTTAGTATGTAGTGTTAAGTATATTCTTCATGATTGATGTAGGGAGGCTATTTGGAGTAATAGAAAGACCTTAACTTTGGAGCCAGATTCTTCTGAGTTTAAATTCTTGCGCTGCCACTAAATAGCTACAGAGCTTTAGTCAAAACATAGCAACCCTAGGCTTTAGTTTTCTCTCATTGGTGAAATGAAAAGATGTTTGTTTCATAGGGCTGTTGGGAGAAATTAAATGCTGAGGATATGGACTGCATCTAGCATAATTCTTGGCACATAATAGGTGTTCAATAATGATGACTGTCAAGACTCCTGTCCTTGGTTGGATAGATGATCTATCTGTAGGATTGCTTGCAATTCTAAAATTTTTGGAATAAAAAGTTTTGTAATTTTTCCTTTTAGACGTTGGCAGTTCGTCTTTGGTTGAAAGCATGATTGTTTAATACAACATTGTTTCTGTGGTAAAAATTAGATTTGATTTACATTGTTTCAACTTACAGAGTCTTTTTGAGGAATTTATTCTGCTACAAAGTTCAAGGACCTCCTTTCAGTAAAATTTACTTAGAGTGCTTAGGAATGGAATGTTCTGGAGGAATTGAATCTACTAATTAATGAGAGAGGAACTCATTTTGTGGGGGAGGCCTTTCTCAAATGCCTTTATATGTACACCCGAGTGTAACTCCCAAGTGTACAGCGAGGGCTCAGTCACTACTTGGTTACTTGTCTTTGACCTAGAGATACTTACCTGAACTTTTTTTTTTTTTTTTGCGGTACGCGGGCCTCTCACTGTTGTGGCCTCTCCCGTTGCGGAGCACAGGCTCCGGACGCACAGGCTCAGCGGCCGTGGCTCACGGGCCCAGCCGCTCCGCGGCATGTGGCATCTTCCCGGACCGGGGCACGAACCCATGTCCCCTGCATCGGCAGGCGGACTCTCAACCACTGCGCTGAGGCAGCTAAGGGAAGCCCCCTGAACTTCTTTATTGATTGCCCTGAGCTGTAAGCTGTAGGAAGTGTAGGCGATGCTACTAAATACAAATGCAGTATAAGCTTAAAGATATCTTATAGGAGTTTTTTGGCTTCGAACCCTAAATGTCAACAGCAGCCATGTTCATGATAATTATTTATTGATTGTACCTACTTAGAGGAGAAGAGTTGGTTGCAAATGACCGCAGTTCGAAGGAGTCTGAGCAAGGAAGTTGAGACCGTGCGTGCAAACACACATATCCGTGTGCGGCCAAGCAGCCACGTGGATTCACACACATACACTGTTAGTGATAATGCAAGAGCACAATCTTGAGTGGGAAATACAGCCCAATATATATCACTGGACAATATGAGGTAAGTGCCAAATGAAAAGGATAAATTTAAGTTCCGTGATTTCAAAGAAGGTGTAATTAGCAGAGGCTAAAAATGGGCAGAGAAAGCTTCCTGGAAAAAGTGAGACTGGAGCTGGATTAGGGTGAGTCAGAGTGTGTTTCCGTGTGATGCCGTGGACGAGGCTGGTCCAGCCAGGAACGAGAGGATGGTTCTCTGGCCAGGCCATACCCTCCTCTGGGAGGATCGGGCTGGCGATCGCCTCACAGCTTCCCTGTGAACACAGCTCACCATTCCTAAGTCATGTCCTTGTTTGCCACTTGTGATTTTGGGTGTTTTGTGACTTTGCAAGGTGGGGTTCTTAAGCTGGAAGGGCAGGAGAGAGAGTTTAGGACCAAGTTTGTTGTGGGGAAATGTCTGAACAGTCAGTTTCCTGTGTGTGTTTGACTCACTCTTTGGAGATGCGTCCGCGAGGACAACATTTGGCTGTGTGTTTTTCTCTGGTGATGTGGTGGGTGATTCTGGGGGAGAAGAAAAAGGAGATTCAGGCTTTAGACAGAAAGAAACATGGACCCATTCATAACTACTTTTCCCCCAGCCACTGAAAGGCAGCCGTAGATTCTGCCATGTAGTAGAGATGAGATGGGAGCAGTGGGGTAACCAGAGAGTGGTTTTATATTGATTCACTTGCTCAACTCTCTGGAACGTTTACTGGGAAACCATGGCTATCAGTCGTTGGTTGTACTAGCTGGAGGATGTGACCAAGAGCCCGCAGTCTCACACAGGCCTTTATGTGAGTCGCGAGGGGCTCTCTCTGTCGGTGGAGAGGCTGAGATGCAGTCGGGGGCTAGACAAGGAGGGGCCGTGAATGTCACAGGGTGACAGCCACATCTCTCCAGAGGAACCACAGCTGCAGATGCATGCTTAGGTTAAACATGAACCCTAAGTGGGAAAATAACCTTGTCTTTTTAGGACCTCCCCAATTTAAGTGCCTCTCTGTGTAAGACAGTGAGCTTTACTGCAAAGGCTTATTTAAGAAAAAGCATGGCCCGTGTGACAGTGATCATGAATCCCAAGCTGTTCGGTTCTCGCGGGTACTCCAGACCATTGCTGGACCCTGGCCTGCTCAGCACATACTCTCCAAATAATAGGTGGTGGGGAACTTCTGACCCTGAGTGACTGGGACTCATCAGATTCCCTGGAAGTGCCTTAGATATTACCCTGGTTTTACAGTTGAGAAAACTGCTCCTCAGCCTGTGGACTGATTTGTTTGAGGTCACCAAGATCTTTTTGTCTGTCTGTTGGTTTTTCCCTCTTCATGTGCCATCTATTTGCTGTTGAGTCCTTAATTTATATACCTACCTGTGACCTATCAGTCATCTCGACTTGTATGTTTCAGAGGCATCTCAAATGCCACATATCCAATAAGGAGCCCAGATCCCCCCAAGCCTGGCCACCCCCAGCCTTTCCTGTCCTAACAGATGGCATCCCACCCACCTAGGTGCTGACACTCCAAGTCCGAGGGCTTCCTGGACCTCTTCTTATCCCTGAGCCTACGATCGAGATCACCAGCCAGTCCTATTCTTTGGGTTTATTTTGACTCTCTCCACATCTCGTCATCTCTACAGCCTCCCCATCTAAACCTCCATCTTTTTCTGCACCTCCCGTGTCTTCTCCACATGGTGGCCAGATGGCCTTGTAAATACAGATCCGAGCATGATACCCATCCATCTACATACCCTTTCCTAGATCGTCCTTACATGAATTGAACTTGGCTTTCCCTTTGGGGTCTCTGAGGCTCTGTGCGATCCCTGCCTTCTCCCCTGCACCCCTGTCTGCATTCTCCTTCACCTGTGATGCTTCGGCCACATCCACGTCAGTTTAGTTTCTTTAAAACAATAAGCTCTCATGGCCACAGGGCTTTCAAACACCTTCCTTGCACCTGGAAACTCCTTTGAATCCATTAGTTCCTAGCTTAAGTGTCACCTCCTTTAGGGCTTAGATAATTCTTCTACCTAAAAAGTTCTCCCATATTTTTCTCTCTCATTGTACCCAGTTTATTTTCTTGATAGCATTATCTATAATTGTTTATTTGTTAATTTGGTTATTTCCTATACTGATTGCTGTCAGGGAAAGGCCTGTGTTGGTTTTGCTCACCCATGGGAATCCTCCTTTGTCTCCAAATCATCTCTTGTGACTCTGCCTTTCCTTCATTCCACTCCAGCCATACTTACTTTCTGGCTGTTCTTCAGAAGTGCCACTCTTGCTTCTGCCCCAGGCCCTTTGCACTTGCTGAGCTGTTTGTCCTGAATGTGGTTTTGTGTCCCCCTTGCCCCGCCCCCCACCCCAGAGAGCTGCATGGCTGACTCATTTTCTTTAGATTTTTACTCAAAGTCACCCTTTTTGGTGAAGACTTTTCTGGTCCCTGTGTCTAAAATTGCACCTGCCCTGACACTTCCACGCTGCCCTTCTCTGCTTTCATTTTCTTCCTTGTACTCATCACTATCTACCATATGGCACATTTTACTTATCTTACTTATTCTCTGTTTTCCCCATGACAGTGAAAACTCTGAGTTTCTGTTCTTTTATTGCTATGTACCCAGTATCTTGAACAGTTCTGGGCACATGGACACTCTATAAATGTTTGTTGAATGAATGAATAATTGCATGAATAATATATGCTCAGCGAATGGCACATAGTGGGCACTCTATACACTTTTTTTAAAATCATGAAATATACATAAAATGTAACTTGTTAACCATTTTTAAGTGTACAGTTCAGGGGCATTAAATACATTCTCACTGTTGTGCAACCATCACCACCATCTGCTCTGTATTCTTTTCTGAAATGAAAGAATCCAAGAATAAGCGAGGAACTGAGTGAATGGAAAGCAGGTTTACAGTAACAGTCCCTTGACTTGGGGCCCAGTGTTCTTTGCCCTGCCTTGTGCAGTGCAGGAAGGCAGGAGGGTGAGAGGAGGAGTCTGAGTATCATCACAGGATGCCTGCTGGCTACTGCAAAGATGCTAAAAAATGTGGCACGTGTACCACGTTGTCTGTGTTGTAAATGACGAGGGCCCTGCTCTGTTTCCCCTTTTCCATGCAATGCACACCCATGCTCACACGTGCACCACGCACACACGCATGCCTTCTGCGGATGTGACTTTGTAATGTTTTGAGCTCATGGGATGATGAGAAAGGGAAGTGCTCATTCTCCTTTGAACCTTTCTTACTGGGTCCACATCAGGAGAGGAACCTTTATGCCTCTGTTGGAGCTCTTGGCCCCTTAGATGATTCCATTGCTGGCAGGGCAGTGTTATTTTTAATTCTAAAGTAAACCAGATTGCATGGAACACAAAATGGTAAGTGTGGGTCAGAATCATTGACTATGAAATTCTCCCAGGTGAATGGAAAGGAAGGGTTGCTTTAAGCCCTTAAAAGTTTTTTCTCACAAGCTTGTTGAATTCTGTAGAAATCCACATTTTCATCCGTATCACCATTTCAGACCCTGCTCTGCTGAAACCCACATGGCAGGTTCTCCACTGCATGTCCTCCTCTGGATTCCTCAGTGCCATTGCAGTGCTGTCTTTTCTTCATGACCCCACTGAAGTCTTAAGGCGGAAGCACAGGGCAGACACATCTAAGCGTTTGGGGTCTTCTCTATTGAATTCCCGTCTTCTGTATGCCGCCGCGATGGGCCCGATGCTGTTTTGGTCTGGGGTGTTCAGAGAGGATTCGAGCATAGCTGGGCCCTGGGAGAGCCTATAGTGCAGCGCTGCGGGTAGAGCCGTCTCCACCTGACTGCTTCTCGATGCTATGAATGCGGCCTGTTGTGTGCACAGAAGGCTGTGGGAGTGTCGAGGAGAGAGAGGAACCTGCTGCGTGGGGTGGGGGTGTGGGAAAGGTTAGGGGAGAGTTCACAAAGGTACCTGTCAAAGCTAGAGGTCCGTTGGTGTGGCCAGAGGCCGTGCGGGAGGCAGCAGCGAGGCAGAAAGTCGGGGTGCAGGGCAGGATTGTGGTTGGGGCCAGCTTCCTGTCTGGTCTTATCAGTGATAGATAGGAAGTGCATTTAATTGGGATTATGTTCATTTCTGTTGTCAGTGCTAATCATTTGTTGTTTGAGTTGACATCACTAGAGATACGAGTATCTGTCAGGGAATTACTGAATTCCCACAGACGCGGCCGTGGTGCACAGTTGTCTTGTGGGGTCCAAGGTCAGTGGGCATTTTGCTGGTACAGCCAGCGTTCAGTGTTACCTAAACTCATAGGATTACCCAGCCAAGTAGAAAATAGCAGTGTCTCTTTAGGTTATTAAGTGTTACTTCATGAGAGTAAAGACACACACTAATTGGTTTAATCTATTTTGATAGTTCGGGTTTTTTTTCTAATTACATCTACTTAAAAAAATCACCAGTCCGTTCTCTTTGTTTATCTTAAAAGGTGCTAGGTGGGCTTCCCTGGTGGCGCAGTGGTTGAGAGTCCGCCTGCCGATGCAGGGGACACGGGTTCGTGCCCCGGTCCGGGAAGGTCCCACATGCCGCGGAGCGGCTGGGCCCGTGAGCCGTGGCCGCTGAGCCTGCGCGTCCGGAGCCTGTGCTCCGCAACGGGAGAGGCCACAACAGTGAGGGGCCCGTGTACCGCAAAAAAAAAAAAAAAGGTGCTAGGCACTCATTGATGTGATAAGACTTGGTTCTAGACTGTTAATTGCAGTATTGAGAATACTTACACCCACAGCAGAGTGCACACCTTCACCTTTGGGTCAGCAGAGCTCGTTAATAGAAAGCTTCCATTGTCTTGTTGGAAAGGGGAAAAATACCCATTAATTGGCATAGTTTTTTTTTTTTTTTTCTGTTCTTAAGCTTAAAAATTAAATTAAGCTTACAAATGGCCAAACAGATGACAAGATTATTACAGTTATTTTCCTGATGCTGTATTTATTAGTTCGGAGGAAATGTTTGTGTTTCATGGGCACCTTCCCTCTCACCACTGAGACCGGACAAAGCTGATGGTCCTTGTTGCATCTTTGCTTTATTTGTTCCCCTGGGTGGGTTGGTTTCAGGCCATGTGTATGACCTATAGTGGGATATGCAACTGTCTTTCACCTGGGACATGTTACTATTTGTTTCCGTCACAGTGGCCCATGAAGAAGTTGGAAGGTGCCACTGATGTTGGTTACATTTGTTACATATTACACACAAATAACAAGGTAGCTTTCAAGTTTGACTTATAGGACAGTTTGCTTTCTTAAAACAAAATGGTGACCAATACACTTTTCTGGTGAGTAACTCCTCTTAGATTTTAAATGGATTTAAATAAAATTTGGTCTGTGGATATGATAATTCTCAGTGAACTCTTCAGTGTGCAGAAGTACTAAAAGCCATTGTACTGAGAGAATCATTGCTTTCTGTAATGATTTCCTGGAAGAACATAAGCATCTACATCCTCCATCAGACTAATGGTTTTTCCAGTCCAGCCTTCTGACGCTGAGAGTGGAATTAAGAGAGTCACCGTGGGAGGACCTGTTGACCCTTCTTGCCTCACCTTTAAAAATTTAGGGGAGAGGTTCAAACATGGGTAACTTCCCTTAATAAGCTATTATGGAGCCAGTAGTCATACTATTCTCAAATTTGTCTAAATTGCTTTTGCAGAAGTTTTTATTTTTGGCCTTTACCATCTGGTGGAACGGGGTGGCCAGTCGGAGTAGCAGCCAATCAGAATTTACCCATGTCACCAGTGAAGGGTTGAAGTCCTTATTCCCATTGAATTTTCACACTTATTCATTTGATTCACTACATGGACTTGACAAATGCTTACATCGTTCACCTGTGTTTATCTTACATCTTTGTGTTATTTTGCATCATGTCACCAGTACAGTTTCTAAGGACATTTTCTTCACTTCTTTTTTTTTTTAAAGATTTAATTTTGTTTATTTTTGGCTGCGTTGGGTCTTCGTTGCTGCGCGTGGGCTTTCTCTAGTTGCAACGAGCGGGGGCTACTCTTCGTTGCGGTGCGCGGGCTTCTCATTGCGGTGGCTTCTCTTGTTGCGGAGCAGGGGCTCTAGGCACGTGGGCTTCAGTAGTTGTGGCGCACGGACTGAGTTGCTCTGTGGCATGTGGGATCTTCCCAGACCAGGGCTTGAACCCGTGTCCCCTGCGTTGGCAGGAGGATTCTTAACTGCTGCGCCACCAGGGAAGCCCCTCTCCACTTCTTCTTGCTCTAGGGGCTCTCAGAGCTGTTGAGCCTCTGGCCGATAAGCCCCATCCTAAAGTAGTGAGACATGGGCATCAGGGAGTCCTGAGTTCAACTCCTGTCTCCGCTGTGTCCTGGCTGTGTGGCCGGTGTGCTTCACCAAGTCCCTAAGGCTCAGCATCCTCTTCTGTAAGGTCGGGGTGCTGTGTACCTTCTCGTAGAATTGTACTCACTCAGATCCTAAGTTACAAGTGGCAGAAGCCCAATTCAAACTGACTTGTGCAGAATGGAGGGCGGGTGGTGTTTATTAGCTCATGCACACAGGCAGGAAGCCAGGGGTGCCGCTTACTTGGGTGTGGCCAGGTCCCAGCCCTCGTGGTGCGGTGAGGGGCTGTCTCTCTGTGCCTCAGCAGTGCCTCAGCAGTGCTTTTCTCTGCTTGATTGTCTCCTTGGATGTGGTGGCTCAATGGCCATTGGCAGCTTCAAATTCATACCTACCTTATCAGCTTGGCAACCCAGCCCAAAGAGACTGCCTTTTTCCAATAGCAAAATGAGAGAAATCCCATGCAGTTTAGCCCTGGCTTGGAGCACAGCCTGTTCTTGTCCTTTTCACCGCGGCCAGGGGAAGAGGGTTTTTGGCCCTGCAGTGGCCAGAGGATGGAGTCACCTCTGCCCCAACCACATGAGGAAAAGGTTCCCACAGGGGAGGAGGCTCTCGCTGGGAGAGTGGGATTGGGGCGTCCACGACTGTGTCAGGTGGCAACAGTGGCTCCCCTGGCAGCAGTGGGAGGACTGAGGTGATGCAGGCAGAACCTCATGCTGTGCCTGGCAGACAGAGGCCCCTGGATGGAGCCCTTCCTCTATTACTCTTCATTTTACTACCCAGGGAACGCAGCTTCTTTACACTGGTTCTAAAGCCACTTCTTGAAGGTGATTCTACTCTTCATACTTCCATAACCTTTACCTGCAACGTTGAAGTGTTTTGAAAAGATCTACATTAAGGGGGGATGCCCGCAGGGGGAAATGTCACTGAATCTCTTTTTGTTATTTAGTCAAAAATTACTGCCGTATTCTGACTTACTTCACTCTGTATGACAGACTCTAGGTCCATCCACCTCACTACAAATAACTCAATTTTGTTTCTTTTTATGGCTGTGTAATATTCCATTGTATATATGTGCCACATCTTCTTTATCCATTCATCTGTTTGTTGATGGACACTTAGGTTGTTTCCATCTCCTGGCGATTGTAAATAGAGCTGCAATGAACATTTTGGTACATGAGTCTTTTTGAATTATGGTTTTCTCAGGGTATATGCCCAGTAGTGGGATTGCTGGGTCATATGGTAGTTCTATTTGTAGTTTTTTAAGGAACCTCCATACTGTTCTCCATAGTGGCTGTATCAATTAACAAATACCATATGCTAACACGTATATATGGAATCTAAGAAAAAAAAAAAAAAGGTCATGAAGAAGCTAGGGGTAAGACGGGAATAAAGACACAGACCTACTAGAGCATGGACTTGAGGATATGGGGAGGGGGAAGGGTAAGCTGTGACAAAGTGAGAGAGTGCTTTTGCCACACCATAGCAAAGCAATTATACTCCAAAAAAGATGTTAAAAAAAAAATTACTGCCACAGACAACACCCTCAGGCGTCTGAGAGAATGGAAGAGAACAGAGAAAAGCCCCTTTCTTGGGGTGTCTGCAGGCCAGTTGGTGTGGGTAGTGGGTCAAGTGTGTAGATACTGTGGTGTGAAGTAGTGTATGGGAAAGTGCTGCTGGGGAGGAGAGGGAGGCTGTGCGGGGCATGGGATAGAGCAGGACCCTATCCCGGTGGGAGGGTGTGGGAGAGTCTGATGGGGGAGCTAGCTCAGGCTTCGGTTGTGGGAGCAAGATGGGGTGGCAGGAAGGAGGGGTGAGGGGAAGGGAGCTGGTTCATCCTTGGGCTCTGTGTGTGGCGCTGGGCGTTCCAAGAGAAGTAAGAGTTCCGCAGTGTGGTAGAGGAAGAACGTCACAGTCACAGGCACCTGGACAGAGGTCCGTATGGGTCTGGTGAGAGCTGGAGAAAGGGGGTCGTCACCTCTCGCTCCCAATGGTGAAGGGTGCGAGCAAAGGCAGAGATGGGAGGGTGCAAGATGACCGGGGGGCGGGGGGGCGGGTGACGAGCAGTTTTGTTTCTGGAGTGCGAGGCTCACGAGGAGGTGAGAGGGAGCAGGCAGTAGAGGACCTTGGATGTCAGGTTCACACGTTCGCTGTGATTCCCTGGGCGGTAGTTCTCCAGGGAAGGCTTCACGGGCTGTGACCTCTGCAGCTGCCCAGGGCCCCACGCTCAGCTTAATGCTCTGCGTTTGTCATCTGGAAGTTCTTAGTACCTTTTTTTTTCTTTAACATCTTTATTGGAGTATAACTGCTTTACAATGGTGTGTCAGTTTCTGCTTTGTAACAAAGTGAATCAGCTATACATACACATATATCCCCATATCTCCTCCCTCTTGCGTCTCCCTCCCACCCTCCCTATCCCACCCCTCTAGGTGGTCACAAAGCACCGAGCTTATTATTTTTTTTTTACATCTTTATTAGAGTATAATTGCTTTACAATGGTGTGTTAGTTTCTGCTTTATAACAAAGTGAATCAGTTATACATATACATATGTTCCCATATCTCCTCCCTCTTGTGTCTCCCTCCCTCCCACCCTTCCAGGCGGTCACAAAGCACCGAGCTGATCTCCCTGTGCTATGCGGCTGCTTCCCACTAGCTATCTACCTTACGTTTGGTAGTGTATATATGTCCATGCCACTCTCTCGCTTTGTCACAGCTTACCCTTCCCCCTCCCCATATCCTCAAGTCGAGCTTAGTACCATTTAAACAAAGGGCCCTGTGTTTTCATTCTGTGCTGGGCTGTGAGAATGACGTAGCCTGCAGTGGGGTAATGTGGTGGTCTGAGCTGGGCTTCAGAACATGTCCCACTGGAGTGAAGAAGAGAGGCAGGGTAGAGGTGGGACAGTAACTGGGAAGGTTCACATAGTTTTGCAGAAGAGAGATTAGGGGCCTCGATGAGGATGGAGAGGGAGGGGACGCATCTGACACCTGAGCCTGAGCCGCAGACTGAACACGATGGGCCGGGGGGGAGGCAGCGGCCAGAGCTGGCTTCAGCTCTTGACTTGGGGGCTTCTCAAGCTCGCTGCTACCCTCTGAGCCGGGGGACTTCCGGTGGATGAGGCTGGTTTTCCAAACCGAAATTTAGAAGACTGTCTTAATATTTTTACTCTCAATAGTAAGCTGAAGCTGACACTGGCAGGCTCATTGAACGAATGTAAAATAACCAGAAAAGACATTCTGGAATCAAACAGATGGACCAAGCAATCATGTTAAAAACAGTAAATCACAACTTGAACTTCAGTTAATCATAATCGCATTTCTCTTTATTGAATTTTGAAACATCTCCTAAGTAGTTTCCTGTTTCCGTTTCTTTTATTGAAAAGACCTTGTTGTTGTTATGGGGCACCCCAGTTAAAGATGCCTGATACCTCATATCCGACCCCCCCTACGAAAACCTTACCATTTAGGAAATGATATCTTTCTGAGGTTTCAAAAGGTTATTTCATCTCCTACAAAAAAGATTCATGAGGGAGTTTATTTCCCTTTGTTCAGTTAACATAGAAATTAACACGACTGCCTATTAACCCAGTGATTTTTTCAAAAACACCCTTCACGTAAGTCAGGGTTGCCCTGAATTTAGGGTCCCAACCAGCTGTAAGCAGTGTTTTGAGAAGTGGGGCTGAGAAGGGCATCTGGTTTTGACCTTCAGGTCTGACCTTTAAATACTGTCCTATTTCCTGTCTGGTGCAGACACGGACAAAGCACTTCTGGTGCAAGGACACGAGGTCAAGACAGTGCTGTCTAGGTCCCAGATGCTGTGCTGGGGTATCTTGAAATTGGGGAAGCAGCTCAGGGCCAGAGGGGACCAGGGTGTGAGTCTTGGGAAAAGATTAAAGGGCTTCAACTAAGTCCCATGGGCAGATTGGTATACCTTTTCAAAGTTTTATAGAAAACAGGCTCCAGGGAGGTACGAAGACCCCTGTAGCTCTTTCTGCCCTCGCGGTGTTGCCCACACCTGGTCATCAAAAATAGCTTTCTCTGACTTGTGCGTCCTTTCTATGAAAGGAGTAATTTGGTAGCATCCAGGTGTGCAACACGCTAAACACGGAGACTATGCCTGCTTTTTGAAGGGAGTGTGGAGGAATACATGATATCATAAATGGGGGGCCCACAAAGTTAGATGAGAAAGGAAGAGATCCCTTCCTGTGCTCTTCGGCCCTCGATGATTGCCATGTGTTGGATTTTCTCTCGATGCTCCCGCTGCACCGATGGTGAGCAGTGCGCTGTGGACGCTGGTCAGGGAAGGGCCTCTCTCACGATGCCTGGCACTGCGGATAGGGAACGTAGTGTAGACACCTGGCCAGCTCCTCGGCGTCTCCCACGCCACCAAGTATCTTGCTGTTTGCACAGTAAGCACTTGTTGGGTGAATGAATAAATGTGCAGTTGAAGGAATGCTGTTTGTCCTGTCGGAGAAAGACACCTTCGCCGTCTGTAGAGCGTGAATTGTGACTTCTGGGTGCAGGGACAGCTTTGTGCTCAAGCATCTGTGTAACCCCACGTGGCCCTTTTTGGCACCAAGAGCTGTGAAGGCAGAGACCATTTTTCTATTTTGCTCAGCGTTTATTCCCCAGGGCCTAGCGCAGGACTTGGTATGTTAGCAGGTAATAAATATTTGTTGAGTGAACGAACAAATGAGTGAGATACACCTGTCTTTCTTACATTCTAAAAGAAGTTCATTTCTAAGAGTTGTGTGTGTGTGTCTTCAAGTTCCTTTAGTCCTCAAGGTCTTCTCCTTCACTTCCTCCTCCTCTTCCCCCTTCACCCCCTCCTCTTTCTGCCTCTCCGATGCTCAGCACAGTGATTGACACAGAGCGGTCATTTGGTATTTGTTCAGGAAATGAAGTAAATGGCAGTAGGTGAAGGAAAGCGCCGTGAGCAGGAGTTAGAAGGTCTGGAGTTTGGCCAGTAACCAATCTGGAGACCTTGGTTAAGTAAGCCAGGTGTCCTGTCTGCACCCAGCAGTCTCCTGCTTTGTAGAATGGGGTTACCAGTCGCTGCCCTGGTAACCTTGGGGGTTGTTTATGCAGCTCAGAGGTAAAAAGGGATAGGAAATGCTTGGGAAGAGCCAAGTCTTGTACCCATGGGAGGACTGGTTCTTGTTACCAAAACGGGATGGAATCCAGTTGTATTGGATGTGTGGCTACCACGTATGTCCCTCCTTCCCAATCTGCCCTGAGGACTGGTGGCTTTATTCTTCCTAGATAACTAGATAAATCAGATACACTTCAGTGTAGAAAATTAGGATATCACAGAAAAGTATAAACATGAAACCAATAATCACCCATACGCACTAGTCCAGAGAGAACCGCCATTAACCTTGTGGAGTAATTTAAAACGTTTCCTGGCAGGTGTATACACACATCGCGCACACACGCGCGCGCGCACGCAATATGATCTCAGTCATCTGACAGTTATTTTATTTTTTTTGACAGTTATTTTTTTGTGTGTAATTTTCTGAAGTAAATTGCTGTCTTAGCTTGGGCTGCTGTAATAAATACTACAGACTGGGTGGTTTAAATAACATTTATTTCTCACAGTTCTGGAGGCTGGGAAGTCCAAGATCAAGGTGGCAGCAGATGTGGTGTCTGGTGAGAACCCACTTCCTGGCTTGCAGACGGCTGCCTTCTTGCTGTGTCCTCACATGGTGGAAGGGGCGAGGGAGCTCTCTGGGTTCTCTTTTTTAAGGGCACCAATCCCATTCATGGGGGCTCCACTCTTATGACCTAACCACCTCCCAAAGGCCCCACTTCCAATCACCATCACAATGGGGATTGGGGCTTCATCATATGAATTTGGGGAGGACACAAACATTCAGTCCATAGCAATGGCCCATTCCGGGAGAAGAAAGAGTGTTGTCTTAACATTTCTTCTGTGACTTCCATAGTCTGGTGTGAGACAGAGCAGATATTTGCTAAATACTTAATAGATTTCTGGAACCTCAGGGCTGGAAAGATTCTGAGTTATAATGTTCTCATTTTAAATACAGGAAAATTAAGGCCTAGGGTGAAAAGCAGGCCCCGGGCCCCAGGGCTGGGAGATAGCAGAGCTGAAACCCAAAACCTCACCTGTTGTCTTCTTGCCCACTTGTGCTCCCTGCTGATGAGTGCAGGTGCCGGGAGGTCCATGGGGTTAGCACTTTGAGCACATAAACTAGCGCTTGGTTCAGTCTGCCTTTATCTCTAGGTTCGGAGGTACTGCTCTGTCTCAGGATAGCGCCTGGATATCTCGAAGCAGCTGTTTGCGGTGGCGCTTTCGGGCCGTTCTCTCAACATGACGCTGTTTGCTGTATTGTCCACATCTGGGGCCTCCCTCCTGGCTACCGTCATTTGTATGTGGGCACAGACTCTGTGCTTGATTTAACGTTCTCGTCTTGGTGCGAATATATCCTCCTGTGTTTATTATTTAGATGTCCTAACATTTCTCTTTCCTTGCCTTTAAAGCACAGTGGAAAGCGCTCCTCCTTTCTATGGGTGGTCCTTGCCTCCCTCTCTCACAAGCGTGTAAGTCCACCCCCTCCCTCTCCGTGGCTGTCTCACTGAGCACTCTCTCATTTACCAGTAAGCATTTCACGTGTAAGGTCCTCAGTATGGCTCTCCTGTGGGGGATTCTGCATCTGTGAACACCCTGCCTTGAATTGAAGGATCTGCGTCTGAAGAGTGGTGACTTGTATATAGGAAAGTTATGGCTCGGTTTATATTGTGGCTGGGGACCCAGGAGAGGGGCAGAGAAAGTACTCTGGATACTCAGGGCAAGAGGGTAGGGAGATGGGCCGGCAAGGCTTTGAAAGGAGGGACATTTGAGCTCAACTTGGAAAGGATGATTAGGGTTTGAATACTTGGAGGTTGCAGGGGGCAGCATTCCAGGTGGAGAAAGAGTATGAGATGAGAAGGGTCGGGGGTGAATCCCTAGCTGGGAGCAGCCAGGAAGGGCCTTCAGGAATCCTGGGGTCTGGGACTCAGCAGAAGCAGGCTGAGTCTTCCCCTTCGCAGGCCGGGACTCGGGGACCACCTCCCTCATCTTCTGTGTTGCTCCTCCTTTAGTGCTAGTGGTGCCAATAGCCTGGCCAGTGGATGCAACTAGCTTTCCTTTAGGATGCGGCTCTTGACCAGGGGCCCATGGACCTCTAGGCGCCTTCCAGTGGATTTCAGGTCATCTGGGAACTACCTGAAATTGTGTGCACGATTTTGTGTCTGTGTGCATTTATCCCCCTCCAATTTTCAGAGGTCTCTGTTAACCTTGAAAATTTATGCACCTTACAGTCTAGGAGGAAGAAGGTTGGCATGTGGATTAATTTTAACAAATCATTTAAAAAATTCTCGGATGATATAAAGTTTATTGGGGCAAGTTTCATTCAGTTGGAAAGCCATCACTCTTCTCAGGCACGTTCACTGATCTTAAACCCTACCCCTGAGGAGTAGGACTGTGTCTCGTTCTTCTCTCTGTCATCCCCGAGCCCCACTACTTGGCGTCAAATGCGTGCCGTTTGTGATGTTTGTTCGGGGAATAAAACAGCTTTGCTCTGGATCTCAGTCCACACGTATGCGACCTGCGGTAGAATGGACTTCGTAGACCATCTGGCCGCCTCTAGGATCTTGGGGCTGGCTCTGTGGGGGGCAGACATTTCCAATGCCAGCCTCCCTGCCTGATCCCTCCCTGCTCAGCACGGGGACCAGCTGAGGGGTGCCTGCCCCTCACCTGCCGAATGCAGTCTGAGCTCTCTCCTCTCAAAAGAACACTTAGGCCCCGTGATCCCAGGTAGAGGGCTGGAACCAAATGTGTCTGTCTGCCTGTTACGGGGCAGGGTGCAGGGGACATGCTCGTCAACCTCAGCTCGCCCCTCCTTGACTTGAGAATGGCTTGTGCCGGCAGCAGCCCGTGCTGGGGTTAGACAGTGTAAGGCTTCCCGTGGCTGCAGAGTCACCAGTTGGGACGCTCCTCTGGGGCTTTCTGCTTGGCGAGTCTGCACTTTCACGATCGGGAGCTCTGCCAGGCGGACGTGAGGTGCCCAGCAGAGGGCAGGGCCCTGGCAGCCTCTTCGGGGTTCTTTTAAGTAGGCATGCGAGTTGTGGCCCATCGGGGAGCAGTTTGGAGCTGTGGTGGCAGCGTCGTGTTCCCACTCGGCGTAGACTGCTTTATAGCACCGTGGGGGACATCACGGGAGAGGAGTGGGCCCCTTCGTGGTTGTTCAAAGTCATTTTTTTCCATTTTGGGAAAACACAAAGAAAGCATTTGGTTTTCGCTGTTAAGGGCTTTGGCCTCTGTGAGAGAGACAACTGTGGCGTGTAGTGCCCTAGGGTGACGAGCCAAGCTGGGCAAGTCCTAATCCAGGTGGGCCTGGGACCCCACGTTATCACTCCCATGAACCCTCTCCTCTGTCTCTTTCTCATTCATTCAGTAGCTCATTGACTGGTAGCTCACTGATCGTCTAACGTGTGCCGAGAAGGAGACAGTGAACAGATACGCACAGATCCTACGCTGAGGGAGCCTTCTGGAAGGCTATAGCACCTAAGTGTTATAAAGTGTTTTGAGACCTGTGCTGGTGGGGGGGGGGGGCGGTGAGAGGTGTTTGGAGTCGATGCTCCTCCTTCGGAGATGCCCCCCCTTTTTTTTTCTGTCCTCCTAAACCTGCAGAATCTTTACCGCTTGTTTCCAACTTTAACCCCATTGCATTTATAACCCCTTCCATCATCTGCTTGTTTGTCCATCCATCCATCCCTTCACCATCCAACATTTAAAAGCCTTAAGACAGGAATGCAGAAAAAAGACTTAGTCCCAGCTCTCGGGGAGCTCATCTTTGATTTGCTTTTTCATTGTCCAAATTGCTCTGGGAGTTTTGTTCCCTGGTTTAACTGTAAGCTCCTTGAAGGTCAAAGATGAGCTCTTCTCTGATATTCATGGAAGACCGAAAGATTCGATGTTCAGTGGATTGCTGCAACTGTAGTCCTGCTGTCTTTGCTTAATGATAGGCTTAAAAAAAATGTGTGTTGGCAAAGCACATCTGCCTTCCTGCTTGCCACATTGCGTAGACGTCTCTATGAGAGGCTCTCAGTTCTGGTTTATAAATCCAGAGTGCTGGGAGGGACTTGGGGAAAAAACATATGTCTCAATAGCAGAGATCCCCAAAGTATACCTGTGCTTGAGGCTTTCCTGAAGAATGAGAAAGCTTACATCTTTATGCTTCTACCACTTTTTCTGTTTTTTAAAGAAAGGGATGTGTCAGTTGAAGCTGCCTAATTCGTGTTTTTTTTTTTTCTTTTTTTTTGTTTTTTTGCTGTACGCGGGCCTCTCACTGCTGGTGGCCTCTCCCGTTGCGGAGCACAGGCTCCGGACGCGCAGGCTCAGCGGCTGTGGCTCACGGGCCCAGCCGCTCCGCGGCATGTGGGATCTTCCCGGACCGGGGCACGAACCCGCGTCCCCCGCATCGGCAGGCGGACTCTCAACCACTGCGCCACCACGGAAGCCCTAATTCGTTTTTAATGTGGGTCAGAGCTGCTGCCTTCACGTGCCTTTGTCTAATCACACCTAGACTTCTGCTGAAATGCTTACTTCATAAATTAAGTTTAATGAGTAGAAATAGGGAGGTGAAACACAGGGCTGATGACTCTGGTGAGCGTGGCTTCCTGCCTGCCCCGGGAGGCCTTGCTCTTGGGGACCCAGGATTCTGGGAGTCAGGCTGGGACATTCATCAACAGTGTGTAGCGTAGATCTGCTTCTTAGCAGATGCAGCTGGCCCACTTACAGTCCTGATGCCAAAAGAATTGTCATTGTCTTTAAAAATTTTTTTGACTTAAAAAAAAAAATCAGACTCAGGGTTGAGGCCAGGTGTGAATCTTAAAACAGGTTGACCTGTTTTCATCGCAGAGCTATCAAAGCCTGCTTCGTGATTCTACCTCCCTAACATGCTTTCGTGGGTGTCACGTGAAGTGAACACCTGATCTGAGCAGAGCAGAGAGTAAAGACCTTGTCTGGGGGAGTGCGACTTCCCGCTGGGCCTGGGGGCTGAGCCTTGGGGTAATGCCTCCCAGAGCCGCCCCACAAATGCTTGCTCCCTGCCTGGGGGAGCACCTCCTGGGAGAGGGCAGCAGCTGTGTCGCCCAAGCACGGGGCTTTACCTTTTACAGAGTGCTCTCACGTCTCCCCATTTGACCTCGACAGCGACCTGGGGAGGGAGGCCCGGTGGGCCGTGTCATCCTTGCTCCACAGAGGAGGAAAGGGAAGCTGGCACAGGCGGGTGGTGGGGGCCTGTTGGAGCCCCTGACCCAGAGCTCCTGCCTTGGGAAGCTTCTTCTCCCTTCCAGATCCTTTGTTCTCTTCCCCGCTTGGTTTAAGCAGTTACAGCCATGGTTAAGGTTCAGGAGCAAAGTAGCCCCCACCCTGTGTAGGATCCTCATGTGACAGGCTGGCCATTGAAGTCTCTTGAGCATCCTCATCCCGTGGCTCCCGGTCAAGACAAGGGGAAGGGCTCTGGTTCCCCGTGGGCAGCGACAACCGCACGGCAAGTGCCTCAGGCAGAGCAATTCACGCAGAGAGGGATTTGCCCACTGAGTTTTCCTTGCCTCTGTTCTGGTTTTGCCCTTTGGAAGACCAATAGCTCCTACTTCCAAGGGGCCTCTCCTCTTATTCATCAGTAGCCTTCTGGTTGACTTCTTTAATTGTCTTGATTCTCTCTGAGAATCAGAGAGTCTCTTGATTCTTTACCCTACAGCGTCTCCAGTGATAAGAATGGGCATCATAAAAGGTAGCAAAGCAAAACTAACCCTCTTCACTTTTGAAAATTCACCATAGTCCATGAAAAATATTTACAAGAACTGGAGACTGATTTAGTATTATATCAATAAAAACAACAGTAATAATATATATTATATATAACAGTATGTAATATATATTATTATAATCCTTTACCTTCCTCTAGAGATCTTCAAAAACCTTAGACTGCCTTCACTTCTGTTGTCTTACTTGTCATTTCCGGAAACCCTCTGGATTAGGTAAGATGGCAATGTTTAATATCCATTTACAGATGGGGCACTTAAGACCTAGAGAAGACAAGGTCCTCGCCCAAGGTTACTTGCCAACTAGTGAGCAGCTGAACTAAACCCGGATCCTTTCATTCAAAACCAGACAGGCACTGTCTTTAACTTCACGAAGGTTATAATCTAATTGGGAAGAAAGATATTGAAAGACTACCAGGACAAATGGAAGACCCTGAGGGATATAAGAAGAAGGACCTGAACTGGTCTGGGAGTCGGGGTGGGCTGCCCAGCGGCGGCGGTGGGTAAAGGAGACCTGGATGCTTGTTGGCTTGCTAAGTAAGAAGAGGGATGACGGTGATTCGGGGCATGGCGCGTTCAAGGATCTAGATGGAGCTTCACGTGGCTGGAGAAGCATGAGCCAGGGTTGAGGACCACGGGGTTACCTTAAAGGGGGGCCTTGCTAGCTTTGATTTGGTCTAAGGGCTGTGAGAAGCCTCTGAAGGGTTTTAGGTAGGGGGTGGACGAGTGTTTTAGAAAGGCAGCTTTGACGGCAGAGTGGATATCTGTTGGGGGAAGGGCAAGAATGAAACTAGGGAGCCTGGTCATGCAGCTACTGGGATTGTTCGGGGGGAAAATAACGGTGACATAGATGATGCTGGTGACAGTGGGGAGGGACAGAAGTGGAAGCGTGAAGAACCGTTGAGCAGTAGAGTGAGGAGGAGTTTGGGATTGCCTGGTCATGGTAGATGGAGGAGGAGAAGTAAGCCTCGTAGGATTTTGGCTTGGATGGATAGGGCTGTTTGCTGAGTTAGGAAACCTTGGGCAAAGGCCGGTGTTGGGAAGGAGGGCAGAATCATGGACTCAGTTTGGGATGTGCTGATTCTGAGATGCCTGTAAAACACCAAGTCAAGCGATCGGGTAGGAACTTAGACGAGTGGGCTGGGGGCTGGAGGCGTGAATTTTGGATTCGCTGACACAAAGTGAATCACTGAAATAGTGGGTATGGATTAGGTCACCAGATTCTGTTGTTTCTTTACCATACTTCTTGGGGGGTTGTTTTCTCAAGCCTTTGTTAGGAACCAGAGCTTTGAGGGAGTTCTTACCACATCTGGAGACAGTTTAATAAAGGCTATTCATCAGGCCTCAGCAAAGCCCCTATAATGTGAAAGGAAAATCCAGTAGGTCAGTGGAACCCGCAAAAGCACTTAGTGTTGTATCTGAGTGTTGCTAATTTAAGAACTAATGGTTGGTTGAAGGAATGCTGGCACATGGTTTCTGAGGTGACACTTTTTTATGGCTTATTTTACCCAAGTTCACTGCATTAGATCCTTGTGGCATGTGGCACACTTAGAGATAATTCTGAAATACTTTCATCCTGTTTTTAAATTTTGGATGAACTCTTTGGACAGATGCACAGAGGTCGCCCTCTGTGGCTCTCGAGTACACATATCTGTTGTTACTATGTATGTACTCTGTTACGGAGGTGACCAATTGTTCGTATCAGTGAGAGCCCTGGACTGGCTGGGCTACATGTCTCTCCCACTGAAACCCTCCAAGAGTTGCCCACCTGGGTTTGAAAGGATCCCCTCCATGAGGCACTTGGAGGGCTCGGGGAGCAAGCACCCCCTCATTGCTGCTGGCTGAGCACCTCTGTTGCCACGAGGAACAGAAATGTGACTCAGGCCCAGCCCTCCTGGGAGCCTGGGGCTGGAGCCTCATAGCTGGGTAGATGTGACATAGGTAATTGTCACCAAGGGTGAGTTCTGCTTTATGTGAGTTCTACGTGAGGTGGGGGGAGTTTGGCGAAGGAGATGCTCCTTCTGGCTGGGGAGCAGAGAAGTGCTTCACAGAGTTCACGACCATAAAGTGCACGGGTGGAGGTGACTGACGGCTCTGTGCCCCTCGTTCGGTGTCCGCCTGTCTCTGGCAGAGTCAGAGAGCCCTGGCCGAGGGGAGACACAGGGTCAGCGGGTGGAACCTCAGTTCACCCAGAGCAGGCAGAGGCCGCGTGAGGCCCAGCAGCGCGTGCCCAGCCAGTCCTTTCTTACCTTCTAGTTTTTGAGGTATGACTTTTTAAGTAGGCATTTTTCTGACCTTAAAGTTATTTAATGCCCCTGAGAAATCATTCTAAAAATTGGAAATTTTAAGTTACTTATGATTTATTGAGTTGTTCCCTCTAACTACTCATAGTTAGAGGCACATGATGTATATGTGAAATTATAACAGATTCTGACCTCCTTTGTGGGGGAAAAAGAAGTAAAGATCTCTTCTGGAAGAAAATGAGAGAAAAGGTCTCGATTAATATTTTGTCGTGGTCACGTGTTTTGGAGAGCACCTTTCATTTCTTAGGGAAGGTTCCCCCGTGTACTTTTCCATTTCGCACAGTGCCACTGTTCTAATTAGTAAAGCTTCAGAATGGTGACAGCTGTGAGATTCTTTAATTCTTCAAATCTGTAGGGTTTTCCCTAGTGCAAAAATCAGTGTCTTTTTTTCAATTTAATTAAATCTTTAATGAATATTTTATCAAATGAGCTCCATGTCTTATATTTCATTATTCATGTTGTTTATGAGGCCCTCTCATTAGCATAATTTATAAACTAAGAGATTAGTGAAGGAGGGAGGCTATTTCAGAGACAACGAATGGGGGGGTGGGGAGAGCACAGCCGCACGTCTTTCTACGTGTGTGCAGAAGTGACCATTTAGAGATGCTGTGGGAGAAAGTGGGCTGCTGGAGCGCCCATTTCACCGGGGGGGGGGGGTGGGGGGGGTGAAAGCACTTGTCCTAAGTGCGTGGCTGCCCCTGCAGCATTTTGCACGGAATGCAGCTGGGAGGGAGCGTAGAGCAGACACCTGGAGGCAGAGGGGCTGAGTGTGGGGCAAGGTTGGTCTCGTCCTCGCTGGGTCGCTTTAGCCGAGCCCCTGCCCCCATTCGGGGTCATTTGGATCTGCCCACTGGCCAGAGCGTGCCCCGGTTCCCTGATGACCCTGGCAACCAGCGTGTAATCCTCCTCTGCGCCTGTTCTGGCTCAGCCATATGGCTGATGTCTCATGCGATACTCTGGCCTCTCGTTTCAGGGGACTTGATCCTTCCCCCTCCCGTGCCTGGGACCTGGTCATCCTGGGGAGCGTTCCAGCTCCTGAGCCTCTGCCTCAGCGCCCCCTCCCTGCTTGGCACTGCCTGGGACCTGTTCTCCTTCCTCTGTAGGCCCTGCAGACCTTTGCTTTCCTCTTCGTCCACCCTACATTCCAGACCTTTCAAGGCACTTCCAGAAACCGTCTTCCCTTTGTCCTTTCCACTGCATCTTCCAGGAAATCCCCAGCCCTGGCCGAATGGAGCCAGCTCTTCTGCCCCTGCCCACCTGTCCCCTGGTTCGTGGCCACAGTCGCCTTTTCTGTTCCTGTGCGTCAAGCTCCTTCCCATCTCAGAGACTCTTTACAGACTGTTCTGCCTCCCTGGGGTGCTCCTCCCTTACTCCATCTGCTGCTGCTGCTTCCTATCTGAAACCCTCATTTGCTTCATAGGGGGGCCTCCTCTGACTGCTTGGTTGAGGTCGGGGGTCTCTCCCTGTCCTGGTCTGTTGTCTCCCTGTGATGTCCCTCATCGTGTGGTGCTTCTCTGTTCCAGACCTGGTCCAGGCTCCCCAGGGCAGCCCTATCTTCAGACCTGCTGTTCCTTCATGCCCAGGAAGTGCCCCAGAGATCCTATTACTATGGCAGCCAAATGTCACCTTCCAGACCGTCTCTCCTACTCAGAAGCGGCTCAAAAATCTTTTGTCAGCATGTGTCCTGGTTCTTGGTTCCCAAAGCACTGTGGTCCTGGTTGTTATAATCCCTGACAAAAGGGATTATAACAGGAGGTGCGGTAGCATATTAGTCAAGGGCGTGGGCTTTGGACCAAGATGCTGATTGAAATCATGACCTCACTTCTTACAGCTGGATGGCCTTGGGTCTGGTAACCTCTCAGAACCTCAGCATCCTCATCTAGAGGCTGACAGTAACTCCCACCTCCTGGTGTTGTCGAGGGGATTAAATGAGCAGATGCAGGCGTGGAGCACACAGAGGGTTCAGGGTGCAGGGGGGCATCACGGAAGTGTTGGCTGCTGCCGTTGGGAGGTGTTCTGCACCACCGTGGGGATGGACGTAAAGCCCTGCCACCTGTGCTGCATGCTGTTCCCTTACATGTGGGCTTTCAGGAAGCATTTGGAGATGGAAAAGAAAATTTTAGAAGGCATTGAACCCCCTCGAGCCTGCGATGCTAAACCCCAGTCCACCTTTACAATAGCATCTTGTTGCCCCCGTGCCCCATGTCTGGCCCTCCTGGCATCACTGCCTTCTCTCCACCTTTACATCACAAGTGGCTCTTTATGTCTTCTTCCTCTTGTTCTGTCTGGGATACCCTCTGTCTTTCCCTGGATGCCGCATTGTGTCCACCGCCCTCCAATACCAGCTTCACAAAGTCTCAGTGTGTGTCCACTGACTCTGTTGACCCTGTACATGTGGCCCTCTGTCCACTCAGTGCCGTGTTGATTCGCCCTCATTTGTTGCTTTCTAATTCTGAAATGATAAACTACTGGAGGCGGGAGTGATGTTTCCTCTTTCCTGGGAACTGCACAAAGGATAAAAGAACTCAGTCCCTCCTAGGCATTCAGGAAAAGCTCATTGACTGAAGGAAATAACCAGTCGACCTAGTTCTGGTGTTAATTAATTAATACCTGGGTGTCAGGTGTACCCTGGGATGCTTGTTAAATACATGTCACTCAGCGTATTTTGTCACCAACTTTTGGCAAAACCAGGTGACAGGACCTTGTCCCTCCTGCCCCTTTCTGTTCTTTCCCTGCCTTTCCAGGAACAGCTGAGCCTTCTCTGCACTAAGGCAGCATTGCTTGCATCCATTCAGCAGTTGAACGGGAGTTACCGGACACCTCCCTACTGTGTCACAGGCAGGCCCTTGTCTGGGCGCCAAGGAGCAGCGGCGAAGCAGACAGGGTTCCCACAGAGCTGTACGCTGGTCCTGGTCCGGGAGAGCCACACATAGCAGGGATGGAGCTTCCCTTTTACATTCTGGCTGGGGAGAGGGACAGAGCGAGGGAGTGAGAAGAGGAGAAGAGGGGTAGGGAGATGCTGTTGCACCTTTTGGGGAGCGAGGAAGGGCTTCTTTGCTGAGGCAGTACGTCAGCAGGGATCTGAATGAAGTGAGGGAGCAAGTCTTGTCCACATCCGGGGAAACAGTATTTGAGGCAGAAGGGACAGCGAGTGCCGAGGCCCCAGGGAGCTGGGAGAGTGTGTGTTGTCTTGGGAAGATGGCCAGGAGGTGTGTTTGATGGGAGTGGAGTGTGGGCCGGGGCGGGAGGAGGTGGGACAGGGAATTTTAGGAGACCAGGTTGCACAGGGCCTTCTCCGCTCCTGTAAGTGCCTAGGATTGTATTCCGAATTAGATGGGGAGCCATTTGAGCGCTTTGAGGAGCAGAGGGGCACAATCTCATTTATGTAATGTCACCCCACATCTGTCACGAGCTTAAGGAAATTGAACACACTCAGTTGTAGGAGGAGGGAAGTTACTTGTATTTTAGCAGAAGGGCACCTGTCCAGCTACTTTGTGGGTGAGGCCCTCAAGCAAAAGGAGTGGAGCCTGCGTGGAATGAAGTGGTTCCACACGCCTCCTGCTTCTCCCTCTCCCGGCACATGTGTAAGCGGTAAACACTTTGGAAGAATACACGCTGAACCCAGCGGTTTTGTTTTTTATTTTTTTGTCACCGCGAAACCGTCTCTTATTAACTAAAGCAAAGAACTCCAAACACTTTTGTGGACATCGCGTTTTTCTTTTAGATTTTAAAATGGTATTGTGCATATACCTATTTAAAAATTTTAGGCACCTTTTGGAGGACACAAACAAGTCCAAGAAACCAGTGTGAGGTGTTCTGAGGTCTGAATTCAAAGCCTTGGAGCTATTGGAAAGACTTCCATAAAACCCCACAGGCGCTTGGTGCGTTTGATGAGAATGTTGTTGATTGTAGCTCTGTACAAGAGGGTCTGTTCCCCTCTGCCTGAGGATGTAAAACTATCAGGAACATCCTGTTGGTGTTGAGGTCATGAGCAAGCCGGAGGAAAGAGGGAGGAAAGGCGTGGCCAACTCTTCACCCTTGAAGTATGAGAAGGGCTGTACTCCAAGGCCACCCAAGCAGCTGGACTGTTTTCCTTCTCGGCCTGATCTCCGCCACCTCCACCCCCAGCCAGCAGGTGAGCAGAACGCGCTGCCTCGCCCGCCCGGCCGAGAGGTGGCCTTGTGTCCTGCCTGCATACCCGGGTCACTGACAGAGGAGACTGCAACCCCAGCCAGCTCTGTAAGAGCTTTGGTCAGAAACGACGATGTTAGACTCCATACTTCGGGGAGCTGCTGCTTTTCTTAGAAGGTGCAAAAAAAGAAAGATGTGAGTAAGGCAGAATCTTAGAAGAAGGAAGAACAGAAACTAAGTTCAGCGACAGAACCCACCGGGCCTGGCAAAGTCTGTCTGACTAGGAGTGGGGAGGGAGGGAGTGTGTGTGTGCGTGCCGGTGTGTGTGTGTGAAAAAGGTAAAAAGAAGTGGGAGACTCCCTGGCCAGAAAGACCCTCACCCATAGGTGTGAAGTCTCGTTAATAGGAGTAACTTAGACAAAGCTTTAAGGTGTGTTATTGTTTTCCTTTAAGGCATTTGAAATAACTCGTCTAAAAGGTGGTTGTCAAAGCCTTACTTGAGGGTGGAGACAGAGTCCTTCAAGGGCTCTGGGCTTACTGAGACTCAGGTCACATGAGAAGTTAGACCCAGTTTCTCTGGCCATGTTTTTTTCCATTAGTTACTTCAGTCACTTCAACAAACAGTTATCGCTTACTAGGTGTCAGGCACCGTGCTTGGTACTGGGGCCGTTTGGTGAACAGGCTCCACGTGGAGTTTATGTTCTCCTGTGGGGAACAGGCAGTAAACAGGTAAACCAGAGAATGTGAGTTCGGGGAGCACCTGCCTTACAGAGGAAATGAAGTGAGCTGATGTGGTACCTGGTAGGTGGCCAGGAAGGCCGCGTGGGGCTCTGGGACAGAGTTTTCAAGGCAGAAGGAAGATACAAAGGCTTTGATGCAGAAAGAAGTGGGGATTTTTTGGCACACAAAGAAGGGCAGTGGATACAGGGTTCTGCGCGCAGAGAGAACAGCAGTGTCCTCGAGTCCCCTCCCCTTGCTCCCATGGTACTAGAGTCCCACAGACTTGTGTGTGCGCAGCACGGCCGCTCTTGGGCGCCGGGGAGCCTCTTTTTCTAGGCTCTTTATCTGCCCCTGGGCCAAGATGTAGAGAGTTCTGATCAGAGCATGGAGCCTCTTGAGGCTTGGAGATTGTTCTCCTGTCATTTTCGCCCCAGTCACCCAAATGCGAAAACCCGACTTCCCTTATTGATCTGGAGTCGTGCGCTGGCAGGGCCTTTGTCCCTCGCAGCTCTCATGTCCTGTTGCTGCTTTCCTATCGATTCTTTCCTCAGGTTTCAATTTGTATTTTCTCCGTGTCGTCCGTCCGCTGGTTGTCCCTTTTCGTGGAGCTGATTGTTCAGCCATTAGAATGGTTCATTAGTTCAGCTCTGCGAGCATACACAGCTGTTTGACAGGGAGTTTCACCTTTGTGGTTTCAGCCCGTCTTCGGGTTAGTAGTCAGGTTGTGATGACCGTTTCCTCCCCAGACAGTGTTTTTCCCTCTGGAGGTGGCAAAGGGCACATCCACGAGAGGACGCTGGTAGGGACATTTGCAGGGAGGGGCAGATGCTAACAATACTTCCATGTGGAAGGAAAGATGAACCCCAGAGGTTAAGCTAAGGAGTGGAGGAAGTGCCACTCCCTACCCCCGGAACCGTCACCCGCATATGACCATCTCCAAAGCCCCAGGTCACCGTGGAGGCCCCGAGACCCAGGAAGGACCGTGTGTTGGTTCTCAGTCTCCAGCTGGCCCCAGGAGCTGCTCGGCATCTGCAGTTGCTTCCCTGGTGCCCCCTGACCAGCTCACCAGAGTCCACTGACTCAGGCCAGACCCATGGCCGTCCTGGGCCCTTCCCTGCCCATTCCCCACACCAGTGACCCCAGCTCCTAGTGACACCTGACCAGCCTGTTTGTCTAGAATGCAGTGGAACTTGTTGCAAGGGAGATGCCAGGTAAGAATTCATGAAAAAAAGTTTTAAAAGTATTTTCATAGTTCTTGCCTTCAAGGACTTTACAGTCTAGTGCTCATGAGGACATGAGTGATAAAGGCATTTTATGACATGCACCCAGCGGGTGGTTGAGACAGACTGGCTGAGCAGGAGGGGGATGTAGGGTGTGTATGGTAGAATGTATTACTAGATGGTGGCATCTGTTGTAGACAGACAGCCCGGGCTGGTATAGGATAGACTTTCTTGATGTCCTGGGGTTTTTTCAGTTGTAGAATTGTGTCATCACTAAAGAAACAAGGCTTAGCCACTTACTGCTTTAATATCAGAAAGAAACAGAGAATGAGGTCAAGATCCATGGGGCATTGAGAGCCTCATAGCACATGTACTGCGGGAACGCTCCTTCGGGCTGCTGTTGGAGCCAACCACATGGCCCTGGGGAGGGAGGGCTGGGAGAGAGAACCTGGGTAACCTCGGGCTTACTGTATGAGCCTCAGCCTGGTCCTCTGCCCTCTGGGGACCCCTGCTTTCTCACAGTTGTATCCTCTACTGTGTGTGTGTGTATGGGTGTGCGCGCGCACACATACACGTGAGCCCATGAGTTTGTAGAGAGGTGACTCCGTTGTTGGGAGAGATTCTGTTAGGAGTCAGGAACCCTGGATGGCGGGCCTCCCTTTTTCATTTACTGTGCCATTTTGGGGGAAATCGAGCAGAGTAACAGCTCTCCAAAAGTGTCCACATCCTTATCCCTGGAACCTTGTGAATATGTTACCTTATGTGGCAAAAGGAACTTTGCAGATGTCATTAGGTCAAGGATCTTGAGCTCGAGAGATTATTGTGGATTTTTCAGGTGGGCTCACCCAGTCCTTATAAGAGCGTCAGAGACAGAAGATGTGATGATGGAAGCAGAGGTCAGAGTGGTACGGCCACAAGCTAAGGAAGGTGGGCAGCCTCTAGAGGCTGGAAAAGGCAAGGAAACCAATTCTCCCCTAGAGCCTCGAGAAGGAATGCAGTCATGCCAACACCTTAATTTCAGTCCTATGAGACCCATTCTGACATCTGACCTCCAGAACCTATAAGATAATAATTTTGTGTTCGAAGCTACTACATTTTTGGCAGTTTTCCCCAGCAGCATTAGGAGACTAATATATCACTTATTCCTCTAGAATTTAGTTGCCTTAATTCTAAAATGGGGGCCCAAAATGTTATCTGCCTGAAGGCTGAGAACGAGACCATATGGTTTTTTTCCCAAGTTTCTTCTGTTCCTAGATCTGTGAGATAACAAGATAAGCCTAACAGTGCTTTGAAAAGTTTAAAAGGAGAGGATTTAAATGGACAATTAATCTCTGTGTGCCAGGTGTTTTCCACTGTTTTGTCATTTAATTCATCTCACCATCTAGGAAACATTTTAGAATTCTCATTTTTTAAAAACTGACTCAACAGGTATTTGAGATGCTGTTGAAGGCTCTGTTCTTTAGGGAGACGGATGATAAACTGTGAGCACAATAGCTAAGTAAATTATAAATGATGTTGGAGGCCGATAATTGGTCTGGAAAATAAATAGAGCAGGTTGGGGGACTAGTCATACCCACGTTAGAGGTGCGAGAAGGAAGCTTAGAGAGCTGAGGATTTGCTCAGAATTGCAGCACCAGGAGGTGAGGGGGCTAGGCTTAAACCCAGGTCTTCGGGGATCCAGAGGCTTGATCTGATCGTTCTCTCAGACGGGTAGAAAGCTCTGCTCTACTCTGTTTATTTGGGTTTTTTTCTAAGGGAGAGGAGTCCCCATTGCCAGCTGTTGCTTAAAAAAAAAAAAAAAATCGCTGCCATTCTGGATTTCATATTTTTAACTCCTTCCCGTCTCTGCAATAAAAATGCCAGAAAGCTTGGCCAGTTCTGGTGCTGGTGACGAGCCAAGGAATGCAGGCAGCTCAGCGGGCTAGGACAGCACGCACACGCGCCCCTGTTCCGTTCCCTGCGAACGCCAGCATCCCATCTCAGCGGAGGCCTGAGAGCAAAGCCACAGCCCGCGGAAAACGGGGTCAATAATCATTTCATCTTTAGCATGGCCTTTCTCTGGCAGTTCAGTGTTTATCATTTCCTGTCATTTAGAAATGTGTTTTTCTAGGGAACTGTCATGTCTTTAGAGGGAAACTCTAAAATCGTTCCTTAGAGCCCCTCTCTCCATTCACTTCACTTCTCAATCAAAGTCTGATTTGACGATGAAGGGTGCTTGGCAGTAAGACCAATGGAAATAAAGTGTTTCAGTATTAAATATTAACAAGTCATAATTAATAAGTAATTAGTAAGTTTTGTTAATAATCTTCACAGGCTCAAACGGTAGATTTTAGAGATTGGTTTTGCAGTGCCTTCTGTTGCAGGAAGGGAGTGTGCAGAAAAGCTTTGTTGCCCTGCTTTTATTTCTTCTTACTGCTACTTCTACACAAAGCTGAAAGAAAGGCTTACTTCAGAAGAATTAACCCCTGGGGCTAGCTGCAGTGAAAGGAATTGAACTTCTGGTTAATCAGTAGAGGCTGGGGCACAGCTGGTGGAAAGGGATGTGCCAGGCCTGGGCACTGCGAGATCGGGTCTTGGTGTAGCTCTGCAGTTGATATCCTTGTCATCTTGGAAGACATTTCTGGGCCCTGGGACAGCTGAGAAACTTGATTCCATTTGAAAATGTTCTTCAGAGCACTAGCAGATTAGCCAATCCTGGAAGTAAATAAGTTTTAAGTGGCCAAATTTGGATATGTTATCAGTGTGCCTCCTTTTTAAAACAAAATACCACAGGTATGTTCCTGGTAAAAAGCTGCACGTAAATTGAATTTTAAGTAGTTTTCCAGTGGGAGGAATCCTTTTCTTTTTCTTTCTTTTTTTTTTTGTTTTGGCGATACGCGGGCCTCTCACTGTTGTGACCTCTCCCGTTACGGAGCACATGCCCCGGACGTGCAGGCTCAGCGGCCGTGGCTCACGGGCCCAGCCGCTCCACGGCATGTGGGATCTTCCCAGGCCGGGGCACGAACCCGTGTCCCCTGCATCGGCAGGTGGACTCCCAACCACTGCGCCACCAGGGAAGCCCTAGAAAAGTTTTAAGGTAAAACGTGTTCATTTCAGAACATGTAGGAAACATAAAAGAAAAAATATATACATTTTAAGAATGGAATCATTTGAAATATACTCTTTTGAAACTGAAAAATGTGTTGTGAATGTCTTTGATATCTTTTGTGATCTTCTATAGCTGTCCTTGCTGACTGCATAATATTCCATTAAAATGGTTGTTCTATGTAACTCATGGTCTGTTGGAAATATAGGGTTTTTTTTCACCACTATAAATCACGTTGCATTAGATATCTTGGTGGCAAAATTTCCATGTATGTCCATGATTATTTCCCTAGAATAAATTTTTAGACCTGTAATTGCACAACAAAGAGTATCCAGAATACAGAATTGTGTGATTTTTTTTAAAAGAAAGTCTCGTGTATTTTATTTAGAGAAGTACTCTTTTTTTTTAACATCTTTATTGGAGTATAATTGCTTTACAATGGTGTGTTAGTTTCTGCTTTATAACAAAGTGAATCAGTTATACATATACATATGTTCCCATATCTCTTCCTTCTTGCGTCTCCCTCCCTATCCCACCCCTCTAGGCGGTCACAAACCACCTAGCTGATCTGCCTGTGCTATGCGGTACTTCCCACTAGCTATCTATTTTACGTTTGCTAGTGTATATATGTCCATGCCTCTCTCTTGCTTTGTCACAGCTTACCCTTCCCCCTCCCCATATCCTCAAGTCCATTCTCTAAGAAGTACTCTTTTTTACATTAATTAATTTATTTTTGGCTGTGCTGGGTCTTCGTTGCTGTGCACGGGCTTTCTGCAGCTGCAGTGAGCGGGCTTCCCACTGTGGTGGCCTTTCCGTTGCAGAGCACGGGCTCCAGGCGTGTGGGCTTCAGCAGTTGTGGCTCGCGGGCTCTAGAGCGCAGGCTCAGCAGCTGTGGTGCACAGGCTCAGCCGCTCCGTGGCATGGGGGATCCTCCTGGACCAGAGCTCGAACCTGTGTACCCTGCATTGGCAGGCAGACTCCCAACCACTGTGCCACCAGGGAAGTCCCAGAATTCTGTGCTTTTGATGTGAGTTGCAAAGTATTTCTTTGTTGTTGACTTCTTTTTTTTCGGTACGCGGGCCTCTCACTGTTATGGCCTCTCCCGTTGCGGAGCACAGGCTCCGGACCCGCAGGCTTAGCGGCCATGGCTCACGGGCCCAGCCGCTCGGCGGCATGTGGGATCTTCCAGGACCAGGGCACGAACCCGTGTCCCCTGCATCGGCAGGCGGACTTTCAACCACTGTGCCACCAGGGAAGCCCTGTTGTTGACTTTTAAAAGGGTGTAAAACTGATAATTTTTGATGTTAACATAATTGAATATTCAAGAATCAGGCTTTCAACTTATTTCACATCTCTGAGGCTCAGTTTCCTCCTTTATAAAATGGGTATAATACTATCCTTAAATGAAATGTGAGCATTAATGGAATCATGTAGTATAACTCAAATCCTAGGCTGCATGTGAACCCTTGCTATGGAAGCCTGTTAATTTGCACGGGAACCTCTCCTCATTCGCCAGAAACGCATGGGGCCTGGCACGGTCCCCTCTCCACTGCTCCCTCTTCCTGGGCCGCTGCCGTGGGCTCGAGCAAGCCTTCCTCCATCTTGGTGCGCTGTGCCCAGGGTTGAAATGTCGGTCCTAGTTCCGAAAGCCTGCCTTCAGACATTTATACTTTCAGACAAACTAATCAGGCTGAAATGTCTCATGCTTATTTACAGCTAGATGAAGCAATCCATTTAGTTTCTTTGGAATTACCCAGGCGTGGAAGAAATTGGTTTCTCAGCCTTGAGAAATTCTGCGGATAGCGAGGAATTGACAGGCACCAGGGCCGGCCTGGTGAACTTGGAAACAAGGGCGCCTGGGTGTGGCCCTCGGTCAGGACCTCTGTCCATGGCTGAACTGGCGATTCCCTAGGACCCCACCTCCGCTTCAGCTCTCCCTTTGGCCAGTGTATACCATGATGTGATTCCTCATCTCCTCCTTTGAGGAGCTCTGAGCTTCTCACTGGGAAAGCAGGGCTTTGGTTTCCTTTTCCTTCTAGTTTCCTCGTTAGTTGATAGAGATAGACATTTGCTGATTCTCTTCCTCCTTTTCCTGAGGGAGAGACCCGGCGGCCCTTAAACACAGAGTTGCTTTCTGTTGAAACCCCAGCGATCTGGCCTTTGGGCTGTCACTAAAGGCCGTGGGGCAGGAGAACTTGGGCTGAGTTTGGGGTTCCAGATTCCACAGTGTGTACTACCTCCCGTACTCAGTCTTCACTACCCGGGAGACAGGAACAGACCGGGAGACTGAGGGATGAAGAGGAACGAGCCCAGAAACATGCAGCTAGTAAATGGCAGAACTGGGATTCAGATCCTCACAGAGTACGCTTCCGTTGTTGGTGCTTGTAACCACCACATGATACTGTCTTTCAACAAATACCTGCTTATCAGCATGTGTTTTGTACCTGTCTGCACTCTGGGGCTTATCATTCACCTGCCAGTTATGCCATTGTCGCATAGGAGCTTGCAGAGACAAAATGATACGGTCCCTGTTCTCGGAGGAAATTTTCACATAATCGTATAAGCAACAAAATAACTGTTATTATATGAAAATAACTCACCTGCTTGATATATAGATCTAAACCCCAAAAATCTCTGAAGAATTTTGTTCTGAATGATCAAAATAGACTATCCTTACGTAATATGCACATACAACCTTTATGCCGCATCTCCACCCCAGCTCTTACTTAGTCTTTGGGTTCTTTGCGTTACTGGCAATCCTGGCATGTTGGGTTATGGGCTCTGTAACTCTGCAGTTCACTCTGTTTGACGTGAGGAGGGAAACCATGTCAGACACACACCACTTGGTGTTTTTTTTTGTCCCCCTTTTCGAGGTCATGCCCTTTTGTCATGAATATAAAAACTCCAGCCCCACTTCAGAGATTCTGATATGCTTTCCAGGGTGGTGTATTTGCTCATCATTCCCCACCCATCCTCCGTGAGGATCATTAAATGTGCAAAGAGGGTTGTGTTTCTTCTCTCTACATCCCATCAGCAAAGGTTAGGTCAAGCTTTGCTTCCTGTCATAGGTGTTGAGAGTTTTAATTTTAAACTATGAAATTACATTCTAATACTAAATATTCTCCTTTCATCTACACCCACCGCTGTGAGCCTATCCACTTTACCGAGATGTGTCCTCTCTGGGGTGCACCCCTTAGTTAAGAAACCACTGTTTCAGTAACAAGGGAGAAGGCAGGAGACTGATTAAAACAAACCCCAGGATCCTAAAAATCCTCGGATTTTAAAAATCCCAGGATTCTAAAAATAGGATGATTTTGGCTAGGGAAAGAGAGCCCTGCAAACCTCGGTCAGCCCTGACAGTACTGTTCTCTTATAGCTTAACCACTGATTTTCCTGACTCCATATAGAAGCTGTTAAATGATGCTGTTAGTAATAATGATGCTGATGGTAGTAGCTACCACCGCGTATGTGCTAAGCATTATGGGAGACACTTTTCATATTTTTAATTCTTACAGTGACCCCCCCTGTTACAGGTATTTCACCCCCATTTTAGATATGAGGGGGACTGGCTTATGGAGGTAAGCTTTTCCCATGTCTCACAACTAGCTAGTGAGGTGCTGGGGTTTTAGCCCATGTCATCTGAGACTGAAGGCCTGTGCTTCTAACCCTGCCATCCTGCGGCAGCTTCACAGCCCTTACATCAAGGCGTGCATGCTATAGTCCCTTACTGCTGCTCCATCACAGAGGTTTTACTCACTTGAATTGTCCTGTATTGTCTTTGCTGTCACAGACCCTTTCTGGAATGAGAGCTGGGTGTATGTTAATGCATGTAGTCTCGTGCCCTAGATGGTAAGGTGTTCTGGGGTCAGAGCTGATGACTTTTATCTTTGTAGTAGCACTTAATAAAAAGTTAATACCGGCTTAGAGTTCCTGTTTAGGTGGACGATGGCTGGACCTTGGCCAAGACTGAGTTCTGGGTCTTACCTGTCGTTAAGTGGTTTTAGGACTTTGGGAAGCTCCCTTCCTGTCCGCCACTAACTGGTTATGGTTCCCTTCCCTTTCCTCCCTTCTTTCCCTTTTTTTTCTTTTTCTTTTTCTTTTTCGCTAAGCCTCACGTCCTCTGCCAGTTGATCAGAGCTGGCATGTAAGGCTGAACCTGCTTTCTGCTTCTTGACTTGGCGTCTACAAGTCCATTTCTAGAACTCTCATCTGATTATGTAGCCGGCGAAGCTTTGATAAGCTCTTTCTCGCTAGCCGACCAGGTTGTCCCTCTTGGACAGTGAGTTACAGCATGTTGGGTCATGTGCTATGCATGTGGCAGGGGTAGGATCCTGGAGCTGTGAAGTCCGGGAGGGCTGGAGGGGAAGTGGAGCCTTTCACGTAACGAAACCCTGCTCTCGAGTGTGCTTTTGCATCTGGGGTTTTCCGAGAGGCTTCAGTTGACACGTGGAACAGATACACTCCCCTTGAGCAGTTGTTCCAGATATTTCGTTGAACTAGCACCCAAACGCTTTAAAGTGGAAATCATGCTCATGCTTTCTCTGAAAGGCAGTAGAGCAGAGTGGTGCAGACACTGCTGGGGCTTGAACCCCAGCTCTGACATGAACTGTAAGACCTTGTGCAGGTTCCTCAACCTCTCTTGTGCCTCCAGTTCCTGATCTGTAGAACCAGAGATGATAATAAACCCACCCGATGGGGTTGCTGTGAGGATTCAGTGATTTTCTACATTATAAGCACTCGTAGTAGTTCCTGGGACGTAGTATATGATGGATGATACCATATTGTTAGATCACTTGATTCTCTAAATCGAATGAGAATGCTTCATAAGTTGGAAAATACCATTCAAATACTGTTCGTGGCAAAAAAAATGAAGCAATGGAACATTCTAGCTTAAGCTATAGCTGATAATCCCAGTTCATTCAGCAGCAGTCAGACTGGCCAGTTGGAGATGATGGGGAGCTCACAGACGTGACGGAGCTCCCTGGAGCAGTGATGCCTGGACTTAGCTGTGTGTTAAGATCTCTGGGGAACTTCAAAATCCACAGCGCTTGGTTCCTTTCCAGACCAGTAGAATCAGAATTTTGGAGGGCAAGGGGAAGGGTGGACCCAGGAAGTTGTAGTCATTGTTTTTGTTGTTGTTATAATTTTACAAAAAGCTGTCCAGGTAATTCTGGTGCAGCTGGTCTGAAGACTGATGTGTGGCAACCTCCGACTGGCAGGGTCTAACAGAATTATACTGGTTATATCTGGTTGTATTTAATGGGGTGCAAGACAGTTTGGTAGAGGGTCTGATAGCAGGCATCTACATTTAAATAAATGTTCGGTAGGTAATAAGGGAGAGGCTACACAGGCAGGCTTGTCTGAAAGAAATTCTAGACATCTAAAGACACCTGAAGTCTGGCTCTGTTTCTTATCGAGGTCAGTGTCCACTGGTTCTCTTGCCATGGGGGTAAAGTGGAGATGGAGACTGTTACCTGGGTGAGGAGTGGGAAGTGAGTGTAACTGCGAAGATGTGGGAGTGGGCAGCTTTTGCATCTTGGTTTGCGGAAGGCACACTGGTTCTCCACGTCTGAACGTGTAGACGAAACGGCTCTGTGGGGGTGGGATTTTGCAGAAGGGGAAGCTGCAGGCAGAGGGCACGGTGCAGAAGATGCAGTGAGCAGGCATTTGGGTGACTGGCCAGAAGATGGGGAGTTCGCCTAGTCATTCCAGACTCATTAGTCTGGGAGCAAAGAACACGCTGGAGGCTGTGTGTTCAATTAAAAGAGGGGGCTGGCGTATCCTAGAGAAGGAGGGTTAGAAATGGGGGGCTTTTTGAAGGGTCTTCCTCATCTCCCCACTTTCCTCTTCTTCCTGTAGCTAAAAAGTCTTTAAAAGCTTCTTAATGAGGAGCCCATAAAAGTCAAGTGAGATACCAGGTTGGGTCCGTGATAGCCCTTGGACCAGCATCTAGCAGCTGGTTTGCTTTTGCTGGCCTCGGCTATGAAAGGGGATAAGCATCCTTACTTTGCTGAGCTGCCGTAGAGTTGGAGGAAATAGTGGTTATCGATGGTGGCTTTGTTGGCTGTAAGGTGCCATTCACACTGTGACGTGGACATGGCATCCCCCTTGGTGTTAGAGGAGAGAACAATCTCTGCCCCTGGATGGAGGTGGGAGCACTTGCTAGGGAGGGTTGAGCCCCAGATCTAAGGATCTAGAAACATGTACCATCGCCCTCATTTCACGGTCTAAGACGCAGGAGTTTCTCCCTCCTAAGGTGCATGGCAGGGCAGGGCACTGTGCTGACTCCTGTGATGCAGCTGTAATGGCCTGGCTGTGACGGTTTCTCCCTGTGGCTGTTGCAGTTGGGTGGCTGGTTATGCCCAGTTCCCAGAGCTCTGCCGTGCCTCCATTTCTTTCTCTTTTACTCTATTACTACATGTGAGCAAGGGTGAGACCATTACAGGTAACCTCGAATCCACCCAACTGACTAAAAAAAACCCAGAACAATAGATCAGGCACAGATTTTGCTACTGTCCTGTTAGAAATACATGTGATACCCCACACAGCAGTTGTCAAGATAAGAACCACCACCCCAGGTAGGGAGATCCTTCCAGACGTCAACTGTTTGCACGCACTTGAGACCACCATGGTGGGCTTCCCCATGTGTCTGGTGCTTTGGAAGTTCTTGGGGAGACAGATGGTCTCTCGTTTTTCTGGCCCCTTAAAGTACTTTAGCCCAAATGAATGGTAGGCTTTTAGGTCCTATAGGAGTTATTCAGAGAGAGAAGAGATCTCAGCATAATTGAAGTGGTGTAATTGATCAGCATGCCGGAGGACAGGCAGCCACGGATCACACGAATCAAGAGTAATGACTTCTGTGCAGAGCGTTTTACATTTTATATAGTTTTCTACGAGGACTGTGAATTCCGATGCCTTCAGGAGCCAGACAGGTAGCAAAAATCAGAGAAGCAGTTAGGATGGCAGGGATTATGCTTTAAAAGACAGCAATCCAAAATTTAGAGCAGAAGCATAATACACTGTTTCTGATTTTCAAAGAACATTTATAAATATGATCTCATTTAATGTTCATAGCATCCTTATGAAGCAGGACTGTTCTCCTCTTCCAAGGATAAGAAAGTGTCAAACAAGGTCAAACCAAGGCAGTCAAACCAAGGCAAAGATAGCTTGTGGCCTGGAGCCTGCAGAGCTCTGTGGTGCTTCCCGTAGACACCTGGGCCCTGCGGACCGAGCCACTTGGGAAGAAGGTGTTGTGTCCCGTAGTGTCTGCCCTGTCCCCAGAGCTGCTTCCGTCGTTCTCTGAGCACGGCTCTGGGGAGATGGGCCCCTGGGCCTCTTTGTGTCTACTCTCAGCCAGTTTTCTAAATGGACCCAGGAGTAAAAAGCCAGGAGACGCCAGCAAGGCTACACAGGAATCAGAGAAGGCCATCAACCGAGTCAGTACACGGGTCCTTTTGGACATAATGACAGGCCCGAAGTGCTGAAGTCAGCTTTGCTACCACATCGAACTGGCTGACCTGAGCTTTCCCAACTGTCTCTTCCTTTTTATCTTTCGACCATCTTAGTCATTTTTCACTGAAAGAAAAAGAGACATTGAGAGATCCAGTTGGGGTTAGTTGAACCCAAAGCGAAAAAGCCCCAACACCGGGGCTGGAATCCCCTGAAGGAGGGAAGAGGTGTCAGTTACAATTAACGTGAGCAGAATCTGTGGCTCCCAAGACCTCTGGTTACAGCAGTTGTGACAGCATAGATTACCTTCAGTTACGGTGAGCTACATTTAACTACATTATTGCCGGTACACCTTGATGGGAGCTGGCTGCTTTAACATCCCTGACCATGGAAGAAAAAGACGGGAGGGGAGACGTGGAAATGGCAGATGCTTAGGATCTGGGCGTGGGGCACAGTGACAGGCCAGGGAATGTAGACCTTCTGTACCATCCCAGAGGTTACGGATGGTGTGGATCTGGTTCCCACAAGTGCTTGAGGAAGGAAATTACTCGCTTTATTGAGGTATAATTTATATACCATAAAATGTATACTTTACACTGTACAGACTGATGAGTTTAGATAAATGTATATACCTCTGTAATCACCACCCCAATGAAGATGCAGAACAGTCCCATCACACCATCAGGTTCCCTTGTGCCCTGTCTGGTCAGTCTCCACCCCAATTCTTTTTTTTTGGCTTTTCATACATTTACTCCTTTAATTCTCGAAACAGCCCTTAGTAGGTGTGTTCTCATTTACTGCTGTCAGTTAGAGAGGCTGTAGGTGTGGTGGTTAGGGCCTGGACTCCAATCTGTGTTAGAATCTTGGCTCTGCAGTTTACCAGCTGTGTGACCTTGGGGAAGTCACTCAACCTCTCTGTGCCTCAGTTGCTTCATCTATAGTTTCTTCCTCTAGGGGTTGTTGTAAGTATTAAGCGAAAAATGATGCAGGTAAGCACTACAGATGTGTTGGCTATGATTAGATGTTATTTTACAGAAGAGGAAACCAAGACAGAGAGATTGACTTGCTCTAGGCACACAGCTGCTAGAGGCCGTCAGGATTCAAATCTAGGCCGGTTTTATGCCAACATCCACTACCAGCTACACTAACACATCCATGGCGATTGCAGAGTGTCTCTCAAGTAGAGACATTTTCAGTGGTTCTGTGAGCTAAGGGGACGACAGAGGCAAAGAAGGGTTAGGAGTGACTTGGCCAGAGTCTAAGAAGGATTTTGAGAAGTTAAAAAAATTCCAAATTTCTCCCTGTTTTCTCTTCTTAAAGAGCCATATCAGTAATAATAGTGAAAAGGCAGTGTAGCAGTCCATTAGTAGAAGACATCCCAGGTACACAGTTGCTTTTAGGCTTGTATAGTTATTTTCTACATTTACTAACACACATGATGATAAAGGATGCTCTTCTAAAAGGCATTGCAGGGTTTAGATCAAGAGGACTTGTTCCACCTATTTATGAAACAGACAGACAGACAGAGAATATACTTGTGGTTGCCAAGGGGTATGGGGAGTGGGGGAGGGGTGGTTTGGGAGACTGGGATTGGCAGATGCAAACTATCATCTATAGGATGGATAAACAATAAGGTCCTACTGTATAGCACAGGGAATTATATTCAATATCCTGTGATAACCACAATGGAAAAGAATATGAAAAAGAATGTATATGTGTGTATAACTGAATCACCCTGCCGCACAGCAGAAACCAACACAACATTGCAAATCAACCACACTTCAGTTCCACCCCAATTCTTGACCCAAGGCAAACACTGATCCGCTTTTTTTAAAACTATTATAGGTTAGATTTGTCTTTCCTTTTTTTTTTTTTTTTTTTTACTATTATAGGTTAGATTTGTCTTTCCTTGAGTTTCATAGAGATGAAATGATTCAGAATGTACTCTTATGTGGGTGATACAAAGTTTGTCCTTTTTGTTGCTGGATGACTTTCTCTTGTATGGATACAGCACAATTTATCCACTTAACTCCTGTTGGACATTTGGGTCCAAACACTGGAAACGTCATTTTGGCTATTACAAATAAAGCTGCTTCGTAGCTGCATAAAGCTGCGTTTCTATACAGGTCTTTGTGTGGACAGATGCTTTTGTTACTCTTGGGAAAAAGAGCAGATTGGAATCGATGGATCATATGGTGTGGGTGGGCAGAATTTTGGCCCCCATGATCTCTGCCCCCACTCTGGGTGATACACCTGTGAATATGTTGTATTACAAAAGGGACCTTGTAGATGGAATTAAGGTTGCTAATCAACAGACTTTCAGATAGGGAGATTCCCCAGGGTTAATGGGCCAGTGTAATCCCATGGACCCTTCAAATCAGAAAAGGAGGGCAGAGGAACCAGTTACAGTGGTGTGGTAGAAGAGGTTAGATTAAAAGAGCGACAAGGACTCAATCCAGTGCTGTCGCTGCTTTGAATGTGGATGCACTTGAACTCCCATATAACAAGATGAGGACTGATGACTTTCTGTCTAAGGAGATACAGCTGACTTCGTTACACCTGACGTTCTCACCCTTAACCCCGATTAGGAGACACACAGTCCCGGGAGCCATTGTATTCCTGTCTGGCTTTGTTAATTACTACTCACGTTCAGTCACAATCCCATTGAATACTCTGTTACCTAAAGACTAAATTGTTAACTAAGTTAACTTCCAACAACTTGTGCATAAAATCAAAATGGGAAGGAGAGAGAAGAAAATAATTGACATGTAGAAATAAAAAATAAACCTATAACAGGCAAGTAGAATATATGCCAATCTGCTGCAGTCCTAATTTCTGTAACTGATCACAGGACCACAGTTGCCATCAACGGCTTCCTTTCTCTGCTACCCATTCTGTATTCGCCCTGCGCTCAGCCACACTATCAGCCGGTCGGGATTCTTTACCTGGTGGAATGACCCACACCTTGCTTCCTGAAGGGTCCGAGGCTTCCGTTTCCTGCCTGGTTTGGTTTGCTGGAGTTTCCTATTAACCTTTATGGTAGGGCATGGAAGTACTAAGAGGTGCCCCAGAGAATCACCTGGTTTCTGGACTGCCTCCTGGCCTCCGTTGTGTAAAAGCAACCCAGTTCCCCCTTGCCAGTCAGAATCAGTCACTATAGTCAGTAGATTAACCCCCTTCTCCCTGCCCATTGGTTCAGTGGCATAAAGGGACCCAAATGTCCAGGTGGTATTCTCGTGTTCAAATTCATGCACCCTGGTGGAATTGTTCCTTCTTTGGGGATGGAGGTCTCCAAACCAGCAGATCAAAGTTGCTGAGATGGGAATCAGATATCCTGTGAGTTGGTTGTTAGGTGTAATAGTGAGAGGAGCCTCGCTCTCTCCTACACCTTAAATTCTGGATCGTGTGTTCTGGCTACGAAAGAGACCACACCGTGTGTTGGTTTCCCATTCAAAGCATAGGCTGCCTCCTGGAAAACAGAATCTATCCTTTCAGGGTGTTCTGTTCCGCCTGGTGCGATAATGGAGCCTTTAGGAGCCTTTCCACCTTCAGCTGGCCAGCCACTTCCAGGGACAGGGCACCGACAGTTCTTGACATTATACTGATACCAGGTTTCCTGCAGTTTCTATATTCTTGTTATAGCTGGCTTGTTGATTCTCACGTTTCCTATTTCATCTGCCTTCTATCATGACTTGATGTGCAACCTTAGGGAAATCCTTTCCTCTCTCTGGATCTTGAACTTTCGATCCAAAGAGTGGGAGTTTTGGATTTGATCATCCTTTGAAAACCTTCCACTTCTAGTGTGTTCTTACTTGAGTGACCTTGCAGGGTTGTCGTGAGATCACTTGGGACTGTGTGGGTAAAAGTGAGCTGTTGATGCCAGGGGTTGTCACGTAGTGGGCGGGTTGGGCTGTGATACATCCCCATCATCATCATCAGTGTCCAGGGCTTGACTTCCATTCTCTCTGGAGCTGAAGGAAGGGTACTGGCTCTCCAGCATCATATTACTGTGTCTCTGCCCCAGGACTCTAAGATCGGTGCCCCTTTTTGTGGGTGTGGATTGGGACCTGTTGGCAGGGATGGGAAAGGGCCTCATTGTGGAGAGATGGCCGGAACAGGAAGGTGGAGGAATTTGACATTTCCAGGCTGTGCCTCCTGCTTGCCTCTCCTCATCCCCCGACACAGAGGTGCACACGCGCACATTCTCTCTTTTCCAAACAGATACAGATGCTTTGGAGTTAACCAGCCTTAATGAGGAGATAGCCATTCCAGTTCCTTCCGCCTGCCTGCCCCTGGCCTGTGCTGTGCTTGACAGTTGCAGCAGGCCTGTGAGGAAATACACTATTCTCTCCCTGGTGGTTGGGGTTTTTTTTTTTTTTTTTTTTGAGATGAAGACCTAAAAATATTCTACTCTATAATTGGTTATCCAATCAGCCATGCAAATAAGCACTATGCCAGAGCCTATAGGAAATGAGGCAGGAGGCCTGAAACTTGGAATCATGCCAGATTTGCCTTTCCTTTTTTTTTTTTAAATGTGCTTGGGATCTGAATTTGGGGGTCGAAGGAGGAGGATGTACTGGGCAGGTTTCCCTGGAGGCAGGCACTGGACACTGATCTTGTGTCTACCTGGTGGGTTGAGGGCAAAGGGGGTAGGACTCGGTGTCATGGGGAGTTTTGGAGCTGGTGTTACTGAATATAGTTGGACAGTTTGACCTGCTGTGCCTTGAACATCTCTTCCAGCCTCTGGGCCTTTCTTTTATACGACGCCTACCTCCCCCAACGCAGCTGCCTAGAACGTCCCCGTCCTCTTTTCTGCTTCTCCAAATCCTGCACATCCCTCAAGGCCCCGCACGCACTTGGCGCTGTCAGGACCAGCCATGCATAGCGAGTGCGACCTTCAGTACTCTCCGTCTGCGGGAGAAACAGCCGCCTCCCCACAGCTCTGTGTGGCGCTCGTGTGTGCACCGTTTCCTGTGTGCCTCGTGTCTCCCCGGATTCTCCCAGAGGCCCTCTGACACCACTGGGGGTGGGGCTGCAGGGAGGACTAGTTCAGTGTTTGGGCTCAAAGCACACGTTGGAGTCACATCCTTGCTACTCTGTGGCCCTGGTTAAGTTACTTTGCTTTCTAAGCCTCACTTTCCTCCTTTGTAAATCACTGAGAGCGACACTTGCAGTTTCATAGGGTGGAGGGTTTTGACAGTTGAATGATACAGTGGCTGTGAAGGACTCAGCAGAATGGCTGGTTCGGAGGCGGAGCTTCTGAAGGCTAGGGGGTGGGGGTATACTTTTGTAGCTGAGGGAAAGGAAGTGAGGGGAGTAGGTGACTTCGTCGGGTTGCAGAGTCAGCCATGGCCACCTAGCACGGACTGCGGATGGTTACCTCACTGGATCCTTCAGTGCTGCCTCCCAGCCCAGCCCCTGGACGCTGTGCCGGACCGGTGGCTGGTAGTCGGGGGCGCAGTGGGGCGGAAGGCTATTGGCCGTGAGTACCCAGTATGTTGGGAGAGGTGAGTGGAGGTACCTGCGTGCAGAGGGGAGAGCGCCTGACCTGAGCACAGAACGGAAGCTCTGTGAGGAGAGCGCCCCCAGCACCGGGACAGGGCCAGCCTCATCATAGGTACTCAGTCGTCCTCTGGGAAGGAATGCCTAGGATCCCTGAGCTGCAGCGCTGGCTGTCCCCCGACCTGGGTTACCCTGACAGCTCCCGTGGCCCCAGAGTCACGGGGGCCCCCAGTGCAGGAGGGGCTGGGCCTTTAGGGATGCAGTTCTCTGAGGTCTCCTGGCAGCCGCCCTCCACCCAGCATGCGCCTTACCTCAGTTGTGCTTTTGGAGAACTGGGTGGGGAGGCCAGAGCACCAAGGTCCGACGGGGCTGACTGGCAGGGAGGGCGCCAGGTGCCGGCAGAGCTGCGGGCGGCGTGTGGCTGTCCTCAGATGGCCGGGCTGGCTGGGCTTCGCAGGAGTGCTCAGCTCGTGGACAGCTTGGTTTGTGCTGACACTGAGGGACTTTCCTGACAGCCAGATTTGCTGCTGTTGCTACTGCCTCGTCAGAGTCAAGAGCGTTCTGACAGTGGGCCCTACTTCACTGTCCCTCTGGTCGTCGGAAGCCTCCAGGGTCTGGTCGGCCACAGGATGAAACCTCTGAGCATGGCGTTCAAGGCCCTTGAGGGGTTCTGGCCCCACCGGCTTTTCCTATGTCGCTTCCTGCTCGCTCCCAGTTGGCAGGCCCCAAAACCCGTGCTTTGGCCACCTCAACTGTTTGCTCGTCCCCAAGTGTACCCAGAGCCCTGTTTGTCCACATAGGCATTCATTGTGCCTGCCTCTGCCCTGTGCACACCACGCTTTTCCAGTTTCCCCTTCCCTGCTCCAATGTCGTCCGTCTCAAGGAGTCTCCTCCCCTTGGTTGGGGTGAATTCTTTCCTTCCAGTTTATAAGCCCGTAGCACCCGGACTGTCCTTGCCTCCGTCTGGCACTTTTCGTCTGCACGGCAGTACACTCTAGAGGTGCAAACGTTGGCGTTGCTCTCGAACAGACTGGGATTCCAGTTCTGGTTCTGCCATTCTCTAGCCATGTGACCTGGGAGAATCACGCAACTTCTTGGGCCTTCACAGTATCGCTGGTGAAGTGGGGTTAACAGCCCTGACGTGACAGGGTGTGTGAGCTACTGTATTCGTAGCCCTTTGCAAGTGACTGCTGGTGGGCCCCAAGGGAGCTCCTACCAGCACCATGTCTCCTGTGTTGGTTCGAGCCTGTTTCTCTGGCCAACTCCACCTCCTTCCACGTGGAAACCATGCCTGTGAAGTGTCAGCGTGACAGCAGTTCCGGTCAGGATGCAGAAACCACACCAACATCGGGCACCGGGCCGTGTGGCTCTAATTTCCACCCCCTTCCTGACCCCATGGCCACCGCACCTCGCACGGGGCTGCTCGTGAACCCGGTCTTCGCAGAAAGAGGTGGGATTTGATTTTGAACTTGCTCATACCTTATCTCTTTGGGCCCTCAGAAAATTAATATTCAGAATTGGCATTCGTCACAGAAATTTCTCCATTCTCTCCCCTTTCCTTTCTCTGTGAAGATCATAGTTTCAGGTTATTTCCTTGAATTAATTAATTCTGGCAAACCTTTGTGAAGCGTTGGTAAGGTGCCTGGGTCCGTGAGGTGCTGGAGAGGATGACCAGCATTCTTAGATGGGTGTGCGTCTTCCAGGGACCTTCACCGCTGCTGCCTTGGTCTGCGGTGCCAGAGGTGTCTGAGGGGCCCTTACTACTATTCCATCCTCATTGTGCAGGGAGCTGGGGATCAAGCCGTCATCTTCAGGCACTGAGTCAGGTGTCCTCTCCCTGCCCTGCCGTAGGAGCCTAGGCCCCAGAGCATGGCGTAAGGAGCGGGAAGGACATCTCTTAAATGAGGACGGGAATATACAGTTGCGCACAGAGCCTCTGACGCCAGGCTGAAAGGCCACTTCCTCTTCTGCACGGCACCCTTCCCCACACCAGTAGTTAAAAGCTTAGCGGATACCGTTTTATTACAAATGAAAACAAACGCACCTTCAACACTGGGATAGAGACCTGCGAATGCAAGTAAAGGAGAAAAGCAGAATGAACCACTGTTGGGAGTTCATGGAAAGCGACATGCGTGGGACTGGGGGTACTGCTCCCTCAGCTTCTCCCCCCATTGGAGGCTGCATCTAGGCGGCCCTGGGTCTTGACTAAGTGTCTTTCTGTTTTTTCAAAATTTCTGCCCTGGAACTAAGCCGGAGGGAGCCCCGGAGAGAGTGTGTCCAGAGCCCGCTTTTCCGGCTCCTCCACAAGCTGACTGTTGCGGGCTGGGGTGAGGACGGTGGGGGGTGGGGGTGGGGAGGAGAGCCAGGTGTGTGCTGCTCAGCAGTTGCCTTGGGAGAGGAGGGAGAGGAACAAATCAGTTAAATCCACTTATGCCAAGTCCTTGATTTTCTTCCCATAAGCAAAGGTTTCTAAGACAGGGCACAGAAAGTGATAACTAGAAGAAAGCACTGATATGGTGACTTCATTGAAATGACAAACGTGTGCTCATCAGAACATGCTGTAAGGAAAATGAATAAGCAGGCCCCCACATCGGGAGAAAACATTTGCAAAACATGACGGATGAAGCACTTGTATTCAGGACGTGTAAAGCACCCATACAACCCAGTAATAAAAAGACAAACATTTGCATTTTAAAAATTGGCAAACGATTTAACAGATATTTTTAATAGAGGATACAAATGGCCAAAAGGCCCATGAAGAGATGTTCAGCATTAGTGTCATCAGACAAATGCAGACGTACCACAATGATTTGCCATTCCATACCCCACAGAGTGTGCAAATGACAAAGGTGATCACGCCACATGTCGATGAGGCTGTCGAACAACTAGGAAGCCTCACACGTTGTTAGTGAGATTGAATGGTGGTACAAGTGCTTTGGAAGAACCTCAGGCAGTTTTTTTAAAGGCCTGTGACACAGCAGTTTTATTCCTGGTTGTTTACCCAAGAGAAATGAAAACATGTCCACAAAACGATTTATATACGAATGATTATAGCATCTTTATTCATAATGGAAAAAAATTCTAGATACTATGTAGGTGTCCATCAATAGGAGAATGGATAAACTGTGGTATATTCATACAGTGGAATACTACTCAGCAGGAAAAAGGCATGAATTACTGGTCCCTGTAGCATCGTTATACTGAATGAAAGAAACCTTTCATAAAAGCGTCACCACACTATGAATCCATTTAAATGAGGTTTGCCTGTCCGAGAACTAATCTATGGTGGTAAGAGCCAACAGTGGTCACCTCTAGGGAATGTGGGGTGGGAAGTGGGAAAAGGCTCAGCGCAACTTTTCTGCAGAGGTCTGTACCTTATTTTAAAGTGTATCTAAAAATAAGATGCATTATGGGTGTGTAGAGTGGTGGCTTAGATGTGTGCGAAAGCATGTACAGCAAAATCCTACTTGCAGAATTTAGGTAGTGGATGTAGGGGGATTCACTGTAAAATGCTTCCAGCTTTTCTGTGTATTTGAAAATGTTTATAATAAATGTTAGAATAAATTTGCTCAAGTAGAGGATGCAATTTGCAGTAATATGAATGGAAAGTAATTGTGATTTATTGCCCTTTGTTACATGGGGCTATTTTGCTTATCTTCTTCAAAATTCCATTAAAATCTGCCACAGGAGCCTCTGCAATGGAGCTGATTTATCAAATTCAGAAGAATTCTTCCATCCTTTCTGATTCATTTCTGTCACCTGGATACCTTTGGGTTAGTTTTCTCATCACCTGATTCTCTCTCCCGCCTTGAATGTGAACTCCCGAAGGTGTGTTTCCCTCAGTACTAAGGGCTTGGAGTAGTTTCACACTTGTTTTCACTGTCTGTTTGGAGAACAAAAAACCAACGAGTAGAAGGAGATTGGGAAATAGTGATGGGGGGAGACTCAGAGTTCACTAAGTAATTTGAAAGATACTCAGGGACCAAAACAAAGTTCTAGCTTTTCAACAAAGATTTACATAAAAAGATGAACTGGGTCATTCTTTCCCCTCTGTCACCAGTGACCCACCTCCAGTGTCCTGGTGAATGCCGTGTGCAAGAGCTGAAATGGCCGTCTATTGGAACTCTCAGGGCCTGAGACAAAAATGCCTGAGACGCTGTTCAAGTTAGCGATACCAGGCCAGCCATTGAGTGGGGACCGGAAGTTACAAGCCACCGCAGATAATCACGGAGTGAGCTGAGGACAGATTAGATCAACACTCATTCCTTTTTCTGTTTTTCTGGAACGAAGTCAGAGCAATGTTGTTCTCATTTTCATCTGCAATGAACCCAGTTTTTGAACTGATCTGTGTTATAATAAGTACAGGAAAGGCAAACTAGAAGAAAGGACTCAGCACGCTGGCTAGTTAGGTCTTGCACGGTAATGAAAACAACAAAGGAAAGTGAACCCAAGCCCTCTGGCCAGTCAGGTTCACTCTCCTTTCCTGGCCCCTTCCCCTTCTGCCATGCTGAGCTTTTCCCACCCAGGTACGTTTTCGGCAGGGCTTTGCTCTCCCTCTTCCTGCCAGCTGGAGCCCCGCTGTAATCACCCATCTGCAAGGTGTGTTCCCCCGATGTTTGCCTCCCATTATATGGTGCTTCACCCGGGAAGGGCTCTGGTGAGGTGCTCTGCTGTCTCCCAACGGGCTTTTAGTTGGTATTAGTTATTAATCCTTGAGCTGTGGCTTTCATGGGATCAGTCATCAGAAATGGAACCTCTGTGAGGTCCTCAGCTGATAGACCCAAGACTGGACTTGTCCAGGTAGTGCCAGTGGGATTGTGTAGGGGCATCTCAGAAAGGTACAGTCCATTGGTACATTGAGAAACTCTAAGAAACTCGAAGCATTCTGGTGACAGTGACAATTGCATTGATAGAATAGGGGTGTAAGAAGGCTGATCAACTGATTTTTTATAAAGCACTATTTTTATAAAGGGATAGAGAGGGAAGGGGAGAAAAGGGTGTGTGTCAGTGTGCAAAGGAGTGTCACAGTGGCCCGTGGGTTTCTTCCGTTGTTCTCAGCCCTGAGGAAAGAGGGCTTAATTTGTCTCCAAATCGTGGGCAGTGGACAGAACTCAGTACAGTGGACTCTGGGTACAGAGCGTGAAGAGGCAAAGACCACATTTCATTCATGTCTGGGTCTCCATGTCCCAGCATTGAAAGAGTGGCTGGAGGGAGCCCCAAGGGCAGTGAGGGTGGCCGGAACTGAGCACTGGTGCAGATGCTGGCGAGATGGACCCTACGGTCTACGCCTCCTACGTTTGGCAGTGCCACATGGTTCCAAATGTGTCCACGGCCATGTCTCCGCTGTGTCTCCTGCACTGTCCTCTTGGTGGTTTAAAAGTGCTGCTTTGCTGTTTTCTTGCACCCAACATCCGTCTCTTGTCTCCAGCACTTTTTCAGAAATTTATTTTTATCTTTTTACTAGTATATAATTTATTTCCAATATGTTTTTTCTCCATTAGTAATATTTATTTTATTTTTAAAATTTTATTGAAGTATAGTTGATTTGCAATGTGTTAATTTCTGCTGTACAGCAGAGTGACTGAGTTATAGATATATATATATCTATGCTTTTCCATAATGTTTTCCATTATGGTTTATCACAGGATATTGAATATAGTTCCCTGTGTTATGCAGTAGGACCTTGTTGTTTATCCATCCTGTATATAATAGTTTGCATCTGCTAATCCCAAACTCCCAATCCTTCCCTCCCCCTTGGCAACCACAAGTCTGTTCTCTCTGTCTGTGAGTCTGTTTCTGTCTTGTAGATAGGTTCATTTGTGTCGTATTTTAGATTCCATAACTAAGTGATATCAAATGTATTTGTCTTTCTCTTTCTGACTTACTTCGCTCAGTATGATAATCTCTGCGTCCACCCATGTGGTTGCAAATGGCATGATTTTATTCTTTTTTAGGGCTGAATAACATTCCATTGTGTATATGTACCACATCTTCTTTACCCATGCATCTGTCGATGGACATTTAGGTTGCTTCCAAGTCTTGGCTTGTGAATAGTGCTTCTATGAACATAGGGGTGCATGTACCTTTTCAAGTTATAGTTTTGTCTGGTTATATGCCTAGGAGTGGGATTGCTAGATCACATTGGTATATCTGTTTTTAGTTTTTTGAGGAACCTCCATACTGTTCTTCATAATGGCCGCACCAATTTACGTTCCTACCAAGAAGTGTAAGAGGGTTCCCTTTACTCCACACCCTCTCCAACTTTTATTATTTGTAGGCTTTTTAATGATGGCCATTCTGACTGGTGTGAGGTGGTACCTCATTGTAGTTTTGATTTGCATTTCTCTGATAATTAGTAATGTGGAGCATCTTTTCACGTGCCTATTGGCCATCTGTATGTCTTCTTTGGAGAAACGTCTATTTAGGTCTTCTGCCCATTTTTGGATTGGGTTGTTTGTTTTTTCGTTATTGAGTTGTATGAACTGTTTGTATATTTTGGAAATTAAGCCCTTCTTGGTCGCATCATTTGCAAATATTTCCTCCCATTCTGTGGGTTGTCTTTTTGTTTATAATTTCCTTTTCTGTACAGAAGCTTGTAAGTTTGATTAGGCCCCATTTCCAGCACTCCTCTTGAAGACAGTGGTTTCATTCTTTAGCTGTGTGAGGGCCGTGGTGGCACCATTCACGCTTCCACGAAGGTTCACTGCTCTGGGATTCGGGGGTGTTGTCTGCATCATGCCTGTACCTCCCCAGACCCGAGCACTGTCATCTCTGCCAGGTCGGTGCCCTGATTTCTAATAATAAACAACTTTAATAAGAGGGTGGGCACATCTGTTCATTTATTTGTTCATTAATTATTAAGTGCCCATTTTGTCTCAGGTATAGACAAAAGGAATTTGCTAAAACTACAGACAATTTGCGACCGCTGGATTTCTGTTTGACCTTCACATCTGTTTATGAGTTTGCAACAAATTAAGAAAATGAGTCCTACAGTAGGGTGGCTGGTCCCCTGCTGACTTGTTGTGGGGGAGTGGCTGACTGGGTGTGCAGAGGTTCAGGATGCCCAGTGCAGAGAGAACTTGGGGACACGTGGGGTCACCTGGGCCAGCTCCCTGCCTTTGGGGCAGGAAGGGGAGCCAAGTGAGAAAATTCACAAACTGTGGAGGGAAGGGAAGAGTTTTGTTTCTAGTGCTGCTGCTTTGGGTTTTTCTAGATGTGCTTAAATGCTGGGCATTGACCAATAAGATACACAGCATTAGTAGAATTCTAGAGCAGAAGGGTCTGAAGCTCACTGTATTCCCCCTAATTAAAAGCAGGGCTCATCAGAGATGTTGCCAAGTCTGGACTCTGGCTGGCTTAGTGCAGTGGGCCTGATTGGTCTGTGCTGCCCTGGGCCTATACCCTCATGGTCAGAGGGGTGAAGAGGGCATGGTGGCTGATGGCCAGGTTCCAGAAGGGCCTGCTGCAGAGTCATGTCCTGGTGGCCCTGATCTAGAAATAGCCTGGAATAGTAATCGAGACCTGAGTATTTGGGGACAACCTGGCCGAAAGTAAGATCCTGATTGTCAAAACCAGTCAGATGGAGGGGAAAGTGGGGCACGTATGGCAGGTGATAAAGGCCATCTGTATGGAAGATAGGAGAGAGACCAGAGAGGGAGAGGCTGAGTCGTGACATGGAGAGAGAGAAGGAAGCTCTTAGGAAAGCCCTCGAGGAGGGAAGAGCTGTAACCTGACCCAGGCCCAGAGCCAGTTCCTCTAATTTTTTTTTTTTTTTAAGTCAAACATGGATAAAATCACACTCCAGTGTCATATTGCAGGGGAAAGTTTCAGCGTAGCTACTGTTGTGGTTTATTTTTATTTATTTATTTTAAGAATTTTGTTATTATTATTTTTTATACAGCAGGTTCTTATTAGTCATCAATTTTATACATATCAGTGTAGGCATGTCAATCCCAATTTCCCAATTCATCCCACCCCCACCCCCCGCCGCTTTCCCCCCCTTGGTGTCCATACGTTTGTTCTCTACATCTGTGTCTCTATTTCTGCCCTGCAAACCGGTTCATCTGTACCATTTTTCTAGGTTCCACAGATATGCGTTAATATACGATATTTGTTCTTCTCTTTCTGACTTCCTTCACTCTGTATGACAGTCTCTAGATCCATTCATGTCTCTACAAATGACTCAATTTCATTCCTTTTTATGGCTGAGTAATATTCCATTGTATATATGTACCACAACTTCTTTATCCATTTGTCTGTCGATGGGCATCTAGGTTTCTTCCATGATCTGGCTGTCGTAAATAGTGCTGCAGTGAACGCTGGGGTGCATGTGTCTTTTTGAATTATGGTATTCTCTGGGTATATGCCCAGCAGTGGGATTGCTGGATCATATGGTAATTCTATTTTTAGTTTTTTTGGGAGTCCTAGCCATGGCAATCAGAGAAGAAAAAGAAATAAAAGGAATACAAATTGGAAAAGAAGAAGTGAAACTGTCACTGTTTGCAGATGACATGATACTATACATAGAGAATCCTAAAGATGCCACCAGAAAACTACTAGAGCTCGTCAATGAATTTGGTAAAGTTGCAGGATGCAAAATTAATGCGCAGAAATCTCTTGCATTCCTATACACTAATGTTGAAAAATCTGAAAGAAATTAAGGAAACACTCCCATTTACTGTTGTGCTTTATGACGTCAGATAAATTCTTTCTTCTCTCTGAGCCTCAGTTTACCCCTCTGTATTTCACAAGCTGAGGCATCTCACATTTGGACGTGACGTGGTTTGATGTCTCTGTTCGCTCCTTTCACCCGGGCTGTAGTGGCTCCTTCGCCCCCCTTCTTCACAACATCCTGGGCTGACCCCATACCTTCCCAGTCACGTTCAGTTATTGAAACTTCAGTGTCAGAGCCTGAGTTAGGCTTCCCCCGGCCCCAGCCATTGTAGGAAGGGAGCAGGACCTAGTCTTCCCCTTCCTGTCCTCCATGCCCCCAGCCTGCACCCCCCGATATCGGCTCCAACTGCTCCACTTTTGAGGAAGCAGTTAGAGGGCAAATACCTTTTCACCTAACGGGGCTCGACTGAGGGTTTCTTCCTGGTTGGTTTGCAGCTTCCGTAGCTGAAACTGGCCGGGTGGCAGGCCCTCCGTCTGGCCAGGCATCCACGCGCAGGGGTCTCCGGGGTTCTGCGGAGGGTTTGCTGAGCCCTCCCCACCACAGAGGCCCTGACCTGGTACTCACGGCTCTGGCTCAGCCCCCCTGATCCCTACTGCACTGCCTGTGTCGCTAGGCTGACCCACCTCCCTTGGTGACCAGCCCCCTTGGGTGAGGCCCCAGAGATAACTGAAGCCTGAGACCCCATGGAGAAGCTCGTGGGAAGCTCACGGGAAGCTCGCAGGTCCCTGCCGGGCCGGAGGGCAGCATGGTGACTGCCCTGCCTCTTTGCTTCTCCCTGTTCTGGGAAGGGGAGTGGCTGACGCAGAGTCGCCGGGGGATAAGGAGCCAGTGTTTCCTTCGTTTGAGCGTGACCATCTTCATGCCTCTCTTGAATTTAGGAAGGGGCCCCCCTCTAGCTTCTCCTCCCAGATACTGCGATCGGCTCTCTGTCTTCCCCTCAAACCTTATTAGACTATAGCCCTTGGGGTGGCAGAGGGCTGGCTTAGTAAGCCCTGGGTGGGGAGGCGTTGAGTCCTATTTCTTGGTTACTTAGAAAATGAGATGCTTAGTATTTCTTGTTTTCAGCGGGGAGCCCTGTCCTCTGATACCTGGGTAACAGCACACATCTCAGCCAACTCCTTTTTAAGTACAAAGTTATGACTTCGATCCTCACGCACATGGCCTGCCTCTCTGCACCCATGCATGAATGTCAAATGCAGAACCTGCACCCTTTAGGTGAGGCTGTCTTTTCATGGTTCTGGTTTTCTCTCTGTGACGGTGGTGTTTCTCAAAGTCTGAAGACCATTTCTTGTAGAGGATGGATGTTAAGTCTTATTTAAGGCTGTTACAATGTCACCCTGGCCCCGCTCCCTAAACCTCAGAGAGTCAACACGCGCTGTTCTGGGTCTGCTGTACGCTGACATCAGTGCTGACAGACCAAATTATAGTACTCCCTAACCCAGTTCTAAAGGATGAATGCCGTGGCACTTAAAGTATTTGGCAGAAACTATTATTTTAACTCATTTTCACAGTGGCTGTGGGTTTTTTATAGTCTCGTAGGAACTTTGGTTAAATACAGAGTAAAAACTGAAAGCTTCTTGGGGAATAATGGGGAGTCAGGTCCTTCAACGTCTTTTAAAAAATATTCCCTAAGCAGCAGTTTCTTTTGTGCCCGCAATTCTGAATTGTAGTGTGTGCCTCCAGGTGACGAGAAGCGCCATATGTCATGGTGCCTGTGTGTGTTTCCAAAGCCTCGGTGGTCACTGTAATTTTAGTGCCTGTGTGTTTTCACAGGAAACAGTAAGGAAGGACTGTCAGAACCTGTTTTTAAAAATGTTTGTGTTCGCAAAGATTTTTGCTAGTATTTCACACGTATCTTAGCCATTAAGCAAAAATGTTACACCCTTCATCTTAGCAGAAGGATCAGGGCTAGATAATCACTAGCATTCTCCTTTTCTTTATCTTGCAGGGAAGCGAAACCTAAAGGCATTCTATCTCATGGGCACTAAGGGTCCAGAGCATAGGTCAGCAAACTTTTTCTGTAAAGAACCAAATAGTAAATAATTTAGGCTTCGCAGGCCATGCAGTTCTGGTCACAGCTGCTCAACTTTGCTGTTGTAGTGCAAAAGCAGCAATAGACAGTACAGAAGCGAATGAGCCCTGCTGTGTTGCAGTGAAACTTTAGTTAGAAAAGTGTGGCTGGTGGACCAGACTTCGCCTGTGGGCCGTGACTCACCAACCCCTGGTGTAGTGAGAAGTATAAGTTTTGAGTTGTCACTGAGAGTCTAATCCAGCCCCAGAAGGCAGTACTTGCTTGACGGCCTTTGTATGAACACAAGTCTCCTGCTGGTCTTCAGTCTTCTCCTGAGGATGTGATCACACCTGCAGAGATTTATGTAGACTCCCGAGAGAATGCCTCATTTCCCCTCTTCACTCTACCTCAGGAACTGTGCATCAAACACAAGGAAATAGAGAGTGAAAGAATTCTTGACAACTTAAATGAAGTCATGGTTAAGGTGAGGGGTTAGCAGTCAGCACCTGGATGATTTTCTGGGCAATTCTCACCAGTTGTGAATTTCTACCAGGGGCTGCCAACCTCCTTTCCCATGCGTGATACTGTGCAGGTCTTTCTTGCTCAAATGCTTTCTCAGTCATGCTCACTGACATCGCCTCCCTCCTTTCCTTTTTCTTGCCCCAGCACATAATGCCACTACCAACACACACACACACATACACACGCACACACACACACACACACACACACACACAATTCCCATACTCTGGCACACAAGAGGACAGAGATGATGACATGGATTCAGCTCTGGAAAGTTTACCGCCATCAAGCCCGAGTCCCTAGTGGGTGGTACTTGGTGCTGTCTCAGTGCATCACACAAGTGGTCAGGTCACCAGAGCAGTACGATATCCTTTTAAGTATATCCTCACCAGTGACCGACGATGCACTTGCACCCTATGATGCGCTTTCTAGAGACAAACTCATGGTGAGCATAGTCAAATGCTAGACCTCAGATGGGAACTGAGGACAAGGTGAGCCCTGGTTAGTCCCTCCAGCCTCTTCCTGCTCCTGCCCTTTAATCTGACCTATAACTTGGTTATTCTAAAAAGTCAGTTATAGGGAGACTCATTTAAAAAGTTAGAAACACTTCTTAGAGATAATTTTAACCTACACTATATAACTGAACATTTATTTGCCAATATTTTGGAGTCGGGCCAAAGGCTTTTTTTTTTTTTTTTAATATTTCTTTATTTATTTTTGGCTGTGCTGGGTCTTAGTCGTGGCACATAGGATCTTTGTTGCGGCATGCATGAGGGATTTCGTTCCCTGACCAGGGGTTGAACCTGGGCCCCTTGCTTTGTGAGTGTGGAGTCTTAGCCACTGGACCACCAGGGAAGTCCCCAAAGGCTTTTTTGAGTATCATGCATCTACTGGTCAGGGTGCCCATTTTCTTTCTTGCATAAGCGACACCTGTAATATACCTACGGTATCTGATTGTGTTTTATTTGAATCAGAGTAAGAACTTAAAGATACATGAGAAGAGAGTAGAGAGCGATTCTGAAAGTGTATGGTTTTCCCTTTTCCCTTGCTGTCATCTGACCTGTATCCGACTCCACAACAAACCCTTCAGCAACATTTCTTATCAAGTACTTCCAGGGGATTCAGCTGAGTTTTTGTGTAAGCAACGACTCTTTTTGCACTCATGTTTCATCATTTCAAGCACCATGCAGTTAAGTTAGGTAGTTACAGTCACAAGCGTACAACTCAAGTGTTGAGGACAAAAATGTATAATCTTTCTAGAAATTAACTTGGGAGCCACATGGGTTTGGTATGGCGTGGGCTTTAGTCATTATCTTTTACCCAGAAGAATGTCAGTTCATCTGACCAGATAGTTAAAAGCAAATCAATTGAGAGAGCTTCTGTCGTATTAGAAAAGAGGTCAAGACCTGAACTTCTACCCTCAATTCCCAGTAAAATAATAACCGTATATTGTTAACAAGCGCTGGGCATTGCACGTTAGTTCATTTATTCCTTTGACAGGACTGGCACTGATTAGGAAACCAAGGCTCAGAAGGGTGAAGTTCTTGTCCCAGGTTATACAGCTGGATCAAGTAGGAACTTGGAACTCAGGCTGTCTGACTCTAAAATTCCCTGTGCTACTCAGCTTACAACGGGTAGTCAGAAGTCATCCAGCTAGATTTCAGTTTTCCTTATCCTGCCTTGAGGGATGTCTGGTTGTTTAAAAGTCAGTAACAAACTGGTGGACTGTAGGCCCTACAGAGGTGATACAGGACCTATTTACCTTTTACTGGCTGTAAGGAGGGAGTAGACTTATCTCACATCTTTGCCTCTCTCTGTGCTCTCATATGTCTGGGCTGTGAAAAAAATGCACGACTGGATGTTACAGTTGAACATTTGTTCTGGATTTGGATTTTTTTTTAAGTTTGGCATTTGAGCAGAATCACAAGTTGTAGAAAGTGGTAATCTCTAGACATTTGAGGTCTGATTCACCAACGCTATTGTAATGAAAGAAAAACCTGTATTTGTTTGCTCCATTTTATTGTAACTCACTAGGATGTTTTTATAAATAATGAACCTAGATATTCAGCAAATAGCATGTGTTTGGCTGTCGAAGCTTTCATGGGATCTTCTGTTCATATGTCTCAAAGTTATCCTAAAGATAGGAGTTCGCCTGAACACTGAATTCACTGGGAAGTGACTGTGGAAAGTGAACTATGCTGGCATATAGAGGCAGCTTTAAAATACAGAGTATAGAAGTTAAGCAGCTTGACAGGTCTTTTAGGAGGTATGCTTACGAAGTATTGAGAGCCTCAAGTGTGCTGATTTCAGTTGGTCACAGAGTGTTAATGAATTTTGAATTGAGGCAGTTATGATTAAGCCTGTTGCCTTTCTCAACACTAATCATTATTAAAATGATGATTGATCTTAGTGATTATGAAACCATTAAAAAGGCATCTGCCTCCGCCTGAATTAACGGGATGGATGTAGGTTTTGTGGTTGTAGCCAAACAGGACTTTAGTGGTTGTGATTTCAAGGTGCTTGTCTGTTTAGGCTCCTTCCTGTGTTTTCAGAGCCTGCGGTACTGTTTTTTGTCACAGGGTACAAACAGTGGGGTTGAGGGGTAGCGCTTGGTGCGACCCCTTGGGCCTCACTGTGGCGTGTAAAGTGAAAGGAGTAGGGTGGTTTCTCAACTTTCCAGAACCCCACGCTCGACTGGGGAGACGCTTGTGGAGACCCTTCCGTGGACATTCAACAACACAGCCGCGTGATGACAGGAGCCACTTTATTGAGGGCAAGCCATGTGCCAGGCATTTGCGCCATCAGTATTAAGCCTTAATTCCCCCAGGGTGGTGGTGGCCCCGTTGAGAGGATGAGGGAACTGCTGCCTGAGAATTTCAGCGCTTGCCCTCGGGCCACGCAGCTGGTCCAGCAGAACCGGGTTTGAAACTATTCTTCATTATCTGCAGTCCTGTGCTTCCTTAAAAGAGTGTTCTTTTGGGAGATTGCTGCAGTCTTAAGAAAGCTGGGGAAAGACTTCATCGCCTCCAATGAATGAAGACACAAAAACATGATTCAGAAGAACAGCCTGAGGCTCTGTAGAGCCCGCCCAGCTCAGAGGGCCTTTTACCCTAGCCAACCACCTTTCCCATAAAGCAGCTAGGGAAGAGGGACCCCATTTCTCCCTTGTGTCCCCCGCTCCTGTGTGAATTATAGACGCCCCTGCCCCGATCGCCCTGCTCCCATCTAGGAGGTGTGTGTGCCTGACGGCAAGCAGCCCCGGGCCTGCCAGGGGATACATGTGACTCTCGTTGGCCTACGAGCTCCGGTCTTGGGTGGGGACCATGGCCCAGGTCTTCACATGCCCCCATGCTCCCTACCCTGCTTCTGTGACCTGATGCCCCACTTAGGGCCCAGTGTGGGTGTCATTTCACTCCCTGTCCCGGTCTGGTTTTTATGAGCCATCCCTCATGTGGACTCGAGGTGGATCAGGGAAGGTGGGCAAGCTGTGGGGTAGATCAAATCTGCTAGAACCTTCCCTCCTTTCTACATCCAGCACCCAGGTGTCCTCTGCTGCTTTTCCTGCCCCTGGTGCTCGGCGTGCCGGTGCTGCCCTTTCCCTCTCTGGGTTTCAGTTTCTCCATCTATTGGAGGACGGTGCTACTGGGGCTCTGGAGTGCCTTCTGATCTGTGGTTCAAAGCCTTCCCCACCCTGTCCTCCCTTCAGTGCCCCAATGAGATGCCTGTATCTTCTTCCTTCTCATAAAAGCTCCCATCTTGGTCTCAGCTACTCTCCTTTACTTCCTCTCCAGGTGACCCTAGAGACAGCTGACTTCCAAGATGGCCCCACTTCTTCTCCTAGGACAGGCAGGGAACTCACTGCCCAAGCTTGTCCTGCGTCTCTGGTTCCTTATGTGGAGATTCGGTTCTTCCTCCAGAAACACGCCTAGGATGTGTGCCTCATTCCCATCCCTTCCTGGGTTGACTCTTTTTGACTGTTTGGTTTGCTTCTTGGGTGTTTGGCCCTGTACACAGTTAGGGATTCTTTAAATACCTTTTACCTTCAGGGGTTTTGTGGACAGGTGTGTGTGTGGAAGGGGAGAGTGTGTGTAACCAAGAATGAGGGTAAGAGAGTGGTTATTAGTCCCCACTGGTGTCCAGTGGTCGGTCCAGATTATTGGCTTCCAGAGCTCTGTTTGTCAACATTTTTTTTTGAGAGGCTGGCCAAGGTAGTGTATACATTTTACGTTGTAGCTCCCAAACATCTATGTATAAATCATCTGAAAACATGACTTTGATGAAAATATACTTACTCTCACTAAATTCTCATATTTGCCATGCATTCCGATAGTTTCCGTTCTATTTTATTTCATTTTTCAAAAATTTCTGGATGTACACCACCAAATGAACTTCATATTCATTCCACGTTAAACGTCTTCTCCATTACGGTGTACATTCCATGAAGACAGGCAAAAATTAATCGAATTCCTATAATTAGTGCTCAATTCATATTGTCAGCGGATTCCTTTAAGCAAATCCTCTGGAGAAATATTTTTGTTCTGAGAAACAATTTCATTCAAAAGATAAGGTGACTTGTGTCACTGGTCTGCTTTCCTTCCACGTTAGCTGTTAGAAATCTCAGAGACACATTAATAAAAATGTGTTCATAGTGCACATCTTTGTCATGATCTTATTCCTGTTTCATTTTATCTTCTTTTCCTTGTTAATTTTAATTTCTCATCTTATGATTTGTCCCAAATATTTAGACTTCCAGCTGATTTTAAAGATGCTCAGTGAGAAAACCACAAATCAGACATACCTAAAAGTAGAGACAGAAAGTCCCCCGTGATCTTGCTTTCAGAGGCAAGCCTTTTCATTTTCAGGTGTCTGTGCTGCAGACTGGCTTATTAAGAGACTTCCTCAGACATCAAAGGGATCCTGTTATTCGCATTATTCCTGTAGTAATGTATCACAGACATCCTTCCCTGCCCTTACATGTAGATCTCCCACTTTCTTTTAAACAGCCGTCTAGCATTCTCTTACTCATTTACTTCAAATTTTTATATTCTTGCTGCCTAGAGTTCTTTTCCGGAGCGAGGCAGATACTAAATAAAAAGTTACCTTAAAAAGAACTGTAGAGGTTACGAACTAACCCTAGCCACTTGACCAAACAGAATCCGCTCTAGTGACTGCTTCCAGAGCCACCAGTTTTTCTGAGAATGGAATTACTCGTAGAAAGCCTGTGCGGGTCTGAGCTTGGGGGATGGTGGCAGACACCCCTGCTGCACCCCCTTGCTGGCCACCCCAGCCCCGGCTTCTGGCAGCTGGTAAGTGACAGAAGAGGGAGAGGTTTGACTGGCAAGGCCAGGTCAATGCGAGGGATGCTCCCCAGCTTGGAGTGGGTCTGCAGACACTCAGTTCTGCTTAGTCATGGCCTTGGGTATTGATTTCTACTTTAGGACCACAATTAGGTGGTGCCTGGTTTTTAACCCACCCAATGTCTTTTAAATTAACTTCATTTTACTTTCTAATACTAAAACAATGATGAATTATAGGCATGGAGTAATTAATCTTCTGAATAAATGTATCACGTATTTTATCTCAGTTATAGACTCCACACTTTATGTATTTTTAAACACTGATTCATGTCTTTATGAATTTATTCAGAAAGAAATGATCTGTGTTCCTATGGTCTCGTTACATTTACTGGAGAAAAGCTGACTGTGAATGAGGGTTGTTCGTCCCAAAGACTGGTTTTTATGGTGGAGAGACACACCTGGTGAGCTGAATGGTGTCTGCTCCCCCAACCCACCTTTGCGGTCACGGTTGACACGTGGCCTGGGATATGGGCCCTGTTTCACCTCCTGAGTGTCCTGTTCTATGATGGGCCCTAGGCAGACTTTGCTGGACAGTCCAGGCGGTGTAGGAGCTGGGCTAGATGGGCGTCTGACTCCCTCAGAGAGGAGCAGGTGCTGACCCCGGTCCGGCCCCCTCTGCGGGGGCGGAGATGCCTGCCCTGGGGGTGTGCAGGCCTGCAGGGTGGGCAGCGAGCTGGGCCCTGGACCCAGTGCCCATGTAGCGAGTAGTTAGCAGGTGCTCTGTGCCAGGCCCTGTGCTGTTCCTGGGGCGTGGCCAGGCCAGGGAAGCGTGTAACATGGACGCACCAGTAAAGTGAGCCAGCATCCATGGGTGTGTGCGCCACATGGACCCTGGCTCACGGGTTTTACGTGTGTTGCCTCATTCACATTCAACAGCAAACCTGGCCCACTTCTGCCCTTCGTATTCTCACTTTATGAAGAAACAGCAGCAAGGAGGGGTCAGGTCACTTGCTTGAGTCCACAAAGCCAGTAAGGGGCAGATCTGGAAGCTGACCCCAGGCTCCTTGTCATCTGGACAAGGTCAGAGTGCATCTGAACAGGTGACTTAAATGGGGCAGCACTGCCCACCAGGCACCAACACTATGACAGTCGGCAGCTCCGCCCCCAAGGTGCGTCCTCAGGCGGCTCCGTCCAAGTTGCCTGGATGACCCGAGGCTGAGGTCCTGGTGGAGCTCCATAAAAGCCCAGGTGAGACCTGGCAGCCATGGGACTGGCAAGGAAGTATGCTTCCCCACCAGGTGGGTGCAGTAAGGTCTCTTCAAACCAGAGGGCACGGTTACTGCTCTCTGTTGTTCCTGTTGACTGTGACCCTCATACATGAATGGAAATAGTAATCCCGTCTTTGCCTGTCTTACTCCGTAGTTTGGAGAATCAGTTGAGATGAGAGATAGGAACATGTTTCTTTTCTTAGATACTGTGTGCAGGTGTGCACATGGTGTGTTTATAGGGGTACAAGTGAGCGTCGGGGGCGTGAAATGAGATTACACTTAGAATTCAGATGTCAGGAAATTTAACCATAGACAGATGTGAAAGCCTCTGTTAATGGAGAAAAGGAATGACTGCTTTCTTGTCAAAATGAAGATGTTTGGTTTTAAACGTACTCAGTTCCTGCCATTTTGAAATGTTTGCCCGTTTCTTTTCAGCCGAGGAAGTGGACATGTGGGAGCATTTGGTTCGTGTCAGGCAAATGAAGCAATACTAAGAAAAGACTTCTTTTATAGAATGATGGGGCTTGGCAGTTTTCACATGACCTGGGCCCATCAGATCTCAGGGAGGCAGCAAGCTACTTTGATCAGCCCCACGCAGGGCACATAATCTCACTGCCGTTTACCTTGACCTGAGCTGTCAGAAGGGGATGTAAAGGCCTGGCACGGTTAAGAAAGAAAGACTAGCTCTGTACTTCCACCTAGGAGAGGCGAATGGATCTGGGCCTGGGTGTCAGAACTGCTGGTGGGGCTCCCTGACAGTGAGACAAGGTTTCCGCCCAGGTGCTCAGACATGCAGCATCGGGCTCTGCTTTTTTTCTCCTTTTTTTTTTTTTGTGGATGATGCCATCTTGGCATTTACTGAGGCTAAGTGCTCATTTCTCTGCTCTGTTCGGTGAGAGGGTCTGCAGAGGTAGATGCAATGGATCTTGCCCTCAAGGTAGTGACAATCTACAAATAATACAAGACGACACCTCATAGGTTCACCTGCCCAGCTTAGACCAAGAGCTCGGGAAAGCAGGGCAGTGCCTTGCCTCTCTCTGCTTTCTTTCATGGCCTCATACATAGTTGGTGCTCAAGCATTTTTTCTTTAAACACCTTTATTGGAGTATAATTGCTTTACAATGTTCTGTTAGTTTCTGCTGTATAACAAAGTGAATCAGCTATATGTATACATATATCCCCATATCCCCTCCCTCTCTCATCTCCCTCCCACCCTCTCTATCCCACCCCTCTAGGTGGTCACAAAGCACCAAGCTGATCTCCCTGTGCTATGCGGCTGCTTCCCACTAGCTAGCTATTTTACATTTGGTAGTGTATAGAAGTCTATGCGACTCTCTTACTTCGTCCGAGCTTACCCTTCCCCCTCCCTGTGTCCTCAAGTCCATGCTCTACATCTGTGTCTTTATTCCTGTCCTGCCCCTAGGTTCATCAGAACTTTTTTTTTTTTTAAGATTCCATATATATGTGTTAGAATACGGTATTTGTTTTGCTCTTTCTGACTTACTTCACCCTGTATGACAATCTCTAGGTCCATCCACCTCACTACAAATAACGCAGTTTCATTTCTTTTTATGGCCGAGTAATATTCCATTGTATATATGTGCCACATCTTCTTTATCCATTCATCTGTCAATGGACACTTAGGTTACTTCCATGTCCTGGCTGTTGTAAATAGAGCTGCAATGAACATTGTGGTACGTATCTCTCTTTTTTGTTTTTTACATCTTTATTGGAGTATAATTGCTTTACAATGGTGCTCAAGCACTTGTTATGATTTACTTTCATGATTAACTGCAGGTGGTGCAACTTTTAACTCTGGGGTGGCAAATAGTTCTGACTCACATGCCCACTCCAGTCTGGGGGTGATGCCTGATTGGGCACCGTGTGAAGCTGCTTTAGGGTGCAGTCGGAGGAGTGCCAGCTGGAGGCCGGCAAGGGGTGTCTGCTGCAGGGGTGCCTGGGGAGCAGAGGCGGTAGGCACACAGCGGTCATTTGCCTTCCCCGATAAGTGCATCGTGCTTTTGAAAGGGGGGCGGGCAGAAGAGCACTCAGGGGAAATGAAACGCCCCAGTCTTCTCTGAAAGGGTGGAGCAGGATTTAGATCAATAGAAAAAAAATGCTTTCAGTGACGGAGAAGAGCAGTGACAGAGACCAGAGGGTCCAGTGAGTGTGACGTATATGCAGGGTGTTATGGGCGCTGACAGACGGGAGCAGAGGGGGTCGTGGAGGAGGAAAGGGAGCTGGGTGGAACAGAGGCCCTGCGCCCGGCGGGGTAACATATCAGCTGTTTGTTGGTACGTAGAGCATAGACAGATTGTGTAGAGGTCCTTGGGGATGCCAGATGGAGGAATTGAGATGTGATGCTGTCCTCTGCTTTTCAAGAAGCTTTCCCAAACGCTCCACACACAATTAGTTGCGCCATCCCACATCTCCCCACAGGAGATGCCCCGTCCTCAGCTTTAGCTTTGATCGTCGTCTGCTCTGTCTAGAAATGTTTGTGTATACATCGGCTGTCCTCCACCAGGACGTGGACACTGTCTTAGCCATCTTTTATCCCCAGTGCTCAGGACCGCACCTGGTGTGGAACAGATACCCAGTGAATATGGTTGAATTAAATTGAAATAGGGTGCCTGAAGTCCAAGCAAGGTGGGGTGGAGGTGGGCAGTGCCTTCGTGGTGAAGCTGGGTGAGGAGGTGTATGGCTGCCAACCATAGAATGTACCCACTACCAAGGGGTCCCAGGATGAGTGGGATGGGAAGCAGGCCAAGTCTGAGGCATCAGGTTTTCAGGAGTGTGTAGAGTCCCAGAAACCAGTTGGAATTGAAGACAGCAACAGAGAATGGATGAGATGGAAGGAGGAAATCTGGAAAGCTGAGCCTAGATGAATTCCCAGAGCCAGTGACTTGCAGGGCCTATGGGTCCTGTGCACAGAGAACCATCGCTGAGCCTGTGGGTCAAAAGGCATCATCCAAGGAGTTGAATCTCTGGAGAAGTGAGGAGCTGCTGAAGATCCTCTTAGGTGCTTTAACTTTCAGAGAAGCAGAGTGATCCTGTAGGCCCCCAGTATCTAGTTAGGACTTTTGTTTGCAGTTGGCCAAAAACCGAACCTCAACTGGCTCAGTTTATTGGCTTTTGTAACTGAAAAGCCCAAAAGTGGGGGGAGAATTTTGCCTTCAGGTTCGGCTTCATCCAGGGGCTCATACAGGAGCATCAGAGCTAGGTGATTTCCTCTGTCTTTCTGTTCGGCTCTCTCCTCATCTTTTGGCTTGGCTTCCCTAGGTGTTGGCTTTTCATCTTTATGTCCCCCTGGTAACTCTAGGCTTTTAGCCTCTGAGAGCTCAGTCAAGCCAATGACAGAACTTCTGGCCTAGTGGCTGAGTGAAACCCAGGACTAGCTTTAACTGGACCTGGTTGGTGGGCATTGGGACACATGCCTATCCCTGAACCAGTAACCTGGGTCACATGCCGACCCCTGTGGCCCCTGGACTAAAAGTAGGAAAGGAGCAATTCTCAGAGGAAAGTCAGGGTGCTGTTACCCTGCGAGTTTTGCTGGCTGGCAAGAACCATAGTGAGCCACCCCCTGCCAGCTGCTTGCTTTACCCCCGCAGCCAAGAAGCAGCTGCCTCTGTGCTGCCGAAGAGTGAGGCCACATCCAGCGAGAGTGCCCTGTCAGCTTCCTCTGCCCTCTTCCCATGGACCAGATGGCTTTGAAGTTGGTCTCCATGGAGCGGTCAGCCAGGCCACCTGCTGGCCACCTTCATTTGTCATCTCGGGTACATTCTGGACGGCATCCGGGGCAGTGGCCCTGCTTGGCCTGGGTGGTCATGGGATCACTGGGCTGATGACAGTCCTATGAGGTTTCTGTCCCATCTCCTGGTCCTCCTACTGGGACTCCACTTCCAGAGCCCGGGAGTGCGGCCTTGCCCCTTCCTGTCCCGGTGGCCTTTGATGGTGAGTTTCTGATGGTTCACAGGGCTGTTTCCCACTTCACTGAATCTGATTTTCACCGTCACCTGAGTGGGCAAGGGTGAGTATCCTGGTTTTATGGATGAGGAAACTGAGAAGCAGAAGGGGCAAATAGCTTAGCCGAGTGCCACAAGAAATGGGCTCACTCGCATGTGCTCTACAATTTGAACTTAGAAACCAAAGGTGAAGAAGAAGGAAGGCATGCTGCCTATTCCAGCCAGTCTCTTCATGTGAACGTGGCATCAGCTACCCATTGGCGGCCCTCTAAGTACGTTCTTCATTAATACCTGCAGAGGAAAGCATTACCTCTGTTTACATCCCAGCACTCTGAGCTGAGGCCGCCTGCTGCTCCCCGTCCCGTGATCCCCGGTAGAGTTTACTGGAGGTTGAATCACACATCAGAACCCTGTAAGAGTGGCCACAGCTCCCGAGGGCACCTCCTGGAATGTGTGAGGCAGCAGGTGGGAGGGTCTCTCGGGCAACCTCGGGTGACCTGGTCACCTGACAAGGCAATGGCTGCTCTTGGGTCTTGCTGCTCCTGGTTGGCTGTCCTCCCTGGGGTCCCTGGTCCCTCACACGGCTTCCCTCTGAAGCCTGAGTCTGGACATTGCTCATCAGGTCATAGAGAATTGTAATTTCACACTGGAAGACATCATCCACTCAGGCTTCTTGTTTTACAGGTGAGAAACAGAGACTCAGCCTTAGAACCTTACCTCCTCTCACTCCCACCCCCAAGTCCATGGTGTCCCTCAGTCCCTTCATCCTCACCCTCCCCTCACACCTGTGCTCCTGCAGCCCTGGACCTCTCATCACCCTTGACTGATTTGCCCTTGTGGGTACTCCTCCCTCTGACTAGAGGTGGGGAGGCTGTGGGTGCAGAGCAGGAGCTGTGAGGCTCTTCCCAGGTGTTTAGCCATGGGCGTTTTCCTGGGACAGGGCCTGCAGTATTCTTATGGGTGGGATGTCTGTGTCCCGCCCCCCCCCCCCGCCCGTGTTCATGTGTTCAAAGCTCAGCCCCAGTGGGATGTTGTATGGAGGTGGGGCCTTTGGGAAGTGATTTGGGTTAGATTAGGTCTTGAGGGTGGGGCCCTCATGTTGGGATTAGTGCCCTGAGAAGAAGAGGAAGAGATCTCTCTCTCCGTGTGTATATTTCCACCAAGGAAAGGCCAGATGAGGACATCATGAGAAGTCAGCCATCTGCAAGCCAGGGAAAAGGCTCTCACCAGACATCAGATCAACTGGCACCTTGATCTTCCCAGCCTCCAGACTGTGAGAAATAAGCCTCTGTTTGTTTCAGCCGCCCAGTCTATGGTATTTTGTTATGGCAGCCTGAGCTGACTAAAACAATTATGGAATGTCTTAGCAGGAAGGGCTATTGAATAATGTTTGGTCAAAACTTCTCCTTTTGCTCATTTATTTCTTCATTTATAAATACTCAGTGTCTATTTTTGTGACAGACTTGGGAATACAGTGACATATGAAATAGAAATGGTCTCTGATTTTATAAGAAATTATCATTTATTGGGAGAGACAAGTATCAAAGAGGTAGTTTTTTTTTTAATTAAAATTTTCCATTGTGAATAGGGCTATGCAGAAATATGGTGAGCTTTGACAGTGGGCCCAAATTTTGTCTGGGAGGTCAGCAAAGCTTTTGCTGAGAAAGTGTCATTTAAGCTGAGCCTCAAAGGACAAGTAGAACTTAGCCTGATGAAAAGGTGGGAATTGGTGGGGGTTGGGGTGGGGGGAGGCATTCTACAGCGAGGGAACCGGATGTGGACCCGAGTCAGTCAGGGGCTGAGCTGGGGCCAGCAGAACACAGATATAGCTCCAAGCCCTGCGTTCTCTCCACAGCCCTGTGCTGGGCTTGTGCTACTGCCGTGTCAGGGTTGTGTGCTCACCAAAGAGGGGAGTGGACACACACGGGGGTAGGCACACCAGGTGGGTGAAACAGCGTGGGCAGAGGCATGGAGAAGGGAAAGCATGGACTTGGGAACACAGTGGGAGGGAGCAACTCGGCCCATGATTTGGAGTGGACACTCCTGCAGGAGAGAAGCAAGCAAGCCAGAAGGTACAGAAGGGTGGAAGGTGAGGGCGTTCACCAGGGGCTCAGGCTGGGGTTGAGAGAGAGGGCCTGTGAGATGTTGGGATCAGCTATTTATTGTCTCTACACTCTGACTGTTGATTCCAGGTGTGTCTTAGGAAGGGTTTTTGGTAACTTAGAAAGATTCCTACCTTGCTTGTTTTGCTTTTTGGTACGTATTGCTAGAATCCCAAGTTCTCATGTTTTTATAGTCCCCTTTCAGTCTGGCTTTGTTGCTTAATTCCTTCTCTTTTTTTCTTCTCTACCTCCTATTAGCACCTGTGCGTACTTTATGTGTGCCGTGTATGGTGCTGGATGCTGGGGTTACAAAGACAGTAAGAGATGATCTCTGCCAATGGGGACCCCGGGACTGCAGGACACAGAAGGGATATGTGTGTGGAGGGGAGACTCTGTACCTTCTGCCAGGGTGTACGCCAGGAGACCACTGCAAAGACTTGGGCCCTGTGGGTGGATGAGCAAAGCAGAGAGGTGACACTTACATGGCTCATCAAGCCTTTGTTGATCTTTTGACACAGGCCGGGAGCTCTGTGAGGGTAGGGGTCAGGCTTTCTGAGGAGGACCCAGGTGCTCAGGGATAGATGGGTAGATGATGGATGGGAGGATGAATGGATGAACGGATGGGTAGATTGATGGTGGATGGATGGATGTTAGTACCACAGCACTAGTAAAGCAATGCTTAAAAATAGGACAGCTGCCAACCAAGTACAGTCAAAGATCCTGGCATCTCCTATTCCCTGCCGGTTGACAGTTTCTGTTTCTCAAGGCTCTGTGAGGGGTTAACTGGTTTAGAGACTGTTGGTTTAGAGCCTCTCCTGTTTGGTGAAACTTCACTGTTTAAAGAAGATAAATCAGGCTGCAGAATTTGATGTTAAGCCTTTATTTCTCTAGTGACTTGAGTCTCGTGGGGGACTTTGCATCCACATAACAGGGTGGTCTCTGGTGAAGAATTGGTGCTTTCTTAAAAGATGGTTTGCTGGCCCTGCCCACCCAGGATCCCTTGCTAGTGAGGCGGATCCCTGCTGGTGGCTGGTTGAGTGTGCCTGGCAAATGCAGGGAGACTGGGGTGCAGGAATCATGTACTCGTTTTGTTTAGCCTGGGCTAGGGCTTTTAAGGAGCAGTCCCTGCCCAGGGGCCACCTCATTTCATGTTCAGTTCTTGAGGGCCCTTGCTCGCCTCTTTTCAGCCATCCCATTCCTTCATCCTTTCTGTGGTTTCTTCCATCCCAGCTGCTGACTCCATATCTTTTCTGTGCGACGTCTCACGGTCCTTCAGCCAGTTGCACGTTCCCACCCCACCCTGCAAGGAACCTGACTTTTTGGCGGCTTCCTTTCAGATCACTAACCCAACATTCTTTTCTCAAATGAACAGTCCTCTTGTGAAGTAATTACCTCCCCTTCCCATGATTGTTGTTTTGCAAGATTTTTTTTTTAACACTACATTTGCTTAAATGTGGAGGTGTATTTGTTTTACTGGAGTCCTTTTTTTTTTTTTTTTTTTTTTTTTTTTGCGATACGCGGGCCTCTCACTGTTGGGGCCTCTCCCGTTGCGGAGCACAGGCTCCAGAAGCGCAGGCTCAGCGGCCATGGCTCACAGGCCCAGCCGCTCCGCGGCACGTGGGATCCCCCCAGACCGGGGCACGAACCTGTGTCCCCTGCATCGGCAGGCAGACTCTCAGCCACTGCGCCACCAGGGAAGCCCTGGAGTCCTTTTAAATGGCAGGACTGGGGACCAGGATGACACTGGCTTCTGGGCAGACTGGTCTGTCGTGCTCTCCAGGCTGTGGTTGTTCACCTGGCACCATGGTAGAGTCTCTGTAAGAAAGAATCATGTTACAGCAAGGTTATATTTCTTATAGTCAATTCCATCAAGTAATGCACTGAGGATTTTGGAAAGAGAAACCAAAGTCTTCAAAAAGGAGAGAGAGGAGGATGAGAGAGGGGGATAAAAGAACCCTAAACAATTCAGTTGCACGAATGGCCCTTGAATTATTGTGGCAAAATTACTTGTAAGTAAACGCTAAAGAGGAAAAACAAGCTGTGTTTGGTAGGTGTACTCTCTATTCCCTGTCTTGTTTGTCTGCTCTGCACTATAGCGCTGTGTTGATATAGGGATATAACTGCTATGAATATTGATGGCAGCAAAAGCCTTTTTTTCCCCGTCTGGCCCAGTAAATAAAGCAGAAAGGATAAAACGGGAAGAGGAATTGTAAAATCCACGTGCTGTTTCCAGCTTACCTTGTTCCCTTACAACTCTAACTCGCAAAAACATGTTGACGATCTACCTTTGGTGGTCAGGGTCTAATTTGAGTACAGCAGATTGGTTTATTCAGGGATTTTTTGCTTCTTGTTAAAGCCACAGAGTGGCTTTTCCTTTTAGCTCTCCAAGTTAGCGTCACTGCCTCATTGAAGCTTTCCTGGATCTCTCCTCTGTAGCTAGTAGCAAAGTCAGTCTCTATTCCTCAGAATATCCACGGTGGCCTGAGTGCACCTCTCTTGGGAACCCACCACCCAGGGATGTGGCAGTGAACGGGAAGACGAGCCCTTGCTCTCACGAGGCTCACAAGGAGTGTAGAGAGTAAACAGAGGAGTCCTTGGAGGTCTGCGTGTGGCACGAGGGGGCACGCACACTGCTCCTCTGGGAGGTTTCAGCGGCTCACCCCAGCCTGGAGGATGTGGCTGGCTGTGCGGAGGGAGTAGGTCGTGGTCCGAGAAGGCCTCGCAGCCTGCTGAGGGGTGCGGGGTGCATGGGATGAGATGAGCCAGGCTGAGAGCAGGACCTGATGGCAGATCTGGACGAAGCGTGAGTGTGGAGGTTGGGGATGAGCTAGGCTTTTAAAATTGAAAACACATTGACTCTGGCTAAGTGACACCACAGAGGAATTTATTAGACCGCTAGGATGGTGTTCTGAGGATCAAGGGGTGCTCTGGGGGCACGTTAGGAATACAGGGAAGTTGGGGGGGGGGAGAACCGATGAACTGGCTTTTCAGTGTGACCAGTGGGGAGTCGATAATGGGGGTAAAGCCTGGGGTACCGCCGGGGTTAGATGGTTTCCCTGCTGGTAAAGAGGAAGGATGCAGTGGTAAGACTCGGTGAAGTCCCACTCGGGACTGGGGCTCGTCTGCAATGGAGGGGTGGCACTCTGGCGGCGGACGGCTAGACCCCAGGGTGGCTTAGGCAAAAAAGTGCTCACATGGAACAAAGCAAGTCCTTGCAGGGGAGAAGTTGTCTCACCCTTTGGCCTTATCAGAGGGCAGAACTGCTTATGAAGGTGCAGAGCTGCTCTTTGTCAGTTCCCTCTCCTGGGATGTCCTCTGTGTACCACAATTGAACCCCCACGTCTTGCACCAGACTAAACCTTTCGAAGATAGGACCACAGTGGAGCCATTTTTCTTACCTTGGCTCCCGTGTGGGGCCCATCGCGCAAAAGAGGTGCTCACTAGGCATTTCCTGAGCCAAATTTATTCACCCCCTTGCGCCAAGTATCTTAATAAATGAATTCTGTGACTTCCATTTTCCTGAGGCATTGGTAACTTTCCTCAGGTCTCACAGAGGGGAATTAATATCAGCAGGGGACTTTATGGGCTGTATGGGACAGTTTTAATTACTTACGAGTTTTCATTTAGTTATTATTTCAATAGCTTTTTGCCAGCAAATGCCTCTTGTAAAATTAATCGCACACATCTCAGTGGTCTATATTTCTATTGAAACCAAAGCTGTATAAAGAAAACCTTTGTAAAAGAGGAAAGAGCCAACATTTTTAGACCTGCTGATGGATGCATTTTCTCCAGCTCATGGAATCGCATGAGTTGGAACTGGAAAGGTCCTAAGAGCCCTCTAGCCTGAGGGTGGCATCTCGGAGGTCTGTGGCAGTCAGATGGGAGTGGCTGCTGAGTCTGGAAGAAGAGGAGGATTCAGGGGCTGAGTCCAGGCTCCCTGGGAACGTGCGTGGTGACCCATCAGTAGTGTCAGCCGGGAGAGGCAGCACGCCAGCAAGGAGGCTGTGGGCTTGCTGTCCTGAATCCCCTCCCCTTACTGTGCAGGTGAGGAAACTTAGGTCCAAGGGATTGGAGGGACTTGCCGAGGTCACCTTGCTGCTCAGTGACAAAGATGATCCTGACTTAGAAGTCAGATGGAAACCCGAGAGGAAGAGAGGGTCAAAGCAGACGCAATTTGCTTTCTTCCAAAGGATATTCTGTTCAAAGCCCTGTGGGAATCTTTGTTGCATCCTTGTGCTTTTCTGGGCCTGATTTGGCAATCTTGGGAGGAAAACACGCTGTATTTTGCAAATGTGTGCAAATAACAAACGTGCTGTTATGTCCTAGGCAGAGTCACTGCACACGCATCAAGGCAGGTTGCAAAGTGCAGTAATATAGCCACTGATGAAAAGTGTTTTACACTTAGTTGCTTATGAGAAATTCAGTGTTAGAATTAAAATGCCTTCTTGCTCCAGGTGCAGTGTTAATTGTTCCATTTCTCATAATAAAACTTTGCTTGGAGAAGAATGTTTATATCTCTGAGATACTGATCTAATCCCTGTTTCTTTTCTTCTTCCCCCTCCCCCCGCTTTTTTAAATTTCTTTGTTTCTCTTCACAGGAAAAAGTAGAATATGCCTTCCTGATTATTTTTACAGTCGAAACATTTTTGAAGATTATAGCGTATGGATTATTGCTACATCCTAATGCTTATGTTAGAAATGGATGGAATTTACTGGATTTTGTTATAGTAATAGTAGGGTAAGTCCCTTTTATTTGAGGAATTTTTTTTTTTTTTGGGGGGGGGAAATGGGAGGTGGGGAGTAACAGAAAACAGTATTTTAAAGGAACAGGGTTGGTCCTTCGTGCCAGTGATTGCTGCCAGAACGTGTCAGGAGTTCTTTGAAGCCTGATGATGCTGCTGTCGGTCTCTGGGCAGAAACCAATTTGAAATTCTCTTGTTGTTACTCCCTCTTTCAGTAACGTGTTAAGGAAGGAAGTTTAAGCTCAGCTTGTGATGTGACAGGGTTCATCTTACAGGGCCTTGGGCCTCCACAAATAGGCCAGCCCTGCTGGTGCTTTGAGTCCAACGTGTACAGCTCTTATGCTTAACACCCCATTAAGTTAAAAAACCAAAATAAAACAGTAAAAAAGTAATAAATCCTTCAGAGCAGTGAGGTACTCTGCTATTTAACATCCCTTGAGGAAAGCTATTAATTTTTTCTGCTGAGTTGGGAGAAAAGACGTGGCACGCTACTATCCCATTTCACATAACAAAACAAGTGTTTGAAAAATATCAGATATCCAACATGAAATGAAATTAACCAGAAAATGCAAAGAATCAAGCCTTCTCCCCAAATCCTGTCACAGGAAGAAGACACCAACAGTTTCAGTTAAAGGAGAATATTAAAATAAAAAACAGTGAAAAAAAAAGAAAAAAAAAGAAAAACAGTGGCCTGTGTTATTCTGGTCCTTCAACACCTGGAAATGTTTCCAGCAAGAGAAAATGAATCAGTGTCAGAGGAATGCTGGGTCTTTGGACCAAATACCCACATAGGAAAATAAGATCTATTCCTGTGCTGAGTCTTAGTTGCCTAGCTGTAAAATGGGTTGCTCCTAAAATTATATTTTCTCCTATATAGAGAGAATGTTAAATGGCCTTTCTGTTTTTATCTCCATGACTTCATTCAAATGCCTTCTGCAGTTGAGCAAGGTGATTTTTCTTTTGGATTATTCTTTATCATGAATCCTTTAGCTTTTCATGGGCGACTAATACTGCTGGATATTGGGAGAGTGAGATAAATTTTGAGCCTGTTCTTTCAAACCCAGGAAGTTAAAGTGGGATCCAGAGTGGTAGCCCAACAGGATGATTAGACTTATGGAGAAAAATGTTAACTTTTGCAAAAACCACCCTAGTACATTGGACTCTAAGGTATTGTGGCAGAGGTAGTGCAGCATGAACTAAAATGAAGATACGTATCATACCTTCCTGTATTTGATGAACTTTAACAAGGAGTGGCAAGCAGGAGCCTTGCAGGTCTCTTGGTTCTGGAATAATCTTGCTGTGACTCTCCTGACCCTGGACTTCCTGTTCAGCTAGCGTATGGAGCTGCTTAGCGCCGTTTCTTTTGTCTCTACCCTAAAATCATCTTTCTGTCTGGAGGCATTTTTCGGATTATCATACAGCACAAAGACAGGGAACCAAGAAGAGTGCGGTAGTCTCATTGAGTTGAAGAGACAGAGACGAGTTCAGGGAGGCTGAGGTGGCTGAAATTTGAGAGGCATGATGTGGGAGCGGCGAGGGAGATATTGAGAGAAGGAGGTCTGTAAGTATGCCTTGGGGTCGTCTTGAGTTTTGGCTAAAGACTAAGCTACCCTACATGGGATGATAGTCCATAAGGCCAGGCAAAGATTACGACTAGGGAAAAAAGAAAATCTGGGGGGCTATAGCTGACTAATAACTAGGACTCACATAGGTCTTTGAATTGTTCAAGTTATGATCAACCAGAGTGGAAAGACCTCGTTGAACACCCTGGACTGTCAGTGGAGACCCCAGAAGGGCCATTAGTAGTACGGGCTAACTAACTCTAGAGCAGGGATTGGCAAACTGTGGTCAGTGGGCCAAATTCAGCCTGCTACCAATTTTTGTAAAGTTTTACTGTAACACAGTCACAGCATTTGTTCACATAGTTGAGTTGTGTGGTTTAGGTCCACAAAGCCCAAAATATTTACTGTCTGGCCCCTTACAAAACAATTTTGCCAACTCTTGTTCTAGACTAAAAACCATCTGGAACCCTTAGTAATAATATTTGAAAAGAAGCCTGAAAAGGAGCAAACTGACATGCAAGTAACTTCAGTGCCTGCCAAAGCAAAATTCAACACTCTTTAAAGGAAGACCACAAAATCCAGATAATTAAAGTGTTCAGCGTCCTGTCAGATATTACTAGACATGTGAAGAATTGTGACCCATAATCAGCAGGAAATAGAAACAGGCCTAGAAATGACAGACATGGTGGGATTAGTGGAGAATTCCTTTACAGGACTTTTAAAACTGCTGTTATAAATATGTTTATGGACCTAAAAGGAATATATGACTACAGTGAGAAAAGATGGGACAATGTAAAAAAAAGAACCAAATGGAACTTTGAGAGCTGGAAAACATATCTGAAATGAAAAATTCCCTGGATTGGCCTAACAGCAGATTAGACTCAATAGAAGAAAATAATCAAGGAATTTGAAGATATAGGAGTAATACAAAGAATAATGATGGAAAATAAATGAATACCACCTTGGTGACCTGTGGGGCAATATCAAGTAATCTAACATACATATATTTGGAGTCCTGGAAGATAGGAGATAGAAGGGAGACAGAAAAAAATATTTGAAGAAATAGTCCAAAATTTCTTAATGTGATGAAAAATATAAACTCACAAATCCAAGAAGCTCAACAAAGCCCGAGCAAAGTAAACATGAAGAAAACTACATCAAGGCACATCATGATCATAATTTGCTCAAAAGCAAAGATAAAGAGAACATCTTAAAAGTAGAGAAAAAGCCAAGCAACTATGCAAGCAACTGTGCAAACCAGAAGACAATTGACATTTTTAAAGTGCTAGGGGACGATGTCCACATAGAACTCTTATTCAATGAAGATATCTTTAAAAATTGAAGCAAGAAAGAAAATTTCCAGACAATCCACAGCTGAGAATTCATCAGGAGACCTGCACCTTAACAAATGTTAAAGGAATTTCTTCACGCTGAAGGAAAATGACAATAGATAGAAGCATGGATCTATACAAAAGGAATGAAGAATGCCAGAAAGGATGAGTGCATGTGTAAATATAAAAACATTTTTCTCATTTTAAAATCTTTTAAATAACAGCAGTGTATTGGGGGGTTTATAACATCTATAAAAGTAAAATATATGACAACAGTAGCACAAAGGACAGAAACAAGGAAATAGCCATATACTATAGGAAGGTGCTTTGCAGTTGGTGGAGTTATTTGAAGGTAGACCATGAGAAGTTAAAGATGTATGTTGTAAACCCTAGAGCACAGGCCAGCAAACCTCAGCCCATAGAACAAGAAGAGTTTATTGCCTCCCCTGCCCCCCAACGCTGACAAAGTATTTTATTGTCTGCTTTAGCAGATTAAGTTTTATTGGAAGACAGGCACACTCACTAATGTTTATGGCTATTTGGTGCTAGGATGGAAAAGTTGACTACTTGTGACAGAGACCCTATGGCCTGCGATTCCTAAAATAGTTACTATCTGGTGCTCTACAGAAAACTTTTGCTGACACTTGATCTAGAGGAGACACTAGAGAAATAAAGTGGTATAGTTAATAAGTCTGTATTGGAGATTAAATGGAATTTTTTAAAATCTCAATTTTTTAAAACAGCAGGGAAGACAGGAACAATGGACAGGGCAAATAGAAAACAAATAGCAAGATGGTAGATTTAAACTCACCCATATTTAAAATCCACCCTTACTTAAAATCCAGAGGTTATCCGATTTTATATGTGTATAAAAACAACACTCAACTCTATAGTGTCTGTAAGAAACATAATTTATAAAGACATAAATAATTTGAAAGTAAAAGGACAGAAAAATATATATCATGCAAAACTAATCAAAAGAAAGCTATATTAATAACCAACAAAGTAGACTTCAGAAAAGGGAATATTATCAAGGATAAAGAAAGACACTTTATGATGATAAAGGTGTCATTTCATGAAGATGTAATAATCCTAAGTGTGTATATATACACAGACACACGTGTGTGTGTGTGTGCCTGTATCTATGCATACGTACACACGATAGCAGATCTTCAAAATATACGAAGCAGAACCTGATAGAACTGAAAGGGGGAACAGACAGATCTTCAGTTGTACATTTTAATACCCCTCCTTGAGGAGTGTTGATAGAACATCTAGTCAGAAAATCACTAAGGATATAGGGAGATTTTAACAGTACCATCAACCAATTTGACTTAATTGACTTTTTTAGAACACTGTACCCAGCAAGAGCAGAATACACATTCTTTTCTCATGCATATGGAACATTCGGCAAGAAAGACATATTCTGGGCCATAAAACAAGTCTTAGTGAATTTAAGAAGATTAAAATCATATTAAATTATATGTTTTGAATGAATTTAGCAATGTTTCTGGATAAAAGGTCAGTATAAAAAAGCATGTGAATTTCTATATATTAGTCATGAACAATTTGAAAATAAAATGTTAATGACATTATTATTTACTATGGCATCAAAAACCATGAACTATTTAGGGATAAATGGTACACTGAAAATGACTAAACCTGCTGAGAGAAATTAAAGAAGACTTAAATACATGGAATGATGTACCATGTTCATGGACTGGAAGACTCAGTATTGTTGGAATATCAGTTCTTCCCAAATTGAGGTATAGATTGAATCCTAATCTAAATACCAGTAAGATTGTTGTAGAGATGGACAGATTTATTTAAAAATTTGTATGGAAATTAGAGAGGCTCTAGACTAGACAAAGAAATCTGTAAGAACAAATCTGGAACCTGATTTTAAGACTTCCTATAAAGCTACAGTAGTCAGGACAGTGTGATATTAGAGTAAGGAATAGACATAAAGATCAATGGGACAGAATAGGGAGTCTAGAAGTAAACCCATATGGATGTGATCAATTGTTTTTAGACAGAGGTGCCTTGATGACTCAATGGGTTGAGGAAACATTTTTCAACAAATAGCACTGGAACAACTATCCATATGAAAAAGAAGGCTCTCCATTCTTACCTCATACCGTATACAAATGTTACCTTAAAATGAATCATAGCCCTATATTTAAAACTATAACATTTCTAGGAGAAAATCTTTATGACTTTGGGGTAGGCAGAGATTTCTTAGGACCCAAAAAGCACTTGGCATAAAAGAAATAATTGAAATTTTGAACCTTATCAAAATTTAAAACTTTTCTTCAAAGGGGACACTGTGAAGAAAATGAAAAGATAAGGCACGGATTGGGAAATAATATTCCCAATACATATATTTGTATTCCCAATACATACCAAGGACTTGTATTCAGAATTTATAAAGAACTCTTATAACTCAAGGAGATGACCCAGAAGGTAAATGGGAAAAAAATTTGAATAGGTCTTCACAAAAGAAGATATGTAAATGGTCGACAAGCACCTGAAAAGATGTTCAGTGTCATTGGTAATTAGAGAAGTGCCAATTAAAACAACAGTGACATAGCACTACATACCCACTAGTATTAGTAAAAAGACCAACGATACCAGATTTTAACCAAAATAAGGAGCAACTGGAACTCTTACACACTGCTTATAGAAATGGAAAACGGTACTATCACTTTGGAAAAGTTTGCCAGTTTCTTACAGTGTTAACCATACACTAAACATATGACCCTATTACCAGGACTATCCTGGGTACTTACCCAAAATAAATGAGAATACCTGTTCACAAAGAGACTTCATTCATAATAGAGAAAAACTGGTAACGACCCAAGTATTCCTCAACAGGTGAATGGATAAACTCATTGTGGTATGTTCATACAGTGGGATATCAGTCAACAATAAAAAGAAATGAACTGCTGATAAATGTAACAGCTTGGATGAATCTCAAAACCATAGAGAACAAAAAAAGATAAACAAAAAGGAGAACATGTTGTATGACTCCATTTAGGTAAGATTCTAGAAAAGGAAAAAACAACCTAAAGTGATAAACCAGATAAAGTCAGTGGATACCTGAGGCTGAGCTGAGGATGACTGTAGGAGGCATGAGAGAACTGTTTGAGATATTGGGAAGGCTCTCTGTCTTGGTTGTGGTGTTTGTTACTGGGGCTTATGCATTCGTCAAAACTCATCTCATTGTACACCTTAAATGGGTGTATTTTATTATGTATAAATTAAGCTGCAATAAAGTTGGTTTAAAAAGTAAAAAATCGTCTAGGAAACTAAAGTCGAACTGGACTTGGTCTTTTTTTCTCATTAAATATGAAAAACTTTAGAACATCAGATTACCTTTTATCTAAAATACGTACTAAATTGTAGTCAAAGAGCAGAAGAAACGTTCAAAAAGAAAAAGGAAAATTAAATTATTATGTCTTCCCTTGAATCAAACTCCTGCTCACTGAAGTTGCCAACTGCCAACTCTGTCTTCATCCAATGGATTTTCCGTTCCAAGTCAACCATGACCTATTGCTTTTGTCAAGATTCCCAGTAACAGAGACATCATGAAAGTAATTGATATTTCTAAGATGTTAACTGTTAATAATGTGACCACAGGAAGGTTCAGCGTGTCTACTGGAGCTGATATAATTCTCTTATAGCAGAGTTTGATCTGAGTCAACTTTTATCCCACTCCTCTAAATTTCTCAATAAACATGTATTTCAAACATTCAAGCTCATCACTTAAGCCTTTGTGAACATGGGGGGCTCATTCTGGTGCTTCTAATTTGTGTCAGTTTGGGTAGCTCCTTGCCTTTTCTTCCTGTCTTGGGGTAAACTTTTAATAACAGTCTAGGATCAAATACTTTCTCCTCTTGTCCACATCTCTTCAGGCACATGGTACTTATTTTGTTCGGGTGGGAGCAGTGAAAGGAGTAGATATTAGAATGGGAAGGGCGGGGCTCTGGATCATTTAATCAGTTTTCAGAGTAGGAAACTTAGGCCCAGAGGAGGAGAGGGACTTTCCTAATGCCTCCTAACTCTTAGGAATGGAAGCATGCCCTGACCCCTTGAGCCCTCCAGCTGTCTGGAAACAGCAGCCGGCTTCCCTCTCTGAGTCAGGCTCCTCTGTGATGGGAGAGACATTGTTCACCTGTTTTCAAGGCATCACCGAAGAACAGGGGATAAAAGGGCCATAAAGTGTACATTGCAAAGGTACACTGGTACTTGAAAGCAATCTTAAGTTACCACCTGCATAAATTATTTTCCTAACCCTTTGGGATGAAAATTCCTGTGGCTGCTGTATTTCAGAAGAGTTTGAGGTTTTCTTTCTTCCTTTTGCTTTGTTTTTATGACACTGTGAACTTGTTTTGGAGGGGAGACTTTTAACTTTATTTAGCCTTGCTGCAGGGGTTTATAGTAATTACAAAACTATGCTAATGAGAGAGACCTATCATAAATCTGATATATTTCCCCAGTCAGAACCAGAAAGAGCCCACCTTCTGTAGCTTTGAAAAGGTAAAGACCTGACTTATTCCCTCCCTGTTCCCCACCCCCCGCCAGGTTCATTGCTCATTGCGGTACTGTTATTAAAACAGATGACCCGTCTTTAAACACCCCAGAATGACATGACTGTGCCCCATCAGGACTGTAATCAGACCACCCTGTGTTTTATGGACTTAGTGTCTTGGCCATCCAGAGGCACGCCAGTGGGTGCAGAGTTTCTGCTTTGCTGCTAATTAAACTTTGGAAACCTTTTCTTTGTTGCTGGGCCAATCATTTCCACAATCTGATTGGCCAGAGTTGATTCTATTTGAAATGGGCAAATTTCTATTTATTCTGAAAAACAAGCAACAATTCCAAAGAACAAATGTTTATTTGAAAGAGCAAAAAAGTAACTGTCAAATGAGCGGATTGCCTGAAAATAGCTTTATCCGAAAAGCCTTCTGAGAGTAGGGAAAAATTTGTCGTGGCTGCCAGATACAATATTATTCACATTTCAAAAGAGAAAATGACGATCTTAATACCTTCTCTTAGGTTTCTGCTCTTGGCCTTTGCACAGCTCCTTAGCATCTTGTGATTTACATCATTCCCTGAACAGCCCTTTGGAGGTGGAGGCGGGGGTGTGTATGTGTCAGTGACTGTATTGGAAGTGGCATAACATATCGTTTAAGATTTGGGACTTTGAAGTCATTCATGCATTCATTGTTTATTCATCACATATTTTTGAGTGCCTCCTGTGTGTCAGGAACTGTTCTAGGCACTAGGCTGGAACAGACTAAATGAACAAATGAACACACAGACTACAGTTCCCTGCCCTTACGGAATCTCAGGGCGTCGAACATACCTGGATTCAGGTTTTAGTTCTGCCACTAGTTTGTGGCCTTGGGCGAGTTACTTGTTCTCGCCAAGTTTGTTTTTTCACGTGTAAAATGATGTTCGTGATAACTCCCACTGCCTAACATTTTTGAGGATTAAGGAGATAATTTTAAGTGTTCAGCACACGGTGAGTCCTCATCAATGGCAGCTGCTGGGGCAATTCCACCATCATCACTGGAAGAGGGGATTCAGCAGGGAGCCAGGGCGCTGACATGCTAGGATGCTCCACTGGCAAGAAAACAGGTGAGATCAGTCCCCATCCCTAGTCCTTCTAGATGTAGGGGTCACGGCCAGGAGTCACAGCCTGGTTCTTACCTCTGCTTTTCCTTCCCTCTACTTAAGCAGCAGCCTGACAGAATTGGCCCTTGTTCAGAAATAACTACTCTCACCATCCTGTTTTGCTTCCCTGGGTGACAGACTCTAACATTTCTTCCCCTCTTCTTCTTTCAGATTGTTTAGTGTAATTTTGGAACAATTAACCAAAGAAACAGAAGGCGGCAACCACTCCAGTGGCAAATCGGGAGGCTTTGATGTCAAAGCCCTCCGCGCCTTTCGAGTGTTACGACCACTTCGACTAGTATCAGGAGTGCCCAGTAAGCACGTTTCGTTTCCTAAAGCCAGAAGTTTGTTGATTTTTATCCTTCTGGGTGGGTCTCGGGATTATGAAACAGGGTGCGATGAGGTGAGTTGCTGTGCACCAGCCGAGGGCTCAGCAGGTGACCGTGGAGGCCTTCGCCATTTACAGAGCACTTTCGCTTGTATTGTCACTTCGGGTCCCCGTGACAGCCCCGACCGGGGGTGGAGGGGGGGTGGAGGGGGGCAGTAGTGATTGTTGTCTTCCTGATTTTATATTAGAGAGAATCTTCTCTCGTGCAGAGACCAAGTGGGTGGTGGCAGGAGACCTTGAGTTCAGGCCTCCTGATTGCAGTCTGGTCTTCGTCCTCTGACATCTGCTGCCATCAGCTCCTCCCACTCTCAGGCCTGTCCCTTTGAACGTGGTGGGTTATGGGGATGAGGGTGTTGGAGGCCTCAACTGACTGCCTTTTTTCAAAGTGAGAGCAGCAGGGGGCTGGGATCCTGAAAGTCTATTTAACTCTCCCACGGAGGGACTGTGACCGTCTCACTCGGGGGTGAAGAGGTGAATGCTTCTGTGTCCTCCCTGTATGTAGGGCACAGTAGCACCTGCCTGAAGGTGGTTGTGAAGTCTGAATGCAGTAATGCAGGGAGAGCCTTCAGCGCAAGGTCTGGAGCACAGAGAGAGCCCTCAGTGTGAGAGATGCTGTATCACCCACTAGCCTACTCTACCTGTCTGTGCCAGGCCCTAGTTTGCTTCTTGCTCCAGATCTCCAGGCCAGGTTCAGTGCCACCTGAGTTGGAACAGATGCCCCATCTGTGCCCTGGCCAGGAACTTCCGTAAGGAGCGTGGCATATGCTTCCCTGGGCTCTACTCATGATAGGACATCCCTACTGGGAACTTCAGACGGTGGAAGTTTTAGTGCCTCTCCAAGGCCTGTGGCTGTGAGTTGGCTGCCTGCTTCCAGCTGCAGGACAGATATGGGATTGCAGGCTGTGCCTTTTTTTCACAGCGCATAAAGCCATCAAAAGAGCACAGATCATGTTTTTGCCTCTCCAGAAGTTCTTCATGAAATTTTTATTAAACCTGTTGGCACTCAGAACGCACCAAAAATTGTCTGGAAAAAAAAATTTCAAATTTAACATTTTAAAATGTAGGAAGTGGTGTTTTATGTGTACTTGTTTTTCCAGATTGTTCCTTTATTTTCATTGAAAAAGATCAGCACAAGTCAAAACCACAGAACCTTCTGGAAGCAATTGAGAAAACTCGAAATACCTTGGAAATGACTGGCCCTGTTACTTGTAACATGATTAAATGAGAAGTTCAGTGAGCAAACATGAGGTTTCAGATTCAGTTGTTACAGCTTAATCTAATTTCAGAGTAACCACGGCAACTTTTTTCCCCCAAAGAGCAAATGACAGGCCAGCCTGCCTGCAGTATGTGCTGTGAGCAGACATGCGGGTGCAGTGGCTTTGTGGGTCTGAGTCACGTGTGAGGACTTTCTCAGCTCATGTTCATTAACTGCCTTGGAGCAGCCACGTCTCTCATCAGAGCCAGCTGGGCTTTGGGGACATGGGTCAGGGGCTCTGCGTCACGCTCTTTCCCATGCAGTTGGCAGCTGTGGACTAGGGATTTCTTATATACTTGAAGTTGTTAAAAATGCCTGGGAAGGTGTGACTGTTTATACTTATCTGGGAGTTGTCTAATCCCTTCTCAGGAGAACTCAGACTGTCCTACAAGACATGATTTTGTGTGTGTATGTGAATATATGTTCATTCATTGGAAGGTAAACATGTGTTTCAGGTAGAGTCCTTCAGATGTTTGTGAAGCTCTTAACTAGCTCCACACAGGTAACTGATAAATATGTATCAGAATCCTAGACCATCAAATGGGAAAGAACCCTCAAGATCATCTGGTCCACAATCACCACCTTTTAGATGAGGAAGGTCATCGAAACCTTGGGCAGCTTCTCATGGCTAGGGGGTGGCCAAACAGGACCAGACCGGCGGCCTCCTAGTTCCTGGCCCTCTGTTCCTTCTGCTCCATTTCACTGCCTCCTTGGTTAGAGTCCTGTGAGATCTGTTGTGCACATTGGTTATATACAAAGGAGCCTAATGTCATGAAAGTGTACACATTCACAATAAGATACAATGTCATTATTTCATAAATTTGGCCAATCTGAAATATAATAGTCACAATAAACATAGACACACGTATGAAACATAGGGCTCACTGCCATACAGCTGAGAAGAGCTAACTGCTGGATGATGATTTTGGATGGCCCATCCATGTCTTAAAAAAAGAAACACAAACAAACCCAAATGAAAAAGCAAACAAAAAGCCCCTTGCCCAAGTAGATTAGAGCGTATGTTTCTTTTCCCCTCTATCTTTTCCTTATAGAAGGCAGAAACATTCAAAGTCATCCGATTGATCATTTTTTCTCCAAAAGAAACCATTTGAACATTTAAGTATCCGAAGACAGTATGTAGGAGTTCTGTCTTAATGAAAGTCTGGAAAGAGGTTCTTTGCGAGTCTGAAACCCTCTTATCGCCCTTCCCTCCCCATCCCATCCCCCAGCTCTTCCCATGTGCTTCTTATCAAGGCGAACTTTTGCTGTTATCGCTGATAAGTATTTTTGCTTGGTGTGTTCTGACTTCTAACGTATTTAATTCTAGCATCTCAGCCTCTTCTGTTCTTTCATTGTTTGAATATGTATTGGGAAAGTGAGAAGATACTAGAAAAGGGCAGTTTGGAGGAGAGAGAGACAGCAGGGAGAGGAAGGGAAAGAGAAAGAAAAAAGGGGGAAAAGAGTGAGCTAGTCGAGTGGAAGCTGAGGTAGGTCCCGGTGTTGGGAGGAGCGCAGGGCACGTGCAGGGGCGTCAGGTGGCTGGATCTAGTCCGGCTCTGGTTTCCTGCCGACCGCTCTCCCTGCGGCTCCTGCTTCCCCCCACCCCCCACCCCAGGCCAGAGTGTTGCCCCGCTGTCCCTGTTCCCATGGTCTTTTCTCTTCCTGTACCATGGCTCTCAGTGTTGCTCCGTGGGTAGCTCCCAGGTTTCCACGTCCCTCCCTCATCTCTCAGGTCCACGTGTCAGCCTCAGGGCACTACCCCCTTCATGTTAAGTGATCAGACTCACCAGGTGGACAGTTGCTCTTACCCTCTCCTTCCCGACCCCTCGTCTCCCTCTGCCACTCCAGGGGACCCTCCTTTGACAGGCTTGTCTTTGTTCAGGCACTAGGATTAGCCTCTTGACCTTGCCCTGCCTCCCTGGGCACCTTCCTCTAACTCAGACTCACTTGCTGAGTTCTGATTTCATCCAGCTCCTTACCCTGTCCTCCCTGGAGGGCCCAGCACCCTCCAGCTGCCTCTCTGCCCGTCTTGCCTATTGCTGCCCCACTTGTCTTTCTAAAAAGGCTGCCTTTTGAGTTTTCCTGGGTCTCTCCCATGTATACATGTTATTAAACTTTTGTTTGATTTTCTCCTGTTTAAAATAAAGAGGCTGCCTTTTGCCAATGGACTAAACTCTGGCCCTGTGATCTGAATTCAAAACTCAGAGCTACCCAGCTGCAATCTGCTTGTCTTTCTTGTTACCCTTTTCCACTTCATGACCGCCAACCGAGACTCACCACCCCCAGCCCTCGTGGCGCTCGCTCACTTCCGTGCTTTTGGTACTTTCTTCCGCTGCCTGGAGTAACCTGTCTCCTCTGGCCTGTGGAAATCCATGCTCCTCATGCTTCAGGCCCTCCTGAGAGGGAGGCTACTGCCCAGTCCTCTTTCTTCTCCCCCACTCAGAAGCGATGCCTTTCATCCCTCTTTAATTTTAACTATGTGATATTACTTATTCAGCATCTGTGTGCTACCGTAGAGTAATTTGTGTTTAATTCTTACGTCTCCTTCTGCAGCATAACCTCTTTGAGAGGAGCCACATTATTTAATACATCTTCATATCCCCCAAAGCACTAAACCTTATGTTTGCTGCACAGTAGATGTTCAAGGAATTTTGTTGAATGGATGAAAAAATGCATAAAGGAATGACTTTCATATCTGGCAGTGCCCTCTCTAGGCCTTAGTTTTTCCATCTTTCAAGTTGAGGGAGTTGTATTAGATGGTCTTTAAGGTTCCTCTTTGACTTACCCACATCCAGGCTCAACGTGACTTAAAAGCTATGAAATACCTCTGAGTTTTATTACTGTGTGTCCTGTACAGAGCAAGCATCATTAGGAATCATATCTGTGCATCACTGAAATATCTTCCTGGCTCACAAACTTATTTTTCTGTTTCCTAGGTTTACAAGTTGTCCTGAACTCCATCATAAAAGCCATGGTTCCCCTCCTTCACATAGCCCTTTTGGTGTTATTTGTAATCATAATCTATGCTATTATAGGATTGGAACTTTTTATTGGAAAAATGCACAAAACATGTTTTTTTGCTGACTCAGGTGAGTAATAAAAAATGACAGCTAACCTAACTATTTAAACATTTGGCTTTCCCAAAAACAACTTTTGTGGTTTGGGGAAGATCTAAAACAAAATGAGAGAGAGAGAGAGAGAGAGAGAGACAGGGAAAAAAAAAAAAGATAGCCAAATACACTAGTGAATCTAAGACAGTTCTTAGTGTGAATCATATTCAGAATAAATGAGAATTTAGTTCCCTTTTCTATCTTGATTTCCTATGTAATGTGCTCTGGTAAACGAGATGGGGGGACCCCCTGAAACTGGACCGTGAGGTGAATCAATAGTGTTGCTCTGTATAGGCTGAGGAAAGGTGCTGTTAGAGTGGGACAGAGGAGAGAGGGGTGGATTCTGAGTAGAGGAAATGGCAAATTGCATGGAGGAGGGAAAGTTTGAAGTGAACCTTGAAGGGCAGTAGGAATCCGAGATAGCACAGCTGGGAAGTAGAGTGTTGCAGGCTCTGGGCAGGGCACTTCGCTTCTGCAGCTTGGTTTCCTGATGTTCCTTCCTCCCTTGAGTGGTCAAGCCTTCTTCTGCTGTTTGCAGATATCGTAGCTGAGGAGGACCCAGCACCGTGTGCGTTCTCAGGGAATGGACGCCAGTGTACCGCCAATGGCACAGAGTGCAGGAGTGGCTGGGTTGGCCCCAATGGCGGCATCACCAACTTTGATAACTTTGCCTTTGCCATGCTCACCGTGTTTCAGTGCATCACCATGGAGGGCTGGACAGACGTGCTCTACTGGGTAAGCCGCTTGAGGAGAGAGTTGATGGAGTATGCTTTCCTCAGATAAAAGTGTTTCATTAGCTAGAGTCATTGGGGAGCTGGCTGAAAAAGACCCCCTGGAAGTGAGTTCTTTGGGAAGGGAAGCAGGCCCTCTCGTCACTCAGTAAGACCTATCATCTCTCCATGTTGGGGCCTTGGTTTCAGCTCTAGAAAGCTGCTATAGGAGGTGGACTCCCTCGCATCCCCAGTGCCGCCTGGGGACTTACTGCTGAGCGTGCCCAGTAGTCCCCTGTGTTGGAGGAACTCCAGAGGGCCGGGGCTGTCCTCATTAAACTCTTAAAGAGCCAGAAGTCATTCCCCAGGTTAAGAGGCTCCTGGACTTCCATGGACTAAAACTGACCTTTTATACCTGAAGGCAGGTTGCTCTACCAGATCCTAAGTGGAAGACAGGGAACATTAATTGAATTCTTGTCATGCTTTCCATAGCTTAGTACAGCCTTAAAGCCCAAATGGGTTTTTTCCCCCATTCAGTATTACTACTGATCAGCCCAGCATAAGCCCTTCGCTCTCTTTTCCTTTTACTTCGGAGCTATAGAACTCTGGCAGAGAGGGTAGAAATGGCATATAAGCCTCCCAGGGCTGGTGGACCTGTCCATGAAGACAGGTGGACACTCTTTGTATGGCTCAGGGCTGCCTCTCCTTGTTCCTGACAGAGCCAGAAAGGTTTGCTGTAAATGAAGAGCAGTCATATTTTAACAGCCATTTCTCAGAGCTGGGTTTGTTGGTTTACTTCTGTGTCTGATAGAATTTGAAAAAGCTCACAGAAGTTTAGAAATTATTTTCCATGACACAGAGTTGCTGGGAAAAACAACTGACTTGCAGATTTTGAGCCTAAATCCAAGTCCAAATGGGATTAACCAGGATTCCAATAATGACTTGTTAAAAGACAATGGGTCATAACATACTTCTTGAATGGTCAGTCTCTAGTTAGAAGGCCTGCAAGTTGAGTAGCTTCCGACAGGATCTAAATTTCAGACACTTTATAGGATTTCCCATTCCTCTGTGACTTCAGGGAACATAGCGTATAACGGTTGTAAATAGGTTTTTGCTTCCCTTCACAAGTGAACTCCATGCATGCAAGATTGTAGAGGTCCCTATATATGTTCAGTGTTAGGCAAAGAAGACATGTTTTTATTTTCATCCCCAAAGTGTGAGTCTAGTTTGGTAATAAGGTTTTTAAAACATCACCAACGTGTTATATCTTGTTTTTCTCTCTCCTTTTTGTGTTGTCATAGGGGAGTGTGTGTGTGTGTCTGTGTGGGTTTGCACATCTGTTATTTATATCCATAACACAATGCCTTTTGTGAAGAGGAAGAAGGAGGGAGATTATATTGGATGAGCCAAGGCCATGGCCATGCAAGGGGACCCTCTAATTAGGTAAAGGGTTTGTTTTCAGTATTATCTTCTAAGCTGTAACTCCTAGTTAGGTTAGCAGAGGGCTCAATCCAAGTCTTCCCTTGAATTTCTGATAAATAGGAAAAGCGTCATCCAGATAGCCCAAACTCTGATCCTTCCCCCCAAAACAGTACAGAAGACAACATTTTGATTTAAAACAAATAAATGAAAAACCTGTGACTCCTCTCAGCTCTGTTCTCCCTGTTTTCACGGTGAATTGCCATTGCCGATCCAACATGCCCTGACTAATGGACAATTTTATACTTTATGTTATGTTTCTGCACACTGATTGTCTCATGACAGTCTTCCTGTCGCTGAGCTAGTGAAAACTCTGGGAGCGTGTGATTAAACGAGAGAAAACACGTACCCAGAAACAAAAGTTGCTACTTGCTTTCCTGAGAACCTCTAAGTATCACCTAGGATGATATAATTATTACCTCTGTTTTTCATATGACAATCACAGAGCTAATAATTTGACAACATAATAATTACATTCTCTATGAATTACATGGCATCTTTATTCTGATGGAGGAACTCCAGTAATTTATCAACATTATTCCAGTCTATATCCCAATATAGAAGGTCTGGGAAACAGTGGAATATAGACTCCTGAACATCCCCGAGGTCCTACCGCTAGAGCAAGTGGTACTTGATTTAGAACAGGGGTCTACAGACTTTTTTTATAAGGGGCCAGATAGTAAATTTATTTGGCCTTGCAGACTGTAATGTCTCTGTCCCAACCACTCAGTTCTGCCCATGTCGCTTGGAAGCAGCCGTAGACAACATGTAAACATGTGGCTTCGTTCCAATATTTATGGACGCTGAAGTGTGAATTTTGTATCACATTCCTGTGTCATGAGATACTCCAGATTTTTTTCCTACCATTTAAAAATGTAAAAGCCATGTTTAGCTCACGAGCTGTACAGAAGCAGGTGGTGGGCTGGTTTGGCCTGCAGGTCACAGTTTGGTGACCCCTGGTCTAGACTAGAACCTGGCGCTCTTTCCTTGGCATTTTTCCACCGTCAGAGGTTTTCGAGCCCTTCGGAACACTAGGGGGCAGCTCAGTGATGTCTTCCAGAGTGTTCACTAAGACCGTAGCCTCTGAAACACATCAGGTTGCTTTTAATTACTTGTTTATTACACTTACTATCTCAGCACAGAGATAGGCAGGAGCCAGGGCCCCAGCCTTCTTCATGCTTTATGGGCCACAGGCAACGGGAAGCCACACAGCTGTGCACAGAACAGAAGATCCCTGCCCCGCACAGTGCCCGGCCCAGAGCAAGTGATCAGCAAACACCAGTTACTGTTACTCTTTAAGTGCATGATCCCATTGCCTCACTATAGATGGGCCATGTTTAAGTGCCTGTTTTTATCCGTAGCTAGAGTGTAATGGGAACATCTTGAGAGAGAACTGAGATTTTATTTTAAATGTTGATGGCAAGCAAAATTTCCAACCCTTTAGGCGTTTGTATATGGTGGACAAAGTCTTTGCCAGGGATGAGTTTGCATCTGGTCAGGTTCATATTCAGTCAGTGTTCTCAAGTTCAGGGATGCCTCAGTTCCCAAGAGTGCCTGGCAAGTGGTGGCAGGGTCTTGAAAAGGGACATGCGGGTGGGCCCGATATGCAGAAAGACACGCATAGAATAGGACCATTTGGATGTGTGGGGAATGGGATTATTAGTTTCTGGTGAAAAATGACTTTTTTTTAGTACTCTTTTATGAAGTGGATTCCATAAACATAATTAAGGTGCCATCTGACCTACATGCATCTGTTGTCCACAGAGGCAGAAAGGTGTAGTGCAAGGAAAAAGCCTTAAGGCTGGAAAGGGCTGGGCGTGTGACCTTGGCTAGGTCACCCAAACTCTCTGGGCTTTCATTTTGTCCACAAGATGCAGAGTAACCCTACATGATCCTATTGTTTTTTTCTTCAGCTCAGTGGAAATGTTTTTAGATGTAGGAAATTAATGAAAAGAGTATTGATTTCAGAAGAGAGCTATCCATATAAATCATTTGTGGCCTTTTGCCTTAGTGCCAAGCTCTTTTCTCAGTGAGCATACTTATGGCAGTGCTGGCTGTATGACTCAAATGGGAAGTTCCCTTGGCCAAGCTGTCCGTCTTATTCATTCAAGGTACCAGGGAAATCCCTCTCTAGTTAGCCAGCAGCTTGTGTTTCTGCCCCTTTCTCTGATTCCACGCTCAGGGGAGCGACAACCAATGTATCAAGTTTCTAGTAGGAGTTGCAACAGTTAGAAAAACAAAAAGCCTAGGTTAGCCTTTACTCGGAGATACGGATGTGCGTCTCAGCCTTTGAGGTGAGGGGAAACTGAAACTAGGTTATTTCCTGAGTACCAGATGACACCACACGATGACTTTGATATAAATGTTTTAAAAATCTAAATTGAAATGCTCGAGCTCCTCCCGATTTTTCCATTGCTGACAAAGACCACTCAGACAAAATCCCAAGCAGAGTCTCTATTTTCCTATGGGTATTATTTCGGAGACCAGCTTGCCAGTTCTCACTTGTTCCATGTGTATGGTAAGCCTCTGAAAAAGAGACCTGGGTTGAGGAGATTTCTTTGGGAGAAAGACTGGCCCTTAAAGCTTAATTTTGGTTGCTCCTTCCCACCCTCTGGAGATCTATAGAGTCTCCTGTGGCCTTTGTTTTCCCCTTGGCCCCTAGCTGTTATTCCAGGTGATATTTCTGATTTGAGCAAATGGGAGTCTGTTGCACACTTACTTCTAAGTTCTTTACTTAAAAAAAATGTTCCCTCCTAAGTTGGAGCAGACAGCTGTTCCTGGAGCCATTCTCTGGAACATGGGACTGAGGCCTCAGAGAGGATGGGTGGGGCAGGTGCTCGGCTGACGGCTGGCCCACTTTTCCAGAGTTGTGGGAGAGCCGGGTCTCCGGTGGGAGTCCTGGACGTGCACATCCTTATTCCCCGTGAGCAGGCCCACTCACCCCTGTCATGTGCACTCCTCTTGTTACAACAGAGGGGAAGCCGGCCCAGAGAGGTCTCTGTGGAAGGCCCTGGCTCCAGGCTGGGCTCTGGTCCCTCCACCAGGCAGCCTGTTTCTTCTCCTCCACGTCTGGATTATTAAATATGTTTAGCGGTATAGTTGCTTTGGAAGAATTACCCTTGGCCTTCCTGCTGAAATTAGTTTATCCAGCTTAATGAGATCAACAATTGCAGCCACGGCCCTGCCTCATTCATTACTCTAATTGCCGATGTAAGATGTGCAGACTGATAGCAGTTCTATTAAGCACATCCATTTTCATGTGGCCAAACAGGTGTTTCATAAGGGATTTAATGCCCTCTCCCTAGACTTCAGCAGCAGATGTTAGGTAATTTTTTTTTTTTTTTAATGTTCTCTTTTTCCGTTTGGTTTCTGCATGAGGCAGACAGTGAAATGCTTGAGCTTCGGTCTGTAAAGCTAAAAATCTAGCGCCAGATAATGTAAAGGAAAGCACGTGCATAAAGGCCCAAGGGCCTGGCCGTGCAAGGCAAGAGCGATGAATCAGCCCAGACTATATACTGTTCTATTAGCCGAAGATTCTGGCCGTTCCAACAAAGTCAGGCCCGGGGTCATTCATTCTGTCCCCTCACCAGTCCTTAACACTTCCTCCCTGGGAGAAGTGTTTGCCCAATTTAACGTGATCTGTGCTGCCGGAAAGTTCCATCCAGCCGTGAACCTGAAAGCACTTGTTTGCTCCATCACGAAGGCTGCTCATGGTCAGACCTCTCCTGGGAAGGCGTATCCGGGAGGCCATGTCTGACTGTGCTGCCTCAGCTTGTCCTAGAAGCAGGGACACCAGGTTCCTGTGGAACAGCTCACCGCTGGAGCCAGCTCCCCCAGGGTGGGTCATGTAGGTTCAAGCTAGGTGTGGAGGATAAGGGCTTCTTTCCTTCTCCTGGGTCCTTCCTATGGGTCCAGTTACAGAAAAAGATGTCATTCCCCAAAGCACCCCTGCATGTGTCAGCTAGGTGACTTCTGAATACTTTCCTTCTTTGCATTAATTTAGCTGTGCTTGCACTCGCTGATAGCAGATAATCCAGATTTAAAGTGGGTTAGGTTTCCTTGGATTGGTTGGCTTCCAGTGGAAAGTTATTATTTTAGGGTTTTTTTTTTTTTAAAGAAAAGAATTTATAGAGTCAAATGTTGCAAATTTGTCTCTATAACTAAGACTTTTCCACCATCACAAATTTTGAAAGCAAAAATAGTACTGACAACTTGGGCAGAGTAGAAAATAGTTCCCAGCTAAGCACTAGTTTTGTCTTCTGTCAAGATCTTTTCTGAAAATCCCTTACCGAGGCAGTTTCCTGTGAGAAGGAACCAAACCCCAGCTGATTGCCCCAGCAGTGGCCAAAGTTGGCTTTATTTACCCTGAAAGCGTTGATGGCTCTGTGTGCGTGTGCGTGTGTGTTTCGGGAATATATAATGAATGTGCATTGGCTACTGTTGTCTGATTTGAAGCTAAGTAAATGTTTAATTAAATGTATAGAATGCTGTCTCTAATGTAACCCTCTCTCCTTATTAGATTCTCTTATTAACCCACTCCTATGAGACCATCTTATTTCTTACAGATGAATGATGCTATGGGATTTGAATTGCCCTGGGTGTATTTTGTCAGTCTCGTCATCTTTGGGTCATTTTTCGTACTAAATCTTGTACTTGGTGTATTGAGCGGGTAAGCTACACCTCTTTCATCTTGAAAGCAGAGTCCCGAGGACAGTTGCCAAGACCACACAGGCTTTGCTAGATGGGGGCCGCCGGGTGGGTGCCAAGCATTTTATGTGTCCTCCAAGATACTTCCTTTTCTGCTGAGGCTTCCCAAATCAAGATGTTTCCTGGAACCTTACCAGCCTTCATGAAAGAAAGCTATAGGATAATTATTGACCAGAAATTAATCAGCGTTGTCACCTGGGATTTAAATTGTTGGCATTGCTTGCCCATTTGTCCTAAAAGAAGATACATCTATAATTGTGTTATTGGCCTGGATCCAGATATAATGCCGATTAATTGGTACAAAACAGTAGCTAAATGATTTTTGGTAGGTCGCGTTTGTAGGCTTCAGCAGCAGAACCTGTCCTTATTGAAAGAACAAAAATGGAAGGCCCATGGCGGCGTCCCCTTCTAGGAGCACCAGTCTTTAATCAAAGCCCTAGTGGTCCAGCAGCTGTTCTTGGGGCTCTGCTCTTTGGCAAATGGATAACTGATAACTAATCTCCTTACATTTTACAGGTAAATGATGCGATAGGATGGGAATGGCCATGGGTGTATTTTGTTAGTCTGATCATCCTTGGCTCATTTTTCGTCCTTAACCTGGTTCTTGGTGTCCTTAGTGGGTAAGCAGTTGGCTCCGTGTTCCACATTCTGCTGCTGCCGTGTGTCAGGCGGCTCTGCGTGTCCCCCAGCTGCTCCCTGCGGCTTTCTCTGCATGCATGTGGACTCTGATGTCCCCTCTGTGTGTTGCTTTTGGACTAAACTGTGATTCTTTCTGCTTGTGTCTGTCTGTGAGATTCTGTGTTTCTGATGCTTGCCAAATACTATTAATTTAATGGAACCATTTCTCCGAAGCCAGTCACGTTAATATGCCAGTGTGTAGAAGTAGATTAAAAGTGAGTAAAAGGATTCCCAGCCTTGGTCTCCCCCCAGGAAAGGGCCTTTGTCTTTTGTGGTTTTCTTCCCATTAGCACATAACCTGGCCCTTTTTACCTGCAGTTTATCATGATGATTTCCAGTGGTGTTTCAGATTTCATGGTAAAAGAGAAATAAGCCTAGATTAGCACATAAATACTGAATAGTTTCAAACTCTCACATCCTTCAGATCGAGATCGTTTCTTAGCTTGGTTTTCTGCTGCTGTCACTGTGAGAATGCTCCCTTCAATTCATTTTTAATCTTAACTTGTAGAATCTGTCTTTAATGCAGGGTAATAATCAGCTTTTGCCCCTAAATTGCCTATGGCCTTATCATCGTCCATGTCACTCGGTCACCAGTTTTGAAATTTCATCTTGTTGACCCCCTTGGCTCAGTGGATTGACAGGGGGTTCGCTGGAGACTGGGTCAGGAGGGGGGCTTTGCCCTGCCTGTAGTTGCCATCCCAGAGCCCTTCTGGGCAGCTCTGCGTCCTCCCCATCCCACAGACACCTCAGACAGGGGAGTACCCCAGAGAAGGGAATCAGGGCTCTCCAGACTCTCAGAAGCAGAGCCAGTATATAGCCATTGCCGGGGCGGGGTCGGGGCTGGGAGTGCGACCGAGGCCCGGGAGGTGCCCATCTCCCCAGAGGAGCGTCTGTCGCGCCCTGAGCTCAGACATCCTCAGGAGACACTGTTGATAGGCTTCATTCCCAGTGAGTTTATCTACTCCTCACTCACTCTATCTGTGCCTTTCCAAGCTTGTATCTTGGGGGAGGTGATGTCTTCGTGTAATGCTGAGTCACTGGAGAGACCTTTCTCGCATTTTTCTCAACACTGCCTTTTCCAGAGCAGAAAGCAGAGCCAGTGATCCATCTCTGCTTCCTTTCCTCATCTTCCCTCTAACCCACCCTGCCTGTTTTCAGGGATAACACGTTTAGAATTCTCCTTGACCGAGCGTGGTCACTTTTACACCGTGGATGTACACTGTCCTGTGAAGCCCTGTCTAGAAGTGGCCCTGAAGCCCGTGCCCCACAGTGAGGGGAGTAGGGACTGAGTTGGGGGTGTGACAGCTTACCCCCTGCCCCCCACCTCAACCAAAGCTTCCTTCTATAGATAAATGGCTCTTTGAGCCTCATGTTCTTTCACTTAAAACCTTAAAAGTGCCTTCCTCCTAGTGACCCGCCACGGCCTTAGGTTAGTGTCGGGATGGTAAGGGTGGAATGTATCCCTGGAGAAACAGCATCGTGTTGACCTTACCACAGAAACGGCCCGTACAAGGGTAACAGCAATCCCGTTGTGAATTCCTGGCACCCCGTGCCTCCTAAACCCAACTAAACTGAGGCCGTGGAGGCGATTGATCTTAACAGTGCCAGTGACATGCCTTATCTCTGCGCTCCCAGAGCAGGAACATCACCCCTGCGTGATGAGGCAGCTTAAAAAGGAAAACGGGGAAATGGGAGGGAGGGCCTCCTTGTTAGATGGTAGGTGTTAAATGTGCACTCCGAGGGGGGTGGTGCCCAAAGCTGGAGGATAAAAACAGGCACACACGGTGGTGGAACAACCAGCGGACTAAAATATATTTTGGGGAAAATAGTAAGTAATTTAAAAACAGTTTGGAATCAGAACAAAACTAGATCCCTTATGAAGGAGAGCGCAAATGACACGTGAATTTTTACAATAAAATCCGAGATTTCGCAGCAGTTTTCAGTCCGTTCCATGATGTGGGGCTGCAACTGACTCTGCACCACCTGTAAGACCACTTGGGTAGGAAATGCTAAGCCGTGCTCTGTGGAAAGGAAGAGCCACGTCTGCAGAGCAGAGTCGGGCATCCGCGTTCGCTAATTCGGTCAGCTTTTCCTGAGTTCCTGTTGAGTGGCCGGCTCTGGGCCAGAAGCCGGGGTGCCAAGATGTCGAAGACACAGATGGGGGCCTTGTGCTCAGACAGTCATTGTCTCGGGCGTGGGGAGGAAACTGTTGTTAGGCAGTGCAGGATGGCCAAGCTAGAGTAGAGGTGGAGACGGAGCGGCTGTGAAAGCTGCCTGTCTGTGAGCTGGCTCTTGAAAGATGATAAGGGGTCTCTGGGGGTGGGGGTGGAGAAACCGGAGAAGGGGCTGCTCCTACCTCCCCTAACAATTAGTTACCCAGGCTCCTCTGCCTGGGTTCTCCTCCTTGACTTTCCCCCAAAGCAACACAAAATCCAAATGGGTCATTTGTATTCATTTTCTTGTTAAAGAAATGTAATTTTTTTTTAAATTTTAGTTTTAGTCTTAGGGTTCTTCGCAATTTTTTTAGGGGACACTGGAGGGAATACAAAAAATGTTTTAAATGTTTTAAATAAATGTTAAAAGGAAGACAACTTATGTCGCATAGCCCCTTAGGGACCATCAGACCAACACAAATGTAATTCCGAAAGGCCCAAATTAAAAAGTTCTCCTGTTTTAGACACTTAAGACCGTGCTGCTGCTTTCTAATGAAGAATCATTATAAGATGCTGTGTGTCTTTAAGTCTGTTAACCATTTGGAAATATTTGTTGCTCCTTTTTTTTTTTTTTTTTTTGCACACTTGTTTTTGGTGTTGGTACGTTTTTAAAGCATTAAGACTGATGCTTTGGGAAAATCTTTGCTTTTACGCAGACCGTTCTTCTCAAGGTGAGTGCGAGGTGCACGAACTGCACGCCCGGCGTAGCCAAACGTGATCCTGGATGAAGACGTTTTTCTCTGGTGCTCATGCTCTGTGGGAGGAGCCGAGAATATCTGTAACTAGAGTTGTGATTTCACATTAAGTCGTCATTAAGGAGATGGTCCCATTTTGACAAGGCATTGGAAAGACTGTCTCGATTAAGTCTACAATTCAGACTATGTCTGTTCTCATGGTGGCTTTGATGATTTTTCACTTTTAAAATTGTTCAGTTAACCCTTGTCCCCGTTGAGGTTTTTGTCCGTAGATAGGTAAAATAAGAGAACACAGCGGTGTTTCCGCGCTTTGTTTCTTTAGAATCACTGCCAGATTCCCGGGGGGAAGTGGTGGTCATGGACAGTGGGCTTGTGTCTTCACCTGCAGGGCCCACCTGATGCCAGGCACACCTGCGGTAAGGTAGAGGGCCCTCTGAGCCGCTGTGGTGTGGGTCAAACCCCCAAGAAGGGACTGATAGATGAGAAGGGAACTGGAAGACCTTGCTTCTGATCCTGCCAGTGTCACCCGCTAACTCTGGGACTTCACTTAGGAGCCCTGAGCCTCTGTCTCTTGACCCCTCAAATGGGGAAGATGCTCCCGTGCTGCCCCTCCTGCCGTAGGGTAGGTGGCTTTAGGTCAGCTCATGAATGTAGAAGTGCTTTGAAAAATATGTACTATAAAGAATTTTACTCATTGAATCTATCTTTCTCTTAAATCCACGGACCTCCTCCCAGTCCCCTCCCTGGGTGAGGTGGGAACAGCTGAGGGGCTGTTTGGAAACTATCTGAAGTGTCCCATTTTCTGGATTTTCTGGATTTCCCAGGAAGTGACCAAGAGAAACGAGCTATGTACGCACAGTAATACTGTACTCGGTGCCCCCCCAAGAGGAGGCCGTGGAGGTTCTTTGTCAGCTATAAAGTATGACGCGGCTGTAAATCATGATTGAGGTTATGTCTGACGGTGATTTCTCGGCACGAATAGAGGGGCCTGGCACTTCTGTAACATATGGTGAAACACTGGCTTTAGAGTCGGATAATCAATACTTGACTCCTTGCTCTCCTTTTTACCAACTGTGAGATCTGGTGAAATGACCTGCCTCTTAGAGCCTCACTTTCCTTGTCTGTGAAATGATGTTAATAATATTCACCGTGTGGAGTTGCGTGAGGATTCAGTGAGCTGAAGAGTGTGGAGAGCTTGGTTATCGTTATGGCGATAGCGTGAATAAGAGTATATAAAACGGGATTTGATGCAAGAAAAATCTAATCAAGGCAGTCCTTTTAAGCTAATTTTTTTCCCCTGTGACCAGGCCTATAGATTGGGTTTAATTTGCATGACTCTTTTACTCAGGAGTTAATAAACGAAGTATTCTCTACTGCTCTTTGCTTGTAGAGGATCTAATGTTCAAAAATGCTATCAGAGGTGCGGGAAGGTACAATGAAGATGAAAATATTTAGAAGCTGGTAAATCATAGGTCCTTGCTGAGGAAGGATTTGATTTGCCTTTGTCTTTGTTTCTGCCAAAGAAAGACTAAGGACCCACGATGCCTAGACAGGTTTTGATGTCTGTTAGATGGATTTCTCCTAAGAAGTTTAGATAATCTCTGATATTTATTATAGTGGCAGTCATATCCCCGGCACTTAACAATGGCCAGAAAGAGATTAGATAGAAGACCCTTAAGAGATTAGTGTAATATAACCCAGACTTCAATGCATCTGTTCTCTGTCGGCCTTTGAAGTCAGAACCCACATGCCATTGTTCATAGTAAATCCAAAGGGCAATTTTAGGATCCTATGCTATGAATGTTTTTTCTGTTCAGTTGTTTTTAATACTGTTGTCTTGGTGCCTGGATGTTCCTTGCCAAAAAATGTTTAAAAACTCTATTTTCTTTTATAAATTCAGTATCGTACTATGAAGGTTCTTGAATTATTTACCAAACTATGACCAATGTTGAGATGGACCTCTATCCTAATCACTTTTTTAAAGGAAAAAAGTGATTAATTTCATCTCCTAATCCTTAGACTCGATTCACATTTGTCCAGAACATTCCATTTCTCTTCAACCCATTTGGTTTCTCTTTAATCCACAATAATTGGGGGGAAAGGATGCTTGGTGATTGGTTGAAAGTGTTGGGATAAAAAACCTAGACAAAGATTCAGGCATGGCTACTCTACCTACCTGTGTTACTGTTGGTATAAGGAAGTGGAGACGGGTGGTGTTGGGGGGCGGGCACTGTACTGAATAGGTTCAGGTTTGGGAGGGCATCATAATTTACACCCTGGCCCATTAAATTCACACCATTATGAGCCATGGTCAATCGGAGATTGCCTCTAATTTCCTCCCCTTGAATGTTGGCTCAGCGGGCAAAACGTACCAGGTAGATGGTGGTGTTTGCTTGAGGAGACATACCTTCTCGGAATAGGCATTCATATAAATTATTCATGACTGGGATTAGAATTAGCTCTCATTAAATATTTGACCAGCATCTGCTGACAAAAAATAAACAACAGAATTTCTTCCTGTACATAAACATATCTACATCTTAGAAGAGTAGTTGAATTGCTTGCAACGTTGAAAGGGGTATAGTTAGGTAATGGGATAACCAGGCTCTCAGCATGGTTGGTTACCACTGTTTTACAGAATAAAATTATATTGAGTTAATGAGTTATTTCCATATCTTGACCAACACACTAAGAAAGCACCCCGAGATCTAGTCCAAAAACAAAGGGACAGTGGAGGGTATTTGTAGATAGTTCTTACAATTAAAAAAAAAGATTTTCCTGTGCGTAATTAGTGATGATCAGGCTACCAGAATTCCAGACACGTTTAGCTGGATTTGTCTTTGGTTTGACTAGACTCATAGGTGAAAGAGTTGTCCATACAGTTGGAGGTCTCTTTTCTTGAACTTGGAAGTAATGTCGGGAGTGGGGTTGAAAGCTGAGGGAGAGATCTGTGGTCCTTTAGTAACTTCACATGGTTTGGTTTTGGTAGAACAAGAAATTAAGCCCCACTTCAGCTTTACGTGGAAGAATGCTAAATTTCCTTTTTCTAATAGAGAACCGTGTTAAACATTTATATATACTTTTAAGCGCTGAACTTTCCTGTTGCAGAGTTAAGATGCTGTCGGGGGTGGCTGACAGGTGGATGCGGGTGCTGTAGGTACGGTGGTACCTGAATGAAGCGCATAGGCTGGTAGCCACACCTGACATTAACAAGTGAGCGGTAACCTCTCCGCCGCTGGCTCGAAGCGACTGTTTCCATAGAAATGGCTGTTGGGATCAGTGGAAATGAGGTAAGTGAAAGTTTTCCCTGATCCTTGTTTCCATCAAGCTGACGCCTGTTCCCCTGGCAACAGCAGTGGACAGCAACCAGGCACTAGCAACAGATTCAGGAGAGCTCTCTCACTTGTCAGCTGTGGCTATCATCTATTCCGAACCGAATCCTTTTTTATAACACTTGGCAAAAACCTCTGAGCACCCGGGAGGCGTCTCTGGCCACGTGTGCCCTCCTGAGCACCCACTTTGCCGATGGAGAGCTCTGTATTGAGCGAATTCATCATCGTGCTCTCATGCGGAGCTCAGCTCTTCATTAAGCCTCTGGTACCTTAATGGTTGAAATTAAAGCCATAATTTTCCTGTGTTCCCTATTCCGCTGGCGGCATTAACAATCACTGTTACTTCTGCAGTGAAGGGTTGTTTATGAATTTAATAATTTGACTTCTGTGATTGCCCTGAGGCGCTACTGTCAACCTTATGCCAGTCTTTTTTTTCCTTCTGTGTAATACCTCTTACAGGCTGGTAAAATTGCTTACGGAAATCAAATATTGGTATAGCAGGACAGCTCAGTATAGCAAGACCTTTATGTCTGGGATATAGGGAGCTCTTCTTTATTAAAGTTCAGCAGTTGTTCCTTTCCTGGAACATTTTAATATTTAAGCAGATTATGCACCCAAGGCGGAAGTATCCTTCTCCCGTATGAGACAGTGTTTGCAGGTCCCACAAAGCAAAGGAGAGCTGTCATTATTGCCCTCGTGTGTAAGGTAAGAGTGTGTGCGGAGAGGCACAGAATGAGGTGTTGGGTGCTGTCTGGTGTTAAACCCTTAAAGATACTATTTTAAAAATATTTTCTCTGAAACAAAATGAAACTCTGAGACTCAGAGCTGTATCTCTGAGAATCGAATGAAGATATGGCTCCACAGCGTTACGAGAATTTAAATTGGCTGTGTAAGAGAGGACTGAAAAAAATGGTGAATTTCCTGTCTTGGAGGGCTTTCTGAATGACTTTGTTCCCGAGAATCTGGATGAGGGCAACTATAATAATTGGAGGGCTTTCTGAATGACTTTGTTCCCGAGAATCTGGATGAGGGCAACTATAATAATTGGCTTGGAGGCGATATTTAGGACTAACCCTGTACCACTGGATCGGGTTCAGTGCAACAGACTAATAAACAGAAAATCTTGCTCGATATTTTTCTCTCTCTCTTGGACTTCTTAAGAAAAAAGGACTTATTCATTCAATGAATATTTTTTGTGTGCCTACACAGTGGTTTCAGTGGTGAGACAAAGCAGAGTCTTGTCTTCATGAAGCTTGTATCTCATGAGGGAGACAAAAATTATAAACTTTTATAAGTTCTTTGAAGGAAAGGTGCGTGGTGCTGTGAGAGTGTTTAACAGGGAGAACAAATGTCTAGGGGAAGCGTCCTGGAGGAAGAGAAGGACAAACGAATAGCCATCATATCCAGGCAAGATGGGAGAAGACGCCCAGGGAGGGTATTACAGTCAAGGAGAAACCCATGCGAAGGCCCGACAGTGGGAAGGAACAGAGGGCATTGGAGAAACTGAAGAAAGCAGGGTGGCAGGCACTCAGGGGGCTGGGAAAGGAGGGCGAAGAAAAGAAGACAGACTGGTCAGCAGAGCCCAGATCACAAAGGTCCTTCAAGATCACATCACAGATTCTGGTCATTAGCTGAAGGGTAAAGGAACCCACTGATAAATTTCAAGCCCAAAGTGATGTGATTTATATTTGTGTTTTATAAAAATTACTCTGCTTTCTGATGTCTTCAACTTACCTTAAAATACTTCAAAAAATATAAGATAACTGGATGGATAGAGGGATGGTTAGATAGGAGCTAAAGAAAATGTAGCAAATGTTAATTATGGAAACTAGGTGGTAGACATATGGCTGTTCACTGTGTAAGTCTTCCTACTTTTATGAACATTTGAACTTTTTTCTTAACGTTGGAAAACTTCAGCATATAAAAATCACTCTGGCTGCAGTAGTATGAATGGATTGGATGGATGCAAACTGGATGTGGGGAGACCAATTTAAGGCTATTGTAATCCTCTTCCAGCCACAATATAGTAACAGTGCCAGAATGGACCTTTTACTATAAACAACTATAAAACTGGCGAAAATATATGAAGCAGTGTTTTTTGTTTTTGTTTTTCAGAAGATGGAAATAGGCAACACAGGACTGGGTTCCTTAGGAGAAGGGAAACACATCCAGTAAGTGCCACAATTGTCCTGGCTGTCTGCCTGGAGATGCTTTTAGAATTGTGGCACAGGAGGCAGAGCCCAGAGGAGGACAGTGGTCTATTTGCTCGAGAGGCAAAGAGCAGAGTTTGAGAGGCCGAGACAGCTGGGATTTTCAGGGCAGGGTACTGGAGAGAGAGAGGTATGCAGAGAAGGGGCTCCGGAAAGCTGAATAGGGAGTCTCTGAAATCTTTGACTATATACTAAGCTGCTATGTGCCAGTTGAATTTATTGGTAGAGAACAGCTACTACAAAGCTGTGAGCTGCTGGAAATCTCAGTGTTGGGAGACAGAGGGATTCTGACCAGCTGGAATAGATTGACGTTGATGATACATTGGACATTCAAGTGAGACCTCGGAAAGGCCAGGCATTACGGGTAGGATTACCTTACCCCTGGAGTAAGAGCCACTCTAGACCTATCCCAGTCTAGACCTGCAAATCTTATAAACAAGCTTCAAAAGGATCAGGACAAGTGGCTAACTTAACACCTGCCAAAACAAGTCAACACCCATTAAAGGAAGACACCAAAACCCCAGATGTTCCCCAAATGTTTCCCCACATCATTAAAAGTTACAGGACATGAAAAGAAGCAGGAAAACGTGACCCATAATCAAGATGGAGTGGGGGCGTCAATAGAAACAAATTGAGAGAGGACAGATAAGGCAGGAAAGGAACAAAGAACATACGGGATGAACAAAAAACCAACAGCAGGATGGTGGACCTAAACCCAACTGTATCAGTACTTGGATTGAATGAAATGGGCACAGTGTTTTAATGAAAAGACAAAAATTGTCAGAGTGAATAAAAATGCAAGATACTGTAAAGACACAGATTAAAAATAAAGGGATAAATATATTAATACAAAATATATAAAATAGACTTCTATACAAGGAATATTTGCAGAGAGAGATATTTCAGAGAGAGAGACATTTCATATTCCTGGAAGGGTCAATTCATCGAGAAGACAATGATTCTGCATGAGTTTGTACCTAATAAACTTTGAAATACATGAAGAGAAAGCTGTCAGAATTAAATGGAGAAATCAATAAATCCACAAACAGATGAAAATTTTATAGTTCTTTCAATAACTGAAGAGCAAGGGCATGAAAAAAACTAAATATAGATAACATCTGAACACTACCAACCAGAATGTCCTAACTGGTACTTACAGAACACTGTATCCGATAACTGCAGAACACTCATTCTGTTCAGGAGCACCAAGATAGACCACGTGTGGACTGTATTAAAAAAAAAAAAGTCTCACTAAGTATCAAAAGATTTAAATCTTGCAGAGTACATTTTTTCTAATAGCAATTGATTTGAAATAGAAACCGGTAACAATACGCTGTCTAGAAAGTCCTTCAGATACTGAAAATTAAATGATACATCTCTAAATAACTTACAATTCAAAAAAACATTACAATAAAAGTGAGAAGTTTTTTAAACAGAAAGATATTAAAAATACATCTCAATTTGCATTATCCATCTAAAGCAGTGCTTAGAAATTTATAGCTTTAAATGCCTATATTAGTAAAGAAGAAAGGTTTACATTCAGTGGTCTGTATTCCCATCTAAGAATCTAGAAGAGCAAAGCAAATTAAATCCAAGGAGAGTAGAAAAAAGAAATAAGCACATAAGTCAGTAGAAGAGAAAATGCAAGAAATAGGTAAAGTTAACAAAGGCAAGAGTGGACTCTTTGAAAAGCTTAATAAAGTTAATAAATCTTTAGCAAGACTAATCAAAAAAGAAAAATCGATCAGTATTAGAAACGATGGAGGGTATGTCAACACAAGTATTACAGACATTAAAATGATAACGAGACTAGGGCAATAAATTCAGTGACTTAGGAGAAATGGACAAATGCCTTGAAGAGCACAGCTTATTAGAACTGACTCAGAAGAAAGAAAAGACTGAAGAGGCCTATATTCACTTTTCAAATGGAATTCAGAATCATAAACCTTCTCTCGCAGAAAACTGGGGGCCTCAGTGATGTCAAAAGTGAATTCTGTCAAACAATTTAGAAAGAAAGAATATCATTTCTAGAAAAAAATCTCTTTTAGATAATAGAGGAGGAAGGGGACATTCCCTAACATATTTTTATGAGGCCAGAATTACCTCAGTACCAAATGCAACAGACAAAAGAACAGTCGTTTTCATTAATCTAGATGTAAAAATTCTCAAATACTAACAAATTAAATCTAGCAATTATTAAAAGAATACTACCTCCTGACCAAGTGGGGTTTATCTAGGAAACACAAGGTTAGTTCACCTTTGGAAAATCAAACAATGTAATTTACAATATTAACAGAAGGAAGGAGAAAAATCATATGATCATCTCAGAAAATGCCACCAACAGTATTCTGTAATATTCATGATAAAAAGCTCTTAGCAAACTAGGAATATGTGGAAACTTCCTCAACCTGAAAAAGGTTATCTACAAAAAAACCACAAAAACTGTAACTGACAACATACTTAATGGTGAAAGCCTGGATGCTTTTTTTTTTTTTTCTTTGCGGTACGTGGGCCTCTCACTGTTGTGGCCTCTCCCGTTGCAGAGCACAGGCTCCAGACGTGCAGGCTCACAGGCCCAGCCGCTCCTTGGCATGTGGGATCTTCCCGGACCGGGACACGAACCCGTGTCCCCTACATTAGCGGGCGGACTCTCAACCACTGCGCCACCAGGGAAGCCCACTGGATGCTTTTTTTCCCTGAGATTAAGAACAAAGTAATCATTCCTCTCTCACCCCTTTTGTTCAGCATTATACTGGAAGTACTGGCCAGTACATTAAGGCAAGTAAAGCATATAAAAGGCAGAAAGATTAGAAAGAAAGCAAAAGCTATTTCTGTTGACAGAAAACATGATTGTCTACTTAGAAGGTCCTAACAAATTGCCGGAAAACCTACTAGAATTAATAAGTGAATATAGCAAGGTCTCAGGATACAAAAATCAATTATATTCCTTCCACAAGCTGCAAGCATGTGGAAAATGAAATTTGAGAAAATATGATTTACAATAGCATTAACAAGTTAAAACCCTTAGGAATAAAGATAAGAAAAGATACGGAAGACCTCTGCACTGAAAACTACTGGCTAGTAAAATTAAAGACGATCTAGGTAAGTGATGATGGCCCGTGATCATTTGGTCTGGACTGGAAGATTCAGTATTTTTAAGATGTTGAATTTATCTGCATTCCTCAAATTTATCTATTAAGTGCTGTCCCATTCATAAATGCTAATGGCTTTTTTAAAAACAACTGACAAGATGATTTCAATATTTATATAAATTGCAAAGGACCTATAATAACGAAAACAATCTTGACAAAGAACAAAGTTGGACGACTTACACTACCTGATTTCAAGACTTCCATAAGGCTACAATAAATACAGTGTCATTTTGTCATAAAGATAGATACACAGAACAATTGAATGGAATAGAAAATCCAGAAATATGTGTATACGGTCAGTTGCTTTTTGACAAAGCTGCTAAATAATTCAATGGAGAAAGGATAATTTTTTTTCAGTGAAATACTGGAAAAACTAGGTATGTCTTTAAAAGAGAAGAAAAATGAACCTTGACCTTTAGGTCACACTAGACACAAACACTAATTTGAAATGGATCCTAGATGTAAGTAAAAAGCTAAAATATAAATGTTTTCTAAAAACACTTCTGCCCTTCATAAATAAGAAGTTGAAAAGAAAACCACACAATGGGAGAAAATATTCACAATACGTGTATCTGACAAAGGGTTTGCATGGAGGATATACAAGAACTCTTAAATAATAAGATAAACAGTAAACAATACAATAAACAAAAAATAATTAAAATTGGCAAAAGCCTTGAACAGATACTTTGCAAAAGAATATATACAAATAGCCAATGTGCATGTAAAGATGTTTAATATTATTAATCATCTGGGACATGCAAGCTAAAATTGCAGTGAAATTCTACTACATATGTAGAATAGTAGAATAGCTAAAATCAAAAAGACAGTATCAAGTGTTGCCAAGAGTATAGAGCAACTGATAATGCTCACATGTTGCTCACAGAAACATAAAATGGTATAAGCACTTTGGAAAAGCTTGTCAAGTTCTCATAAATGATTTGTATGTCAGCATTCATAGAGCATTGTTCATAGTAGCTTCAAATTGGAAAAACCCAAAGGTCTATCAGCAGGTAAAATAGATAATCAAATTGTGGTATCCAAGTCAAACTTTGGAATGCCATTCACCAGTAAAAACAGAATGAAGTACTAGTGCATTATCAATGATGCTGAGGGAAAGAAGCCAGGTACAAAACAGAACATATGGTGAAGTTCTGGCAAAATTAGAGGCAAAATTAGTCTATAACGTAGAAATCAGGTCATTGATTTTCTGGGGTGGGAAGAGGAAGAGTTTACTGGGAAAGGCAATGAGAGACCTTTCTGGGAGGTGTTATAAATGTTCTTTATCTTGATTGGGGTGTTTTTTACATGGTGTCAACCTTAGCCAAACCATCAACTTAAATCGTGTGCATTTTATTGTTCGTGACTTGTGTCGTGATAAAGTTGATTTTAAAATACCATTAAAATAGATTTAAGGGGCTTCCCTGGTGGCGCAGTGGTTGAGAGTCTGCCTGCCGATGCAGGGGACACGGGTTCGTGCCCCGGTCCGGGAGGATCCCACGTGCCGCGGAGCGGCTAGACCCGTGAGCTGTGGCCGCTGAGCCTGTGCGTCCGGAGCCTGTGCTCCGCAACGGGAGAGGCCACAACAGTGAGAGGCCTGCGTACTGCAAAAAAAAAAAAAAAAAAAAAAAAAAAAAAAAAAAGATTTAAAAGAGTTTTCTGCTTCTGGTTGAGATAGAGTAACAAATATCAGACAGACAATATATGTAAAACAACGGTTTTCAAGACACTGGACGTCAGGCAGTAAAGGACAGTGATCCCTGAGAACCAGGAAATAAACTAAATAAGCTCCATAATTGTTCCAGTTTACTGGCTTAAGAGAATTCCTGGGCCACGGCACAAGGAGGGGGAACGCAGGCAGAGCCCTGTGGTCCCCCTGGGTTTAGAAGATGAAGCTAAGAGTCTGCAAAAACTAAGGTGGCTAAAGTATGCAGGACAGAGTACTGGAGAGGAGAGAATTTCATAGAAAGAGAACTCCAGAAGTTCCCCCTTAAGCATTCAGCAGAGTACTTTTCAGCACATGTGTGTGAGGAAGCTGGGGAAAGAATATTTGAATGGATTAGAAAGGATGGTGTTCAGTGCTCACAGAGGGCCAGGAATATTGCCTGTTCCCACCAGCCAGACTGGAAAAACTCATAATTCACAGGACATTGGGTAGAGTACTCAGAAAGGATTTGCCTCAGTAGTGGAATTACTAGTCCTAGACTAAGTAGTGTTCCAGATTGACCTAACAGATTATTAAAGCAAGACCTGAAATGATCAATAAGTTTAGTCCAAGTTACTCAACTGCATCCCAGAACAAAGCACTGGCATATTTGTAGGGATACAAAAATATCTACCATCTAACAAGATAAAACTTAAAATGTCTGGGATTCAGAAGTCAGCAGGCATGCAAAGAAGCAGATGAACGTGACCCATAATTAGAAGATTTAATCAATCATTTGAAACCAACGCAGAACTCACTCAGATGTTAGAAGAAAAGGACACGAAAGTGTCATTATAACTATATTCCATGTATTCAAAATGTTAAGCAGAGACATGGAAGATGCAAAAAAAAAAAAAAAAAAGCCTAAAAACGTCAAGATTCCAGGAATAAATCTAATGAAAGATGTACAAGATCGTGTCTATGCAACACTTTGCTGAAGGGAATTAAAGAAGACCTCAAAAAATGGAAGGATTGGAACACTCAATTTATTAGGATGTCAGAAGACAGGTAGTATTAAGAAAAGGAGGTTGTCATGAGAAGAAAGGAAGAGAATGTGGGGCAGATACGAGTTTGGTTTGATCGTAGGAAGCTGGGAGTGTTCCTGCCTGATTCCTAGCTTCTCTGAGGCAGGGGGCAGGGTTAACTGCTGGCGGCCAGGGGGTGGGTGGCAGAGTCCTGTCTGGAGAGTCAGGGAGGTTCAAGATGGTGGTTGCAGGGAATTGGGGAGGGAGTGGACCAGAGAACTGACGTAGATGATAGGTAGCATGGAGGTCCTTTTTGAAGCTGGCGATGACGAATCCATATTGATGTCAGTCTGTCGCATCGTATGACTTTTCTGTAGCCATGTTTGACTGCTCTCACCCAGGTGTGGAGAAAGGGAGTATCTGAGGTCATCTGGGCTGAGGGGTTTGCTCTCTGTATAGTAAAAGGATGCAAGAGAGTTTAGGGTAGCAGCAAGAACATCACTAAATGGTTTACTGATGGATCATGAAATCTAAGGTAGATTAGGAGGGAAGGGGAAGCCTAACAGACTGAGAGAAAATGGGGGCGGTCAGTGGACTGGATGTTCCGAAGAGGTTAGTATTGTTTATAGTGGGAGGAGTGAGACAAGTCAACTGATCTGAGAGGAGGTTGTGGTCAGAGAGTAGAAAGCTTGAATTCATGATTAGGGGTGGTAGAATTTGGGGATCCATAGTCGTGGAGATTAATATGTCAAGGGATTGAAAAGCCAGGTGTTGGCAGGGTCAACCAAGGGCTACTGGAGTCCCCCAGGAAGATGGTAGGACTTGGCGTGAGGAGGAAGGCTGGGAGCTGGGAGCCTAAGACTTCAGTCTAGGCGGCAAGTAGGAGACAACAGGGAAGAAGGGGAGAAGGTCACATAGCCTACTGGCACTGTCCTGAAAGGAGTAGGGTTTTTTGTTTATTTGATTTTTACAGCAGGATGAGGGAGTGTTGGTCTAGATGTGAAGAGGAACAGAAAAGCAAGGAGGCTGTCCACGCCACCTTGAGACCCCGAGGTAGGTGGGGTCTGGAAGGGCTACAAGGGAAGCAAAGCAGTAAGCTTGAGGATGACCCAGGTTTCCATCAAAGCAAGGAGAAGGGCGGGGGGGGATCCCTTTGAAAAGGTTGAGGATACAGGAGAATGTACCCTCTGGAGCAGCAATTCCAGAGTGAAGAGTGAGAGGGGGCTGAGTCAGTGATGGGGAAGTTCAGAGGACCTCAGGATGACGACGCACTGGGCAATGGGGACTGGGCCTTGGACATGTGCCTTGCGCTTTGCTTGGTGACTGCCGGCATCAGTGAAGAGAGCCGAGGCTTAGTGGTGGTGAGGTCTAACGATGGGGCAGGGTCCTCAGCTAACGGAGACCCTGGCTCACTTGGTCTGGGGCGATGTTGTCCAGCCCCTGTGGTCTGGGCTCACCTGGCCTGAGATGTGTGCCAGAAGCTTCAGTCTCTGCAGAGACAGCCTGGGGCTGCTGGTAACTCCAGCGGGTGTATCCACAGCCGAGGGTTGTGGCAGTGCTGCGGCTGGGATCCCTGAGCGCTGCCCCGCCTGCGGTGGCTCCTTTGGCCCAGGGGATTCCTACTTGCTGTGGTTATTGGTCTCCACATGTCGTAGTGGGAAGAGCTCAAGTTCAGAGGTCAGAGTCTTCTGGCGACCTGACTTCCATCAGTATACTTCAGTTCTCCAAGTCAGGGTCTTCTCGCCGCTAAAGTTGACGGCCCCATTGCCATGTAGTTTTTCTTTTCTTTTTTTTAAAAATAAGTTTATTTATTTATTTATTTTTGGCTGTGCTGGGTCTGTGGGCTCTAGAGCGCAGGCTCAGTAGCTGTGGTGCACGGGCTTAGTTGCTCTGAGGCATGTTGGATCTTCCCGGACCAGGGCTCGAACCCGTGTCCCCTGCATTGGCAGGCAGATTCTTAACCACTGAGCCACCAGGGAAGTCCCCATGTGGTTTCTCTTACAATGCTGTCCTGAGAACCAAGGAGAGAAATGGATGGGAAGGGACCTTGTAGACTGTGAAGACCTTTGCAAATGTGAGGTGTGGTCAGCATTGGCTGTTCCTGTGAACAAGGAATACGGCTGTTCCTGTGAATTTGAAAAGCCTTCTTGTTTGCAGTCTGAATATTCACGTGCCAGCTGTTGTCTCCAGGGCCCCGCCCTGGAGGACCTGGAGTGACACTTGACGACCTAACCTAATTTCTCTAAGTCTGATTGTCATAAGAGTTTGTTTTGGATTCAGGGATAAAATATTAATCCACTCAGAACTAGATCATTCCCTTGAAATTCTGCTTAAAATAAATCTTGGTTTAAGTTTTCTGCCAGCACCTTCAGAGCCTCCAAGCGTTTGGGGCTTTTCGGCTCCTGAGTCTGGGAGACTTTCACTGAATCTGAAGGATTCTAATCCAGTGGGTGATGACACGCCGCCTGCCCAGAGGTGTGCTGTTCCCAGAGGCCTACCTGTCCTTGAATCATATGCCGGTACTTACAGATAGGCTTACGGAGACATACGGAGGAACTCCAGGGCACTCCCTGTGTGCACGCCAGCACCTGCACCCTCTCCCCTCCGGCTCTCAGTCAAGTGTACTTGAGCATAATCTGTACCGAGCCGTGTGCCCTGGGAGAGCAGCGGAGGGCTGGCAGGTCAGAGAGGGCTCTCCTGAGGAAGCCGGACTCGGGTGGGGCGTTGAAGGAAGGGCGTTTGTAAGGATGTCAAGAAAGGAGGATGCATCCCAGACCCCAGAAGCGGCGAGGGGAGCAGGGCCTGGTGTGGCACGCACGTCAGGAGCCAGTGCGTTGGCCAGTGGGGCCGTCGTGGTGCTGTGTGCTGTCCGGGGGTCGTGAGGCAGAAGGAAGTGCCTGGTGACGGAGGCGGGGTTTTGTCTTTAGTTCATGGGAGCTGTGGAGGCGTTTGAGTGACAGGGTGATGGAGGCGGGCCGGGCCTGGAAGGTAAAGCTGTGCCTCTCTGGGCCGAGCAGAGTGAGGAGAGCTCTGGGGCTGGGGCTGTGGCAGAGGGAGCGGGGTGTGAGGGGGTGGGACTTCCGGCTGGGGTGGGAATGAAGGAGACCTCGTGGAAGATGGTCGAGGGTCAGCGTCTCTCAGATGAGGAGAGAGCTGCGGATTTGTCAGCTCTGGGGTATGGATCACGTGAGGGAATTTTTCTTTATTACTTATTGTTGTTAATGTGTCAGTTATATATAGATCTACGCCCGGCGCTGAGCTAGGTGCCTACATAAAGTTTATTTCATTCAATCTTCTCAGCGACTTTAGTTGCTGTGTCTTTTGCCTCAGTTTTACAGATGAGGGAAGCAATGTTCAGAGAGGGTTTGTTTTTCTCAAAGTCACACAGCTAGTAAGGAAGGAATTCCGGGTAAGCTAGGGATGAAATCTGGATCTGCTCGACTCCAGAGCCCAGGCTGCTTTCTCATCAGTTGGAAGCTCTTTCTGTGTGTGATGAGGGGGTGCCCCTGGGGGATCCCATCTATCCGACTGGCTCTGTGCTAATACATCCTGAGCTGTCCCATTTCATGCTCTGCCAGTTTCTTTCTCTTCCCCCAAATTAATTACTCAAAGTAAAGGGGAATCGTGGAATATGGAGACTTCAGAGAAATTGGGGTTTTTTACCTCTTAAAACTCTTGTGAACAAGTCCCCATCTATCTCAAGAGGTCCTCTGGGATTCTGTTACTGGGGGGGGGGAATCTCTCCAAGTCCCTGAGTCTCCCCTATAATAGGATGCTCTTCCCTTGTTCTCAAGTAAGTCTGATGGTTCAGAAAGGGCACTTCACCCATCCTGTCCTTCAAGGAGAAGCTCCTCAGAGGGAGGACCCCATCACCCTTAGTGCCTCTCTCCAGGTGGTCTGCCTTTGACGTGACCAGTGAGGGAGATTTGGGCTGGAATTCCTACAGGGATTGCTTTGAGGACTTCCCAGCTGGTGGGCTCTGTTGCAGCTTTTTCCATGGGCCAGTGTGGCTCATCTGTGGTCAGATCCCCCAGCTGCCCTTTGAATAGGTGGTGCAGCCCTTTGTCCATCTCAGGCTCTTTAACCAGGCCCTTAGCAGCGAACTGTTTTGGTGCAGAAGTAGGACAGGACCTGGGCTCGCTGGTCTCTTCCCACATGTTAACTTTGAATGGTTCTGCCACCCTCCCAAGTCAGACTTCAGATACACATTTTTCTCATTTTTCTTTAGAAACCAGAATCTGACAAGTCAGATGACTTCTTAAGGAGCAGTATTTGAAGCTGTCACGAGAAGATATGATAGAGTTGTCAGGGCTCACTTGATTGATACATTTCACTTGGAGAAAGTGATGTCAGGCAAGAGGCCCATGTTTTTGAAGAACACCTCTTAAAACATGTTTTTTAGAAAACAGATTGAAACAAGAAGTCTGTAACTTTTAGCATACAACCCGGATTCTTATCATTTGGGGAAGTGCCTTTGGTAGCCATGGAAACTAACTCTTCAAAGAAAGAACAGCTCTTCTGTCCTCAGACAAGGGGATGTGGTGAAAGGAAAGTGTATTTCATTCTAAGAGGCTTTTTCTCCATGGATGACTTCTTAGACTTGTCCAGGACTCTGACTGGCTTAGTTTTTGTTTTTTGCTTGTGACAACGATGGGTGCGGTTTTAGGTGATAGAAAGTTACAGGTACGTCCCATGCAGAGCCCACAATCATGTCTTTGACATGATCATCATTAACGTAAGGCCTGAGCCTATGAAACTATGTATTTAATTCAGCCTAATCTTATCGAGCAAATACTAATGACCAGGATTTGTGATAAGGAACCAACATACAAAGATAAGACAGACACAGCCCCTCTGTCACAGAGCTTACAGTCTGGCGTGTAAGAGGGAATATTAAATAACAAATTGCGTGGCAAATTGGAGAACTGTCTTTGTAGGCTGACCCAGCTGAGTGGGGTGGTATTTGGAAGAGTAGTGAGTTGAGCCTCATTTTGGGAACAGCCTGGAGCTGAAAGAGTTCTCCGTGCCTTGGAGAAAATGAGGGAACTTTAGGATGGCCGGAGCACAGGGTTCAAGCCAGGGGAATGGTCAGAAAGGACTGGGAGAGAGAAAAGAAGACTGGACAGATCAGGCATTTGTTCTCTCCGTCCATACCCCCCTTCCTCTGGGGCAGCATAAGTGCCACCCTGTCCCTGAGCTTTGGTGTGTTCAGGCTGCCCTGCTGTCGTTCACAGAAGATAACTCACCCTAGTTATTAAAAGCTAGGAAACACCTACTTTGAAAATGGTTCATCTTCCCAAAAGACGGCAACTCTTTTCTATATAAAGCATCTTCACAGACGTTCATGTCAATAAAAGAAGCGAAGGACATGAAAAGGGGAGGATTGCTTTGAGAAAATCTCTTAATATTCCCCAGCCGTCACAAACAGAAAAATTAGAAGGCACAGGGTCCCTTCACACAAGGATTCCCCATGGAGTTTGTTTCAGGAATGAGCTCCCAAAGAAGAGTCATGATGTAGTCAGGTGATGGGAAGTGTGACTGTTAAACATTTTTCTCGACCTGCTTGCTGTGTAAACAAGCGTCCTCCATTTGCTCTTGTCTCTGGCTCGCCGGTGGCCCCCCTTCACTTCTTGGTGGCCAGTGCCTAACTTCCGTTAAAAGAGCACTGTCGTCCATTAGCCCTCTTCCCCTCCGTGGGCGTTACCTGCAAGGGAGCAGATCTTATCGATGGGGTGCTGCAGTCCAAAGCCCTCCCCCCGATTCTGGCCTATTTATTTCATGCAGAGGGAACCCATTTTGGCTGCCCCTGGCTTTTCGTGGTTGAGGGAAAACTGGAACAAAGCCAATGATTTTGATGAACTTTGAACTAAACCAGTACCAAATATTTAAAATTTGTGTGTGTGTGAAGCGTCACACACTGTTGTTGATTTTTTTTTAAATAAAACACCCAGTTTCCTCAGACTCAGACTGAACTTACGTGCTTTCCAAAACACTAAATTTAAGCAAAAATGTTTTTGAACCAAACTGCTCTTTCATCCTGTTTTATTTCCTTTATGTCTGTGTAGGGGAAATAATTTAGGTCTAAAGAAGACTGGCCTCTGCTGATAAAAATCAGTGGCTTATTTCTTCCACTTCCCCCTCCTCTTAGCCTTTTTGTGGGGGGTTTGTTTTCTCTTTTGATGACTTTCTGAGTCTTTTCTGTAGAAGTCTGAGTCCTAATGATTCCGTTGGCCTTGTTCACTGGAGGTTTTGGGGCTTGTTTGTGTTTGTTTTCTCTGTGCGTGTGTGTATAAATTTCAAAGCACTTAGCGTGTCTAAATTTTATTTGTGTGGGTTTGGTTAAAATAAACAGTACTACAACCCAAGAAGAAGCTCCATCTCTAAATCAGCACGGTTTCCAGTGGCCCATTTATTTTATGGGGCATTTGAGAAATAACAGATTCCAGAGCAGACCGTGCGTCGTCCTTCTGCACTGGTGGCAGTCCCGTTTGACCTGCGCTGCCGTTTCAGGGCGATGGTTTGCTTCAGGCTAAGTGCTCTCTCTCCAGGAGTGTTGACTGAGCCAGGGCTCCCAGAGCTGGGGATGGCAGGGCCTGTAAACCCTGGTCAGTGTCAGGGTTCAGGGAGCTGTCTGCAGAGCGTGAGGCACATGCCTGGCTCCTGGGGCGGGGGAAGTTATGTAGGGGCTCCCGGGAGGGAGGCTGGCTGGTTTTGGGGAGTGAAGGTCAGCCTGTGGGGAGATGAGCAGAAAGGGTGCTGTCACCTTTCTCTAAGCCCGAGCTGGGGCTCTGGAAGAAAATCAGGATGCAAGGGTAAACGGTGCTTTCTGCCCTGCCCCTCCCTTCCTGGTCCTGACTAGTAAGTGTCCAGCCTACGCATCGGCTGAGCCAGGAGGCGGAGGGATCGGGAATCCTTTGAAAAGAGCCCTGGGTTTGGAGCCTGGTTCAGAGCCCTTTGTCCTGTTTACCCAGCATGTGACGTGGGAGCAGTAATGTCACCTTGTTGAATCTCGGTTTGGGCCTTTGTGAGACGGGAGTGAAAATCCTGGTCCTGCCTGTGCCTTAGGAGGCAGTGAGGCCTGTGGGCAGCGAATGTAATGACACTCTGAGGGCTCCAAACACACATCCCGATACCAAAGGGGTTCGCTCCGTTCCTGCCGGGGGAAGAGGGCCATGGCCTGACGCGCTCCCCTGCGGGAAACCAAGTCAGCCCGCAGCCGTGCAGACGCAGACCCTCTGGAGCTGCTGGAGGTTGGCCGGGGCCCACGGCCAACGTGCTCGTGGGTGAGAGGCTGCTCAGGGCGGTGAGGGCTCAGGCTGCGCCTGTCTCGGAGCTTCCGCTTGTCCTCTTCTTTGTGTCGCTCCATCTGTGTGAGCCCCGTGGAGGCAGGGAGGGAGCCGGGGGCAGCACCGTTGCTCTGCAGGCAGCACCCCTTGTGACCCTTTCTTCTGAATGCTCTCAGCCCTTCTGCTTCTCGGCTGCCAGCACTAAGAGAGGGCTCCAGGCTGCTGCCCAGGGACAGGAACAGAAAATGAGTAAGGGACCACTTCACAGCAGTTGGGTGTCCTGCATTCCTCTGAGCCACTGAGGAGCCTGGGGAGACTTGAGTTACTGCTACGGTCAAACGCAGCGCAGGGCAAGTGCTGTCCTGAGGGGGGACAGGGTGATGAGGTGTGGCCTGGGGAAGACAGACGGCAAGGTCTTCACCACGTCCTGTGCGCCAGTTTCTCCACCGAGGGCTTAGTCCTTCTACCAAAGGTCCCTGTTGTACCCCTCGAGGGACTTGCTGCTTCCAAGGCTCCCAGTTCCCATTTTTGGTGGACTTGGACTATTAGAAATTTTTTCCTTCTGTTGTGCTGAAAGCAATCTTCTGAAACGTCCATCTACTTCCTGGGGCACACAGCAGGTCTGCTTCCTCTTTTCCATGGCAGCCCTTTCAGAGGTTGAGGACCAGGGACGTGGCTCTTCTGTGACATCTCTTTTCCATCTGACCTCCTGTTTGCCCTTCCTCTGCCCCCTGCCCACCCTGCCTTCTTTCCTGAACATTCAGGCAGGTAATGTTCACCTGGTAGGTGGTGTATCACCTGGCCCTGCAGGAAGGTCCATATTAGCTGAGAAGACAATGGTGGATGTGCCAGACCTAGGGGACCACGTGGAAAGGGTGGAGGTGAAAATGACTAGACTGTATAGTGGAGGGTGGTTGGAGGGGCAACAGTGTCAGGCTTCATAGTTGCTTTTCCAAATGGTGTAAGAAAGTTGGGAATTGTATCAGGACTCTGTTATTTTTTTACTCGCATTTTTATTGATGTTAAATCTAGTCCATCACCCAGGGTTTACCGAATACCTTCTGACCTCCTCTCCAGATTTTCTCCTTACATGATCTCATCTTCACACATCACTCCTAGAAAACAAAGCTGATGGTGACTCTCTCTTATCAAACTACTCTTGGCTCCCCATTGCCTACAGGGAAGCACGTCCCTTAGTTTGGGATTTAAGGCCCTTCCTGGACTGACTATAAGCTGATTTTTTTTTTAATCCTTATCCATTCCTATGTTTACTCTCTTCCTCCTCGGCCTCCTGTGTGCCATGTGGAGGTCCTTAGGAGGGTGGATTTAGGAGCTGGATGGGCTTGTGTGACCAACTTCCCTGACCTCAGTTTCTGTGTAATGAGGGTGATGCCATCCTTGCCTCACCGTTCACACTCTCCAGTGAGGATGACGTGTAAGGAATTGTGCTGGGCTCTGTTGAGGACACCGCTGAGGAGGCTGCAGGGAGAAGGCACGCGTGCAGATCCATGACTGGTGTCAATGAGGAGAGCGCTCTGGTGACTCCAAGGAGGGCAGAGCTCTTTGGCTGGGGTAGCCAGGGAAAGCTGGGTCTCGACAGGTGAGCTGGAATTGAAAGACGGGAGAAGGCTGCTCAGGTGGACAGAGTTCTGTGGACGAAGGCTCACAGGGTTGGCGAAGCAAAGAGGAGTATAGCCAAAGCGCAAGGTGTGCATTTCTGAGAAGGGGAGGTAAGGCTGGAATAGCAGGTCGGGGAAGGCTGGAAGACCTTGAGTGCCAGGCCAGGGTGTTTGACCTTGATTCCTGAGGGCAGCGGTGAGGAGCCCTGAGGCATTCTGAGCAGGACGACACCATGGGGGAGTCCAGGTGCGCAGTGCTGGTGACCAGCCGAGAGGGAGGCAGGCCCTGAGGAAATGCTCCAGCTACAGCCCCTCCAGCTGCCTCGATGGGTGAGGTGTGTGCAGACTGGCCAGCGTGAGACCCTGGGGAGTTGTCAGGTCCAGCTGGCAGGGAGATTCCTCCCTGAGAAATCGTTCCTTACAGGACATAGACCTGGAGGGAATCTAACAACCTGAGACAGAAACTCTACCCCGTAAGCCTGGAAGTCACTAGGGGAAATGGCAGGCTGGTGGTAGGCTGTTCCTGATGCTATCCACAGGCTCAGACGCATTCGTTTCAGGCTTCAGGCCAATCCCAGGAACCGTGGGCTTTCTGTCCTGGTGCTTTCTGGCCTCTTTAAGGAGTAGGGCTCGTTTTGTTGTGCGTTATGTCTTTTTGTAGCTCGTCTCCTGTGTGCCTGCTTGAAGAGGGGCTCTCTCGGAGGAGAGAGATGTGGAAAGAAAGAAATGGACAGCATTGTCCATTCCCACAAGGAGCCTGCAGTCTACCTGGCAAGCGGAAATGAATGTAAAACAACATAAGTTTGCATTTGATTAGAGCGGTTACGTTTTCCAAACACTTTAACAAATTTTTTATTTGGAAGTAATTTCAAATATACAGAAAAGTTGCAAGAATAAGAATATCTTAGTAAGCAATCCAGGTACCCTTTACTCCAATTCACTTAATATTCTATAAATATTTTATCTTGTTTGCTTTTTAATCTGTCTATAGGGGGTGTGGACTGGTTTGTTAAAATATTTTAAAATTCCTTACTGGTTTTAGTTATTCGGGGGCTCACATTATCCCAGATTTGGCCCGTGAGGTGCTTCTCATGCCCCCATCATGTTTGTTTTGTTTTGTTTTGTTTTTTAAGCACTTTCTTACTCTCTTAGTCCTGTGTCTACCCTGCCCCAGCCCTGGAATCAGCCATTTCTCCAAAGACTACTGGTCCTTTTAATGGGAAATGGTAATAGAGACTGAGATCTGGGTGCCAGGTGTGCTCCTGACTACTGGGTCTGGGGGCATCTTTGTTTCTAGATCTTTCCAACAGAGCTAGGAGGTATATGCATTTACATACACGTACCTGCCTTTATACATGTAGTCATATGCATACATCTTTAGAAATCATGAGTTCACATCAGTATCCCAGTTGCAGTCCATCCCCAGAGGGCTCTTTCTAATGGTCCCCTTCCCGTCTTTCTATATCCGTCCTTCCACAGGGAGAACACTGGCTCCCAACTGCATTTACGCATTAACTCATTTGTGAAATCCTGTAATACGTCTAAAATAGTTTCAGCACCGTTTCATCCCTATCACTACAAAAAACCAAACTGACTAAAAAGAGTTGAGCATTTGTCTGTGGTTCTGCCCTTACCCCAGTCCTGTCCAGGATGGAGAGGATGCAGTCAAATGTTCATGAACTACTTGAACTAGTTTTGTCTTTCTCCTTCAGGGTGGTTATGGTATTCATTTGAAGTACAGTCAGATTCATTTGTTTCAGTTCACTTCCACTTTAGGGGTATTTTCCCTCCTTCCTGTCCCTGTTGATTTAATTAAAATTTTAATGTGTAAAACGTTAACATGATTCTAAAAGTCAAAATTATAGAAAAAGTGTCACTCCTACTTCATCCCCTCTGCTCCCTTTGTCCTCATCCTTTATTTTGTGCTTTATCTTTCAGACACATCCTACAGTAGTGTTTGTTTCCTTATTTCCTCTTCTTTTGCGTCCAAAGGGTAGCACAATATATGCGCTTTTTTGTCCAAGCACTTCTTAAAATCTTTTTTCTTGTTTTTTCCCCTTCTGATCTGGAACAGGTAGGCTTCTATCACATGTGGGTTGTCAGATTTCTAAGTCACTTGTGAAAGTCTGCCTATTTCTACCAATAGCTTTGTTACATTAACTTTTATAATAGTGACTTATTTAATCCCTTAGTAATAGGCTTCTAGAATGATAAATTCTTAAGTGAAATGGAAAACTGTTTTTTTCATCGTCCACTGAGGTTGATAAAGATTCAGTGGACTCAGGTGAGATTTCCTGGGATGCAAGGTTTGTTGTGATGGGAATGACTTGTTTTCCACTGAGCAGATAGTGGTACAGGGTTGATGGCGCACTTGCTGGCTTATCAGGGTCGCGCTGAGCCCACTTTGATCCCATGTGTCCTTTTGTGCTTCCCTCTATTCCACTGGCGTCATGCAGCTTAGAGACCATTCAGAGCGGTTTGCAATTTTTCTCCTTTTGGTACTTGAGAAACCTCCTCCAATTGCCTTTTATTCTTCCCAGATTCAACAACTAAATGTTATACATTTGAACTTCACAACTGTGCAGTGCTTTGTGATGTTCACAATAGCATCTTATTGAATGTCTGACTTAATCCCTGTGAGACAGGAGAACAGGTAGCATGTCTGTTTTGCAGGTGAAGAAACTGAAGCTCAGAAAAGGAAAGTGACAGAGTGGGGACTAGAGTCCAGGTCTTCTGACTTAGAGCCCAGAGTGGTCTGGGAGGACCGATGGGACAGCTTAGTTTATCACAAAGAGCCCACCTCCCTTCACTTCCGCCGTGTCTCAGAGCCAGCAGAAGGAGATGTATGCCTTGTCAATCTCAGTTCTGTCCAAATCAGTAAATGTTACGCACCTGCTAAGTATTAGGCCATTCAGAACTGTCTAAAATCAGTTCAGAGCGTTTATGTTAACAGTTTTGTTACATGAACAGTTATAATAGTGATTACTATTTAAAATAAATGGGCTACAAGCCAGGACTTTGCAGCGTTTTTTTGTTTTAAACATTTAAAAAAATTATTTCTTTGGCTGCATCGGGTCTTAGTTGTGACACGTGGGATCTTTCATTGTGGCATGTGGGCTCTTCGTTGCAGCGTGTGGGCTCCAGAGCATGCGGGCTCAGTAGTTGCGGTGTGCAGGCTCTCTAGCTGTTCACTTGGGCTCTAGAGTGCATGGGCTTAGTTGCCCTGTGGCATGTGGGATCTCAGTTCCCTGACCAGGGATCGAACCCACATCCGCTGCACTGGAAGGCAGATTCCTAACCACTGAACCACCAGGGAAGTCCCATCGGCAGTGTTTTGTATTCTCAGAAATTTTAGTCACAGTAGGATTTTACCTATGCACGCTTTGCTGTGTCCCAACAACCAAGAATGTGCAACAGTGATGCAGCTTTTTAGAGAGAGGGGTTTTGGATTTCTAATGTAAAAAAACTTAATGAAATATGATATTAAAGCAAAATCCCCTGTGAAACTTAAGGGTGACTCTCTTGCTATCGTAGTAATTTTCTTTTTCAAGAACTCAGATGATATATGTAGCCAAAATAAGAATACCCTGCTTGTATATAATCATGTGAATTGAATACTCTCAGTTCAGAGTCAAAATATGCAGAAAGATTTGTGCTGGGATACTTTTGGTAAACAATAGAATTGAAGGCCCACAGACTTGGTCTTTATAGTGTATTTAAGAGAATAGATTACATGATGCATTTTCATATTGACACGTGACACTCCAAGGCCTCCACTTGTTCAAGAATGAGATTCTGGTTCAGGTGTGATATTTTCAAAGCTCAGATTCATTTGGTGGACCTACCCCGGACTGAGTTATGCGTGGCCGGTATCTCAGGAAGCCAAGGCTGAGAAGCCCCACGTCATTCTCGGTGTGGTTTGCGTGAGCAGCAAGATGCTGCCTGCAAAGGCCTTTCTGTTTCGAGAGGGAAGGTGTTCTCCCCAGGAGGAAGGGTCCTGGGCTGAGAGTGCAGGAAGCTCCTCTGGTCCTTGATGGGCTTCGGCTCCCCACGCGAACTCCCTGGAGTCAGCTCCCCCGCGAGCCGGGCTCAGGATGCCCCACAGCCTCGCCGCCTCCTCACTTGCCAGTGGGTGAAGGTGGGACAGACCAGCCCTAACAGAGCCAAGGACAGATCCCAGGGCATCTGAAAACTGGGTGATGTGGTCGAAGGGCGATGAGGTTGTCCTTTCTCACGGGGCCGGGGGAGAGGGTGGCAGCTTGGTGAGGATTCTGGTTTCTTACCGGAAGCATTAGTGTCACTGGGTGTTCAAGTGTCGGTTCAGCCCATCGACAGTCCGGAGTTGGGGGGTGGGGAGAGATAGTAGAGGTTGGCTTTTTAGGTAAGCAGGTCACCTCCCCTTCGTCGCTTGGCTTGGGCTGGGTTGGGTTAATGAGGTCCCTGCAAGGGAGATGTGCTGGCTTTGGGCTGGAAGGAAGGCAGACGTAGAGTCCGTCCGCGTTCAGGGGTCTGTGTGCAGAAGCTGCACTGCCTGTCATCTCATCTGCTTTCTTAGCTGCTTTTTAATCATACTTCCTAAATCCATAACACACACAACTTGGCTCCTTTAACAGTTCACGGTTGGAAACGCAGATGGTTCCTTGTATATGAGAATTGGGTAATCATCCACCTGACCTCCTGACTTGCCTGAGCAAGTGTGGGATTCTGTATATACGCAGAGATCCAGGCTTGCAGACGGGAAAGGTAGAGTAAACAACGAACAGTTGGGAACGTTTCCATGTCTGCCAGAGCCTTTCCAGGGCAGGTGTTCCCATAAATGGGCAACAAATCATACTGCCTTTTCCCCTTCTATAGGGAGCACTTCTGGGGAAAAGATCGTGGCGAGAAGCGAGGGTTAAGAAAGATAGCAGTGCTTCGTGGGTGCTCCATTTCTTGTCTGGGAAGGGGGAACGGGGCTGTGAGATGGGTCTGCTATGACCCTGTCCACCACTCTGGCCAGAACTGCAGCGGGTGGGGAGCTGGGGTCTCAGGACTCCTGGTTTGGACAAAGGGGCCAATACACGTTAGGAACACTGAGTGTTCCCTCCAAGTATGGAAGAAGCCCTCTGTGACCACAGCTTGGCCCTCGTGAATCCTTTCTCTCTCGAGCGTGATGCCGGCTATCTGAGGAGACTCTGGGGAGGTGGGGCATCTCTGAGTCCAGGCCCCTGGTGGGGGGTCACGGGCAGCTCGTGGTGTTTGGGGACTCGGCTTGTTGGGAGCACAGAGCTCCTGAAGGGAGTTCGTTTTCTGAGGGACGGTGCATGTGCGTTGGTGTGGTCTCTGCAACTCTGACCCCCACAGTCTTGCTTGGGAAGGCACTGTCGTGTGTCCTGTCCACGTGTGTGGCCCCCGTTGCTGTGCTCGTGTGGCTGTACTCGGTGCCGTGTGTCCTGCTGCAACACTGCTGTGCAGCAGGGCAGACGGCTCTCGGCAAGGGTACCCGGCGACGTCCTGACCTGTGCCTGTTCTCTTTGCCTCCCCCAGAGAATTCTCCAAGGAAAGGGAGAAGGCGAAAGCACGGGGAGACTTCCAGAAGCTGCGGGAGAAGCAGCAGCTGGAAGAGGATCTCAAGGGCTACTTGGATTGGATCACCCAAGCAGAAGATATTGATCCCGAGAACGAAGAAGAAGGAGGAGAGGAAAGCAAACGAAATAGTAGGTGGCGCCCCTCCTGCTCGGGACCAGACAGAGCCTGTGTGCCCTTCAGATGCCCGCCCACGCAGGTGTCTCTCCCTCTGACCTGGTCTGAGGCTGAGGCCTCCTCCCGGCCCTCCGGTTCCCTGACCTGCACATCAGCGAGAGCTGTGCGTTTACACCGACTCTGGATTTCTGCCTGGGGTGTGGGCTTTAGATGCGTATCTCGTCTTGTGGCTTTGTGGTCGGGGCGGGTCAGCCGGATGTGCCGTGTGCCCCTCTGGAATGGAGTAAGCACCTTCTCTGTGGCAGGGGTGCAGTAAGACACCCTTGCGCCAGAGGAGATGAAGTTGTGCTTCCTCAATTCAGAGCGAGTTATTGGAAGGGGCCTTGAAGAGCAGGGCGCCTTCGTCCCTTCTGCTCCTTGCAGTGGCCCCCACCTGCACCAGCTGGGGGACACCACACGCTTAGCCCATCACCGGCCAGGAAGACAGCAATTCACTGTTTAGGGCGGTGTGAGGAGGCGTGTGAGTCAGCGGGGCCGCTCCAGAGCCCGTCCAGCTGGTACCCCACACGGGGACGCCGGGCATTGCTCGGTCCAGCACTGGAGTTCACTGTCATTGTCAACCACAGCCTGTCTTTCATCGTGTGCTCTTCTTGCTCTTACTCTTCCTGAGGCCACCTGTGCCTCAGGTAAAAGTGGAAATCGAAGTCCGGCGGTGGAGTCGACTAAGGTGTTGGTGATGTGTTGCAGATCTAGACTAGTTGATAGTAAAGACCGAGGGCGCTGGTCCACTGAGAGGCCTGGGGACGCAGGTTAGGCCCCGCCCCGTGGAAGATGGCTGGGTAGGCCCCCCCGGAGCGGAGCCCCTCCAACTTCATGCAGTCAGCCCCTCGTTCAGCAAGGCTGGGTGCGGGATGCCGGGCGGACCCGTGACGGGGGAGGACATGGTTTGCTCCTCCTGGGGAGGGCGGGCCCGCACACAGGTGAATGCGGCACGAGGAGACGGAGATGCGGGTCCGGCGAGGAGGCAGGCAGTGTGCCCAGAGGAGGAAGGGATGGCCTAGGGGTCTACGGCATAGCTGTGGGCTCGCGGGACCTGGGCCTTGAAGGACAAATGGACCTGAGATGTGTCAGGAAAAGCAATCTGAGTCGAGGCAGTGGCATGAGAAGGACGTGGAGGTGGGCAGACAAAGGCTCGGGGAGGCCGTGATGGGCTCTTCCTTCAGCTGGAGACCCGAGGGTGTGCAGGTGAGGGTGGGACGAAGCAGGGAGGGTGGCCGAGTGGAAGCTGAGGCTGAGCCCCAGGGTGGAGGGGATTCTTGAGCAAGACGGCCTTCGCGATTCTCCAAGCCTGGGACTCTGAGTCTGTGCTTCCGTGGAGAGGATTTCCTGTCATCAGGGATGCGCACTTGACTCAGTCCTGTATGCTAATGGCGGGGGAGGCCGGTGCACGCAGGCCCCCTGCTTCCCAGGCTGCACGACTGCCTCCTCAAGGAAAGCCTGGGGGTTGCCCCCTGAGGCCGAGGGAACTGGGGAGATCTCTAGACTAGGTTTGTCGACTATGGGATGAGAGTTTCTAAGTGGACGTTCATGGGAGTTCCACACCCGTGACGTGACCGCTTTGTGATGAGGTGTAAGGAGTGTCTGCATGTCTTCGGCGCAGCTCTGTCTGGGGCGTTCACACCAGAATCCCATGACCTTCGCAGAGCTTCTGCCCCTACAGCATGGCCAGCACAAGCCTGCAGCTCAGGGCTGCCTGCCCCCCTCTTTCCCTCTTTGTTCCCAAGCTGCAGTGTTGACGCTGCCCTGCAGAGGACCACCAGCCCCCTGCCCTGCTCTCCTAAGCCCAGCCCGTCACCTGTTCTGTGTAAACGGGCAAAGGTCTTGTCCTCTCTCTGGAGCAGAGCACCTTGCCCAGCCAGCGTAGGTGTGTCCTGTAGGGGCCGAGCAGGGCCCTCTTTTGTAGGTGGATGTCCTTTTGTCTCCTCATTGCTCCACCTCTAGAAACAGACAGGGGTCTACCTTAGCAGAGCCAACATCTGTTGTGCTAGATGTTTCTATGGCCCGTGATTTGAGGAGTAGGGGTTTTTGCTGGACTTGAGCCATTGTCTCCCAGTCATCCTGAGGGTCCACTCTTGTGTCCTAGCCCGTTTGCTGTGTTCTGCCACTGCCTGTAAGGGAACGTCTAATGGCAAAATCAGTGCCTCTACCTTTGGAGACCTTGCTGTGGTACCTTAGTATGAGACAGAGGGGAGAAACTGGCATCTTAACCCAGGGCCTGCTGTCCGCTGTGGGAGCCCAGAAGGACACGGGGGTGCGGGCTGTGGGGGAAGCAGGGAAGGCCCCGCGGAGAGGCCGTGTCCCTGCTGCGCTCTGAGGGATGAACAGCCTTTGGCTATGGAAGGTTGGCGGGGGAGTGCTTTTTAGGCTGAGGAAATGGCATAAGCAAGGTGCAGAGGTACACATGTTCAAAACCCTTAAGTGCATTGCTTAGTAGAGTAATCAAGGAAAGAAATAAAGCCCCCTTAAAAGTTGCAGAGCCTCAGAATTCACTGTGCAACTGGTGCTCCAATGCCCAGAAAGCTACGCCGTGTCTCAGGGACGTCAGCATCATGGCTTCTGCTCTGCGCAGTGATGTCCAAGTGAACGTGCAGGACCAGCTCGGTGCTTGGTCCAGAAAGGCACCTCCTTCCAGCGCCCCCTGGCTTTTCATCGGCTCCTTTGCCAGGTGCCGGGGTGTCCTGTGGAGCGAGGCTTACAGTATTTCCCCAGTTGTCAGAGTCCCAGAGCCTTGACGGATGACGGTTGGAAATGAAGACGTAAATCCCAGGCTGTGGGAACCGTGTTGAGGTTTAACTGATTTGAGAAGAGACCCCAAGCCTCCTCCCAAGGAGCACCTTCCCTGCAGCCCAGACCTTCTGGAGGAGCAGTGCTGTCAGGGTTTCCCTGGGGCCTCCCGTGGCCGCCAACCGTTTCCTCCTTGCCACAGCCAGAAACACAGGGGAGAATGGCTCACCTCGGCCCACGTGGTCCTCCTCGCCAGCGAACAGTGGCTGACTTACCACCTGCACACACCAGGTCTGGTCTCTGTTACCTGTTGGCAGGCAGTGAAGTGTGGGCATTGCCACTGTCCTCCCCGAGTGTGTGAGACTCACCCCCGACCCCAGCCCTGCCCTGCATTCTCTCTGGAAAACGGGTGGGGCACTCGCTCGGGCTCCTGACTGTGTCCACACTGTCTCAGGATGCTAACTCCATCGACTGTCCTTTTCAGTTGGGTCATGGATGCGTTGGGACAGTTTCTTCCCAGACATTCAGGAATTAACTGACAGTGTGAGAAGAAGCCTCCCTGATGGCTGAGGCTCAGCCTAGACCAAGGGGACTCTTGGAAGCCATTAATAACAGCAGGTGTCTTAAGCCCAACGAAGGCAGGGGCGGGGCCAGGAGGCACGTTGATGTCCCTTCTCTGGAGTTGGCTGCAGCTGAGTTTGGTGACTTGGAATTTGGACTGGAGTATTAGGCACATCACCGAACATCTCTGAGCCCCAGTTTCCTTGCCTGCAGGAAGGGGCAAAAGCTATTTGCTCACAGAGTTGTCATGAGGGTTAAATGTTCGATAACTGGTGAGAGTCGTCATAGCTGTCACAGTACTTGCTGCTGCTGTTGTCATTAAACTCCAAGAAAACTTGACCTAAACAGAATTCTTTTTGGAGAAGTACTAGACCTCTACTCAACCTGAGGATGAGGACCCCTTTTCGGATCATCCCTGTACTTTCATATTGAAGAACTATAAGGTTCTCAAGTGTTGACGGAAAACAAATCTGTTGACTCGGTCACTTTCGAGATATGGTAGCACAGCCTTCTGGCCTTTGAAGTCCATTTCTAGTTTGGTGATGCTTGGTGTCAGAGAACAGATGTCAAATCAGGTGCTTGGAGGGGCACTCACATTATCTTTTCTCTCTGATCTACTGTCTGCATCTGTGGTACCCAACTCTGGCTGTATTGGGTTGGCCAAAAGGTTCATTCGGTTTTTTCTGTAAGATGGCTCTGGTAGCACTTAGTTGTCTTCAACTTCATTCAAAACCATTTTGTTAGACTGTATGTGACCGCTGTCATATCAGTGTGCATTTAAAAAAAGACATCAAAATTGGTGAGTTTTTGTGTAGCCATTTTAATATTGAAGATGGAAGAGAAAAGCAACATTTTCGGCATATCATGCTTTATTATTTCAAGAAAGGTAAAAATGCAACCGAAATGCAAAAAAAAGATTTGTGCAGTGTATGGAGAAGGCGCTGTGACCGATCGAACGTGTCAAAAGTGGTCTGCGAAGTTTCACGCTGGAGATTTCCTGCTAGACGATGCTCCACGGTCAGGTAGACCATGAGGTTGAAGTTGGTAGTGATCAAATCGAGACATTAATTGAGAACGATCAATGTTATACCACGTGGGAGATAGCCAACATACTCGAAATATCCGAATCAAACGTTGAAAATCATCGGCACCAGCTGGTATGTTAATTGCTCTGATGTTTGGGTTCCACATAAGTTAAATGAAAAAAGGCTTCTTGACCGTATTTCCACATGCGATTCTCTACTTAAACGTAATGAAAATGTTCTGTTTTTAAAACAAATTGTGATGGGCGATGAAAAGTGGATACTGTACAATAATGTGGAACAGAAGAGATCATGGGGCAAGGGAAATGAACCACCACCAACCACACCAAAGGCCGGTCTTCATCCAAAGAAGGCGATGTTGTGTATATGGTGGGATCGGAAGGGAGTCCTCTGTTATGAGCCCTTTCTGGAAAACCAAACGGTTAATTCCAACAAGTACTGCTCCGAATTAGACCAACTGAAAGCAGCACTTGACGAAAAGCGTCCAGAATTAATCAACATAAAACGCATAATCTTCCATCAGGATAATGCAAGACCACGTGTTTCTTTGATGACCAGGCAAAAACTGTTACAGCTTGGCTGGGAAGTTCTGATTCACCCACCGTATTCAGCAGACATTGCACCTTTGGATTTCCGTTCATTTAGGTCTTTACAAAATTCTCTTAATGGATAAATTTCCAGTTCCCTGGAAGACTGTTAAAAGGCACCTGGAACAGTTTTTTGTTCAAAAAGATAAAAAGTTTTGGGAAGATGGAATTATGAAGTTGCCTGAAAAATGGCAGAAGGTAGTGGAACAAAAGGCTGAATACATTGTTCAATCAAGTTCTTGGTGAAAATGAAAAATGTGTCTTTTATTTTTGCTTAAAAACCAAAGGCACTTTTTGGCCAACCCAATACGTGACAGTCACCTGGGGAGTGAGGATGCATCCTGGTGCCGTGCCCCACCCCACACTGATTCACTGGTCTGTGGTGGCACCCACACATGGCTCCCTGGAGGTTCCAGTGTGACACCAGCGTTGGGGACTCCTGAATGCCAGCACGCTGAATATCACACTTGGAAGAAGACAGAAGGAGAGACATTCCTTCCTTTATGCCTGTCTGGTAGCTACGGTGACAGGTAGCTCTGGCTTTGTGCGTCCACAGATTACGTACAACGCCATTTCCCTAAATTTCCTGATAGAAAGCTGGTGTTACACAATTAACTGAATGGGCAAGATTCCCTTGGAAGTTAGTTCCTCAGCTTTTGGGAAATTTTCAAGGATAATTTATTTAACTTTTTGCTGAGCTTCAAGTTTCTTAAGAGGCTCTGCCGAATCTCAAAGTGATGTTTTTAGACGTATGCAGCTGCTTCTGAGTTAACAATGGAGTTTTGCTGGGACCATTAAAATCTGAAAGCCTGAAATTCTATTTTAAACTCTTCTCATTGTCAGCGATTAGTTTTTTTTAAAAAGTAGCATTAAAAATAATGTAATCCTTTTCAAGGAAGCTCATTCTAAGATTCTGGCCAGAAAAGCAAGGCATTTTACTGTGGGAACTGTGAATGATCAATAATCCCTGTAAGTGGGAGTATTTGATGCCCAAAGAAAGAGAGGGGAGGAGACCTGAAACTCCAACTCTGACCACTGGGGAGAGCCTGTGTCTTCTGTTCATCAGATCAGCTGTCCTGGAGGCTGTGAGCATTGTTCCTGCCCGCCTCGCGCTGGGAAGCTGCCCCCTCAGTGTACAAGGTTGTCATAGCTGGCACCCCCCTGCTGCACATGCCACCTTGATGCCTTTGACTGCAATGTTTGATTTGCGGGGTGGGCAGAAAACCAGAGATGCCGTAGCTGTTTGCAAGCACAAGGCGTGGGGATTTATTGGTCCTGTTTGAAAGGTTGTGTCTTCAAATTTTGATTTCTAAAACTGCTTTCCGCACAGTCAGACCACCTCAGGGTGCAAGTTCAAAATGGGAAACATTCAAGTAAAAGGTGTAAAGCAAACAGCAGCAGTTAGAGCTGCATATGGTAAACATGCATCCAGGACAGCCGCCCTCTCTGGAGAGGGCCCGGTGCTGGAGTTACGGGAGACACCCGCTCCCCTGGGCGGTACTGGGAGCCGTCGTCTGCCCGGGGCTGGCCTCACAGGAGCTGGTGGGAGCCGGACCTGGGGATGGTTGCCCCACCATGATAAGGAAGGCGGGCACTCCAGCCAGGTTTGTGGAGTCCCGACTCAGGGTGGTGTTTGTTTTTAATATACTTTGATTACATAAGCAATGTTTGCCCACTGTAAGGAATTCATATAATATCAAAGTTTAGAAAATAAGACCATTCTCTCATCCCTCTTCTTAGAGGGAAGCAGGTGTGGCAACGGGGGCCTGTTCTTTCCGGCCTCATCTGTGCACGCGAGAACCTGCATTTGCACAGACAGCACGCTCACTGGTCCCCACCGTTAGATCGCCCAGCACAAATGGTCCTGTAACTTGCCCCTTTCACTGAACCGTGTGCCGTAGACATCTTTCTGTGTTTTTTTAGACAACATTTTGGCTATTTTCAATAAGTGGCAGTTTAAATCTGCCGCAGTGGACTGGGTAATCTATAGGGCACGTGGAGGCTGCAGCAGTTGTCAGAGTTGGAGTTTTATGCTTGTTTGTGTGATTGTCTGGTTGCTCTCTTCCTGTGCCACGAGACTGGGAGCTCCGTGGGGGCAGGAATGGGGTCTGCTTCTATTCTGCACGGGGTGGCTGGCCCCTGGCACAGTCTTTGTCACACGTACAAGCTCGCAGTGGTTACCTGTTGAGTGAAATAGCACCAGATAATCTCTGTCACAGGCTTCCTCTGTGCCAGACACTACTCTAAAGGCAGTGGGTACGTGAGTCTGTTACTCCTCACACAGCTCTGAGACCAATAACTTGACAGAGGAGGAAGACGAGTAAGCAGCCTCCCAGGGCCGCATGCCTGCTAAGTGGCAGAGCTGGGATTCCAGCCAAGGTTTTGCCACAGTCTGCCTGTTCGCCGCCACTCATCCCCCCAAATGCAGCAGTTGGGCGACCACCCGTGCCCTTCGTCCCATGGGAGCGATTACCAGGAAGGGTTTTGCTGGGGCCCAGAGGAGGCCCGTTTCAGAAATGGACGTGTTATGCCGAGCGGTACCACTTCCCGTTCCCACCAGCCGTGCGTGCAAGTTTCCCCCGCGCCCTTGCCCACCCACCATTCCTTTCGCTGCCCTTGCACTGCCCAGGGGCGTGTGGCCTCAACACCAGAGTGGCCGTTGTATCACAGAGCTGCGTGGGGCTGGAGACCCTAGAATCATTTTCTTGTGCCCCAGTGGCCACAGGGGAGTTGTCATGGTTGACTACGCCCCGCCCATGCTTGTATCGCTGTATTTCACCATATTTACAATTCACCTCTTAGAACAACTCTGTGAAGTGCAGGGCCAACTGTTATTAGCCTGTTACAAGTGAAGAAACTAAGGTTTCACCTTCGTACCACCATCAGGTACCACGTCCCCAGTCGTTCAGCCAGTAAGTGGCAGGGCTGGGATTAGACCTGGTCTGTCCAGGTCCAGAGACCACCACTTGAACCCCTAGTGTCCTGCCTCATATAGTGATGCTGGCTGGACTCACAGAGCCAGTCAGCACCCAAGACTCCTGCTGAAGTGCCCTCTCCCTAACGCCCTTCTTACAGGGGAAGCCAGACCTTGGGAACCTTTGTCCAGAGTGGGTTAGTTGGTTGTTTATTTAGGACAGGTTTTCGAAGACCGGCGTTATGTATACTAGCTACAGAAGGTGCACGTCCGCTCTCCCCGTCAGACCCTGAACTATGGGTTTCTCCGTGCAAGGGGGGTAGTTTTGGGGTTTGTGTATCAGAGCCCGTGGATGGGACCACCTCTGGCGTCCTCGGGCCTGCTGGCATCGCTGTTGCTGCTCTCTACTGAAGCATAATGGAATTGCCTGTGTTCCACCCAAGGGGTCACATTGGCCGACCTGCTAAATGAGGATAAGAAGAAAAGGAGGTTTTGCGGCTTTCGCCAACACAGGGCTAAAGATCACGGTAAAATGCTGAGATTGAACTTTCTCTTTGGGAGACTCTTCTCCCCAGACTTCTGATGCCTTTTCCTTACACGCGGGCATGGTGTGAGGTGCATGTGCTGTGTGCTGTGTTTGTAAGATGCCTATGTTTTCATTTGATTTCTTTGAAACTTGGCTGTGTTGTTTTCCTCTTGTCTTTCCCCCAGATGTGTGACTTAGCCAACATAGCATTGCAGTTTCCTCTGTTTGAACTGTACCTTTTAAAGAAGCAGCTGAACCAACTCAGAAAATTTATTTAATTCCGCACGAATATTCTTAGACTGGAAGACAGACTTTTTAAACACTTTCCCCCAAATGATGCTTTTTAATCTAAACTGTTTGGAAATTCCAATGGTGTTATTTGATTGATTTTTTTCTTTTCCAGGTTACATGTTTCACATGGCCTCTGGGTCTTCCAATCTCTGGCTGGTTTGCCCAGGACCAGGCTAAAGCTAGTAGTGTCAGTTTCGAGAATGAAGTTAAAAGCAGACTTCTAGGATGCTACGATTTGGGGGCCCTTGCCTTTACAAGTGGGAATGGGGAAAGGGCTTATGTAGGAAACAGCTGAGTATCTATCTGTGCTCTAGACTAATGCTTAACATAGCCCCTCATCAGAAGCCCTGGAGTTGGCGTCAGGACCATCCCCATGCAGGGCAGTTATGCAAACAACTGGCGTCCTGCCCTGCCTGCCCGAGCCACTCCTGTGGTCCCGCAGCAGCACAAGGCTTTGCCTGTGCACTCCTGGTTAGTGTCACCGAGGTCAGCCCTGGCCAGACGACTTTGGAGGAGTCTGTGTGAGAAAATTCAGACTTAGGGACACAAAGCCAGCCGCTGGGAGAGCAGAGGGTTCACGTTGCCCTGTTTGCTGAAGCGTGGTCTCAGCCACTCGTGGGAATGCCGAGCGCAGCGGTGATGGGAACTGGACTTGAACAAGTCCTGGATGGGCCGAATGAAGGTTGTATTAGATTCCTACTCTCTTCAGAAGGCCCGGAAGTGGGAAGGGACACTGAGTGTGAGATGTGAGCCCTGCGTCACTCTGAGAGCATGTGGTGGCCCCGAGAGGAGGAACCTGCCTGGGACCGGGAGCAGGTCTGGGGGCAGAGACAGAGCTGACTCTCGCGACTTTAGTGCCCGCAGAGGTTCGTGAAGAAGCTTGGTGCGGCTCTGAAGGCCGCCGCAGGAAAAATGGGCTTCAGCTAAGCAGGAAATGTTGTGATGGCCACGAGAAATAAGTTTTCAAAGACTGACGCCTACAAGCTCCGGTGGGTCGTCACGAGCAGATGAGTGGTTCCCGTCCTAGGGGAGCAGACACCCCTCCTTGGGCACGTAGATGCCCGTCCTTAGCGGGGCCTTGGGCCTCGTGGCTTTTCAAGGATTCTTGAGGCTTCTGGGTGAGCCTTGAGGTCTGCAGGAAGAGGAAGCAGCCTAATGTTTTCAGGAAACTTTCTGTATTTTGTTGGGGTCGGGGGGTCTTTTATTGACTGAGCTACCTAGGAACCCTAAAGAAGGCCCCTGACATTCCTGGTGATGCTAGTGCGGTTGGAGCCCTTGTCGGGATGCTGTGTTCCCCATGTCACTGGTCATACAGAAACAGTTACTATCAGGGCACGATTCTTGCTTTAGACACAGAAACCTTGGTCTGGCCTTGACCCACATTCTCCAGCACTAGTCTGGCTTCTTTACAGCAACGAGAGTCCGTTAGCCTGTGACGGCTGAGCGTGTTACCACTAGCAAGCACAGGCAGATTCCTCCAGGGGATGTCATGGCACTGCCCGTGCTTGTCATGAAAATAAGATAAAAACACGAGATCTTGGCTTTGGAGCCCCTGTCCCCAAGGAGGGCAGCCATGATCCTGCCACTGCTCAGCTGTCTAACCTCACCGCCACCCCCTGCCTTTGAAAGGAAAGAGTGAGAAGCTTTAGGCTGCTGGGGCGTGGAGAGAAGTGCTAGAAGAGACCCGTGAGGGTGCAAGAAAGCCTGTCCCGTGGAGAACAGGGGAGCGAGGGTCCTAGAGGCCCAGGACATGTGTGAGCGAGGCTGTCCCAAGAGGAGGCTGGCGAGCTCCAGGCTCACTTGGCAAGGGTCCCCGTGGTTCCTGGCCCCGTGGCTGGCAGAGGTCTCTCGGGGGCTGCTCCCTCCTGTGCTGTTCCACTCTCCAGGGCGCTCTGCCCGGAGGTGACTTGGACCCAGTTCTCATGGGCCAACTGCTGGCCTCCTGGCCACCCTCCTGAGGGGTGGGCAGCAGCTTCCCAGTACTGCTCATGTCTTGCTCTCCTTGCTGAGCTGTGGGGGAATGCAAGGGAAACCCCCTTGGTGCTGGGAGTGAAATCAGACAGCCTGTGGGTGTTTCCTCTTTACAGCAGTTCTGTCAGGTCAGAGGTAAATTGGTCTTAGAGGTGCAGTTGCCCAACAGCTCATTTATAGATTTGGTAACTAAGCCCCGGGAGAAAGGGGACTTGTCCCCGTACCACCGATGGCAGAGACCGAGCTTCTCTGACTTCTGTCCTAGAGGCTTTGGGCTCAGTAGCCTCCGTCACTCAAGGAGGTTAGTCTGAGATTTTGCTGTGCCTGTTAGTAGTGAAGATAATTTGGGGGCTGCCTATTTGGACCCACACAGAGGCTCATTCAGACCCCTGAGCGTGCGTACCCATGCACGTGTGCATGCGTGTATTTGTGTGTTGACTTCCCTCTGAATTCACAAACCAGGCAGATATAGTTGAGAATTACGTCGTCCTTCAGAGAGAAGGTAGATAGAGGAATGTTGGCACGGTGGTGAGGACGGTGCTGTGCTAGCCTGAGAAACAGCGTGTTTCCCTGGTTTATTTTGCGTGGCATTACCCATGATGGCGTCCAGGCCCTACAATTAGATCCTAAAGAGAAATAGTGTGACCCGCTATCCACAGAGAGTGCTCCTAGCGGGGGCCAAGCCCAGGCTGCCTGGGTGGCCCTGGCAACTCTCACTTGCAGTCCAGGGTGTGCTGGGCTCCTGGCTGGCTGGCACCATCCCCTCGCCGACAGCAGCACCTCTGGGCCCCTTCTCAGCGCACACACACTCAAAGCCTGAGGGTCTGCCCTGGAGCTCTCCCCAGAGATCCCAGTACCTGGAATCAACTGCAAAGCGTAGGCCCTGAGCTACCCCAGATTTTCCGCAGGCAGATTGCAGGGCAAGTCAGCATCCTGGCACGGGCGACAGGCTTGTTCTAGTGCCTGGTTTCAGCTGGAGTCATTGAAAAGTGTTTTCAAATTCATGTTTTAAAAATGAAAATTTCCTCAACAAAGCTCTAAAGTTTCCTGAAACGTGTAAAGGAAAAGGACTAATAGCCTCTCTGCATGCAGATGGCCCCGGCTTCTTCTGCAGGAGGGTCTGGTGCCTGTAGGTCTGAAGGGGTCTCTCTGTTGCAGCCCTAATTAGGCCTAGCCGCTGGTCAGCAGTGAATGCTGACTCCCTGCTCAAGGCGACAGAGAGGTCACCCTGAATGGGGCAGATCTGATGCTGCGGCAGCCGGTTAGGGAGAGGGGCACATGTTCTGATCATTCGTCCTTGGGTTTACTTACTTGGGCTTTTATAATTCTTTCTGTTTGCATTTTTATGAAGTCCCAGTAGTCCCCGTGCCACCTGCATTTTTGTACTCCCCACATTTGCTGGGCTGATCTCCTGGAAGTGGTCTGGCTAATTAGGACCAGACAGCAAGGCTGGTGGGTAACACGCTTGCCTGGTTTTTGGAACTTTTTGATTTATGGAGTTTTAAGTATATCCCCATACACATACCAACATGTACCAATACTGAAACATACACCAGTGTATTTAAGGATGCACCAGAGCCACACGGGTGGTGTGGCACGGTGGCAGGGACTCAGGAGAGCTTTCTCCTCACACATCTGAGCTGCGTGTCCCAAGGCAAGTGGGTCAGTTCTCTCATCTGTGAAATCACAGCGTTTGCTCATGTCATCTCAGAAGCCCCTTCCAGTTCTAACAGTCTGTGACTCTCCTGTCTTGATTTTTTAAAACGTAGATGGGATCCTATTGGGGCTAAGTGAAGTGAAATCCATATCAATTTATGAACATTACAAAAATGAATGCCTGGTGCCAGTGAAGGGTGAAATGTTTTAATGTACAAACAAGCTCCTTGGTTATGCCCACTGGGCCCTGTGTCTTCTATATGTCTGGAAAAGGAAACACTCCTTTGGCTGCAGGGAGAGGCTGGAGTGGACGGGAAGGGTGCCAGGGCCCCGGCCAGAGCCTGGCTCCTCGGCCTGGGGGGAGGGACTGGATCCAGATCCATTTCCAGGACCAAATGAGGTCACCACGTTCTGGAGTGGTCACTGCTCTCTTCCCCCAGCTGCCCCTTCTTCTCCTCCTCCTGAGCCCTAGGGACGTGACTCTGGAACAGATTTATTTATTAGGGACCTATGGCTCTGTAGGTGTCAAACAGTGATGCCAGAAAAGTTGCTTTCCATACAACAGGCTAAATGAGAAGTAACTCAGTTTAAGACAGAAAAGATACAAACCACGGGTGTTGGCCGAGGCTGGTTCAGAAGTGCGGAAGGCTGTTCAAAAGAGAATCCTCTGTGCAGTAGTAGAAGTGGGCAGGGCGAAGTGACACTGGATTTGGACCAACTAGGGAGTGTCGCCTTGCTTCCAGGGAGCTCCAGGAAAGCTTTTCTGAGATGATGGATTCATCATATATGGGCCTCACTGATGGCCCAACACTGCAGACCCACTCTGTATCTCACCTCTTACAGTTCTGCCAGCAGCCCTGTGAGGTTAAGTACTCCCCAGTTTACAGATGAGAAAATGAAGCCTTGGAGATGTTCGGTCACAAGTGTGGGGTGAAACTTAGACCTGGCCAACCTGAGAGCCCACCTTAACCACTGTCCCATCCCACCTGAAGGATGGAGCCCGCTTGGCAAGCAGGAGGGTTCTCTCCAGCAGTGCAGCCTCAGTTTCTGCTTGGGGAGTTCAGTTTTATTTCATAGCTCCCCACCCCCACCCCTAGTCCAGGGAGCAGCTTGTACATTTCATTCACTAGTAGTTGGCACAGAGCCAGAAATGCAAAATGATGTCCCTCCCCGTCCCCTGCCCCCCTTCCCCTAGGCAGGGTGGTGTAATTTATCTGTTTGGATCGGATCATTTGAGAAACAAGCTTTAGGGATGAAATGCAGCAACTCTATTGATGTCATCATGGGAGTAAAAAGCCACAAAGCTTTTGCCCGTTCAGGAGAAGTTTGCTCTTTCGGAAATAGTGACTGAAGTTACGGTATGATTAACAGTGGTTAATAGTAGAACCATGAAGTGGCAAACTGTTAGAGATGGAAGTGACCCTCAGGAGTCTAGAGGTAGCGTCCCCACTTTACAGGCAGGACACTGAAGCCTGAAGAGAGGTGGGACTGCCCGGGGCAGAGCCAGGACCTAACTGAGGCCGAGGGCCCTCACCCACCCACCCCACCCCCGCCCCATGCTGCTCTCAACTTCTGTCCTCTCAGTGGTGGCACTAAGCACCAAGAGAAACATTCCACAAAGACGACTCATGCTCACGTTTGTAAGGGTCTCCCACCATGCTTTTCTTTGTGCGGTTCCTGAAGATAAGGGTGACCTGTAGGAGGAACCTCTGACAATGAACTTGGCTGACTCAGGATTTTTTGCTCTTTCTGCTGAAGTCAGAGCATGGAACAGTAATGCAGGAGTGAATTGCATGAGCAGCCTCCTGTGTGTGTGTGTTTCTATCTCTCCATGGAGCTTTTTGTTAAAGGTTTTCCTGTGATTGGATTGTGGGCTTTTTTTCTTGCGGGCGGGCGGTGTTTTTGTCTGTTTTTTGCATGGAATGGTGAAAGAGTGGATCAAAGTTTGTAGCTGGTTTCTTTCGACCTAACTAAGGAAGAAAAAGGTTATTCTGTGAGAATACCAGCTGTGTTATATGGGTCTGTAATGATCATTTTGTCTTCACTTTTGAAACCTTTGCCTAAATGTGCCTGGAGGTAGCTATTGAGCCCCACCCCTCGCAAGCAGGCTCAGTTCCCTGGGTGCTCACAGAAGGGAAGGGGTCTTCTTCAGTGCCTCAGAAAAGATGTTTCTCAGCTCTCTGGGCCCTTCGAGTCAGATCTGTGTCCATCCCTGCCATTCACACCCTGTCTTCCCGCTGAGCAGGGTCCGCAGGCGTGCACTGCACAGACAGAGCTCGCTGGTCCCGCACCTTCACCCTGCGTGCCTGAGCTGGTCTCAGACTCCGCCCCACAGCACTCCAGGCACCACTGCCGGGTTTTACAGCTGAAACCAAGGCGTCCTTCCTAAGAGGAACCATATGGGCAGAGCTTGCAGGGGGAAAGGGTTTCCTGTTGGCACCGTTAGGTCTATAAGAACCATAAGGTCACTGCAGTTCAAAGTTATGCATCAAGGAATAGAAGAAGTGCATGGGTTCGGGTGATTCTCCTGTGTTTCAACCTTTGACCACCTCTCCTAACCCCAGAGCAGAATTAGTCGTTACCGCACTTGGTCAGACCCCTGCGGTAGCTCTTGTCACAGTAGATTGAAGTCCAATGGGGGGCTGCCTCTCCCATGGGCCCTCCAGGGCAGGTGCAGAGCCCAGTCCCTCTCTGCGTCCCACATCTCCTTTGCTGCCTGGTCTCCAGCACACGTCCGTGATGTTTCTAGGGTTGAATCAAGTGGAGGAGAAAAAACACCCATGTGCCAGATGGTGGCTCTGGGTGGGTCCCAGGGCCACCTGACACTAGCAGGTGCATTTCAACATTTCTTCCACTTCTGCTCAGGATCGTGCTATGGGGGAGGGAGATGTGCCCAGAGACCCTGGTAGCACTGGGACCACAGGCAGCTTTGCCTTCTGGTCGCTGGTTGAGAGAAAACCTTCTTCTCCCCATAAGGCTACTTCTTGGTGCTCTAGTGCCGGTGTCTTTGGTCGGCACCTTCTGCATCTTGGCTTCACAAGCTGGGCAGAAGAACATCAGATAGATTAACGGAAAATGAGTCAAATTCTTAATTTTTTAGAGAGATTTTATGCTTGGTACCTTCATGCACTCCTCCCTCTATAATACCTCCTCTCCTTCAGTATATTTAAAATAAGAATTTGTGAAATATTAGGTTTGTTTACAGATTTTCTAGAGTGCTTCTTGTTGGGACAAGAAAAGATGTAGCTGTAACTGAGATGTTTTGATGGCCTCTCAGTGCAAACCTGGAAATCAGAAGAATAAGCTGGCGCCAGGCACCGCGGCAGGATTCAGTTTGGTCCCCAGGCTTCTTCTCTTGGGAAGTTGGATGGACAGGATCTCTTCCTGTCGGGGGACTTTGTGGGAAGTCCTCGGCAGATCACGGAAATGAGGGCTCCCCGCTGTGGAGGCGCCTGGCTTCTTGGCATTTCCTTTTGCCAGTCAAACCCCTGAGGACCCTTCATCACCCTCCTCGCCCTCTTGCCAGATTCCCCAAGGGTCAGCCTGGAGGCAGAGATCACATCTGTCCCGTCCCCGGGCGCACAGTGCATCCGTGGTACCACTTAAAGCGTTTCTTCTCCCCACAGCCAGCATGCCCACCAGTGAGACGGAGTCTGTGAACACGGAGAACGTGAGTGGGGAAGGCGAGAACCAAGGCTGCTGTGGGAGCCTCTGGTGAGTGGGGTGGGAGGGGGGGTGCCCTGAACTCTCAGCTCCTCCTGGCTTCTTAGAGAAGCAGATATGAGGAAGACACCCAGATTTCAGGGGAGCCCTGGAGCCATGGCCTCAGGTGCAAGTGGGGTGGGGCGGGCTCACCCTGGACCCCTTGGTCCTCCCCCTAGCCCAGATGCCCCAGACCCCCAGCATTTCACCTGCCTCTTCCCTCAGAGCGGTCTGTCCCACTGGGGTGGAGCCTGCCGCGGGCTGAGCCGGGTAACCCAGCAATTCCCCTGTGTCTACTAGGTGCTGGTGGAGAAGAAGAGGCACCACCAAGGCCGGGCCCTCTGGGTGTCGGCGGTGGGGGTAAAAGGCCTGATTCTCTGAGCCTGGTGCTGGCGTCAGTGCTTTGAAGGGCTTGTATGGCAGAATAGAATGTGCTACGTGTTTAAGTTTCCTTCACTCACGGGGTCTCCCAACCTCACGTATAGTGGCTGGATAACAAGACCCCGCCCTCCTCGGCTCACGCACTTTGTCTGGAGCCCTGCACCACCCTCTCCCAGCCGTGGAGGATGCCGTCACTCTAACACCCACTGGCTTTTTTCTAGACGAGCTGGGCTGCAGCAGCGGGTGCACCAGCAGCGTGCGGCGTGCAGAGCATCGCCTGCTTTGGGGGAGGCCCGTGCGGTTTTGTCTGCTTTCTGCTGGTGTCCTTCGGGTCTTATGTCTGTTGAGTACAGGCGTCATTTTTAAGAGAATCTGATCTCCTTGGCAGAGGTTCATAAAAATGATGTGTTCGGAGCAGGAAGCTCAACCGTTTATGAAGTAGATTTGCCTCCTCTCTCTTGCCCTGCCCTCCTACGATAGCATGAAGTAGGCGGGGAATGGGTCTGCCTTGCCACTTTACAGAGGAGCACACTGAAGCTCCAGCAGGTGCGCTGCTTGCCCAGGCTCTCGCAGTGAGTGACGAGCAGGGCTAGGACTCCGAGCCCAGGGCTCCTTTTGCTGTAGTAGCAGCAGCATGTGCTGCTGTTGAGATGCGAGGCTGAGCTGTGGGCAGGAGAGGGCCTGCTGGCTGCGGTGTGAGGAGTTTGGGTGAGGGGAGAAGAACCCCTGGCATCACCACCTGTGCCAGGGCTGCTCAGGCAGCTAAGAGTCTTCTCTTGCTTGGCCCCCTGCTCGGCGCTCACCCCAGCTGGCCCGCCGCGGGAGCCGGGGGTGCTGGATCTAGGCTTCCGTGCATGGCTTTTATGGTATCTCTGCTGAAATGTGGGGGGAGCGTAGCCTCAAGACTTCCTAACAGGAATCATATTCTTTTTTGTCTTTCTTTCAGTCAAGCCATCTCAAAGTCCAAGCTCAGGTCAGTATCTTCTTTCTGTACTTAAGCCTGTGTGGGTTTTTTATGTGCAGACTTCCGAATTTTACATAGAGTTGCCCTAGACTTGGTGTTTCACTCTGTGGGCGCTAACATTCATGTAGAAGATCAATCTGCCCAGTAAACAGTAAGTACCTGCCTTGGAGAACAGTGTAGTAGGTGCCAAAGATCTCCCCCTCCAAAACAGGCAGACCAATAAGATGCAGCAATGAGCAACGTTGTGCCCACTAATCAACCCTTTACATCCCCTCCCAGCGTCCTTTGTCTAAGAGAGATACTTCCTGTCACTTCTCTGCTTAAAGCTTTTCCATGGAAGGAAGTTCAGGAGGTCTTCTGAGTTGCTCATAATGTCCTCTTTCTTGCTCTGGGTGCAGGTTACACAGTCTGTTGGTAAAAACTCATTGAACTGTATACCAATGGTTTGATACTTTTCCATATAAGTATTATTTTTCAGTTAGAAATAGTGTTTTACCACTATATACAAAACTTAACTTGTATGATTCTGTTCATAGGATTCCGGATGACACAAAATAATAGAGAAAGAGAACGAATCAGTGGTTTCTGGGACTGGGGTGAGCAGAGTGGATTTACTGCAAAGTGCCATGAAGGAACTTTACTGAGTGATGGAAATATTCTACATCTAGATTGTGGTTACAAACTGTAGAACTAAATAGAGTAAATTTTACCATATGTGAATTAGATCTCAGTAAACCTGACTTAAAAAAAAAGGGACTTCCCTGGCGGTCCAGCAGTTAAGACTCCGCACTCCCAATGCAGGGGACACAGGTTCAATCCCTGGTCAGGGAACTAAGATCCCACATGCTGTGGGGCGCGGCCAAAAAAAGAAAAGAAAGAAAAAAAATTAAAAGCCCTTTCATGGACTTCCTGTTGCCAGAGGGCATTTAAATTCCTTCATAATTTGGCCCCCAGCTCACCAAAACATGGTCTCATGTTTTGACACCCTTCCCAGACTCTGCACTTTGTTATTCTGGACTGCTTTCAAGCCATCAAATGTACCACACCCGTTCTTCCCATCCAAGTCTCTTTGAGGGAGCTGAGTGGAGTGCCCTGCCCTCTCCCCCCGGCTAACTCTTACTCAGCTATCGAGAGCCAGCCCAGACCTCAGCTTTTTGAAGAAGCCTTCCCCGACTCTTCCAAAGATCCCTTGCAGCTCCCTTCTCTTTGCTCCTGTACCCAGTACCCTGGGTGTAACACTTGGTGTGGATTTATAATTACCTGCCACAGCCCGGTATACTGTTCAAGGACAGGGGCCATGGACCATGCCTTCACCTCCACGTGCCTAGTGCAGGGTTTGTGGGGATGAGACGGTCCCCTAGATTTGGGAGACATCTGTGACTTGTCACTGCAGCGTGAATAGACCCACCAAGGCTGGATCTTGTTCAGGACACCTTGCTTATGTGTACTGAATTACGCATCACAGGAGAAACCCAGTCTTGTGGGGACAGTTTTTAGTGTCCTCAGTGGACTTCTTCTATGCTGGTGATCATATTTCCAGCTGCCATTACCATCAGAAACCACATAGCAAGAGCAGTAACCAGATGCACCTTGCTTGTTCCAGGTCTTGCCAAAGAGCTGGCACAACTCTTTCTTTGGCCCCTGGGTTACAGTGTTCTTAGCAGATCGGTGCAGCTGAGTTGGCCAGGGCTACAGCCCTGGACACAGCCTGGAGATTCTTCTGACTCAAGCACCTAAAGGAAGCGCCCACCACCCCCCATCGTTGAGCACAGGCTGGACAGAGCTGACACTGCCACTCGGCCTGCCTTCCCTGGGACCCCCTTCACCAAGCCATCCTGTGGCAGGGAACGTTTCCTATAGGAAGACGGGCTAAGGGAAAGAATACTTTCTCTAATTACGTACTGCAGCTGCGAATTGGTAGAGGACACGCTACTTGTCTTTTTGGCTCAGCTCATTCTATTTGTATGGAAACATGATTCAATATTAGCTTTTCTCCTGAAGGTGTATTTTGAGCATCCCTAGTTAGAAAGGGCACCTGATGACTCAGGAGTACTCAACGTCGACAGCTCTCTCCGGCTCCAGAGGAACCTCCAGATTTAAGAAAGGACTGAAAGTTTCCCTAAAAGGAAAACTCGGGTTTGGGAGCACTTCGCTGCCTGGTAAATTCCACATGATGACTGAGGTGCTGCGAGAGATGTGTATGATAAGCTGGTCTCTCTGCCCTGAGAGCTCGGACAGATCCACGTGCCTCGAGGTGGGCACGTGAACTGCATATGTGTACGAACTCATGATTCTGTGAATATCTAGATTTCCTAACTGGTTTGAGGACTGCATATGACAGATGATGGGGTTATCTAAAGCCATAGGAAGGAAACTGATAGCATGATCAAGTCGACTGTGCTTTTAAAAGTTGCATTTTAAAACCAAAGTAATTTGTCTTACGAGGTCTGGTCATTTCTATGCCATTTGTTCTCATCTTTCCTCCCTGCACCCTGACCCCAGCTGGGACCTCCAGAGTGCAGTTACTCCTCAGTGATGTTGATCAGGTGCTGCAGCTGTCATCCAGGGAGTGACGTTTGCTTCTCTTTCAGCCGACGCTGGCGCCGCTGGAACCGCTTCAGTCGCAGAAGGTGTAGGGCTGCCGTGAAGTCCGTCACGTTTTACTGGCTGGTTATTGTCCTGGTGTTTCTCAACACCTTAACCATTTCCTCTGAGCACTACAACCAGCCTGACTGGTTGACACAGATTCAAGGTATAAGCAGAAGCCGTTCTCGTTCTGTTCTGAATAGGGGATCCCTGAGGCTGTCTGACTGCAGTCTAGTCTTTTCTGATGGACATAGGGTAGCATCCAGGACCGTTTCCGGTGAGCAGTAGCTTGGAAGGCGGCAGAACCAAGCACAGGGCGCACCTGGAGAGGGGGTGCGGTCTGCGCCACGTGGTGCGTGAAGCACCTCGAAGCTGATAACTCCAGAGCAGCTCGTTGTCTTAACCCTGTGACAACCTGGGCTCAAGGAATCAGGCAGCTGGAAGGGACCTCATCGTCCCTTCTCCCCGTCTCCACTGGAAGCTTTATCTTCCTCTGTAGTGTTCTTGGCAAGCGGTGGCTGTTCACCTACCTGCATTGCCCCAGCAGGGTGGTACGGGAGCTCATCCCGTTCTGAGTTCGACAGTTATGAGCCATTGTGAAGCCCTGCCTGACATCAGCTCAAATCTGTTTCTGTCTGACTCTCCAGCCTGCTGGGTGGCATTTCCTGAAGTGACCCTGAGAGGCAACTGCTTCTTAGATCATGGCGCTGTAAGGAAGATCCGACAGGTTTTTTTTTGTTACTGATTGAAACAAACAAACAAAAACCACGTGATGACCTCAATGCAGAATTGTAGGCTTTTAGGCCTCGAAAGTAGCAGAGATTATGTGGTAAACTGCCCCTCCCCACTTTACAGTCAGTGAAACTGAGGCCCAGAGAAACCGAGGAACTTCTCCAAGGGGCACACGTCTGGGTAGCAGCCAGAAGTAGGACCAGAGCCTGACAGACGAGCAGACCATAAGCGTTCTTGCCGCATTTCTGTAACTGGGGCGAGAGCAAAGACAAGGGCAGAGGTTCTTGGGGCACTTCTGGCAGCGGCTGGTGAGAGGGAGGCGGGGAGGGAGAGGTCAGAGCCACTCCCATGATGAGATCCCGAGGACGTGTGCCCCTTTGTCTTTCTAGATATCGCTAACAAAGTCCTCCTGGCTCTGTTCACCTGCGAGATGCTTGTAAAGATGTACAGCTTGGGTCTGCAGGCATATTTCGTCTCTCTTTTCAATCGGTTTGATTGCTTCGTGGTGTGTGGAGGAATCACTGAAACGATCTTGGTGGAACTGGAAATCATGTCTCCTCTGGGCATCTCTGTGTTTCGCTGTGTGCGGCTCCTGAGAATTTTCAAAGTGACCAGGTGAGGACGTGCGCATCTCACTGCAGGTGTTTTCTGAACGTGGGTGGTGGTCAGCCCTGTCCCCGCCTGGGGGACCTTCTGCTCCATCCCAGGTGGCGCTCTGGGCTCACCCGCTTGTCTTGACTTGCAGGCACTGGACCTCCCTGAGCAACTTGGTGGCATCCTTGTTAAACTCCATGAAGTCCATCGCTTCGCTGCTGCTGCTGCTTTTTCTCTTCATCATCATCTTTTCCTTGCTGGGGATGCAGCTGTTCGGCGGCAAGTTTAATTTTGACGAGACACAAACCAAGCGGAGCACCTTCGATAATTTCCCTCAAGCGCTTCTAACGGTGTTCCAGGTGGGTCCCCCGCCATCCTTTCCCTGGGCTGCACCTTAGGGGATGCCTTCCCATCTGTCCACGAATCAATAAGACAAAACACTCCATTGTTACTGTATTAGTGACCTCTGCCCTAATAACACTCTGATTCATTTTGCGCCACGTAAGTCATTTGTTTTGCATCTCACTCCCGACCTATGTGCTGTGATTTCACGTTTTTGTGAGACCACTAGTTGTATTCCGAAATAATCAACCAAAAATTTGTGTTTGATTGTATGAGGTTTCTGAGGTTCCTGTGACATAGGCTCTAAAATCCTCTCCTTGTCCTTTGCTAATTTTTGGCAGCAGGCAAGTTTTGTAATCCTGGTTATAATGGATTTATGCAGAGAAGTGACTTCTAAAGCCCTCGTGCCTTGGTGTATAGTCAGAGGAATCAGGGTGATTGAAGAGTTGTGACAGCTTTCTGGCCCTTTGTTGTCCTCCCTCGTGTGATGTAATGAGGACACACAGACTCAGGATGTCTCTGCTGTTGGGACCTCTGCAGGCATCGGGCTGAGAAGGGAGCAGCAGTGTCAGAGGTTCACAGGTGGCCCTGCACGCAGAGGCCCAGCCTCTCCACCCCACCTGGCTGTAAGCTGAGGTGTCCCAAACCCCCACCTTGTGTATTGTGAGCTGAAGCCCTTCCTTAGAGCCTGGCAGGTAGATTTAAAAGACCCACCTGGGGCTTCCCTGGTGGCGCAGTGGTTGAGAGTCCACCTGCCGATGTGGGGGACGTGGGTTTGTGCCCCGGTCCGGAGGATCCCACATGCCACGGAGCAGCTGGGCCCGTGAGCCATGGCCACTGAGCCTGCGTGTCTGGAGCCTGTGCTCCACAACAGGAGAGGCCACAGCAGTGACAGGCCCGCGTACCGCAAAAAAAAAGAAAAAAAAAAGACCCATCTGCCTGGGAATTCCCTGGCGGTCCAGTGGTTAGGACTCCGTGCTTCCACTGCAGGGAACGTGGGTTCCATCCCTGGCCGGGAAACTAAGATCCCACAAGCCACGCAGCGCCCTTGTTGCCCTCATCTGTCCTTGTTGCTTTTCACATGCGATGCCAGCAGCGAGTCCTGCGGGAGAGGGGGGGAAGGCCTGGCGGGAGGGGCAGTGGACATGGACGTCCCACGGTGGTTCCTCCAGTGCTCAGCTCTGTGACCTTGGAAAGTCACTCTTTTCTGAAAAATGAGAGCCTAGGGAATGATCTCTAAGGTTCTTTCCTGCTTGGACGTTTCGAAGTGAATGGAATTACTGTCACTGTTCTAGGCCTGGCCTATAGCAATAACGTATAATATAACTCAGTTTTAATTTTTGGCCACTGATGAGTCTTTTTTTTTTTTGTACTTTCAGAGAAACCTGCATGGTGGCAGGCAGTGGTTTTTGTAGTACGTGTGCACGGCACAGAATTCAAATGTTAAAAAAGCATATAAAGTGACAAGTCTTCCTCCCACCCAGCCACCGATTTCCCGTTGTCGGAGGCAACCACCGTTAAGCAGATTCTTCGGTGCTCTCCCAGTGTACTTTCTCAGATGTAAATAAACATAGCTACCTGCCTATCCACCTACAGATGGTAGCTCATCCTACGTGCTTTTTTTCATCTTTCCTTTTAACAACTAACATGTCCTTAAAAACCTTCTTTACTGGTCCGTAAAAAGCTGCCGCCTCCTTCTCAGTGCTGCTCTGTTTTGTGGTGTGGGTGTGCCAGGGTTCATGGGTCCAGTCCCCTGCTGATGCATATTCCACTGCGTCTCGTCTTGTCTGAGTGGATGACCTTGAAGATACACCATGGGGCACGTGTGTGACAGTAGGTCTGTAGGATAAATGCCCCCAAGTGGAACTGCTGGTTTAAAGGGTGTGTGTCCATTTTTCACTTTGACACCCTTGCCCAAGTATTGTCTTCAAGGCTGTGGTAGTTCATCCTCTGGTGATGGGGGGTGGGGACCGCCCATTGCCTAACTCCCTTTCACCATAGTGAGTGTTCAGACGTTTTGATTACTGCCCGTCTGGTAGATGGAAATGGTATCTCATTGTAGTTTTAATTGATGCTACTGTTGTCAGGAGTGATGTTGAATGTCTTCTCAGGTGGGCAGGAGCCAGTTATAGTTCCTTTTCTGTGAATTGCTTCACCTTGTCAAACCATTTGCCAAATTTCTATTTGGTTGTACGGCCCGTTTTCTCTGGGTAGGTATATACGTGTTTAAATGCACAAAGGTCCTGGAGAGACACACCGACAGCATGCTCCTGGGGAGCGGGCCGAATGGGCTGGGGTGTCGTCAAAGGGTACACAAGCCTTACATGGAATGCTATTTTATTTTCACCAGAAGAGTTAACTCATGTATTTATGTGATTAAGCATAACACTTAAAAAACTATAGGATAACAGATGCGTTTGTTCAGTGCAAACTGAACTGTGAAAGGCAGGTTACACCAGGCACGGGCAGCCCCCAGGAGCTCTGGGAGAACCGTGGGAACTGTGAGTCCACCTGCCCGCTGATCCCAGTTTTGGCTTCTTAGATTCTGACAGGTGAAGACTGGAACGCTGTGATGTATGATGGCATTATGGCATACGGGGGCCCGTCGTCTTCGGGAATGATCGTCTGCATCTACTTCATCATCCTCTTCATTTGTGGTAACTGTATCCTTCAGCCTTCAGGCTGACCCGGGCCGCCTTGTTGTCCCTGTCGTGTTTGCTGTCTTCCTCTCTGAGTTTCCCCGTGGCGATGGTGGTAGCCGTGGTGGTGGGGAGGTGAGTGCCCTCACCTCACTCTTGTGCCCTCCTTCGCTGTTGCTAGGGCAGCACAGGAGAAGCAGAGTCTCAGTTAGGCTTTGAGGAATGAGAGCAGCCATGGGAGGGAGCCTGAGACGGCACGTGGGCTGCACCAGTGGCCACCCACTCGGCATGACGTCCCATCTCCTGTACAGGTCCCAAGGCGTAGCTTAGGACAAAGCCCTGTTTTTCTCTGTGCCATCACCCTTGAGGGTGTAGGGAGGAAAAATGTCCCTCTAGCTTCCAGGTTCTTTTGGCTGGCTTGTAATCAAATTGAGGTAAGACAGATTAAGAGGAGGAAAACAAATTTAATTTCATACAACATCCCTTGAGCTGTATCTTCTCTGGCTTGTTAGTGAATTTTCTTCAGGGTGGAAACCCCAGTGCAAACCTATGGGGACAATGCTTTGTTCTTCAGTGTATTATGTGGAAGTCCCTCTTTCAACACAGAGAAATGCTAGGAGTCTCTCATGCAACTCCAACAGCCCTGCTGCAGGGAACCACCCTGCTCCCCCTGCCCGGCTGTCTGCATATGCCTCTTACTGCCTGTGGGTCCTGCTGGAGTTTGGGGTGGCATTTCTCCATCTTCCCAACTAGATGAGAAGCTTCTTGAGTCAGCGACCTCTTTTTGTATTCGCATGTCTCGTGGCTTACACCACAGGGTCATGCACACACAGCCCTTGGTCAGTGTTTGTTAAGTGAATGATCAGTATTTTCTTTTTCTGCTCTTCTCGTGATTAATTCTTTAGGCCACAGCCGTATACTGGTCTAATCTGCAGAGAAGTATTCCCTGGCCACTTTCCAGTTAGATATTGTGTTTTCTTTGTAGTATATGTGTCACTCTCTGAAATCCTTAAGTAGTTTATGTTCTGTCCCCCCCAGCTAGAATAGATGCTACTTGGGAGCTTGGACTCCAGTCTGTCCTGTTTCCTCCCATGTCCCCAGCACCCGGAACGGTGCCTGGCACATCAGAGGTGCTCGACAGATGTTTTCAAATAGATTCCGCGGCACGCCACTGTTTAGGAGGGTCTGGTGGGTAATGCTTCTAAAAACAGATAATGGGTATTTGCTCTTGGAAACCACCTGTTACAAACTTGTAAGATTTTCCTGTGGTTTATTACTCTGCGTTTTCTTTCTACTACCTAAAAGAATCTAGTGTCATTGTAAGACTAGAGATGCAGTGTTTCTTCGTTGCAATCATCAGTAGGGATTCTCAGTGCAGTTATTCCCAGCACTAATTGTTTTCTGAGCCGTGATTACCCCACGTCTGTCAGAGGAGAGCTCGTGTTGCCAAGCCATCGCCAAGCCCAGGACAAACTGCTTCCCCAGGCTCATTGCTGCTCTGTTAAAAAATAATCCTACTGTATCAAAGGTGTTTTGAGAGCCTTCATAGAATCCACTCACACTTCTATCCTCTTTAAAGACTTGAATAGGTCGAGCATGACATCCCCTGGAAGGCTGCTCATTACCAGCGCCTTGTTAGGTTATGTTTGTGGACATGTTCAGCAACCTGCCTGGGAGTTCACATTGCGGAGGGTGTGTGGGGCCGTGCTGTGCCTCTCCTGTCTTGGGGTCCCTGGGCTCCCGTTGTCCTGCACGCAGGTGGCGGTACGTCAGCTAGAGGGAAGCATCAGTCAGAGAAGGGAGTCGTTTTGACCTATTTATTGCCCTCTGATCCCTGTGCTTCTCCAAAATGTACTTAACTGCTAACAAGTAAGAAACAGGCATCGTCTGATTTGGGAACGTTATTCAGGATATTTTTTTGTCATTCAAGGAAACCACACATAGAACATTATAGTAAGAGCGAAAAACCTGATAACTTGTTCAGTCACCCAACTTTCTACTATTTGCAAAAATGAAATTCAACCACAATAGTCTAAGATACAGCCACCGGGGGACAATGCAGAGGAGTGGTCCAGCGCCATCGGGCAATAAGGCAGGCGTGCTGGAGTCAGTCAGTGTTTGTGAAATGAATGAATGAACGAGGTATTCACAGACTCGGAAGCCCATTTCAAATAAGAAAGGCTCTGTCTGCCTTGTGCGACGGGATCATCATTTGAATAATGTGTAGCCTTTGCAGGGTCTTATTTGGAAAGGACACCCCAGACAGATATGTTGTGGGTGTGAGTGTTTTAAAAGAAAGAAAACAAAATTCATAAAGCGAAACGCAAAATGCATAAAAACAACACGCTTATGTTATAGCTTGTTTTATGCGATGTGTGTCATAGCCGTAGACCCCTAGGTGTAGAGACACATGTGCACAAGCACATACATGCACACGCATGAAGGGGAATGTTGGCGTTTGTAGGTTTTCATGGGTTTCGGTGAATCTTAATTTTGTTTTTGGCCAGCTTATCTTCTACAGGTTCTAGTTCTTTTTGAAAAACAATGGGACTCTGGTCTCCTAGCTTTACCAAGTGAACATAGCACCAGGGGACAGTTACCTGTCAGCAGCCTCCTGAACACGGGGGCATTTCATTGCCATTATTGACCGTGTGTAGCTGCGTTTAGAACCGTGCTGCCTCCTTAACATTTTCGAATTAGATATTCTACTGAACGTCTTCTTGGCCATCGCTGTAGACAACCTGGCAGATGCTGAAAGTTTGAATACTGCTCAGAAAGAGGAAGCTGAGGAAAAGGAAAGGAAGAAGATTGCCAGGTAACCCCATTTTCACCTGGGCGGTTTGCCGAGGGGTTTGCCCCGAGGAGCCGTTCGCAGGTGGGGCCTGCCGGGGCGCCCGGCTCCACAGCAGCTGCAGCTCCTGTGCTGCTGCTTTGTGGCGATCCTGGCTGGTCCTGTGAGGCCGACCAAAGAGGATGGACTCTTGGGCAGAACCCAGGCCCTCGGCTCTCATCCCCTCGGAGCTGAGAGCAGGAGTCGCGCGTCCCCACGCTTAACGAATCACTGCAGTTAGTTTTGGCGTCATAAAATAAATGATGCGTTCAATGCTGATTAGCTCTTGGATGAGAATTTTAATAAGATGATCTGCGTAATGAATCCAGTGCAGTGAGGTGAACAGGAAGCTCTGGGTGTGGGTTGTGCTATGTTCTTGCTATTAGGGTTGTTTCCAATTAACTTCCGTCCATCACTGGGCCACTGTTGATTCAGAATCCTGATTAGCTTTCTTATACAAAGCAGTATGGTTACGTGGGTTTTTTTTTGTTCTCTCCTCTTCTCTGTAGAAAAGAAAGCCTGGAAAATAAAAAGAACAACAAACCAGAAATCAACCAGATAGCCAACAGTGACAACAAGGTAGATGTTACTTACATTCTCCACTTTGTTTCAAAATGATTCCGTTGATATCACCGTAAATGTACCCTTTACACCGTGACAGTGTTGTGTGTGGTATTGTGGAGTAGTGGAAGTGTGGCACCCCGTCACAGACACTGGCTTTCCAGGGGTGTCTGAGTGAATTAAGGCGCTTAGCTGGTTGTTAACGGTATTTCACCAGAGAGCTGGTATGATGCATACTGAACTGGTCTGACCGCTTATTTTTTCTTGATTGGAATGATGTGGTCAGGCCTGACCTGTGTCAGTGTCTTCTCAGTGGGGATTAAAATCAAGGATTGCTGAAAGATGTCTGTCCCCAGAGTGCGGGTGTCTCAGGATCAGAGGGTCTGGGCGCTTAAGGCCCTACTGTGAAACTTTGTGCACCGTGTCAGCTCTGGATTTTTCATTAATTTGTTCATTTATTCGGTGAGTCAGTAAATACTTTTTGAGTGGTGACTGTGTGTCAGATACTGAGGACCGGGAACGGCCAAGACCAGCGAGGTCCCTGCGTGCGTGGGGCTCTCAGTCTGGCGGGGTGGCAGGAATCCGTAAGGCAGTTCTCTTGTAGCGTGGGTGCCAGTGTTGGGAGAGGAAGAGGCGTGGGTGGGGCTGGCTGTCCCTGGCTGGGCAGGGGTTACACCAGTTTACTCCTCTTCTGCCCTCAGACCTTCTGTTTTCAGCAGAGTCACCATCTGGGGGCACCTGCTGTCCCGACACACTTACATACAGCACACACTCTGGAGACAATTCCTCTGCCCCTTGCTGGACGGCAGGGTTGAGCCTTTACTCGCCCCTCTCAAGTACATTTAAGTTGGTCTCCGTTCCTCCCAAGACCTCTCTGTCTTCCCAGGTCACCATCGATGACTACCGAGAAGAGGATGAGGACAAAGACCCCTACCCGCCTTGTGATGTGCCAGGTATGTGGCGGAGGCCCGAGACAGGCTCTCAGCGCGTGAGCCACGTGTCTTTGCTCTCACTCTGATCAGCGGCTGAGTCTGCAGCTGGCTGGCCCAGCTGGGCGCACGCGGGGCTGCCGAGGCCGCCGAGGCCACGGGTGCAGTCCCCTCGTGGGCCGGTTAGCTCTGCTTTTCCTCGTGGTTGCAGGCGGCTCATGTAACCTAGGCTCCGGGGGGTGGGGAGAGAACGTGCAGGTGGAGCAGGGCAAGCCCACACTGGGCTGGGGCATCTCTCTAGGAGACGGCCAGTTATCAACATTCACCTGATACTTCCACCTCGACTGGGGCTTTTACTGGCTGACATAGGAGGGACCGTGGAATCAGGGAGCCTGGGGACCTGTGTGTGCCTTGAAACCCCACACAGCTTTTCAGGCTGCAGCTGAGCACGGAGGTTGCTGGGGAAGCAGCAAGGTGCTGGGGGGATGGGCAGTGAGAATCCCACAGCTGCCACCTTCACCTTCTCTCAGACCTTAAACTGCTGGGGCCTCATTCCCACAGCTACGCATGCTCACCAGACGGCCTCTTCTCAACCCCTCCCCGCTCCCATATACTCTCCGTTCAGATTTGGAAGGGTTTTGATTAATGTAAGCTGGTAGACGATGTTAACGTTTAAGCCAAATATTCATGTGAAATTGAGGACGACCATGGAAACCCAAATGCAGTCTTTGTTTATTTCACGCCTAAAAAAAAAGTGTCTCCTTTAAAGTAGGTGAAGAGGAAGAGGAGGAGGAAGAGGATGAACCCGAGGTTCCTGCTGGACCCCGTCCTCGAAGAATGTCTGAGTTGAACATGAAAGAGAAAATCACCCCCATCCCCGAAGGGAGCGCTTTCTTCATTCTTAGCAAGACCAACCCGTAAATATCCCCTTTCTAGTTGCACGGCTGCCCCGTCTCCCCCAGGACCCTACAGGTTGCTGGAGGGTGGCTGGGGATGGGGTGAGGGAAGATGGTTCTCAGCCCCTTTCTGTGCCTGAGCGTCAGGGCCCCCAAGCCCCCTCGGACCCCTGTCCTGCTCCAGCCTTGCCTTTGCCCTCTGTGCATCTCTTCCTAGCCTTCCTGTGCCTGGACCAGGGGCTTAGGGGTGTGACCAGGTCCTGGGAGAAGTGCTGTTCCAGATTCTCCTCCCCACCAACCCCTGCACTGGGGCAGCAGTGGTGCGATACTGTGGCTTGGTCAGAGCCCACAGCTCTGGTGTGCCGTGAGTCGTCACTTGTGAAGTGTTTTCCATCCAAAGGACCCTTTCTTCACGAGGGGGCCTCTGTTAAGATGCTGTGGGGAATGAGGATTTTGACCAACTTCTGCAGAGTATCTTCACCCAGAGATCCAGTTTAGTTGATTACTTTTCCCTATTGAGTTTGATGGTGATAAAGTAATAATCGCTCAGTGATATTGTATAGATGGTAGCTGTTCAGTTCAGCTCCCTGATATCCTGCTTAAAATGCATTTCTCTTGTTGAAATGATCAGGTGCTCACCAGGAACATGATAATTACTCACAAGTACTGTAAGAGGAAGATGTGTATTTACTAGCTGGTTTCTAGGTTTCAAATGATCCGGGAAGGAGTGAAGCGCCAGGGGGAATCGATGGCTCCCGGAAAGGTTTCTAGAATTGCAGAAGCAGTTCTGGGCTGTCGGCAAAGAACTCCATAAATTCACAGGCTCCAGGGAGACATAGGTGGGAAGCAAGGGGGGCCGCAGTCTTACAGACTCGAAGACTGGGTGGTAGTCTTCATCACCGTTGACAGTTTGGGTATCTCTTTTAAAAAGTTATTCAGCTGACTCACTGACATCTACAGCTCATTATGTCTGCCTATATTGGGGGAATGGATTGATTTCCCCCCAAAGCTTTGAGCACTCCTGCCCTCACAGCACTGGAAGGCCTTCCCTAGCTGCTGATGTCTTGCAGGCCCTCCAGGGACCACATCCCAGCATTAAGCAGCCCCAAAAGGGAAGATTTGAAGCAAGGGGTCACCTTCATATAAAATGGGCTCCAGTTTTTAAAGTGAAAAAAACGTTTCAAAGGAAAACCTACATGTATTCTATAGACAAAAATAATCTTTAAATTCTAAAGTCAAACATTGAGGCTAAGGGAAGTCAGGCACTAACTAACTAGCCCATGGGACATCAGGGGCGTCAGGAAAGGCTCTGATGGCCTGTGGAGCCATTGTGAGAGCCAGGGCTGGGGGCGCTGAGCACACGCGGTAGCATCCTTCTAAGATTCTTGCATGATGGTGTAACTTTCACTTGACTTTCTCAGAAGTACTTGTTGTGGGTCGACTCCCCCTCCTCCCTGCAAAAATAGCACTTACGACAGAATCTCCACATAACGGGAGATTGCACCAAGCCTCACTTACCGTGGCCATGTTTTGATGCAGCCCAACTGCTGGGATTGCTTCCATTCTTTTTGAGCTGTTGGCGTGAGCTCTGACCTTGGTCTCTGTTCCAAGGCAGGGAAAGGGAGCAGCTGGGCTTCATGTTATGGTGGGGATATGTCACCCTCAGACCTGGATTGGAAATCTGCCCCTGGTCCCTACTATCTGGGTCACCTTTTTTTTTGGCCACACTGCTCGGCTTGTGGGATTTTAGTTCCCTGACCAGGGATCACACCTGGGCCCTCGGCAGTGAGAGCATAGAGTCCTAACCACTGGACCGCCGGGGAATTCCCATAGCTGGGTCGCCTTAAGAATGTTCTTTCACAGGCTGAAGCCTCAGTCTCTTCACCTTTAGAAGGACAGTGTCCACACTTTTAAGGACTCAGTGAGTGGTCTCTGCGGTGTGTCCATACAGAACACTTGGGGTCTGCCATCCTGGGGTTTCCAGGGGCTGATGGTCCGGTGGGTCCGTTTGCTGGGTCGGGGCTTGGGCGGCACAGGGACAGCCGTCCTCCACCTGGTTCGTCAACGCGGAGTGGCCCTAGTGTGCTGAGGGCCCTTCTGGGGCTGCGTCCATGCGGCGGCTTTCCCCGCAGGATCCGCGTGGGCTGCCACAAGCTCATCAACCACCACATCTTCACCAACCTTATCCTCGTCTTCATCATGCTGAGCAGCGCTGCCCTCGCCGCCGAGGACCCCATCCGCAGCCACTCCTTCCGGAACACTGTAAGCCCCCAGCGAGGACGGCAGGGCGGGGCTCCCGGGTCGGTGCCGAGCTCTTGGGCAGAGGCCGCGTCCGTGCAGGGCCTGCAGGGGCCATGAGGGCAAAAGCTCAAGTGGGCCTCTTGTTCACCTGCAGGCATTTTGTTTCAGGTTTGTCAGTGCCAGAGAGGTTTTGTTTTATGGGCACAAACCTTTCTTGAATCAAATATTTTACACCTCGTTTCAAATATTCTGCGATAACTGAGTATTTTCAGGGGCTCCGCTCCTCTACCTCTCGGTTCCTCGCTGCCAACATTTTGGTCCCTCTTTCCCCCTCCCTGGTCCAATTCACATGCACACCTGTTTTGAGATTCCCGCCTGGTGGCAGCATCCAGCAGGAGAGAAAGTAAGATTGAAAGCAGGTGTGTCACATGCCCGGGAGCTCTTATGTAGGGTTGGCAGGAAGACTTAAACGCGCAAAGCTACTTGGTTCTGTTACCGACAAGAAACACAAGTTAGGGAGACGACAGATGTGGACCTGAAGGGTTCAGTGGAGAAGAACTAAGTTTTGGTTAGTTTGGGGCAGGAGGTGGCTTTACAAAGAAAACAAGCAGCGGGTTTAGTCTTGTATTTGTAATCAGTTTCGTAATTTAGGGCTGGCTCCCTTCCCCAGCATCGATGTTGGGCAGAGACTGGTACCTAAATCACTTCCTGCCTGAGAAATTCAGTCTCAGCAGGTCAGCTGTCAGCACTGAGAACAGTCCAGAGGCAAGACAGCTTCAGAGGACGGTAGCCTGTTGACTGCCCGGCCTCAATACCATAGCGTAGTTTCAGATGATCGCCCAGAAAGCTGCCCGGGGAAGGAGGCCCGCAAGTGTGCGAGGCCGTCAGGGGTCACTGCCTTGCCTGGTTGGTACCTCTTTCGGTACAAGAGATTTTTAGAGATTTGTGGATTTAGACGAATCACCAGATCAGTGTCCCACGATTTCAGTTGTGACAACCAAGCCCTGTGCTGTCTTTTCATTTCCAGTGCTCTTGGTTTGAAGCCTGGCAAACCCAATCTATCAGATTGCTGAAACTCGAGCACCCTGATACAAAGATTAAGGGATCTTCCCCTCAAAGCATGCGTGGGTGATGTAAAGATGAAGGCCCTGAGCCTGTCCCAATCTGTACTCAGAGGTTAGGGCTTTTGTTAAGATTCTCGAGGCTGTCTAAACACTCAGATGCAACAAGGCCCTCAGTGTCACTGGTTCCATCCTAAAGATGAGACACAAGGGGGAAAAGCTGTTTGGGAAAAAAATACCATTATGTGATGGACTAGGTCAGAAGCTAGTCCTAGAACACAGATTGACAAAGAGTTAATTTACATGCGGGCCTCACGTTCTAAGTTTTTATTGTAATTACTTCCCCATGGGTTCATTTCCCTGCAACTTTTCGCAAGAATGTTATTGTTCGTTTTTAATAGATGTACATATGTATGTGTGTCTTGCTTTTAAAATACCACAGTGTTTTTATTTGACTGTAGTCAGGACACTTAACATGAGATTTTCCTTGACAAAATTTTAAGGATACAAGACAGTATCCTTAACCCTGGGCACCATGTTGGATGGCAGATCTCTGGAACTCACTCACCTTGTAGGACAGGAACTTTACGCATGTCTACCTCCCGCAGCCCCTGACAACCGCCATTCTGCTTTCTCTCTGCGAGCTTCACTACTTTAGATATGTCATATAACTAATATCATGCCGTGCTTTTTTAAAAAAAAACCTTAGCTGATTCATTAGTGAAAAAGAGAAAGGAGGCAGAGTGAGGAAAGAACACCCTGCCTCCAAGGGCTCTGACCCCGGGTACCAGGCTGAGTTGTTGGCTCGTCGGCAGCTGTGTCATTCTTGGCTACCCACGTGCTTTCAGCAGGCACAGCCCTGCTGCGACCTCGGAGGGGCTGAGGAGGAGGGGCAGGGTTCCCTGTGGGCAGCCTTGGTAGTGTACTGGGAAAGACCTTTCACTGCCTGGCCGGAAACACAGATACACAGAAGGGTTCCAGTAAAATTTATAAATCCCCAAATGGAAACAGTTTGGGAAATGAATAATACCGTCTGAAGAGAGAGAACTTCAGCGAGGAGGGCTGCCTTTGAAACAGAGGTCCTCGCCTTAGTGTAACCCTGGGGTGGGTCCCACACGGACACAGCAGGGCCCGCGGCTCTGGACTGACACATCGGAGGCCTGGCTTCCCGCTCAGCGATGCAGAGACTGGCCGCGTGGCCTGAGCAGCTGCCCGTTTTCAGCATCCACCTCTGTGAAATGAATGGAGTTGGCCTGGGTAGGCTTCACGGGTTATCTTCCAGGGCCACTCTCTTCAGTTCCCCCGAACCACAGAGCCCAGTTGTCATTGCAGGTAAGCAGCCCAGACGGCCTCTCCCAGTGGCAGAGTCTCGGCTGCTGTGTTCGTGGCTGAGGAGTCTCTGTGGGCAGCCTTAGACAGCCCCACTGCTGCCCACCTGCCTGCCCTTCGGCCCCCATGGCTCTGAGGAGAAGCAGGGACCCCTGAAGGGGTTAGCAGGACTCCACTGCTTGGAAAGGAGACGGTATTCTCAGGAATGCTGATAAAGTGGCCTGGACCATCATTCAGAGGCCAAGTTAGTCCGTTCTTTGAATGGACCCAGCAAGGAAAACACCTGCCTTGAGAGAGAGAGCAGCGTTAGACGCAGAGCAGCCGGCAGGAGGAAGATGATAAGTGAAGCTCTTCCTTGCAGGTTTCTCCAGCCCGGCACATCGGTGGGGGCAGGACGTTTGCTCCCTGATTGAATGGGCTGGAATTGGAGGGGACACGTGGCCCCATTTGGTGCCACTAATACCTTTGTTTCCATTTTCCCTCCAATCCAAAGTTCAGCTGAATGACAGCATATTTCATTCTACCAAAAAGGCAGTTAAAAATCTAAAATGTGTGTGAGGCTAATTTATCTGGTGCCACAAGTTACTTACCAGCATAGTGCTTTCATAAGTGAGCCTCTGTCTGCCCAGAACACGAGGCTGGGCCGGGGGGCGGGGGACGGTCACCCGGAGTGCTTACAGGAGGTAAGTATCCCCAGAGTTCTTGGTTGGACCAAGGTGGGGCCCTTTGAGCATGTCTGCACTTTCCTCCAGGGTGGCAGGCATATCCCGGGAGAGCGGGTCTCTGACCGCTTGTGGGCGTGTAGCTGCTGGGGTTTGTCCAGATGCCTTTTTCTCATCTCCACGTGTTGTGCCTTGCAGATACTGGGTTACTTTGACTATGCTTTCACAGCCATCTTTACTGTTGAAATCCTGTTGAAGGTAATGGCTTTTTCATTGATCCTCGCATACTCTAAAGCAGCGGTAGCAATAACGGTGGCAATTCTCTGTTTACCTTCCAGATGCTAGGTTATGCAGATTATGTCTTCACTGGTACTTTTGCATTTGAGATCGTTTTGAAGGTAACAGGTGCCACAGGAGTGTGTTTCAGGGGCCTGCTCCTGTGTGTGACACACGGCCAAGACGCGTGACGTGCTTTTGGCTCTTTTCAGTTTTTGTCCTCTGTGATCAAGCTCCGCTTTTCTTTTTTTTTTTAACCAAAGGATTTTTTTCCTGTAACCATTCAACTTGTTTTTGCTGTTTCTTTTTAACCTTTGAATGCATGTAGGAGCTCCTTTGGCTTCCTAATAGTGATTGGGAATTATATTTTGCTCCTTTTTTAATGTCCTCTGAAACGTGTCAACTGATAACAGATACAATACTATGTGTGAACTCTCTTCCACCCTTCTTGACATCAAAGTCGGAGGAAAAGCATTTCTCCTGCGAAGGGAATGTCTCTCTTCTCATTTCTTTGACTGCATTATGTTTTCAGTGCTCCCTAAAAGAGTAACACACTATTTTCTTGCAACAGGATTTGCAAGATAATGTGGGTCTCTTTGTGTTAAGATATATCTGTTTTAATGGATGGGCTTACATTTACACAAACGGAAAGAGCACCCTCTGGACAGGGGGCCCGGAATGTACTGCCCATGCATGAGTTGCCAGTCGCCATTGCTGCATGTGGTTTGTGCACTGGTTGTGAAGCCACCCTGGGGAGAGCTCGTTCCTATGTACTCAGAGGTCTGGAGACCCACAGCGGAGAGCCCAGAACGCCAGACTTGCTGAGGGGCATGCGTCCTCGCAGTGCTGGGACAACGTGGCCTGGGACAACTGTCAGGGCAGTCATCTCCTAGTGGAGAGAAAAGCTGGGAAATGAGGGCTTGGAACCACAGTTTCTTTAAACCATGTTGGGGATTTTGTGTGTGCATCTCAGGACCAAAAAAAAGAAAAAAATATGTATTTTAAATGTACCGTGGAACTTGGGCTCTTTACAAAATCTTCTGTACAATGAAACCTCAGTTAACATTCCAGGCAATAGGGTATTTAGTTATGTTCTCTCTCTCCTTTTTTTTTTTTTTTTTTTCTGGTTAATGAAAATACTAGCACAAAACCAACCAACCAACCTCTGTTTAAACCCTTGTTAAAAATCTTCTAGACATTTGAGTTCATTTTCCTGCCTTTAGGCCAGTAAATTTGGTTGACGGTTGTCCCAAGTGAGATGCTGCCTGGGTCAGTGAGCAGAGTCTGCCTCCGTCTCCACGGTGATGGGCATCGGAGCAGAAGGCCCAGGGCGTGGGGTGCACGTACGCTCACCTGGCCTCTGCTTCTCCTCAAACTGAACAGGAAAATGTTATCTTTAGCCTGTTAGCCTGGTTAATTGAGGTTTTACTTGCCACATTTTTAAGTTGTTCAGTACATTTAGTTCCTCTTGGGCTTCAGGGCAAAGAGATAACAGGTTTATTTAAAAGAAAAAACCCCACAATTATTGCTTTTCAATTTTAATAGATTTGCCTCAGTGACTTAAATCTTCCAAATCAATTCTCATTTTGAAAGTATCTCATAGAGTGGAAAATGAGCTAAAACAAGGATTCAGAAAATGCAGAATCTCTGAGAAGCAGCTGACGTCGAAAGAGTGGTTCCTGGTGGCCTGGGGAGGATTTGGAAGGCTGTTTGGATACGGGGTTAAACCATCTGAAGTGGCCTTTTTTTTTGTAGGTTAAAGAGGGTTAATTATTGGCAGTTCAACATGGGCCAGTATAATTAGCTCCCAGCTCTGCCTCTCCTCTCCTGTACTCATCTGAAACCTCTCCCATCTGTTTTTCTAAAGAGGCAGTAACTCCATGTATTTATTTTGCAGTTTTTATTCTGGAGCACTTCCTCACTAAGCTCCTTATTCAGGAAGCTCAGTGGGGAACCTGCGGTGTGGGCTCCGGGTACTCGGGGCCGTGACTTAGCAGGTGATGGCGTCTGAGCCACACCTGGCACACGCTAGAGTAGCTGGGCTTGGAGGAGCCTTTAAAATGGGTGTATCAGTAAGGGCCGTTAGGAGCAATACGGGGCCTGGGAAAACAATGCACGTTTCTATATCAATGGAGCGTGTGAGCCCGGGGCTCGGGCACTTCTAGCCCCACTTGGGAAGTCTGGGTTGGAGCAATGTGGGCTCTGCTGGGGTCTCAGAAGGGCCGGAACTGGCGTTTTGTGGGGAAGCCAGGTTGTCTGGGCAGTGATTACATCCTGACAAACCTGGTCAAGTGGACTCTCTGCTGAGACAGAGCCTTTGGACGTGCCAACGATGTATTCATAATTGAAATGTGTTTTCACTGTGATAATGTCCAGTGAAATAATTGCTCTCCTCTTTTAAAATGTATAGGAAATCAGCTGCCCCTTTTCCATTTCTGAACAAAGCATTCAGTTGCTCTGCCCTGTTGGTTTACATTTCTGGCTTCCTAATGCACACTCGTTCGTAAAGTCACACGTTGCTCAAGCTTTTGTAAAGAGCCCAGGTTTCTTTTCCTTTGCAGAGAGAAAAGAAAAACAAAACTCTAAATCCCTCATGATTCTGCTTATAGATGACGACTTTCGGAGCTTTCCTCCACAAAGGGGCTTTCTGCAGGAACTACTTCAACTTACTGGATATGCTGGTCGTTGGGGTGTCTCTGGTGTCATTTGGGATCCAGTAAGTATTCTGGGGCGTGTGTGAACGTGTGTGTACAGGACTGTTGGGCAGGAAGGTCTATGTGAGGAATTTTAACATAATCCGTAAAGCCTAGGCATCGTTTTAATTGTGGCGTTGGGTTATCTGGGAAAGCTTAATTTGTGCCCATGCCAGAAAGCATTGGGACAGCTCATCCTTTCTTGTGTTTCTGTTTCTCTTTTTATGCCCTCTGCTGGGTTGTGCTCATTATTCTCTGTGATACTTTTTTCAAAAGAGGATGAAAGAAGTCTAGACTAGGAGGGAGGGCAGCTGGACTCCAGTCTGGGTTCTCCAGGGGCTGGTCCAGGGCCCGGGGCCGGTGGGGGCTCCTCTCCCAGGATCTCAGTTCCCCATCTATACAGGAGGGGTTGGACGAGGTGACCTCTCAGGCCTTTCCAGCTTGGATATTGAAGGCGTCCCTTACTCTCCAGGATAAATCAGCTGCTATGACTCTTTTCTTTTGGCATCTAAAATTTTGTTTGGTTTTGGTTTTGTTTTTGTTTTTGCGGTACGCGGGCCTCTCACTGTTGTGGCCTCTCCCGTTGCGGAGCACAGGCTCTGGACACGCAGGCTCAGCGGCCATGGCTCACGGGCCCAGCCGCTCCGCGGCATGTGGGATCCTCCCGGACCAGGGCACGAACCCGTGTCCCCTGCATCGGCAGGCAGACTCTCAACCACTGCGCCACCAGGGAAGCCTGGCATCTAAAATTTTTAGCTAGAAGGGGTCAAAGCTGCAAGTCAGAGCCCCAGGACCTTTCCATGGCATTGAGGGATTTCTGGTGGGGAACAGCCCCAGCTGTACACTGCCTGCCTGCCGTACCTGGGGGTTTGGGACAGAGGCTCCAGTGGGAGCGTCCAGGGGTGGCCTTGCTTTCCTGCTGACTTTGAAGCACCTCTACTCAGGTGCTGACCATCAGTGCCCCTCGTATGAGAGCACATGTGTGCACATGGCCTCCGAACTAAAGGGAAATGAGAGGCTCTATCCCCTTCAGAAGGGGGAGGACCCCTGCCTGAAACTGCCCTGTGTTAAAATCCTCTTCCTCACCTCCCAGCAGTACCCAGGGAGAGGGAGCCACGTAGTCACAACTCGGAAAGGCGTTCTCACGAGTATCTTTGCAACGCCTGTAAGCTCGCAGCTGTGCCTGCGCCCTCCAGCTGCCGCCCCCCCCCCATATGCTAACCCCATACCCACTCGGGACTCACCTGATATCACCTCTATGGGGCCTTCCCAGACTCCCCAAGGTGTGTTCCCCTGGCTGCCTTCTCTCTGTTGTCACACCTGCATGCTGGCTTGCGGTTGCCCATCTCTCCTACCCAACAGCGGACTCCTTGAAGGCCAGAGAAGCCCAGCACCAGGGCGCTGCAGCAGGCTCCAAACTTAGCAAACCCACCAAACCAACGCAACTCAGCCAAGTACTGCCTAGCATTTGCATCAGGGGGAAAGAATAAAGCAAACTCCTAAATTGTGTCTCTGCTGCATTAGTTGTGTGCCCGTCAGGGTCTCTGAGAGTGCGGGGGGCCATGGAGCGTGGGCCGGGAGGAGGAGACCCACCCTTGTGTGTGGTTCATGGGGAGAGATTAGCTCTGCTCCACGTGGCCCCACCATAGTTGTACTAAAGTGAAATCATCTCACAGCGTTTTACCACCGTGATACACTCTGCTTGCTTGCTTTCCTCTGCTCTTTCCCTTAGATCCAGTGCCATCTCAGTCGTGAAGATCCTGAGAGTCTTAAGGGTTCTGAGACCGCTCAGGGCAATCAACAGAGCAAAAGGACTTAAGGTTTGGATTCCTGTCCAGGCGGGGCTGGCTTCAGTTGGGGTTAGCTGTCATCACTGATTTTTCTGGGCCGGGACTGGGTTGAGGCCTGATGGATTTTCCAGTGAGCTTTGCCTTTGAAAAGAACATTTCGAACCAATGAAGCTGCCTCTGCTAAGTGCTGGTAGTGTTTTTCAAGTTATTATTTTCGTCACAGACTTAGAGAATGATCTTATGGTTACCAGGGGGGGAAGGGTAGCGGGAGGGATAGATTGGGAGTTTGGGATTGACATGTACACACTGCTACATTTAAAATAAAAGGGCTTTCCATGAAAAAACGTTATTATTTTTTAAATTTTTTGTTCAGTTAAGATGTTTTTCTTTATTTGATGACTGTTCACACTTCATTGCTTTTTTCATTATTAATAGTGTTCCTCTGGGTTTCTTTTAGTCTTTAAATCTATTCTTGTGCGGTTTGTACAAAAGGCCAGAGGGTTTACATTTTCCTAAGTCGTCTTATGGGGTACAGGACCCTGTGTGCCAGGCAGTGCTGTACCCCATGGCATTTCTTCTGACTGAGCTCACTGCTTTGGAGGAAGCCAAGGAGGAACCTGCTTACAGGGCGTTCCTCCCAGGGGGCCATAATGCACTGGGGGTAACTCCATAGATAACCACCTGAAAAACGAAGCGTAAGGGACTGTCACGTAGGAAAATAATATAAAATTGCATATAATCATAGAAGATCTTGGCTGGTATTAGTTCACCCCGTGGCTGAAATGACACAGGGAACTAACACGCCCCTGTCCCCTCCCCACCCCCTCTCCCTAGCACGTGGTCCAGTGCGTCTTTGTGGCCATCCGGACAATTGGCAACATCATGATCGTCACCACCCTCCTCCAGTTCATGTTTGCTTGCATCGGGGTGCAGCTCTTCAAGGTACAGGGAAGGGCCTTCAAGCATGGAGCCCAGCCCGTCGTCTTCAGGCGGAGCCCACATTTGACTGTCTGTCTGTTTTGTATCCAGGGAAAGTTTTATCGATGCACAGATGAAGCCAAAAGTAACCCCGAAGAATGCAGGTGAGTGTCCTGAACGTGGGAGTGGGGAGTTTGGAAGAACAGATAAAAAGCTTCAAGAGTCCGCCCGTGCTAGCATTTCAGAAGTTTTTGTTGTGGAGGACAAGAGGCCTGAGAGCTCAGCCCATGGCTGGAGACGTGGAAGGGTTTTGTTTTGAGGTGAAATTCACATAACGTAAAATCAACCGTTTCAAACTGTACAGTTCAGTGACATTTCATACAATCACATTGTGGAGGGAGCACCACTTCTGTCTAGTTCCAAAGCTTTTCATCACCCTTAAGGCATGGACAGATGACTTCTGATGTTTGGTATAGAATCAGTAGACTGGGGGAGAGAGTGGGCACTAAAACCTAAAATAACAATTATGAAATGCTCCCCAAAAGCTCCCCCTACAGCCACGTATCCAATTATTTCCTCAAACCAGAACTTGAAGCTTAACTTCCTGGAGTTCAGGATCTGGCCACCCTCTTCTGACAGGTCCCAGGATGCTTCTTTCTCCTTGCTCCCATCATCCACATCTTGGCCATATGTTCGTGCACAGTAGTGGGCAGAGGAGAGAGCAGGTGGCATATCCTCATTCCTCTTATCCCAATGCATCCAAAAGACTGTGAAGGTAGACACGGAGGCCATTGCCTGAAGTTCTGAGACCTTAGAAGCATAGACGTCCCTGTCCTTTTGAGATGTCACCAGGCAAGGCTGGCCTGCTTGCACTGTGTTCATTGAGGGTTTCTTTTCAGCAGAAGGTGCAGTCAGAGAGCACCAAAGGCCATGTGACTGTGGCAGTGCACCTCAGGGGCCCCGTTCATGCTCTGGGGTGGGGGGGCGCCCATGGAGTTGACAGCACAGCAGCCGCGTGACGACGCTTTCCCTTCCCTCGCTAAGTTGGCCTTCTCGTCTGTGAAACAGAGGCATTCTAGGAGAAATACTGTGTACCAGCGATTATAGAATTGTTTTGGAAAGAAAACTGGGAATATTGTTAGTATGAGAGAAGGAGTTTGATTAAAACTAAAATGTAGAGAAGGAATTTGATTAAAACTAAAATGTAGAGAAGGAATTTGATTAAAACTAAAATGTAGAGAAGGAATTTGATTAAAACTAAAATGTAGATTAGAGGATGCCTGGGCTTGTTTCCCAGAGCCTGTGGAATTCTGCATGCCCAAAACTTTCGGTTCTTCATTGCACACTTTGAGGCCATCGTATGAGGGATGGTTCTTGTTCGGTAGTTTTCGTTTGTGATCAGGCTGGGTGTCTGCCTGGTCACTCTGGAGGATACTCATTTAGTCGTTGCTGCACGGTTATTCGAACCGTTGAGTAGGCTAAACGCAGGGCATGATACGGAGAAGCACAGGCTGTGCCACGCTCAGGACGGTGGCCTGGCCGGGGAGGGATCGGGCAGCGTGACAGATTCCACATCCTGCCAGGGTGACCGCCCACTTCCTCTCCTCTCTAGGGGGCTCTTCATCCTCTACAAGGACGGGGATGTCGATAACCCTGTGGTCCGTGAGAGGATCTGGCAAAACAGCGACTTCAACTTTGACAACGTCCTCTCAGCTATGATGGCTCTGTTCACGGTCTCCACGTTCGAGGGCTGGCCCGCGTGAGTACCAAGATCGCGTGTCTCCCGGGGACGCTCCTGCTGCTTCGCGGGCACTCTGGGCTGAGCCGTGTCTCCTGGAGAGCGGGTCCTGCTGCTCTTCTCCAGTTTTGTAGGCCTTTTCTATGACTTTTTAACTTTGGACCACTTATCACTCGCTTCCTGGCCCACAGGGCTCCTCTGTCTGATGAGGCAAAGGATTAACCCCTGTGGGCAGCCAGGACTCTCGGATTTGGGAAGCTGGGGTCTCGGAAGGGGGGTATCTCTCAGCGGGCTCCTGGGGGGCATTGCTGGATGTGGATGGGGAGTCCCCAGAGCCATTTTTCAGGCCAGCTCCTGTGTCACCTCATCAGTAAAGCTGCCACGACACTGTTCCTGAAGAGGCCCTTGAGAGTGTCCCAGACCGTTCATTCATGTGTTCATTCACTCCTAGTAACGTACTAGTACGTGCCATCACGCCGCGTCTCTCACTGCCGCGCTCGCTGGCTCGTTCATAAAGTGGGCTCCTGATACCAGCTCCGTGCAACATGCTATACTACGCCCTGTGGAAGAAACAGAGCTGTCTAGATGCGGTTTCCCCTCTCAAAGCCCACGTTTAGTCAGTGTCGTCAGCCAGGCCAAGCAGGAGGGTCCTGGTGTGTCAGAGACATGCAGCACAGGGTCCTGAGGGATGGCTAGGATTTTGATGGGCGAGGTGAGAAAAGTGGAAAGAAGGAAGAAGGTAGAATACAAAAGGAGAGCTCTTGTCCCTTTGTTGTGCTCTGCTCTCTGATGGCCCCCCAGCTCCTGCCACCAGAACATATATATGTTGATAGAGTTCTCAATGTCAAGTTCTCATGCCCAGAGGAGGGTGGACAGGCTGGCAGGACTCTCTGGATGTGTGGGGTGTCTGCGAAGAAGAAGGACAGTGGGGTGGGGCTTGTTCATTGGTGGATCGGTCCTGCGAGAAGAGGAGCATAGAGTGAGAGCCTGCACTCCACAGAGGCACTAGCTGTGGTCTCAGGGTTTAAACCCTGTGCTTTAGTAAACCTGGGTGGCAGCTGCCACCAGGGATGGCAGGGAAATGAACAGACTTGGGGCTCGGGGCTCAGGCGAGGTGGGCTCAACTCCTGCTCTGTCCCCAGGACTGTGACCTTGGCACTTAGATCCCTCTCTGAGCTTCCGTAAGACAGGGACGACCGTATGTCCACCTTTCCAGATGGATGTGAAAACACCTAGCACAGTGCACGCCTCGGGTGGGTGCCTGGAAGGGCTGAATTTGCATCAGAACGAGCGTACATTGAATTGGAGGCCGTTGCAGTAATTGCCCCTCTTTCTGCTCAGAGTTCTGCCTGGCACATTTCATTTTAGTGCTTGTTTCAGTTTGGGGAACCTCTCGTAGTTCTTTGGAAATGCCCTGGCCGCTCGCTCGTTGTCTTGCGTTTACAGCTTTCAGTTCCGCCAGTGTCTTCCATGTGACGTCCTTCCTGTCTTCTGTCTGTGACTAGAAAGGAGCATTACTGGATATTTGTAGAATCTTTTCCAGTCTTCAGAGCAATCAGTCAACAAATATATCCCAGGTGTTCCCTCCGCCAGGTGCCGGGCTGATCGGCCTAATGCCCCAGAGGCTTCCTGAGGGACCTCCACGTGTCCCGGGGCCTTGGGGTGGGCTCCCAGCGAGGGGTCCGACCGTCCGTGCCCGCAGAGGTGGTCAGAAGCTAGCGGGGCTGGGCTGCTGGCTGAGCGGCGCTGGTGCTCACTGGATCCTCTGCTCTCCAGGTTGCTGTACAAGGCCATCGACTCGAACGGAGAGAACGTCGGCCCCATCTACAACTACCGCGTGGAGATCTCCATCTTCTTCATCATCTACATCATCATCGTAGCGTTCTTCATGATGAACATCTTTGTGGGCTTCGTCATCGTCACATTTCAGGAGCAGGGGGAGAAAGAGTATAAGAACTGTGAGCTGGACAAAAATCAGGTTAGAGTCACGCACTGTTCGGGCTTCTGTCCCTTGAGCCAAAGAGGACCGATTTCTCTTTTGACAGCTTCCCGCGTGTAGAGAAGGGTGCCCGCCTGCTCTCTCTCCCTGGGGCTTGGGCCCTGCTCAGCACACTCTCAGCCACTGTGAGTCATCAGTGGGGAGCGTTAGTTTCCCAGATGCAGATTAGGCTGTAATTTTGAGATTTACCCGCAGACACGTGAGTGAGAAGTCAGGATACCTAGGCCACCTTCTGTGGTCATGACCCACCAGTGACAGCTCAGAGTCACGTAGGATGGTGTGGCCTGGGGCCAGGAAGCACCCAGTGACGCTCGCACAGCCCCTCCCAAGGGATAGCCTTTTATCTCCTCAACCTCGGGACCATTGACATTTGAGGCTGGATAATTCTTCGTTACGCTTGCGGTGCATGGTTGAGAAGCCTCCCTGGCCTCTCCCCACTAGATTCCAGTAGCACCTTCTGCCCCCCACCCTCATTCCCGCTCCAGAAATATCTCCAGACATTGTCAAATGTGCCCTGGTTGAGAACCATTGACTTAGGAGGAAGTACCCTATCACACCACCGGGAAAGTCGCTAACTTTAAACTTGGGACTAAGGTTACACTGGCATCACTCTCTTGATCTAGCACCTTGTTTTAACCAGTCTGTTAGGCTCAGGGGCCTTTGGCTTTGATCGTGTGATGATGCGAGGGGGCCAGGAGACCTGTCTGGTCCTGTTCTGTCTGCACCTGCTCTGTGACGGTGGGTGCACCTCCACCTCCTGTCTGGGCTGTCTCCCTAAATTGAGGGCATTAAGGAGTCACTTTTAAAGGTCTTTTTCAGCTGTAAAAATAGTCTGTGAGCTCGAGATTCTGTTCTGGGAGTTTCCCCCAGGCCCTCTATCAGTAGCCATCTCTGTTTGATGATTACATAGAGAGCAAGAATCACTGCCAGCCTGGGCTTCCTGGCGGGAAGTCGCCGTGCATGGTGAGGCCGTCTGTCTCGGGCTGCAGCATCTCCACTGGGGGAAACACGAGGACAGCTTGGTCTATAGGAAGACATTGCTGTGAGTTGTCAGGGCGTCCCTGCAGATTTTATCAGTGACGGTCTGAGGGAGGCCTGGCCCAGCTCTTCACCCCTCCCGACCCCCGCCAAGGAAGAAGAGTGTCAGGGCGAGACCCAGGCGGAACCAGAGCTGAAACTAGGTCACCACGAGGTCCAGGATAGGCTCCAGTCAGGGGTGCCAAGAGTCAGCATGTGAAGTCACAGCGGGGCCAGGTCCTGGACAGAGAGAGCCTGTGGTTGGTCTGGGCCTAGGAGCAAGTAGGGTATGATGCTGAAAAGGCTTTCGGGGCTGGAGGCTCTCTGGGCTTGCTGCAAAGGGTGGACCGGTCTCGGCCCCAGCATCAGTGGGCAGGGCAGTGCTCCAGCCATCATCACGGACCATGTCCTGGGGGTTCTAAGATGAACACGACAAGCTCCTGAGCCTCTACAGCTCTCAGACAGACACACAGCTCACTCACCATTAGACACTTAGGCTTACCATGCTCGTTCTGGCTTCTGGTGGGCGTCTTGTATGGGTCCATCCTGGAGCAGCCATGGGACCTCCAATCTCAGGGAGTCAGCCCAGCCCCTCTGGTTCTTGAGAATTTCCTTGCCTCTCGTTACTTGGCTTCCTTCCCTGGGCAGGAGAACTACAGTTGTACTCCACCAGCATCAAGAAAGGGCAGGGATAAGACATGGGTCAAGGCTTTGCACCTCTGCTTAATGCATCGCCGGACCTCAGTCTTTTAATAAGCGAAATGGAAGCAAACTGGGTGCTCTGCTTACCCTCAAAGGCTGCTGTGAGGACCACATGAGGTGATGGAGCTGGGGGCCCTTTGTCAGTGATGCTGAGTGGTACCTGTGCGGGTTGCGCTGGCTGTTCCCCCTCGTTCTCGCTCCCTCCCGGTAGGCGTGCGCCAGCTTTTCAGGGCAGACGAGAACTGCGTCCTTCTTCCATAGACGTGCTCAGGATCCCCGTTGCTCTTTTCTGCCATTGCAGCGTCAGTGTGTTGAATACGCCTTGAAAGCACGTCCCTTGCGAAGATACATCCCCAAAAACCCCTACCAGTACAAGTTCTGGTACGTGGTGAACTCCTCGCCTTTCGAGTACATGATGTTTGTCCTCATCATGCTCAACACACTCTGCTTGGCCATGCAGGTAAAAATGGAGACAGCCGCGTGGATCCCGTCCGGGCCTTCGGTGCAGCCCCGTGCCCCAAAGCCTGAGGGTGGAATGCCGCCCCTCACAGGAGGAAGGGTTTGATTATCTGACGAGTCTGGGCTGTAGTTTGGCCAGACTCGCATTCTGGCTAACAGTTGCCACGGCAGGAGTTTACAGTCACTCTTCTGCGTGAGAGACTGTACAGCGTGACCATAAGCGCCATTCCTCGGGAGCCCTAGCGTGGCTTGCAGGCCTGTGAACCTTTACTGTGGGCTTCTGTGGCCAGGGAGTGGTTGTGGACTAAAGCTCTGTCTGTGTGGAAATGAACAGGCGGGGTCTTCAATCCTGACTTGACTCCTTAGCAGCCGGGTGACCCGGGGCAAGTTATTTAAATCCCCCGAGCCTGGCTTTGTCGATTGGTAAAGTGGGAAACGAAGTTTATGCTGGGTAATTTGTGTCCGGCACTTTGCTCTGGGCCTGCCCCAGAGTGTCATTCCTGTCCTCAAGTCACTCTCAGCGTGGCAGTGGGGAGTCTTCTGGTCCGTGGAGTACTGAGTTTGACCTGCCTGACAGCGACTCTTGGCTCACTGGGGGCGAGGAAGGCAGCTCACTTCAACTGGCCACATTGGATTACAGAGCGGTATTGACAGTGAGCGTTTCCAGCCCTTGCGCTGTCTAGTGGATGTTGCACTAGGACAAGAGTGGCCAAGGTCTAGATTCAGTTTCCCACTGGCTCTAAGAACTTGAGCAAACCAAACCAACTCCCGGTGCTGTCTGGGAGATGAGTGTAAAGACAGCCAAGGGTACGTTTTCTGGCCCTTTCCTTAAATTTACGAATTCCTTATGAATGAGGACCCTCTGCTGATGTAGGGAAAAGCACGAAGGCAAGATGATAACAGTGCCTTTGATTGAATGTAGGCCTAAATGGCGTATAATGTATCCTAACCGAGTCCTACTTTTGTCCATAGACCTGTGGGTGTGTTCTGCATTCTGCCTGGGTCAAGGCCCTGAGTAGAAACCCTGCTGGGAGAAAGGGTGGATTCCCTTTGTTCCGAGCAGAGGAAGTGGATGTCTTTCCCCTTCATCGTTTGGTCACCCTCATCTTGTCAGGGCCCCCTGCGCTTTGTGGGGGGCCAACCATGTGCCCTCGCAGGGTCAGTGGAATCACTGGGAGAGGGGGCTGGACCGGGGAGGTTGCCTCACTGCCCGTGTGGCAGGCGGACGGACGCCTGCAGGGGGTGGTGGGCTGGGGAGCCTCCTTTTGCGAGTCTGGAGTGGACCCCCGAGAACCGTGCCTCTGCTTCCATCCACAGCACTACGAGCAGTCCAAGATGTTTAATGACGCCATGGACATCCTGAACATGGTGTTCACCGGGGTGTTCACCGTCGAGATGGTTTTGAAAGTCATTGCATTTAAACCTAAGGTGAGTTGCTGAACCCACTGTCAAAGGCTGTAGCTGAATCACTCCAAAGAGTCACCCACTTCCCGTTAGTCTCGTGTTCTTGGATTATGCTGAATTGTTCTGGCCGTTAACTAGGTTATCACCCGAGAACGTTAAAATCTGATGAGGGCATCTGTGTACACATGAGAAAATAAATCTGCGAAAACAAGACCTCGCAAAAACAATTCTGAGAAAAAGAAGAAGAGAGAATTAGGAATTTGCAGAATGGAGATTGTTTTGAAACCTGATTTTCTGTTTCTAGAAGAGCGTGTGTCAGACTGTCTCAAGGAAACTCGCCTCCTTACTTGAGCATTGGAGACATTGTTTTCGCATAACCCATCAGGAGTAATTCGGCCCTGATTTTACTGCTACATTGCCAGCATAAAGACTTTGGTTTTCTTTGTTCTTGGTCCACAGCATCTTTTTCACCTTTTATGGAAAATTCTACCAGCTGCAGACCTCTCACAGCCATACCATCTTTCGTTTGTTTAATTTAGGAAAATTTCACTTGACTTTAAGACAAAACAAGACACGAGCATTTTAAACTGTGTTGGACTGCTCTGCGTGTTATGTCTCCTTTAGGACAGACTGAGTCCGGTCCACAGTTGTCAACGTCTGTAGCGTAAGAGACAGATAGTATAGTGTCGAAGAGCACGCACCATTCTGGGACCAGACTGGACTCAAATCCCCAAGCAAGCTGTCGATACTTCACTGCTCTGTGCCTCCATTTCCTCACCCATGGAATGAGGGCTCTAGTAGTCCTACTTCCTAGGGCAGTTTGGAGGAGTAAGAATCACTCTGTGTGTCACGCTTACAAGAGCGCTCGGCACGTAGCCCCACGCTGTAGACGTGTCAGGACTGTTACGAGGACGACCACCATCCCCATCATCAAGTGGTGATGTTTCCTCGTCCTAAAACCCTAGACAGAGGAGCAGATCCTGGCCGAGCTGTGACACATTTGACCCTCAGTTTCTTTTCTAGCAAAGGCTCCACCCACCAGAGTTAGAGAATGAGTTCAGTGACCCCAGTGTCTGTTCATCAGGGTGTAAGGTATCTGACAACACTAATTTAAGTAAGACTCGGATTATGAAATGATGGGTTCACATACTCCATCCGTAAGTGGAATTCTAATTTAGAACTGTTCCTATCTTTAATTTGAATTAATTCCTATGCAATCTTTATCAGCTCTTTGTGGACAAAAAAGAAAGGACGCTTGTAAGTGATCGATCGGGGTGATTGCAGTGGGGTCAAACCTGGCATTTTTGCATGGCCAGATGCTAATTACTGTGACTTGTCCATATCTCCACACATGCACCTTCTTCCCTGCCCCCACCAAACTCTTCTGAATATCCTTTGAGATTTTTGGTTTGCTTCCCTTTCCCCTTTCCGTCCTTGATCAACATTTGTCTGGACTGATGGAAAGGTTGCAGAGTAAGAACTCCAAAAGCACTTGATCAAGGCGACATGGCACGTATCTATGCAACATTTCCTAGATCCCCTCGCCATGTCTTGCCCTGCCTGGTGATTAAGCTCTGAGAAGGCACATTTCCCCCGGCATGTGTGTGAGTCCGTGTGTGTCTGCGTGTGCACTGTCAGCGGCTGTGTCCGGTGAACCACTGTTACCAAACCTGAGAGGAGAGTTCAGTGGTGTGTGAACAGGCTGGTGAGGCCGAGGGGAAATGAGTAGCTAACTTATAGTCAGTACTGATCCATCAGAGTTTTTAAATGAGCGATTTCCGCTAGAAATTGTGCCGCTTCGTAGTTTTCCTCCACAAGGTATTTTCACAGCAGGAGACAACCTCAGATTACAAGTGAGAGAAAGTTTAAAACAGCAATAGCAGCGCCTCTACGCTTGAGGGGCACCGTCACTGCATTTGCGAAGCAGATGGATTTGGTGTTGTGACGGTGTGTCTGGAGGAGCCGGAGAGAGTCATTTCACCAAGAAGCAAAGCTCTTCTTAAAACGCTTCCTGACTCTCCTATCTCCTCTCTGGTGTTAGCAAAGCAAGGCCAGGCGAGTAGTCATCCACAAAGAAGTCAGTGAGGCCCTCCTACCCGTCAGAGGGGCAGTGGGGCTGAGGAGGCATGTTGCAAAGGTGGCAGAAGGAAGCCTCTCTGTGAGGAGATGGCCAGAGGGACAGAGGGCTGGGAACCTGGCCCATAAACTTCATCTAAGAAGGTCTGTGTCTCTCCTGGGGAGCTCTGTCGCAGGGTCCTCTGGGGCTGTGTTCTCCACAGTGAGGGGCGCATGTTCCGGGAGAATCTGTCAGCATCTGTCAGGAGAGACAGGGTTGCAGCTGTTTTGTAATAGAAATGCAGAGGGTGATGTTACAATCCTTCCTGGGAGGTGAGAAGGCATCATAGGAGGCAGGGTTCAAACGCGTGGAGGAACCTGACTCCTTTTATACTCAAGGGCCTGACTGGTAAAGGGGGCCTCCTGAGTGAGAGCACTTTCAGAGGGATGTGGTCCGAGCTGGGAGCTTCCCTGGTGGGGAGGTGGGATCACTCCAGGAGAAAAGTTGTTTTGAGTGTGGGTTAGGCAAGCATGGAAGGTGGTGAGACGCCAAGGAGACAGGGAATGAGGACCGAGCAAACAGGCTGCGCAGTGGGTTGTGTCGGCTCCCCAGGGAAGACCCACCCATGGGGCATCGAGCTCGTGCACTTGGAGCGGCGGAGCCGCCCTAGGGTTTTGAAAGGTGGGCCATGATGTAGATAAGAACCAAGTCCTTCCCCTCCAGTGCTCCCAAGGGGCAGCCGCTGGACTTCTCAAGTGAATTCTCTTGCTGCAAGGAGGGAGGTTGAAGAGGAAGGGCTTTGTCCAAAGTCCTGGCTCCTGTAGGTGTAAGGAGCACTTCTGATTTGCCTGAGGTTCCTTCTTTGCGCTTCCGGAAGCCGCCCATCTGGTGCTTTGTCCAGCGCCTGCTCAAGTCCGTGACCCGCCTCCGTGTGGGCTTTTCCTCAGGGAGCCGCGCTTTGTTCCCAGGGCTCAGACCTCGAAGCGCTTTGGTCTTGGTTCTACCCTTGACCCTTGACCAACACGCGGGCTAATCTGAGTGTTGCTTAGAGCCGCCGCTCCCTCTCCGAGGTTCCTCTGCACCCACTGATTCATCCAACCACAGACCACGTAGGGCCGTGGTATTTACTCTTGAAAAGCATCCGTGTGTATGTGGACACGCACAGTTCAAAGCCACATGGTTCAGGCGTCAACTGTGCCTTGAAAATGTCGAATTTACCTGCCTAGCCACTTGAGCTTGGAAAACGTTGAGAGTTACTGGGTTTGGGGAAAGAAGAAAGTGCTTTCGTGCTGTCCTCGTGCTTCTGTGCAGAGCGGATGTGTCGTGGACACTGGGTCACCCATATGCCTCCCAGGACAGCACTCCCTCCCCAGGGTCCCTGGCAGGAATAAGGCTGCTCTATCAGCCCCAGCAATTTTCCTGGAGCACATTCTGTACCTCCTGGGAAGGAACCGTGACACTATCTTTTCAGTTCTTCAGTGATCACATATATATATATATATACACATATATCATAAATGTATCTCAGTGATTTATTTTAATGCCAAATAACGCTTGAGGGGAAATATTAACTCTCCTTAACTAGAACTTGATGTCAGACTCCTTCATGGGCTCAGCCTGTCCTTTCAAGGCCGGGGTATCCCGGAGCTCCCTCCTGGTCCCCTTCTCCCCTGGTGAGACGCGTGCACGCCCTGGGCCTCGGTGGCCAGCTCGTCTCACCCCAGCCTCCGCGGCCCTCCTTCCTCTTGCATTCCTTGACCGCTGAACCATCTCCTGCCTCTGGCCTCTGCGCCCCCCTTCATCTTCCACACACTCCCTTTGTAAACTGAAAGCTGGCCGTGCCACCTGTTGTATGAAAAGAAAAGGTAATTTCATAGTCGAATATTCAAAGTTCTGCACCAAACACTAGCGCACTTACATCTCTGCCTCATTTCCGGCCGCGCGCTCCCAGCCGTTCCTCCTCTGCACCCCATCCCCACTGTGACCATGCGGGACCTTTCCGTGGCCCGTGCTTCTGTGTCTGGAAGCTCTTTTTCCACCTTGTTACCTTTTAAGGCCTGTCTGGAATGTGGGCTCCTCCGTCACAGTGTCCCCCAGCCCAGCCAGGGCCGGCGCTCCCCTTCCCACGTGCTCCTGGTAGATGCTCACTGTGCACTGTCAACATCAGTACCCTCCGTGTCTCCCTCTCCGTTAGCTGATGAGCAGCTGCTCAAGGTTGGGTGGTGTTTGTCTCACGCGATGCCTGCTACATGCTGGTTACTCCATGGGAAGTGGTGGAAGGAAGAAAGGAATGGATGGATGAACCTGTGGGTGCAGCCTCTTGTCATCAGGCCCTACTGGCTTTTCTATCACAGGAGACGTGGGCAGAGCAGAGTGGCCAAAAGTGAACGTATTTTTCTTTAAGCCTCCACTTGACCTTTGGAAAGGCTTATGCTGGTTAGAAGGCTGTCAGTTACAGTTTCCACCCAGAGTTGGCACTGTGGGTCATCCCTTGGGTCAGATGCTTCCCAGACAGTCCCTGGCAGAAACTGGTAAGTGATCCGGCTGCCTCAGTAAACCCCAAGAGGCCAGGCAGCGAAAGGATCCCAGACTTGGGCTGCTTCTCTTGTTTGCATTGCATAGACCTCGCTGCCCACCATGTGCCAAGCCCATGCTCTATCCTGGCTGGGGGTCCAGCTCTCCTTCCAGGAGCCTATAGTCTAGCCGGAGATTATGTTAATGGACAATCAAGATAGAGTTCTTAGAAACCAGGGAGCTTCCTGGCCCTAAGCCCACGTTAGTCTGGGTTATGATTTTAAATTCCCGGAGTCAGAAGTGTTTCCGAGTAATAAATGTTATTGCGTGTGGCTGACTTGCTTGATCCTTTCAAATGGGCGAGGCTGTTCCAAAAGTAATACGGGCCAACTGTGGCCAGACTGGTGGGGACTGCTGGCTCCACCTGAGGGGCCCTGGCCTCCACATTCGGTTGTAGGAGACCCTCTTGTGACTGGCCAAGAGGAGAGAGCATGCAGGTGGGCGCCGTGCTAGAAGCCGTAACCTTCTGGTTACCCAGCGGCTGCGGTGGCTTTGATGGGAAAGGGGTGGGGCTGAGTCATACTCACTTGACAGTGACTTTATTACCTAGGAGGCTACTAAACAGGGAAACAGGATGTGGGAAGAAGGCGGGGGGGCTGGCATTTTCTGCCTCCCTGGGACCCCTAGCAAGCCATCTGGCCAGAGCCTGTGATTCCAGCCACCTGCAGCCACTCAAGCCTCCTGTCGCCTAGATGAGGGTGTCAGTCCAGGAACCCTCTAGAATTTGGGCACAACTCTGTGAGTGCAGTGGACCCTCCAGAGAGGGTGTTGAGGAGATTACCAAAGAGTTCCAGGACCCCAAACATCAAGCCCCTATCGTGTTGATTTGAAGTGACTTTATACACCGCAGGGGGCCAGGATGGGCCGGTTGGAGAATAGCTTGCAGGCCGGTAGGACTGATCTACAGGTGAATACTGATCGTTCTGGAGAGACAGAGACACAGAGACACACAGAGACAGAGAAGCTATTCAGGAATGAAGTCTCAAGTAGGCAAGAGGGGCATGCAGTGCCCTGAATGGTGGTGGGCATGGCCTCTGGTAAAGGATGGACTGTAGCAAGAGGGGGGCAGGGCCCGTGGTGTGGGACAGGACAGGAGGGACAGTGGGTCTTCACTGCTCTCTGTGCCCTAGAGCCCCAGTTGTTACTGCTGACCACGCGTTTCTAAGGCATCAGTTCCTCTCTAGAGGAGAGGGAAAGGCTCACCATTGTCTCTGCAGTTCTGAGTTGCTGTTCAATCCATGAGGAAGAGGACAGGCTCTGCACCTCAGAGCGCGCTCTGTGGCCAGGCCGCCAGTCAGCCCACTGTGTGCTACCACTCGCAGTGATGCAGATAATTTAAGAGCCAATGCTGTGTTCTCACAACCCGGGTACGACGGCGGCACTCAGCGCACCACGTGGTCCAGCTGACTTTGGTTTGGCGTTGTCCTCGGGGAGGGAAGCAGAATGTGCCTTTACGTCCTGGTGCAGGCTCTGGGTCTCCTCTCTGACCAGCACAGCCGGCTTCCTGAGGGGCACCAGTCGTGTCCTCACCGTGGCCTGCCTCTCCTGTTTTGCCAGCCAAGAGTCCCACATCTTGAGAAGAGAAGCTGTAAGGAGTGAGACGTTGTCTTTGTTAAGCAGACGCTCCCATTAGACATTTATCACAGATCATCAGAGCTGGTGCAGGCGAGCTTTTGTTTACTTGTTAGAGGGCCAACAGAGGGGTCTGGGAGGGTGGCAGTCAGTCCGTGAGGGTAAGTAACTATGAGAGGTGCTGGGATTGTGGGAGAGGAGGAGAGAGGAGATGGTGGGGGGTGGGGGGGGCGGGGGCAGGCTCAGAAGTCGTGGCAGTTGGTTGGGAAAATCTTACATTATTTAAGATGAAATTTTTTTAAAATCTCAAACCCTAAGTCAGCGTTACAGGTCCCCCATAAATGCACCTGGGGTGATGAACAGTGATTAGAACAAACATCCCTCCTCCGGCTGTTGGAACAGCCAGCGTGTCCACATTCTCCATAGTGTCGTAAAAGGCTGGGGCTCTGCAGTGGCTTCCTCTGGGCCTGCACTTGATCAATTCATGGGATCTGACACTTCAAAGCACCTTCTGTTCTGGTGTTCTTGATCCAGCACTAAGTGTACCCCGTTGTAAGCACACTGGGCCCCTTTTTATATGATTCAGACCTGAATTTTTATTTCCACAACGCATCCTGGCTTGTTGAAAAGATGCAGTTGATTTGCAGACAGTCGTTGACCTTGCAACCAGAAGCCTCCGTGCACTGTCCTCCCCACCACCCCCTCCGACTGAGGGCTTCCTGGGGGGTATCAGGAGACAGCAGGCAGCAATTTAGCACCTACTGTGCTGAGCCCAGAAGAGGATGCAAAATGCATGCCATGTATGTACAGATTTGTAAGTCACGGTCGTAGGGATGTTGTACCTTCAACAAGAGACAAGGACCTGAAATAACAAGAATAGGGCAGAGCTGAATGACCAGGAGGGTGCAAGTTGGTGGAAGGAGGAGGCCTTGCCACGTGTCAAGCACTATGTGGGCTCACGGCTCCGGGCTGGGTGGTGGGATTAGTGGAGGAGGGGACAGAGCAGTCAGCGCAGTCCTCATCCTCAGAGGGTCTTCCATGGGGTAGACCTGCGGGCAGAGGCCCCAGATTCAGTGGTCAAGACCTGAGAGACATTCGGAGTCCCCAGGATGGGAGGTATAAGTCAGGAGGATCTGAAAACATGCCATCAGGGCATTGGCATTTGAGCTGAGTGTCAAGTGGACGTGGGCAGGTAGAGTTGGGGTGGGGAGGCCGGGATCACAGAGGCCTCAGGAGTTGGGCAAGAACCTGGTGGTGGTTTGAGGGATGGAAAGAAGTCCGCTCAGCCTGGAGGATGCAGAGGGAGGGGAGGGAAGCCAGAGCTGGAGAGGAAAAAGGAGCCTATGAGGAGATAGGGGCTGCTCTGGGGGCCAGTGGGAGCACTCGAGCATCATCACCGTCCCTGAGCGCTCCTTCCCCGTGAGACCTGTGCACTGATCCCGCAGCCCTACAGGCCACACCTCTGCCTTAGACGGCGTGCGTCGCTGGCCTGTCTCCCTGTAAGCCTTCATGTCCCTTTAGACCGAGAGCTCTGTGAGGACATCCTGCCGCGGGGCACACCCTTTGCAGTACTTGGACTGTCGAGGAGGGGCAGGGATACTGGTTTGTTTCAAGGGCACAGCAGTGAGAAGGTGTGAAACGCCAGTCACAGTGGTCTTGATGTGGAAGAAGAGAAGGAGGTGACTGGGGACCCCATGCGAGGAGTAGGAGGGCCTTCTCCTCCCTCAGCTAGCGAGGGGTTGGAGTTGTGACCTTGGGTGCCAGGGCAGGGCCACCAAGTGCCTTGCTCTGTCCTGCAGGTACTTGGCTCGGTTCAGTGCTGCCCAGGGCCACGATCTGCATCGTGTGGTGTGTGTGTGTGTGTGTGTTTGTGTGTGGTGTGTGGTGTGTGTGTGTGGTGTGTGTGTCTGTGTGTGGTGTGTGTGTCTGTGTGTGTGGTGTGTCTGTGTGTGTGGTGTGTGTGTCTGTGTGGTGTGTGTGTCTGTGTGTGGTGTGTGTGCGTCTGTGTGTGTGGTGTGTGTGTGTGGTGTGTGTGTGTGGGTCCATGCGCCCGTGGCCTCTCTCACACATGCAGGTGCCCCGCCCCGTGTCCCTCTGCACCGGTGGACGGTATGGTCGCTTCCCTTTGGCCCTCCCACCCCCCCTGGTTGCCGTGGTTGCTGCGGGGCCCGGGTGTGACCCCACGTGGTCAGCGTGGCTTCTCCTTCCTACGTGCTCATAAACATCTGCCCCCGCCCGCTCTGTCCAGGGGTACTTTAGTGATGCCTGGAACACGTTTGACTCCCTCATCGTAATCGGCAGCATTGTAGACGTGGCGCTCAGCGAAGCTGACGTGAGTATGTGCCCGCCCGGGGCCACCTCCCATCCTGTCTCTGTCTGCACACCCGCCCGGCCCTGCACTGCATCACCTGGACAAGTCACAGAGCCCAGTCGTACTTGATCGAAAAGCAGGAGTTTTCTAACGAGAGCTGCAGAGAAGAGGCCTTGTAGCGTAGAGCTTGATCCCCAGGCCTTTAGACACACATCACCTTTTGGAGGACTGACTGTTCTGCAGCGTTAAGCTGAGTCAGCGGTAGGCAGGGCAAGATAGGCGTCTCTAACTGTTTTTATTTGCTGTGTCAGAAGCAGTACCCGAAGTGATGTACCTATAACATGTTTGTTTTAGGGTGATTTTTCAAGTAGCCAGGTGGCTTGATGCTAGAATGTTCCCCTTTTATAACACTGTCCTTTTCTTCTTTTTTTCCTGTTGTGCTTCCTCTCTTCTGTGGCTTCTGAATGCTTGCTCTAACAGCACTATTTCACTGATGCATGGAACACTTTTGATGCCTTAATTGTTGTTGGTAGCGTCGTTGATATTGCTATAACTGAAGTGAATGTAAGTAGCAAATTTTGTGTCCTATAACCTCGTTAAGTCTAACACAGAGGAGACCAGAAACCCTCCCCACGGATCTCTGTACACTTTAGAAATTCAAGCACACATTTACTGCAAAAGGCTAAGAACATTTTGCCCTCTTCCCTCCCTCCCCCGGCCCCCCCATCCCCTTCCCCTGAATGAGAGTGGGGAAGTAAATGTAGAATTGCCATTTTGGAAGGAAAACCTTATTTTTAAAGAAGACCTTATTGAAATGTTAAGGGCTAGGAGTTAATTGTGTGGGTATGTGAACATTATCACTCGGTAGCTGGGTGACCTTGGCAGGGCCCCTGGCTGCTTCGTGCCTCAGTTTTTTGAGCTGGAAAGCAGAGTTCATAACGTGTGCCCTGGTACCCACTGTGGGTCTGTGAAGGCACAGGAGGGAAACCCCACAGCCGTGCCCTGAGCACACGGCCACCGCTGCGGGTGTCCTCACCTGTACGCTGTGTCTGCTGAGCCCTACTGGTGACGCTGGGGAGCATGCCTCTCCTAGCTCCCCAAATAGGGATGTAGATTGAAGGCTGCCCTGGGCCAGGGGAAGGAGGGCCTCGTGTATATTAGGAGAGGGTGTCAGCGCTCCTTTGTTGCACCCAGTTGAATCCTTTGTTGAGGAGCAGTGGTAGGTGGAGTGAACACCCCACCCAACCTTTAGGAAGCATCCTGAGAACCTTCCTCAAAATACAGAGGCTGCAGAAAGGGGAGCACCGCCTCCCACTGGCCCCTCTCAGATCTGGCCCATGCCCAGACCGGGAGGGCCTGATGCGGGCAGAACTGGCCCTACCCACTTGGTCTGTCCCCAGTTCATCAGCAGGCTTCCGTGGGTGCCCAGGTTGTGTGGAGCCCTTCGCAGGGACAGGTGGAGCATGGGGTGGGCTGCCGTGCTGTGCTGGCTTCCTGCTGCCCGGTGCCAACCTGGCCCTCCTCCCCCCATGCCTGGCCGGGCAGGGGTTGCCACGCTCTGCCTGTCTGACACCTGCGGGCTCATATGGTCCATCCTGGCGCCCAGACAGCCTGTGCCGAATAAGAATGATGAGATCTATGCCGCCACTCTGGGGGCCAGGCTGACTGTGGAGTGTAGAGTAGCAGGGCAGCGCTAGCCTGGACCTGGGCCTCAGTTCCCTCGTGGACCACTGAGATGAGTGATGTCTGCCCTCCCTGCTTCATAGGTACGTTGCAATGATAAAATGATAGGCATATTTGTGAAAATACTTGTTCAAACTCCCAAAGTGTTAGGGAGATACAATGGTATTATTTTAAATATAGATTTTCCTTGTAATAATAAGCGAAATGAACTGTAAGACATTACCATGTCCATGAGGGTGTGAGTTAAGCCTCATGACCCTCAAATTCATGCCAAGACCAGGTACTGAAATGGTATTTTACTAGACTTAGGTACATAGATCTGCCAACCTCCATAAGCCCAGACTTATATAAATTCTACGTTACGTGAAATATTCCACAAGTCAGGTATAAAATTGCCATTTATCGTGTGTGAATTACGCTTGGGTATAAACTAATCTGATGCTAACGGGAGAACATAGGACCCTCCCTGGGCTGCCAGGGGCTCTCTCCTGAGTTTATGACCAGACATCTGCCCGCTTAATCATCTCACCGCATAAAGCGCTTACGGCCTCCATCAAAGTACACTTACGTGAACAGTCTGGAAGCAGACCCTTATGTAAGTCAGAGTGGTCTATAATGGAAGTGAAAATATCATAAGTGACAATTTGAGCAGGTCTCCCTGGAGCGCTCCGTGCTTCACGTGGTGTGTAGGTGGTAGGGTCCATGCTTAGCTTCTGGGCACCAGGATGTGGCCAGGGTTTGTTCACCAAGCAGACAGCCCAGCTCTCTAATGCCCGACTCCCCGCGCTGGTGCACCGCCGACAGGACGCGCGGCTTCCTGGCTGCCTCGCCGCGTGCTGGGGCTGAGCCCACTGTGCCTTCCCTCTGGGTCAGCCCTGCCCAGCAGTGTCTCAGACACGTCCGCCTTCACCTTCCATCAGTCAGGAAAGCCACAGGTCTATAAAAGCCCACGCGAAATTTTTTAGTTAGCATTTGACTTTGGGGTTTCTGTATAATACAGGCTTTCCCTGGCATTCAGTCAGACTCGAAAACCCTAGCAGTCAGCATCCTCGTACTGTTTTTCAGTACGTGACCTTTCCCCTGGTCACAGGGAGCCTGAGACCAAACCTTCCTGAGCCGGGAGCAATGCGAGTTCAAGGCCCTGGCCCAGTAGAAAACCACCTTGGGGGACCTCAGCCTTTCTGTGCTGGGCCTCAGTGAGGAGGGGATGCTCAAGGCCACCTTCGCATCTATTCAGTCCTTCATCACATCTCTATTGGGCATCTACGACCCTCAGGCCACAGCACAAAGACAGGAGAGACTGGGTGTCCTTAACCTCTGGTGACATAACTCTCTGAGTGTAGCCGCTGGTTCCTCTACACGCCCCTCCCCCCCATGCCGAATTCCCTGGGAAGCAGCACACACCATTTCCCTCGGTGGCCCTGTCCCCCGCACTCCCGACTCAGCTGAGCGTGAATACCCTTGGTCCATTGTTGGCTGTTTTTAGCTGCCATAAGTCATCATTTTTTGCAATGTTTAACTTGCTGTGCTGTCTCTCCCAACCTCTGTTGCTCTTTCTTTTCTGTTGCCTAATCGATTTTCATGTTGGTTTTGTTTTTAGAAAATTGTAGCGGCAAGTATATATAAACATATATACGGTGAAGTCGTTGTTAAAGCAAAGGCACTCGAAAGACTGTATACTTGTCTTTCCCACCTTTGGTTTTCGCTGAGTTGCACAGGAGTGCTGTGGGTCGTGGTCATCTAAATTGTTTGCTGTGCCCTATTTCGTTGTCTCCGGCCTGGGGCCTGAGCTGGGCCGTCTTGGTCAGTCACGCTTGGCTCTGTGACCTGGCAGCATAGCCTTCAAGAATGAACGATGTGGCCTGGAAATGAGAAATTGAGCTTGCGTTTGTCCTCTTCGCAAAAACATTTTGGATGGCCCTTCCTGTTGTCCTGCTTGCATGCTCACCTGGCCCTCTCCATCCTGCCGCCCCCTCCCATGACCCCTACCCTGCCACGGTCATGGCTTGGTAGCTGTCGTGGACTTGTCTTCATCACAGTTGGTCATAATGTCATCGAGCTGCTAAAATGTCAGATGAGGACTGGCAGGCTCGGTTTTGCTCCTTCTTCGATGCCTGTTTGTTCCTTGAATGGAGAGATGATCCAGCATCATGTTCTCCCTAACCTGGGAAATGGCTGTTGCTGACATTTAGTCTTTCCAATTATCATTATTGGCGGGGAGGCAAAACACTTGCTTAGCAGCCGTGTCTGCATTGTTATTACTTAAGAGCATGTACAAAGTCAGTAGGGAGGTCGCTCCCAGGGACCTAAGAATTGTCGCTGACCTGTGGTGTACCCGGGGTGGACCAGGGGGCCCACAGCTACCCTCAGCCTCTCGTTCTAAAGCCACAGGCAGGCTGTTCAGCCCTCCGTGCTGTGTGCTAGCTCTTTTCTAGGGACCAGGTCGCTGGTTTCCGGAGACAAACTCAGCAATCCCAAATACAGAAGCCTTCCGTCCCAGAGGTGTTACATACCAGGTCAGAAGTAGTCAGAGAGAGGCTCCCCAGCAAGAGCTCTCCAGGATGCCTCAGGGTAGCTGGTTTGCCTCCTGTCTGAATTGGAAAACGGCATCCTTTCAGCTGTTCTAGGAAGAGATGGGAATTAATGCGTAAATGCAGACTGATCCCTTTGCACTTGGGCAACTCAGGGCTCATTTGCCTTCTGGAGTCGCAGGGGGTTGGCCCAGAGCCTACACGGCAAGAGCCTGCGTGGGAGCCCTGTGGGAAGGAGCTTTCCAGACTCTGGCACGTAGTGTGGCTTCCTAAGGCTGAGGGGCCATTTCCCTGTAGGGTTTCCAGCTGAAGACTGTGGCATCTCGGGAAGGAGTTACCGAGGTCATCTAGTCCAGGCCCTGGGATGACACTGGAATTCCATCTCTTGAAACATCATCCAGCCCCTAGTGCTGTCAATGGAAAGCTCCCTGGGGAGTGAGACCTTCCCTAGTCCCACAGCCTCTGGGCGTGTCCTGCGGTTGATCCCGGGAGTGGCAGCTTGCTCACGGTCCTTTTCCGCCCTGCACCAGCTCCCTGTGTCTCTGAGCCTCCTCCACCCACCCCTTGTAAGGAAGATGGGGATGGCAGCCACTCTCCTTGCATCCATCTGAGTACTGAAACCCCATCAACTGCAGAGGAGCCCATTGCTTAGCTGTAACAGCCGGAATGGGCGTTCCCGGTGGCCGCATTCTGTGTCGCCCCTCCAGACCTAAAGGGAATGAGCTGCTGTGGGTGACCAGCTGAAGACATGGCCCAGCTTTGCCCTGGCCTTGGGCTGCTGCTCCTGGCTCTGGCTGTATGTTGGAACCACCTGGGAAAGCTTGGGGCCACCCCAGATCAATTCAGTAAGAAGCTTTGGGGTGAGAGCCAGGCATCAGAGTTTTCAAAGATCTCCCCAGGCAGTTCCAGTGGGTAGCCCAGGGTGAGAGCTGGCCTGCCCTTTTCATCAGACTGGCGTTAATAGTTCAGGCAAAGCCATCCTCGGGGTCCCTCCATTTGTAAGATATTTTAGCAACTTGTACTTTCCCCCGGTGCTACCAGTGACACCCTCCCCTGCCCAGTCCTCCCTGCCCAGTGAGGCATGTGGGGGGGGGGTGTCACAGGCTGCACTGGGGGTGCACGCAGCCTGGTGTGCCATTTGCTCTGTCCTTCCTTTCTTGCATGTTGTGCTGCCTTGTCCCTCCACAAATGCTGTCTTTTCCTCTTCTTTGTTTTTTTGAGCAAAAGACTACCCATGGTTTCAAGTTCATAGGCCAAGATTTGTCATACTTCAAAGATAGCAGTTGAAAAAGAGATGTGCCCTTCAAAAGTCAGTTTGGCTACTAACTTTCTCCTGTCACAAGGGGAGTGTAAAAGGTCTGTCAGACTTGGCGTGGGCTAGGGAGGGGCCAGCAGAAGAGGCTTGGGCCAGGTCATGGCCAGAAAGAGTGTCTTCCCCGACCACCCAGCCTCCTTATTCTCTTGTAAGTCCAACACACAAGTTATAGACATGGCAGAAATATACTATAGAGTCTTCTGTCTTATGCACACTCTGGTCCCCTTGAGCATAGGCAAGTGCACACACACACACACACACACACACACCCTCACACTCACACTCCAGCTGTATGGGTCAGACTGGAACCTCCTGCACACAGCCCTTAGGGAGTTGGTGTGGGCAAGCATGAGAACTTGGGAAAACAAATACCTTCATTTGCCAAAGTCATGAGTTAAAAACCATCATCTGTCCTTTTAAGGAGATGTGATCCCTTTTGAGATGAGATGATAGAAGGGATGTAAAAAGAGTGACCAGGCTTTGACCAACCCATTGCAGAGGTCACGTTCCGAGCATCCCAGGCGAAGCAGGGACTCCTTTTTAACCCCATCAGAACCCGTTAGTCCTGGCTTAGTGATCTCGTAGAATTTCAGTTGTGATGTGATGTGCCCAGACTCCTTCTATTTTATGAATTTTATAGCGTTTTAGCTTTGAGCTCAGGAGGCAGCCACTGACGAGAGTGAGACTCCAGGACGGAGTTTTTCCTTCCCTGTATCTCCCGGGGGGAGAGCCCATCAGATTAGGGTGTGCATCCGTGCGCACACACAGCCCTTAGCTGTACAGACCCACCGTGCAGAGAGGCTCCCTAGGGCCCTGGAGAGCACCCAGGGGTTCTGGGCCCCCGGTGAGAAGAGCCTCCTTCCTTTGTTGGCTTCTGGGTCGACCAGCTGCTTCAGCAGAGGTGACCCCGCTGAAGGGGGAAAAAAAAAAAGGCTGTCATTTCCTGACTCTCGTTCAGCCTTTACTGTTTAATTTAAAGATGGCTCCTGACACAGCCTCTGCATTCTCATAAACACTTACTGAACCTCTAATGAGTGCCAGACACCATGCTGGGCACTGAGTGGAGTGAGGCAAGGTCCCTGCCCCCTGGGGGCTCACAGACTGAGTGGGGAGGCCGGTGACCACAGGGCGACGAGGGCTGGGATTCTGCACCCTGGGGCCCAAGTGACAGGAGCCCAGCCAGACCTCAGGTGAGACAGCACTGCGGAAGCTCAGGGAACGCTGGTGCTAAGCAGCTTCTTCCCAAGAGTCACCCAGAGCTGAGCCTTCTTGGTGGGGCAGTGAAGGCTTCTGGAGGGAAACCAGCCCCTCTCCTGCTTGCCCTGACTCAGTCTGCCCAGCTCCTCGGCAGCCCCGCCAGTGAGGGCCCATCGGACGCACGCCGCCCAGCTGCGCGGCCCCAGGAGTAGAGTGGGGCAGGGGAGGTCTGTGGAGCGCAGGCAGCTGCCACTCTGCCCTGTTTGGTGGAGTCACCCTGTTCCTCAGGGTTAGGAATGGCCTGCCTCAGAGCAGTTAGGTCCTCAGACCCACAAGCCTGACTAAAACAAGAGAACCAGTCTTCCCATGAGCAGCAGAATCCCAGTCTGCATTTCTGTGCCTGGGGACAACTGAGGTCTTGCAGCGTTGTCCTTTACTAGATGTCTTTCAGTCTTGAAACATCATGTCCTGGGGTGTGAATTAGAAAGTCGTAGTGTCTGAGCCTGCGTCAGTGGCTGCCCACCCTCACGTCCAGTTGCGAGCAGTTCCTGTGGCATTTCCTCAGGGAGGGAGCAGATGTGTCATCCTCAGACATGAACCACAGATTTTTTTTTTAAATGGGGGGACACCCTCCTGAACCCTTGCTTCCTTCCAAGTTCATTAATACATGTTCAATCTTTGATTTCTTAAAGCCAACTGAAAGTGAAAATGTCCCTGTCCCAACTGCTACACCTGGGGTAAGACCAGTGACTAGTCTCCAGGGGCTGGGCCTTTTCCTTCAGTTTATTTGGCCATGTCGAGTTTTCCACTAGTTGTTCTGTATTCTCCATGATTGTCCTTTCAGAACAGTGTCTGCAGTGGTTTGCATTCATCGTCAGTGTCCAGTACTCTTGACCAGACCAGTGTCCTCCTCTTAACACACTAGACCACGTGGACATGCATGTGCTGTGTGGACCCAGGGTTTCCCGAGCCCTGTGTTGTTAGCATGTAACTTTTCCTCTCATATCATGCTTTTTGAGGTGAAAAGGCCCTAGAAACACATCTTTAATTCTTACCTCTGCCACCTCTGTGTGCATCTGTTGCTGTTTTTCTGAAAGTGTTGCATGTTCTACTTTCCATTGGGTTTGACCTCTCCATGATAACCCTTCAGAACTCTGAAGAGAGCAATAGAATCTCCATCACCTTTTTCCGTCTTTTCCGAGTGATGCGATTGGTGAAGCTTCTCAGCAGGGGGGAAGGCATCCGGACACTGCTGTGGACTTTTATTAAGTCCTTCCAGGTAAGAGCCATGCCAAGGGCTTCTTTGTCTTTGAAGATCATATGTGAGTCAGTGGTTGTCCCCTGTTGTGGAGGATCCGGACTCCTTTCTGCAGGACTGCTGTGATCACCTAGGTCCAGAGAAGCCCTGGAATGCTGAGGAGACGGGCCCAGCATTGCTTGGATAAATCGAATAGGATTACCTGCTTAAGGAAGCAGAAGAGAAAGCAGTAACGCCTGCAGCTGAGAAATCTGCAGCATTTCTGAGATGGATAGATGTACGGGGCTCCCCGCACCTCAGTCCTCCCCAGGATGCCCGGGATGAATGGTGATGTCTGAGAGAGGGAGGGTCCCAGCCGACCCCTGGAAGCCTCATACGGCTGCGGCAGTCCTGTCCGTTGGCTAATCTAGATACAAATCAGAGACTACTTGGCCTTGGCCAGCACGCCATCCCCCGTCCTGGGTTACCCAGTGCCTGGGAGGATTACAGAGTGAAGGGCCCCTGAGTATAAGCCAGGTCCCCTTTGTCATCTGTGGCTTTCCAGCCTGGTGCAGCCTGGTTCTTGGCTGTTCCAAACAGAACCCAGCTTCTCCTGTACCTTCCAGCACCCCACCCTAGATGTTCTGGTCTTCCGGACTTACTCTGCTGGGGAGGGGGGCACAGATTCTTACTAAGAGGTGCACTGCATGGGGGAGTTTGCAGATGTGCACGAACTTTAGAAAATGAGTCATGGATCTTCATTTCTTTACCTTTTGACTTTTTAATTCAAAAGTAGTAAATGCTCACATTAACAAATGAAGTTATTCGAAGATACACAAAGAACAACCCCATCGGCTCTGAGGAAACTGGTGTTCATATCCCAGGAAACATTTTTCCACAGTGGGTAGAATTTTAACAGGTAAAGAGGAGAACGGTTGGCATCTGGGGAAGGAGGTAGACCCAGAAACTCAAAGAAGGAAAATCGCAAGTCCTGTTGGGGAAAATGAGACTATAGGAGGAGCCGGGATGCAGCTCTGAGAGAGGCAGGGCAGGTGGGGGGCCTCGAGCAGGTGAGCCTCGGTCCTGGAAAGGGATTAAATCCTAGACGGTTGTTATTAATACAAAGTACCAACATTTGTGAATGAACTGCTATAAAAATAGAATGGTTCATGCAATAATGTCATTGTTACATTAAACTTTCTAAAAAAAGTTTTGGTCACTGTAAGATGAATTCATGTCACAGAGACATGACCATACGTGACCATTCATGTCCATAAAAACTGAGAAACTGTGCCAGCAGAATTCTTAAACATTTGCTCATCTAGGGAGAAAACGCACACTGCTGTGGCAAGGACAGCCTGAAACTAACCCTGTGGGACTCTGTTAACCAGTCCAGTTGTCAGGATGGTGCTACTGCACTGGGCCAAGCTGGCAGTCACAGATCCAGAGCTGGCACAAGTCGGAAGGTTTTTTAGCCCCTGGCTTTCTGATGACCTTTCTCAGATAGGAGAGCAAGCGGAGGCTTTATGCATGTGCGCTTGGCCTTAAGTTTAACAATATGGGCACTCCTTGGAGGCGTGCCAAGCACACAGACATCTTCTGTCACCTGAGATGAGGGAGACAGCAGTTGAGGAGCCTTGGATTAAAAGACCAGTGGTGGGCTTCCCTGGTGGCGCAGTGGTTGGAATCCGCCTGCCATTGCAGGGGATGCGGGTTGGAGTCCTGGTCTGGGAAGACCCCGCATGCCATGGAGCAACTAGGCCCTTGCGCCACAGCTGCTGTGCCTGCGTTCTAGAGCCACTGAGGCCCGCCCACTTAGAGCCCATGCTCCGCAACAAGAGAAGCCACCGCAATGAGAAGCCAGTGCACCGCAACGAAGAGGAGCCCCTGCTCGCCGCAACTAGAGAAAGCCCGTGCGCAGCAACGAAGACACAATGCAGCCCAAAATTGAATAAATTTAAAACAAACAAACAAACAAAAAAAAACGGTGGTCTGACCTGACACATGTGCTTATATTTGATGTTCCTAAGGAGAGCCCAGGCTTGGAGACCACACAGCTAGCTCCTTTTCTTCCCTGGCCCAGCCCCCAGCTCTGCGGTTCTTTCGGAAAGAGTGCATTTTAAGAAAGGTGTCTTGCTTTCTACAGCCACAGCCAGAAAGTGGTTCTTCCCCTCTGACCCAATAATTCCACTCCTAAGGTTTCACCGTAAGGAAGTACTTAAGCAGATGCAAGGTGATTTTGCATAAAGATGTTCCTTTGCGAAAGAGCCCCTTGCCCTCACCCCAAACACGCCCACAAAAGAAAGCAGAAGCCATCTAATTGTCTAGCACGCTGGAATTGTTTCATCAATTACAGTCGTTTCTGAGAGCGACACTGTTTAGGATTAGGACGCACTGTTAACAACTGTGGAAAGCACGTCCTGCCTGCAGCTTCATAACCCGAGGTGTGCATGGGCTGCTGTCCTCAGGGCTGAAGCCGGGCTGCCGGGCTGGGGTTTAAAAAGCTCTTCCTCACTATTGATGTCCTTACAATATAACATGGAAAAGAATAGAGCGTGTGCCCCATGCGGGCCTTCAGTCTGCCCCCAAGCCATCCAGGGGGACGGGATGTTCGCGCTGAGCCAAGCGCTGCTTCTCTTCCAGGCGCTCCCGTATGTCGCCCTTCTCATCGCCATGCTGTTCTTCATCTACGCGGTTATCGGCATGCAGGTACGCTCCAGCACCTCTCCCCCGGGTCCCGTTGCTACGTCGCCCCAGATCTGTGGCAGGCTGTACCTTGGCCAGGTGGACTGGACAGACAGGTCATGAGTTTTCAGCCGGTCGCCTTGGCTGCTGAAGAGCTGTAAAGATGAAAAAGACGTGGCCCTGCAGGAGAGAGCCTGAGCCAGCGAGAGCCGGGCTCAGAAGGGCATGCGGAGGTTGGAATAGGTCAGAGGAAGCTGGGTTTAGGGCACTCCCCACCCCCAATCTGGGTCTGAGGGGAGCCAACTGATTGAGAAAACCCATCGTTGATTGTAGCAACAGCAAATGCTGTACTGAAAAAAGCCATAATTGTCCTATTTTCTGCATCAAAGTTGCTAAGAAGATATGAGTGATACAAAAGTCTGTATCATCTGAAAGCATTACAAACTATTTCTAGATGCTGGGGCTGAACTGGAGCCATTATCTTGCCTCAGAAGCGCCCCTCTAAAAAGAAGCGTGAAACCAGGCTCTTCTGTGGCCTGGTCCTGGCTGAGGGGCTGTGGGACGCTCCCCAGCTCCTCCTGAGGTGGGGAAGGGGGCAGAGGAGCTTCCCTAACAGCTGAGCCCTAGCGCAGAGTGGGCGGGTAGGGGGCAGAGGCCCCTGGAGGAGAGGGAGGTGGAGGACCCTGTGGCCCTGGACTTCCCCGGGGTCCCTCTGCCACGCTCTCTGCTGGTTCAGGTGCAGCCTTTCAGGTAAGGAGGGGCTGTGAGTGAAAAAGAGGTCAAGTATTCCCGCAGCAGAGAAATGGTGGTACGTGCTTTTTTATTCTGAAGGCAGAGAAGCATTTGCAAGTGACTAGGACTTTTACCAGGGGTTTTGAACAAAGAGGCCGTGTGCTCGAGCCCCTGTAATTTCGCAGCTTGTGACGCCATGGGCCCCAAAGGGTCTTTTATGCCATAACGTCCTCATATAAAACTTAAGTGGCCGCAGAGAACTGGAAACCGCATCTCGCACACCACCCCTGTGTTCACTCAAGAGTCTTTACCGGCCATCAGGGTCTTCGAAAATGCCAGTCTGCTTCTGTATTCCCCACGAGTGAAGAATTTACTAACTTCCCTTAGTATTCCCCTGTATTCCCTGGCCCTTAAGGCAAAGCCAACCCTCCTTCCCATGGCCCACCGGCCCCCCATCCAGGCTTGTCTGCAGCCTGGTCCTTGGGCTGTTCGTCACACTCACGTTCTTTTCATTTCCTGGAGTACCCGGGCCACGTCGCCCCTGCTCCTTTGCAGGTCGTGCTCCCTCTGCCTGGAGCATTCTTCACCCTCCTTGTCACCTGACTGGCTTCTCCTTCCCCTTCAGTTCTGGGCCTTAACCTCACTCTCCCTGGAGGCCTTCCCTGACCCCAGCCCCAGCCTCAGGGATCCTGTGAGCTGTGCTTCCCCGTCGGGCTGGACCAGCCCAGCTCCCATCTGAAGAGGCTGCCGGTCTGGTTACTTTTCGCATCCCTTCCCCAGGCTAGGAGCTCCTTGAGCTGAGAATGTGCCCAGCGGTTAGCACCGAGCCCAGCGTATCTTAGTGGGATGAATAAAGTTCCAGGGACTCTGGGTATTGACCAAACTTGAGTTCTAAATTCACATATGGAGGGGTGTGTTTTTTTCTTTTTTTTTTTTTTTCGGTATGACAAAATCTTTTCTTTTTTTCCCCTAATAATTTCTCTCTCTAGATGTTTGGGAAAGTTGCCATGAGAGATAACAACCAGATCAACAGGAACAACAATTTCCAGACCTTTCCGCAGGCCGTACTGCTGCTCTTCAGGTGACTGAGTCCAGCCCGGAGCAAGTCTCTCTGGTTCTGGGCTCCAGAGCAGCAGAGGACCCGGGTTCTTAAAGCATTTGGTCATGGTGGCCTTTTGTATCTGTTGGTTTTGTACTATTAAACAGACACGGTAGCATTTTAGTCACAGAGGAATTTTGCAGGCTTTTGGCCATTCCCATCGTGATTGGCTTAAGGTTTTCCACTTGGGAGTGAGTAGGTCTCCTGAGCCGCTGAGAAGGTGTGGGGTGTGTGCTTACACATGGGCGCATGTGCTCGAACAACCGGGAAAATGAAAATTTAGCAGGAATGTAAAGACCTTTTGCACAGTCAGTGGGGAGCATCCTGAGATGTGCAGTTTCAAACTTTATGGGATTGTTTTTAACTCCATTGAATAGCTTTGTAAACAAAGCGCCTTAAAGTGAGAGAACTTTCTAGAAACCATACAAGCAAGTCCTAATGACTGGAGAGCAAGTTCTTTGTAAGTTTAGTTTCCAGTTCTTTGCTTTCAACAGAATCAAATGGGGATCTAATCGAGTTGTCAGATGTTAGGTCATTAAAAATAATAATCGTTTAAAAATTGTAACGGAAGTGTTTAAAGGAGAGAAGGCCACAAAACAAACATCCCTTTATACAAAAAGAATTGATGTGCTTTTATCAAGTGACTGATACAAGTCAAAGGGAGTTGCAACAGGGCCTCCCTTACTGATGTAAGTTGCATTTGAAAATAGAATAAGTAGAAATTTTCACTAAATCAAACTGGCTTTCCCCCCAAAGTACTTAGGTTTTGGTCTAATTAAAAAAAATTTTTTTTCTTAAAATTTCTTAAAGATCTAAGCCTCAAATGCCTTCTTTGTTTCTTTGCTTGATCTAAAAAAGGTGTGCGACGGGGGAGGCCTGGCAGGAAATCATGCTGGCCTGCCTCCCGGGAAAGCTCTGTGACCCCGAGTCCGATTACAACCCCGGGGAGGAGTACACCTGCGGGAGCAACTTCGCCATTGTTTATTTCATCAGTTTTTACATGCTCTGTGCATTTCTGGTAAGTGATCAGAATAGCCGCCCTACCACCAATGGACACATCTTCATGTAGCCTTTGGGATTCAGACCAGTGACGTTGCCCCGTCAAATAGCTGTGGGGTATTTTATGCTGACGAGCAGTCTAGACTCCACTGGGCCGTCGAGGTTTTGCTGAGCGAGGCCTGTGTTACTGGCGCCTTTGGTGTGAGCAGGGGCTGGGTGCTCGCTAACAGGCTTCACCATCCCAGCTTCTTAGGGCTGCTGGTTCCTTTATAATAAAAAATCTCGAAGCCACTGCACATAGTAGTGACTTACGAGACTGAGTCATTTGGTGGCAGAATATAACACGGCAGTGTGTTTCAAAAGGTCAGGCAGTACATTCCCCCTGCCCTCCCCTGGGCCTATACCCAAACCATTTTGGAAAGCTAGAAGTCTGCCATTTTCTTACACGTTCTCCAGAATGAAAGATTTTCAGCCTCTCTAGGAGAAATGGGTCCAAATGTCTTGTGACCCCTACAATTAGGAAGCACTCACTAGGGTTGAACCCAGCTCATCCCACTACAGCTGAAACGCCCTCCTGATTGGCTTTTACAGATCATCAACCTGTTTGTGGCTGTCATCATGGACAATTTCGATTATCTGACCCGGGACTGGTCTATTCTGGGGCCTCACCATTTAGACGAATTCAAAAGAATATGGTCCGAATATGACCCCGAGGCAAAGTAGGTTGAAGAGAATTCCATCTGGCTTGTGTGGGCTGTTTCTGCATGTTGGGTGTGCTTTCCTGTGGAAGGTGGGATGGACCGAAAGCCCCGGCCTGCTGGTGCTGCCCTGCACCTCATGCCGTACTTTGTCTCCAGGGGAAGAATCAAGCACCTGGACGTGGTCACTCTGCTCCGCCGCATCCAGCCCCCCCTGGGGTTTGGGAAATTGTGTCCACACAGGGTAGCCTGCAAGGTAAGTGTCCTGTTGGCGTCCCTGACGGCCTCTCTTGCAGGAACTCCCTGCTTTAGTCAACAAACCTTTACTAAGTGATGTTCTGTGGAGCCTGCTGTCAGGCACTGGAGATGCCGAGGTGAATGACATGTGGTTGCTGTCCTTGAGGAGTTCTCAGCTGTGTAACTCTTAGGTCACCCTGTCAGCCAACAATAAGAACAGGAAGGGAATTGTGTAATTTGTCACTGGATAGAAGGAGGGGATGGTGACATTTGCATCAGGTCCAGCAGGAGAGAAGTAGGAGTTTGTCACAGGGGGAAGGGCATCGCAGAAAGGGAGCCCAGGGAGCCCAGACGTGGAGGCAAGAGAATGGAGAGTCGGTGTGGCTGGAACGCAAGAGGAGGTGGCAGAAGGCCTCAGGCCCAATCTGAGTGTAGCTGCGAGGAGCCTTCTGTGCTATGCTGAGTCCCATGGAAGAAACAGGAGGAGACCTCCATTCTAGAAAGTTGACTCTTGGCAATGGAGAAGTGAACTAGGGACAGGAGAACACCCAGGAGAGCTGTTGCATTATCTCACTGTGAAGTACCGAGAGCCAGAAGGAAGCGGGCATGGAGAGGCGGGGATGGCTTAGGGATCTACTTAGGGAGTAGAGTGGAGAGGACTTGGTGGCCCGGACGTTTCCTAATTTGCGTGATGGTGCACACAGTGACGCGCCCCTCATGTGCATCCGGCGGTGGCGTCTCGGGGATGGATTCAGATCTCCTGCTGAAACCGCACTCCTCCTCGGACGGGACTCGAACCCGTCCGCACCTCAGATGGAGACTTGAACCCACAACTCCTGAATTAGGAGGGGACTTGAACCCACTGTCTCTTAGTTCAAACCACTCACCTGGTGTCAGGACTTACTGAAACTCAGGTTCTTTTGTCTCGATGCAGAAAGAATTCAGCGTGAGGCCGGCAAAGAGTGAGTTTCTTAGCATAGGATGCTTGTGAGAGATACAAGCGGGCAGGCAAGGGAGCGCAGCCCCGAGAACAAAGAGGGCTACATTTTTATAATCAGAGAAAAATGGGGTAGGGGAGAAGATCACCTTCTTCCTCATTTTTGGCTAGACGTCAAGGCTGGTATCCTTAGTTCCTCTTTTAACCCTTGATGGTCTAACCAGGACTGCCATGGCACTCTTTACATGATGTGTATATTAGCAAAAGGGTGGTAACGTATACTGAAGCATGGTAGTTCATCTCAGGTTTTGGTATCATGTCCCCTTTCACCTGGTTTCTTTCCCCTCTCATCTATATTCCTGTCTTGGCTACACACAGGAATGTAACTCTTCAAGGACCATTAATTCCCTGACTTCATATAACAAGATTCAGATCTCATATCTATTGTCTTGTACTTTAACTACATATGTAGATTGTTGCTTGGTTACTGGATGCTTTTCTTGAGTTGTCTCCCACTGTTTAAACAGTCTCCCAAAGTCCCTTAGAATTCCCTTTCTGACTTGAATCCCCTAGTGGGATTTTTTTGTGATGAATTTATTTGGTTGCATCGGGTCTTCATTGTGGCATGTGGGATCTTTCGTTGTGGTGTGTGGGCTCTTCATTGCAGCGTGTGGGCTTCTCTAGTTGTGGCACGTGGGCTCAGTAGTTGCGGTGCACAGGCTCCAGAACGCACGGGCTCAGTAGTTGCAGCGCACGGGCTTAGTTGGCCCGTTGCATGTGGGATCTTGGTTACCCGACCAGGGATCAAACCCACGTCCCCTGTATTGGAAAGCAGATTCGTAACCACTGGACCACCAGGGAAGTCCCCCTGTAGTGGGATTTTTAAGCTATCTATTTAATTATCCTACTCTATCCCTGTCACCATCTCACCCCATTCCTGAAGTTTTCACATCAGACCATGCTCTCTGCGAGCTCTCATTGAGATTTGTTTTCCTTTCACAGAACTCGCATTGAACCACCTTGAGTCAGCTGTAGCAATAGAAAAGGATCCCCCTTTTTAAAGGAGCAATGCAAGATTTGCCTGTTGAAACTCTGCCCTATAGAAATCCAGCCAGTCTGTGCAACAACTGGTCCCCTCTTCCCACAGATATGAGGGGATTCGGGGTCAGGGGTTCACCCTACCCCCAAAGGGATGCTGGGCTAGCTCTAGACAGAACCCACAGTGAAGAGTGGAGTCCACAGTGTATTTCAGGCTTTCAGAGAAATCCGAGCCAAAACTCATTGTCCCCTGGGCTGGAAGTCCAGTTGGCAAGTCCCTGGGGTCCTTGCCGAGTCTTTGCTCCTCCTCATCCTGGACTCTGGATGTAGGCAGAGAATAAGCCACAGATGTTGACTTTTTTCCCATAGATTTCCCAGTATCAGCCTCTTTTCTGTTTCCAAGAACAAGATGGGTTCTGGCTCATGGCTGTTATTTTGTGTTTGCATTTCCAGACCCTTTTATGTAAAGGATCTACGTGTCCTTCAGGCACAAAGTAGTCCATTTTGCTGATTCAGGAACTTGCCAGGAAAAGCAAGTGACTGTGCAGGCTCTCCTAGGACTAGGAATTTAGGTGGGATGAATCATGTGTACACAAGACTCCTGTCCATTAATAGGGAGGAGGAAAAGTGTTTTAAAATCTTTCTCTTGGGACACCTTGTCAGCCAAAAGTAAGAAATTTGAAACCGTTAGAAGTTCTAAGTACCACTTATTTAGCACTTACCACGTGCCAGGCACCTGGCTGGAGTCTTAAGTGTCTGTGAGCTCCTTTAACCCTTGCACAGCCCTTTGCTGTGGGCATGGCATCTGCAGCAACTGGGGCCACAGAGAGTTTCACTCACCCAGGTCCTCTCCAACTCTCAGTGGTGGTGTTAAAGGGGCGAAGAGAGAGAAAAGAGAAGCAGGATGTGGGGATCCAGCTCTGAAAGACCAAACACTGGACTCGTAGAACCGCGTGGACTTGTACAAAACACTCCACAGTGGTCTCACCAGGGCAGGGTCCTTGAAGGACACTCCCGGCGATAGGAAAAGTAATCGACCCTGTTGGTTGAGAACCTTTGTCCCAGGCTCTGTGCCTGGCTCATCATACCTGGTACATCACTTTAACCCCAAACAGCCTTAAGGATGTGCCCAGAATGGAGGCCTGACCCCAAGACACAGGGAGAGCCGGTTAATGAGAACGGGAGAGGAATGCATGGACAGTAGGGAGTCTAAAAAACAAACAGAATGCATCTTCTGAGGGCCCGCGTTTGCGCTTCATGACTCAAGCTTTGATCTTTGTCAGCTCGGATCTCCTCAGATACTAGATGCCCCCCCAAATGGCTGTTGAGTTGAATCGAGGGTTGATTAGAAAGGAGATGAGGGATAAACAGAGAACAAACGAGGAAAAGGGCTGCAGCTGTCATCATTCGTTTGAGTACTATTAAGGGACTTTTCTTTCTGTTTACAGAGACTAGTTGCCATGAACATGCCGCTCAACAGTGACGGGACAGTCATGTTTAATGCAACTCTGTTTGCTTTGGTCCGAACGGCTCTTAAAATCAAGACGGAAGGTGAGCCCTCCGTGGAAGCAGGACAGGTGGGAGAAGAGGAAGGGGAGGCCGTATCCCACCTTGATTCCTATCTGGGCCTCTTCTTGTCAAAGGCGGGGCAGGGAGGGGACACACCCCTGCCCAGGGGATGGGGCGGTATGTGAAATGAGAACATCTGTGCTGGCCCCACTGGCTGGACCTGCTTCCCTCAACCCTTCTCCCCTCCCTCCGTGCTTCACCTTATCCTGGAAGGTTGAGAGGTGAGTCGGGCCACCAGCAGCCCCGGTGAGAACAGAGAGGCATTGCTGGGCAAAAGAAACAAGGCTTGTTCCCCCCTCTTGCTTTTTGAATTCAGGGAACCTAGAACAAGCTAATGAAGAACTCCGAGCTGTGATCAAGAAAATCTGGAAGAAAACCAGCATGAAACTGCTTGACCAAGTTGTCCCTCCAGCTGGTGGTCAGTGCAATTTTTTTCCTAAGTAGTTCTTGACCAGCACATTGGTTTCAATGCTAGTCTCTAGGAAGCCCAGCGTGTTTGCAGAATGCTTAAGGTACCAGCCAGAGCATTGAGGCCAACAGCTAAAGGCCCTTCAGCCATTGGTGTAATGATTTGGGGTAACGTGAAGACCACTGCAGACAAAGGAGAGGCTTCAGTGAGAAGGATATCAAGACCCATATGGTTGAAGCCGGGGTTCTCTTGTGGGTGGAGGGATTAATGTTAGGAGAACAAGCTTGCTGCCTCAAAACCAAAAGCCTGTATTTTTTTCTTTGCCCCAAATGAAGTGTTTAAAACTAGTTTTCCTATATCCTTCAACATACTGTTGAAAACTTCTCACACAAAAAAAAAGCTTCAGAAAATGGTGTTTTTGAAATGTTCTTAAGACTGGATCTGCTCCCATAATTACCAAAAACATCCCTTTGTTTAGAATTTAGAGACGGAACTAACAGGCATGCTTATTTCCTTTTGCTATCATAAAATAACTGACTAAACTTTTCTCAGATTTATATATATATATATATATATATAAAATACATATATATATATAATACAGATACTGTATTTCCATTTTTGTCTAAGTATACATGGACTTACAAGTGGAGATGATTGTGTTTTGACTTTTATTTTCGAGTTTTAAAGGTGCAGGATCCGTTTGCTCGGTGCCAACATGCCTGCACTTTACCCCCTAGCCCTGGGCACGTTAGGAGTGTTTGGTGTGTTTTGTAACCAACTGAAATCTTATAGTGTCCCTGCTCCTGCGGCCGCCAGACTGGGCTGGCTCAGGTCCAGAAGCTGAGCCAGGATGGTGGCCTCTCCTTTTGAGAAGGTGACAACCTCTGGCTCTCGGGGGCAGAGAGAGCAGCATGCTGGCCAGCTCCGCTCCCCGGCATGAATCCAGAGCTTTTTGTGGCTGGAGGGAGCCGCCCAGAGCTGGCAGGGCCACCGGCTCAAAGCTGGGAAAGATGGCCCACAAAGAAACGATAAAGGGCTACTGTGCAAAACAAAACACTGAAAGAACAAAACCGAAATGAAAACTCCCGCCTAGAGAGAGAACCCTGGCTCTCCACAGGAGAACGGATGCTGCACGCTTAAAACGACCCTTTGGTTTTCGTTCTTTTCTTTTTAGCTGCACACCCAGGTGCTCGCATGGCTGAGACTAGTTGCTTTTTCCAATCGTGTAACAATGTGCTTGAGCTTTTCCTGCAGCCTCCATTCCTTTCAAGTCTCAGTCTTTCAGAATATTCTGAAGCAATTCTGTTTTAGGGTGGTGGCATGGAATCGGAGTTATCTCTTGCCAGTTGTATTCCCCTACATGTTTCTCACGATGCAGATGCATGCCTCAGAGTAGCGGGCCCCACCTGTCCAGGGGGTCCGGCCTCAATGGCACGCGCACCTCCCGTCTCTCTTGAAACGCCAGCCTCATTACAGCCCAGTCTCTCTCACATCAGCGCCCATCCTGGCAAGGCTCGCCTGGAGAGAGTCATTCGCATCACTGTGAAACTTCCTTTCTTTTCATTTCACCACAAGAAAAGTCCAGAATTTGGCTCCCTTCCTTGGAAAAGCTGATCAGCTCTTAGCCCTACTGGCCTTCTCACGAAGGCTACGTAGTCTTCTGCTTTCTTGGTCCAATAGCAGGCCCCGGTTTTCTCTCTGTTATTTCTTAGCATGGATTGGGGGGTTAGGATGACAAGGGTTAATCTCTTCCAAAATGGCAGTAAGACCACTGAGAAACCTGGGACAAAAACAGTGCCTCAATAAGGGCTGGAAAACTCCAGAAGTTCCATGGCATGGGTTGTGGATGTGCTGGAGCTTATCCAGGTTGAATCTCAAATAAGTGCTCTCGTCACCGAACTTCCATAGGTGGTAACTTCAGGCTTCGGTGGACAGACTCTGGTTGAGTTGCTGCGCAGGGTTGTAGCATCTGCATTCACCCCTTGCTTCTTTGTTTTTCCTCTTTTACCTTCCAGTGGACCACTGGGTCCCAGCCTTTCCCACACCGTGGAGCACTTAGAAAAGGAGAGCATATTTACGACCCTCTGGGCCGGCGGACGGGTAGCTCCCACGGCCGAGGGGCTCGGTGTCCCGCCCACTGTAACCTGGTCAGAGGGCAGAAAACTGAGCCAGGCCAGCCCTGCACCTGTGACTGGTCAACGTGGGTCGCTCGGGGGCCTCTTACAGCCCTGGTGACACAGCAGAGTAGGTGCCCACCTTAGAAGGCTTTGCCAGCACAGGGGTGATGTGAGCCCCGCTCCCCGCCAAGGTCATCACGAGCTTGATGAGGCGATACTCGGGAATGAGCCTGGAACCCAGGCCGGAATTCCGGGCTCTCGCGGCGCCTTTGGCCGTGGTGACAGCCTCTCTGCTGTCTCCGTGCTGAGCTGTCTCATTTCCCATCTGGCCCTTGCTCGTGTTCTCACCTCCGCTCTAGAGTCTCCTGCCGTTGCGCGGATCTTCCTCCCTCCTTCAGAAGTCCCTCCTCCTCCCAGGGGCGCTTCTTTGTCTTTGGGCCTTCGCCCCGGACCTGGATCTTGGGCCCTTTTGCCCCAAGAAGCGCTCAGAGCCGACCCCGTCGCTCTCTGCAGTCCTGAGCCCAGACGGCCTCACGGCACTCACTCCTCTTCCTTCCTTTTCTGACCTGCTGTAGCTTTGACTTTTCCTGTTCTTAAGACTCTTCCTGGGCCCAGTTTCAATAGCTCAGCATCTCAGTGCAAAAGGCCAAGTGACCCTTGAGAGACCTGCCCTGTAGGGCCCTAGGTGGGCACCTCTGCCCTGGAGCTGCCCCTCGGGCAGAAACCTGATCTGCCCTCTTCACTGAGTACGCCGCCCCCCAGGTTCTGGGCCAGGGAGAGCCAAGACCCTCCCACAGGAGCCCCCTTGGCCCCTCTAGGCTAGCACCATCCAGGTGGAAGGGAGAGAAAGGTTAGGCCTGCTTTTGCTGGAAGCATCCCAGCATGGGATGAGGTGGGCCTTCTGTGAGTACAGCCAGTGTTTTTCGTGGGAGCCCACAGAGAAGACTGGAAACCCTGGCCGGCAGAGGCTGGCTGCCCCTGGGATTCTCAGGCCGCAGTCGGTCCACCTCCGGCATGTAGCCCGGTGGGGAGGTAGACTTGTACTCTGGGAGAGGCGGCCCCAAAGGAGCAGGTGGCCCTTGTGGTGGAGCAGGGAGGTGGTGGGGTAAAGAAGGAGAGCCCAGGCCCAGGGGTCCCACATCCCAACTCACCTGGCCTGGGGCAAGTCATGGAACCTCTGTCCACTCCCCTCTCGCCTTCCTGCCTCTGGACAGTGCGTTGTTAGACCATTTGGACCAGCCCGAGACTGATGAGGGACCTGGTTTCTCATCTACCCAAAGCCCTAGGTTCACTTTGGTGGCCCCTACACCGTTCCCAGACTTGCCGGGCTTGGGTTTAGAAGGAATGCAATACACTTCTCAAGGCTGACCACCTCCAGGCATCTTCTCACACAGTAACACTGAGTAGCTTCTGACAAGGAAGTTGGGGGCCGTGGGAAGCCCAGAATGGCCCAGCAGTGTCCAGACAGGGATACCCCCCTCATGGCCACAGAATGCACCCCACCCAGGAGGGTCCCAGTGTCCCCCGCCCCGTCATGCTCTATGATCCATTTCAGTGGATGCCACTGTTGGCAGCTTGTAAAATAACGGTGACTCTGCTGGCTCACCATCCCCCGCCCCCTGGCACTTAGGACCACCCAGAGTGCTCTGCGGGCCTCTTCTCCCATAATCCTCACAGCTCCTCCTCCGAGAGGCTTAGGCCTGTTTACGGGTGAGAACGCAAGCCCAGAGAGGCCGAGCCCCTTACCCAAGATGGCACGTAAGTTGCGAGGGCAGCCTGGCCACAAGTGTAGCTGTGCTGAAGCCTGAGGGCAGCAGCCGTTCCTCCTCCCAGCCTCTGCGAACCATGGTCAGTAGCCCCCGGGGGCCCTGGACAGATGTGGGGGTGAGCAGGCCTTGTGGAGACCCCCGGGCACACAGCCACTGCCAGGGTGGTTTCCCAGGAGACAGCCAGAGCCCCTATTCTGCCTCATGCATCACCTTCAATCACGCTCGGCAGAGTTCCAGCTCCCCAGCCACACACGATGGGGTTGTTTCTGAACAAAGTAGAAATAAGTCGGCTCAACTTTGAGGTTAGTTGGAGCTGTCACTTGCAGTATCGAAAACAAGCAGTTCTGAATTACAAACCGAGGAATGACATGTGGAGGCTATTGGCAGAGAATTAAGGGGGCACATGTAAATCTGGGTCTGCAGTCACTTTTCAGAAATGTCCTCTCCTTCCAAGCCTGTCTGTCACCTTTCTGAGGTCTCTATCTTTATCTCCAGGCATTGGGATTTGGATGGTTAATTGTCCTGGGTGTTCGTGGTAATTACACATGCAAATCCCTATGCGCAGGGGTGAAAATATGACCCATGAAGCCTGTCTTTGTTTTGTAATTTTTATTTTGAATCAGTAACCAAGACGGCACTTCATAGTGTTACTAATATGCTGTTCTATTAAACTCATGACAAGTGTATTATTTTCTGCAATTTTGAGCATCAGTTTATTTAACTGACTCTGATTTTGAGCCTTAACTGCTTTGCACAACCTTGCTTTTCGCTAGATTTAGTCTCCCAGTGTCCTAAGCGAGAGCTCAGTGCCTCGTGCCCCGTCTTGCCCTTCCCCCAGCCCCAGCCAGAAGTGAGTGTTAAGGCTGTTGCTGGAAATATGCTGATTCGGGAGAGCTCTGTCTGGTCTCTCCGTTTAGATGATGAGGTAACCGTGGGGAAGTTCTATGCCACTTTCCTGATACAGGACTACTTTAGGAAATTCAAGAAACGGAAAGAACAAGGACTGGTGGGAAAATACCCCGCGAAGAGCAGCACAATTGCCCTACAGGTGAATTGTTGTTTTGTCTTTTTCTCTTTTTCACTAACGATTTTACGAGCTTATTTGAAATACTAGAGAGCTGACTATTCATGGTTGAGCAGTACCACCAGGATTTTGTTTAAACTGAGATACTGCACACTCCCCCAAATGTGGACTAGCCATTTCTGGGCCACCAGGTAAGTACCTCCCCCTGCCTGCTTTCTCTGGCGTGCCCCTGCGTCCGCGTCCACTGTGGCCCGGCCCCGCGGGGCAGGGCCTCCAGGACAGTGGCCGAGGCACATCCCTGGCGGGAGGGGAGCCAGAGCTGCCCTCGTGCCTTATCTCCCCCAGGGCTTCTCCAAAGGCAGCGTCCTCCGAGCAGGCACCCACCTTCCCCCAGCCTCGGGCTCGGGCCCTAGCCGCCCACGAAACAGCTTTCCATCTGAACGCAAGTGCTTTGTTTTGTTTCTGTTTGTTTCTTACCCCACTGCTTGTTGGTTTTCGGTCCATCTCAGTAACATCCATCACCTCCTAGTGCATGTGTGCGTGTGTGCGTGTGTGTGTGAGTGTGTATGCGCGTGTGTGTGTGCGTGCGGTGTGTCTGTCTCTGCGTGTCGTCTCCTGATGGCCGTGAGGCTTGCTGTGCAAATGCTGTTCTCTCTCGACCCAGCCAGCCTCTGGTCCCGTCACCCGCCCGGGCCCCGCCCAGGCACCCGGAGGGGGGATGTGGTTTCAGGAACCTCTGGTTCTAACTAGGGTCCATGCATTCCAGGGTGTAGAATCCTAGGTAAGCCCAAAGCCCTGGTGGGAAGCAGGTGTGTGGGGAAAGGGAGTCCCAGTGGAGACCCGCACGGAGAGGGACTAGGAAGGGAAGTCTGTGAGTGCTGTGACTGAGAAAGCAGAGTGGAGAAGGAATGAGGAAAAGATGCCAAGGACTACAAAAGTGGAACTCCAGAGGTTGGCAAGCTGTCAGAAACAACTGTCCAGATTGATCAAAAGCCCTGTCATCTCTGCTGTCCGGATTATGCATAAGATAACGTTTTCCTTTTATGTCCCTGTTATCACCATTTGTCTTAAACTGGGCCTTGTTGGTATGGGTAAGGTTCAACATGGAAGAGTCTTTTGCTTTTTTTCTGGGGGAAAATGCCCTGCATTGTCTTGTGTTCTCAGTGATGGTAATTACCAAAGTGAAGGCTTGTCTGTGATCTCCCTGAGAGAGAATGAACATGAATGACAATGAATGCGTGAAGGAAGGAGGGCGGGGTGTGTGCATGTGGCGGGTTAGGAGATGACCTTGTGTGACAGTGACCTGTTGATTCATGATGCAACCTGGGCTCTGCCCAGACAGCGCTGGGGGTGGGGTGGGGAAGGATGGATGCTGAATCTGACCAAAGACAATTTCTGATTTTTCTTCCTCTGGTCACATCTCCTAAAGGGAGTTCAGTGAATCACAGGCTTGAATAGCTGATTGCCATCTCAGCCTGCAGAATTTGAGTAAAGCTTTCACCTCTGCCCCATCCAGTTTACGAAAGTGACAGCCCTTCTCCTGATCACAGCTCACAAGTAGCCTTAGAGAGAAGCAAACTGAAAAGACGTGTTTGCAAACTTTGAGCAGGTCTGGTCCATACGTTCTAGAGGGCGGTGTGGCCAAACTGGGTGCAAGGGCAGGGAGAGATGATCATGTTTCTGCAGGCTTTTCCCTAAAGCAGCGCTGGGCCTGGAGGACTAGGGGCCGAATTCCAGAGTGTCGTGATCCCCTCCTTGTAGGGAACTGCTTGCTGTTCTCAGGTTCTAGCTCTTGGGGCTTGATGACTTTTCTGGAGGGGGAAACATACTCTTTCGTGGATGGCTGTGTCGTAATTCACGGTAACCAAGGTAGCGCTGCGCTGAGAGCCTTCTGTTTTCTGCGGAAGGCATATATGATGACCATCTGGATACAGGGTTATACCTTTGCTGAGCCCCCAAGGCTTCCCAATTAGATGGCTTCAGGGCTTGCTCTGGTGGCTGGATATAGTGTTTGGAAGTTTTAAAAACCTGAACAACAACACATGGCTACGTAATTGATAATCACATTTCATGGGTGGGTTTCACTGAGTCTTTAAGTTGAAAGTTCAAACGATGCTGAAGCTACGTGTATACATCATGGGTTAAAAAGACTCTGTTACATTGTGTCACGATCATGTTTTTTCCCCTGGACATTTTTTCATTTCGTTGTTTACAGAAAGTTTCCTTTCCTTGGTGAAATTAAAATATCTCCGGTTAGATGCCAATAGCAACACACTTCCACACGGTTCCATTGGGAGTCGAGGCTGTGACTATAATTTATGTTGAGCACCCAGCCTAGGAAATTAAGTTGTGTTCATAATCTTGACAGATACGTTCTGAAAATGCATTCGATTCTGCAGCAAACATTAAAAGCAGAAAATTTTTGTTTCCTTGAAGGATAGCTCTCATTACGTGTTTGGTTTCCTGTGCTCTAGAAAGGGCTTCAGATGTGATTTGTCACTCTTCATTTAATTAGCACGACGAGGCGCTTCCTTTCTGCATTGAGGAAATATCACGTGACGATGTGGCAGTTAGGGAAGCGGAGTCAGATGGCGGTGGGAGGAGAAATGGATCAACCGTGGCACTAGGATGAGTACACAGATCCTCGAGAAAGCTCCCCCAAGGTGGGCGCGGCCTGTCGAGAAGTGGGATGAGCTGCTCCTCCCTGTGCCGGGGGCGCCAGGAGGCTGAAAGCCCAATTACTAATGAAAAATGGAGTGTGGGTGTCAGGTGAGCACAGGAGTCAAGACGTAGGCCAGTGCGTGCTTGTGCGGCGTAGGGTGCAGTCTGTCTGAGCAGGATCAGAGCTGGTCCACGTTCTCTGTCCCCCGCCCCCGCATTGGAATGGTTTCGGAGGGCGCACAGATGCACTCTGGTTATCAGCTCTGTGGGCTCCATCTGGTCTTCCTCTGTTCAGACCAACTGCAGGGCCCCTTCTACATGAAGGGGGGTGGCTTGAGGACCTCCTGGATCCACGTGTGGGAAGGAGCTTGGCACCTGGTGTCCTCTGGCCTCTGTGGTCTGAATGAGTGTGCAGTTTCCATCCGCCCATCCATCTTCATCATTAAAGCCAGCCTTCTCTCCAGCCCCTCTCCAGAGGGAATCAGAGAGAAGCTGCATCAGGCTTTTTTTTTTTTTTCCTCTCACTCATCCCCTACATGCCATATTCACTTTAGTTTGACTCAGCCTTTGCTCTTCATCCATTGTTGCTGCATCCCAGTGACCTGCAAATTTCCACAAGGAGCAAGTAAATAAAGGAACACAGCTCTGCAGCCACGAAAACTCTGTCCCCTTCCCAGCAAATGGTAATGCCTCATCAGATCTTCCAGATGAGGAATGCAATATACAGACACTCATTAGTCCAGTATTTCACGGATTAGAAAAAGAAAAAAGATCCCAGAGTGGGGAAAGTTTTGTTCATTTCTTTTTCTTTCAACGTTCGAGGATTTCCTTTTTGCAAAAGACACTCCGGTGGACTGAGGGGAGACTGTTGCCCACTCATCCCAGATGGGAGCCTGCCCATCTTCAGGACAGGAGGACTTGAGAGGGATAGATTTTGCTTTTCGTTTTTTTTCTTTTTTTCTTACCTGTTTGGAAGTTGGGTTTAAGGAGGAGACCGTCATTTCCGGCTTGCAAAGAATTAGGTGGTTAGGTTTTATAATGTGAAAGCCTGAGCCCCAGCTGGCAGGTGGTGGTGTAGGTGGCCCAGTAGAAATGTGGGTGGTGGAACGGAATCAAATGGCTCTCAGTCCCCGATGTGGCCCCCTCGGAGAGGCTCGGGCATAAAGATAGAGGAAAATGGGATACTCCACAGACATTGAACCTGTAGAGTATCCCACACCTGTTATCTGGTCACCTCAGTCTAAAAATTAGCAAGATTTTTTTGTCTTTTTTTTAAAAGCATGATTCCATCTAAAGCCATAAAAAGGCTTTTTTTTTTTTTCTTTTTTAATCTAAGAGAAGAACAGATGCTAACAGATGAGATTTCACTGGCTGATTCATTTGTTTCAGATGCTTGAACGGATGCTTTAGAATTTTCTGCCTGAGCTACAGCACCACGCTCGTTAGTCGGAAGGCGTTTGTGGCTAAGGCCTTGAAAGGGAAAAGCCTCAAGTGGGCTTATTTCTACTGAAACAGCATTTCGGGAGAAATGCAGGAAAAAGCAAACCCGAGGCCCCAGAGAGACCCCTTCCAAGCAAAGCACTCCTCCGGAAGGTGGAAGCAGGGCCGTGGCTCAACTGCGGAGCCGTGGTCTCCTGTCACGGACGCTGCTCGGTGGCTCCTTTTCATGAAAGGGAATGAGCAAGGCTTAACAGTTTTCCCTTCCAAGCAGAGACTCAGAGAAAGGGAAAGAGTGAGAGAGAGCAAAGGAGGGGGGCAGCCGCCCCACAGAGAAATGAAATGAACACAACTTCCTGATGCTGGCCAGTAAAAAAAAAAAAAAAAAAAAAAAAAATTCATAAAAAGATTAAGCAGACCTGCGTAAGGTGGGCAGCTGACTCCGTTCCAAAGTCCTGCATCCCTAGTTTACCTGAACTACCAAAGACTGGCAGGCCCCTTGGCACTGGGCTGACAAAATTCCTTTTATATATGCCAGTCCATCATGACCTCCTGACCATCCAGCTCCACTCTCTGCAGTGACCAGTGCAGGATGAAGGGAGATGTGGACAGGACAGGAAGCTCAGACACCCCCATTTAAACTAACACATACACCTGCATGCCCAAACCAACCCAGGCGACACCTCAGGTTCCATCTTAACGCGTCCGCGGGAAATACCACCACACCCAAACCTCATCCGACATTGTCCGTCTTTAATTCAAAGCCAGTCTGGGGATGCCTCTTTGGAAGCAGTGTGGTCCAGTTTCAAGGACACTGGGAGTCAGGGAACCTGGGTTCTAGTCCCAGTTCCAGCGTTCACTTGCTGTGTGACCTTGGGCAAGACACTTAACCTCTCTGTGCCTCAGTTTCCCCATCTGTAAAATGGGGGTAATAATGTCGACCTACCTCACAGGGCTGTTGTGAGGAATAGCTAAGTGATTGTAAAGCACTTTGAACGTATACTTGCTTATTATTAAGACTACAACAATAATAATATCATATGCCTGTTTACTACCAGAACTTTAAGAAATTCTTGTTTTTCTTTGACCTCTTCTCTGTCCTGTAGTGATCCATCGAGAAAGAGAACTCTCCCCTTTTTGAGATTTCTAGGAAATGCATAAAGATGTAAACAGCAGGAACTCTTCAGGTTGTTTTCTCACATCTTACAAAAAGTAGATGCTTTTGCACAAGAAGCTGCTTCGAGGGGCGGGGGGAGGGGTCCCCTCTGAAATTCTCAGCTGTTTCCAGGCAGTAGTTGAGGAGTCAGTACACCTGATGCTGAGCCCAAGATACCCAGAGGTTTAGTGCAAAGTTGAGTGCAAAACCTTGAAGTTCCTGCAATGCCTAGAGAAGAGAAGGGTTACAAGCCCTGGTCTGTGCAGACTGGAGGCTGCGTGCGTGTGTGCGTGTGTGCAGGGCGTGGAGAGGCCCAGGATGTGGGGAAGCCCAGCTCCTGGCTGTTCTCATCCTCAGCCAGGCAGGGTGGGGGAGCCGTGTAGCCAGTGGGAAGAGTGGTGCTAGCAGAAGTCCCCCAGGCCCGTCCTGTGCATGACTGAGAGGGTCCCTCCCAGCCTGGAGGTCTGCTCCAGTGATGTCTTCTGTGCTGTGACCTTTGTTCCACTTGGGAAACAGGCCTGGCCCCCAGTTTGGTTCCTGTGTGTGCAGACTGTCTTAAGTCTAGGAGCTCGTGGTGGGTTTTCTGCATTCTCACAGCAGAGTCCGTGGGGCCAGAGAACAGGGTTGACCTCTTCACACAGCACCATGGGTGGTGACGTGGGCATGGGGGCGACCCCTGTGAAAATGTCGAAGCACAGCTGTACCTGCTAGTTGACAGCTGTGGCCCCCAGCACCTTGAGTCTCCTCACCCCCTGCTAACATCCCAGCCCTGCACCAAACCCCTCTGTGATTCAGTAACTAAAGGGCGAATGCCTGGGGTAGCAGGGACCTCTGGGAGCCTATTCTGGTCTGAAGGCCCACCTCTGCTCTGACTGGGTAGTGCCCGGGATAAACCAGTTATTAAGTATGTGGTGTATCATCCCTGAAAAAGAAGCTGGTCAGCTCTGTGGGCACAGGTAAGGAGTTTATCCACCATCACAAACGATCCCCCTGTCCCTGACCGACTCTGATGTCGTTTATTAAATACTAAAGGGAGTGTTTGTGCTCGCCCCCGCCCCCTGTCTGTGTCACCCCATCTCAGAGGCCCACAGTGGCCATCTGTCTTCTAGATCTAAGTCTCTATACACCAGAGCCTCAGCAGAGCAGCTCTAAGCGATCCACGTGGCTGGTGTCTCCACATGCCTTTCTGCACAGTCCTTCCACATACGTAGAAACTGGAAAGCAGTAACTTTCTAGGTGGGATTTACGGAACGGTCTAAATGGAACGTGAGAATCTTGCCCCGCGTGGGCCTGGCTGTGTGCTGAGTGACGGCCCTGGTGGTGGCTGGTGGCTGAGATCAGTTGGTGAAGGACAGCCAGAAGTTGTCGGGGCCACCTCCCGCCTCGCTCGAAAGGGAAACGAGGCTTCCCTGGAACCTGGTTCACAGTCAAACTGCACATACCTCTGTCCTTTTCCCTAAGACCTTCAAAGAAGAGTATAGCTTTAAACGTAGAAAAGTTGTAAGAGACAAGTCATGTTTAATAGGTCAGATTGACAGACTCAGCAAACTCGGTGCCCAACACCAGAATCCATGGTGCTAAACTCTGAAGCTCCTGGATGGAAGACACAATGCAGGCCAGGATCCATCGCAGGGACACAGATGTAGGATCGGGCCTCAGGATCTTCTTCAATAGCTTACTCTATGGTGTGACCTAATTAAAAATTCGGTTGATCCACAGGATTATTGGGTACTGGATTCTCTCCTCCTAAAGGCAGGAGATCGCTCCTCTCCAAGAATAGTAATTATTATTTTCTAAAGTCTCTGAGACGATAGAATTACTGAAAATAAGGGAAGTTACATGATGTCATCGCAAAAGGTCTTAATTACTGTGGCATGCTATTGACTAACACCCACCTAGGAGCCCTCTTTAGCCCAAACGTATCACGATTTGGTTATCCACTGGCAGGAGCTTGCGAACACTCGTGGTTCCTTGGCTGGGTAGGTACCTGCACCAATTAGTTCTCCCTGGCACACCGTAGCCCTGAGAGAGGTGGCTATTGGGGGTAATGGGAGGGCACATCGTTCTAAGGCACAGTGAAGGCAACCCATGCCAAAGGCTAACTCAGAGAAGCCACGAGAAGGATGTTTCTTCCCAAAGTAGAGAAAGGTCGGGGGAGATCACAGGAATCCTGGATGGGGGAATAGCCCAGCTCCAGGAAAAGATGGTGTTGCCTGTCTGAGGGCAGGTTATCATCAAGTTCTACAACTTTTTGGTCTCAGGAACCTTTTATGCGCTTAAGAATTATCGAGGACCCTTATGTATCAATATTTACTACATTAGGAATTAAAGCAGAGATTTTTAAAACGCAGAATATGCAAGCACAAAGTTGCCGGAGAGATGAGATCCCCAAGGTTTATGCAGCCTTTGAAAAACCCCACTGTGCTCTCAGGAGAGGATGAGAGCGTACAAGGCCGAGAGCATCCTTGTCTTATTATGCAAAACACAATGACCTCTTGGACCCTTTAAGGTGTCTCAGAGGGCCCCAGGGTCCTTGGGCCACACTTTGAGAACTGCTGCTCTGGGGGATTGATCCCATATCCCCCCCCTAAAGGAAAAGGGTGCTGGAGCCTTTTTCCAATCTCCTGCCCCTACCTTGAACTGTCCCCTAACTCCCAGGCCCGTCCCCAATCCCAGCCCACTCACCTATACATGGAGCTGCCTGGGCCCCCAGCGTCCAGCCCGCGTTCAGGCTGAGAGTTGTACCGCACATGCCATGTCTCACTGCCTGTGCTGATCTGGAGGAATGGTGGTGTGAATTCGTGTGTGAGAGAGAAGTGTCTGTAAGGATCTCAGCTCCTGAGAGTGGCACGGCGGAGACAAGGATATGCGCTGAGTGTAGGACCAGTTTTTGCGATACCTGGTGATTTGTCATTGCCGTGATACAAGAGTGCTGCTGAGTTAGTTGTAAGAAGCTCCACCTTGATAGAGTGGCAGCCACAGTCATGTGGGGTCGCAGTCATGAGTGAGCGCATGGTGGGAACTGGATCCTGGCACTCTTCCCCGTAGACCCCAAAAGGTGGGGCGGCATGGTGTCACTGGAACAGCAGAACTGCGCGTCGCGATCCCTAGCTGAGCCATCACTCGTGTGGGCAGGTCACTTAACCAAATGGGAATCATCTTGGCTCTCCCCTCCCCGGCCCGCCCTCCCAAGATGTAGTGGGATAAAGTATGTTACGTTGCAGTGACAAAGATGCTAGCAGAATAGGTCTCGATTTGTGACTTCTGCTAAGCCCACATTTTAAGTAAAACTCTCTCTGTTATCAGGAAACTGGCAAGCATTTCTCCAATGCTGGTGTTAAAACTACAACCAAGAATTAAGGTGGAACTAAAACAGTTGGCTTTGTCAGATCAGAAGAAATGTCACAGATTGCTTTAGATAATTTTTTTTAAGTCGCAGGGAAATGTCATAGATCACTTTAGGTAATTTTTTTAAACTTCCCTTTATCTTTCAAAAGGAAGGTAACAAACTCCATGTACACAGCGGAGTGCCACCCCCAGGGTAACTTACATGGTAATGTTACAGCTGACTTTGCAGGGAGGGTGGGAATCACTGTGCGTGACTCACGGGGGGCGTGCCTTCCTCGTAATTCTAGCTCTTTATGTTTATATATAACTCGAGGACTGTTCATAACGGACGCAGAGGCCACACCGTCACATCTCCCCTGGTGGAGAACAATGACAAAAGAAGAGGTGTGCCTGTGTGTGATGCGTGTGCATGTGGGGATGCAGGGGAGGTGGAATGGCTTATAGATAAACAGGTGTATGCTGTGAGAATTTAATCTCCAGTTCTTTGTGCCGAGGGAGCTAGTCTAAAATGATCCCTTCTAATTGGGTAGGGGCAGAAGCCTGCTAAAGGGTTAACCAGAACTCGCCTTTAACGAGATGACCGAGCAGGGCCGGCCTTGGCTGCGGGAGACCTGCCTGTGATAGAGACCCGGCTCTGCTCTTTGGCTGGAGCCTGAAAGCCTGGCACTCATACCCGAAGATGGATGGCCTGGCCCAGTCCCGACTGGAGACTCACATCTCTTATCTGCACTGTTACAGTATAGGTTCAGGAGGGGTTCCGGGGCGTTTCTACGTGCTGAGAGCTGGCAGACGACCGGTGTGAGTGATGGCGCTAGCTTAGGGAGACAGGCAGTGAAAGCATTTCAGATGCACCAGGTAGGAAAAACTTAACCCTGAAAGTGGGCAAGAGAAAGGAAGGTAAATGAATGTTCCTACTTGAGGTTAAAATATCATACATTTATGCTATTGCTTCAGAAATATTTACAGAGATTTTATAGTTTGGGTTTTTTTTTTTTTTTTTTTGGTGACTTAATCATTCACTAGAGTAAATATCTATAAAATTCCAATTAAATGGTGTCTAAAATTTAAAGCAGCGGTCTACAGGCAAAGCGCCAACATTTCTTTTTTTAACAAAAATATTTATGAGAACATCTAGCATTTAAAAATCAACCAGAAACTAGGCTTGATTCTGTTTAATATTTTATATGATTGGACATCTTAAAACAAATCGATAATGTTTATATTTTATAGAAATTCTGTGTTTATTCAAAACCATAATTCTACTGTGATGTTAATGGAATGACTTTATATGGCTTTAATTGTGTTGGTTTAAATGCTAATGACCACATTTCAAATTAAAATAGTATTTTGCTGATAGGGGTAGACACAGATATGACATATGAAAGAATAGATAATTTTACTGATTGTAAAGTGTTTATTTCCAGAAAAAAATGTTCTTTTTTTTTTTTTTAAGGGCTGTGGAAAAAAAGTCATTTTTTCAAGGGTTTAAGATAGATTTCTGCACTTTGGGAATTGGAACTTGTGCCTATGGAATTTTTGGAGCAGGCTAAGCTACCTTTTAGCTTGATATGTGTGTGCTAGAAAATTTTTCATTACCATGTTTTGTGATATGTAATAAATTCAGGGTGCTGTGCTTAAGCTTTGTTTCAATTCAAGTTTGGGAACATCTGGTTCCCTCATTCCCAACCCTGGCAGACACCCCTACTCCCCATAGTACCTCCCCCTTCCCTCCCTGTCTGTCCTTCCTCGGATCCCCTGTGAAAGAGTCCAGTCAGTCTCTGACTCTTAGGAGGTGTGTTCCTTCCTGCGTGGAGCAAAGCAAAATATAATCATGATTTCTGAGCCTCTGCTCTCCTGTCTGGGAAGAGTGATGCTTTCTCTCCTCCTTTGATGTCTCTTTAATAAATATGTTGTCCTTATTTGTCTTTGGACATGGCCTCTTGGGCCACCTCTCAATTTCCTCCATGATTTATGTTGCAAACAAATTCTCTGTCCTGTGTGTTTGTTCACTGCTCTCTCCTAATCTTGTGTATCATTGAAGACATGCTGGAGACAGTTTTTGGTTTTATTATGCAATTATGTCATATGTGTATTTCAGTGAAATGTCAACCCGTCAACAGAGGATGATGTTAAAAATTATCCAAATAAATAGTTTTCTATTTCTTCTAATCAGACCTAGTCCAGTCAGTTGAATGACAGTGAACAGGATTATCTGTTGTTATTTAAACAGTTTTCCTGGCCCACGCTGCCTTGGGACGTGGATTAAGGTACATAATTTACCTGGGGATGCTGACTCGGTGCACTGTCACCTGTGTGTGTTTTGTGGCAACGGAAGCAGGTGTCTCAAACCTGGTCTCTTGCTTGGGAGCCTCAGATATGTAACAGCTCTTTCTTTCCAGTGATCCAAAATCAGATGGTGAAACTCTGGCTTCGTTTATCTTCCCTTGATAACTGTGCCCTACAGAACACTGCCTGGATGAATTGCAGGCTGTTCAGTACGACTGGGCTCAACCTTGCTGCCCAGGCCTGCAGCTCTGCTGTGCAAGAGCTTTTCATCCACTTGGCATTAGAGTTGCCTTCCTGATGTTTCCCTGAGAATGGTGTGGGTCTGCCTCTAAGACAGATGATTTCCCAGGCTCAGATGTGCCGGAAGCGGGGTCCTGAGAGAGGAAAACAGTGAGCGTGTGTGTGTGTGTGTGCGCGTGTACATGTGTGTGCTTGTAGCTGTACGTGTGTGCACGTCTGAGTGCGTGTGTCTGCTGCCTGTGATCAGAGGGACAGGGGAGCGAGAGGCAGCCTCACTGCCCACACCACAAACTGTTCTGGCTTTGGCCCTGGGACACGTGTGTCCTTCCCCTGCGAGACCACAGCCTTCTTAGCCGGGAACCTTAAGGCTTTGACTCCAGGCAGCTCGTTCACCCCCACGGTTCATAAAATGGAAAGGTCTGGGGCTCCTGTATGCAAAGAATGGTTCAAACCAGACGCAGCCTGGTGTGCGACCTTTAAAAGGATCCTCTCGCAGGCTGAGGGCTGTTACGAACGAAGCCATTTTCACGAGAGCCTCTTGGGCGGTTCCATAGGACTGCAGAAGACCGGTCTGAGCGTTCCCACACTCGTGGGCTCGGTCCTGCCGGATCTGGCAAGATGGGGGCCACCCTCCCCTCCTCCCCTCCCCCCCACCCCCTCCACTGCCCGGCGTGTCTCAAACGTGGTCATCACGCTTTGTCTGTGCCCTGTACCACCCGCTGCCGGGGCTTGTGGAGGAAGGACAGGGAAGCGGTCCCCCCCTCACACTGGGGGGTGTTAGCTGCGGGTGGAGACCCGCACAGCCAGGGCCTCAGATGTTCTCCACACCTTTAGTGGCTACTGAGGTGCAGACAGACGGCCGGCAGGTGAGGGGGTACCACCCGGGTACAGGACGGGTGACCTTAGACCGGGGACAGGGAGGGAATGCCTCTTTCCGATGCCAGTCTTTTTGTGTCCAAGGATAGAGTAACTGTACTCTCCCTATTAGCGTGCCATTTTTCTTCAAATTGTTGGTCAAAACATAATTTTCTCAGAGCCAGCAACCACCCCTCCCCCATAGGTAGTCCATAAGCATCTCGAATATTTCCCTAGAGAAATTTAAGTACAATGGGAGGGCTTCTCCCAGGCCCTGTCCCACTGGAACCCGGGGCCCAGGGTGAGGAAGGCCGGCCGTGAGGGCCTCGGGGAAATGCAGAACGTCCGTGAGGGGCCTAAGGGGTCACCTGGCAGGTCTGGCGCCGCCTCCAGAGGCTGGAGCCCCTTTCAGTGTGTTGTGGTCTTCAAGAGGATGACCCAACCATTGGCGAGTTCTCCACCTGAGCACAGGCTGCAGGCCCAGGTGCCAACAGATGGCCATGGAGCCTGGCCCTGCACGGCAGCCCAGGTCTGTGCGTGTCTGTCCATCGCGTTCTGGTCCTGAATGTGCTGGTGGCTGCAGTGTGTTGTGTCCTGCCCTCGTTCCCATGGCTTTGAAGCAGAACCAGTGGCCCAGTTGGCTGCCTGGTCTGCTGGCCCTCTGGCACCTGCACTAGGCTTCTCATCCTGGACACAGCCAGCGAGCGCTTGCCACCCTCCCTGTAAAACAGCCGCGCCGTGCTCCTCGCCCCGTCCGAGGCTCCGGGAGATGGCGCTCTGCGGGCCATCCTTCTGTAGACAGTCATTTAGACATGGGCCTGGGCTCTTGGCCATGGCAGACCCTAGTACTAGTAAGCAAGCGCTGTTCCCTGTGAGTGGGGGTGCTTGAAAAGGTGGTCACTGGCCTCAAGCATCCCAGCCCAGGACCATCTTGAACTCCTGACCACACCCTCCATCCCTGAGGCTGCAGGGACACCATCAGTTACATTCAAACAAGTGGTCAGTTCCCTGGACTGTCCTTTGGAGAAACCTTCCCCTCCCACAACTGAATCAGGCAGGAGCAAAGCCAGGACCCAGGCTGGGCCCAGGCCACCCGTGTTGTCTAACCTGTTTTGCCATTTTCATTGATCTAGGCGGGATTAAGGACACTGCACGACATTGGGCCAGAAATCCGGCGTGCTATCTCATGTGATTTGCAAGATGACGAGCCGGAGGAAACAAAAGGCGAAGAAGAAGAAGATGTGTTCAAAGTAATTATTCCACGCCTAGCTACACACTGGCCACTTGGAAATAGCGGGGCAGGAGTCCAGTTGGGGCAGTTAACGATCTGCCAAAGAGCCTGGAGGATGCACACCAGCCCCAGGGCCTAGAGGGGCTTGTGGACCGTGCCCTCCCCCCTGCAGACCCTCCCCGTTCAGCAGCACCCCTCCTAGGGCCAGGCCTGCTCCTTCCCAGAGCTTGCTCCTCTGCCCCACACTGGCCACTTCGGAGGAGCTCGGTCACGACCACTGGCCGGCGTGGATGAGCATCCTGGGTCCTCCTAGCAGCCGCTGGCCCTCCCCACCCCTCCTTCCCCGGGCCGGCTCTTTGATCTGCCAGCGGGCCCTCCACTTCCCAGCCCCCGGCCCAGAGACCTGCCTGCCGCCCAACCTCGGCCACTGGGGCTGCCGACAGCCCTGCTGGGCGAAAGTCAGCTCACCTTGGAGCAACCGGAAGAGTGCACTTGAATGACAGCCGAGCGCTTGCTCCCCAGCTCAGGAATCGGTAACCTTCCTCATTTCAGGGGGACCGGCTGGCACACACAGTCACCCTGGTCACTGAGACACTCAGACTGTTTCACAGGGATTCTATGGAGCTTACCTAGAATTTGTTTTTCATGTAGAAAAGAAATTACCTAACATAGCTAGCCTGCATCAAATATTTGTTAAATTACCTGGTGTTGTCTCCCATTATTTTGCAGAGAAATGGTGCCCTGCTTGGAAACCATGTCAATCATGTTAATAGTGATAGGAGAGATTCCCTTCAGCAGACCAATACCACCCACCGTCCCCTGCATGTCCAAAGGCCTTCAATTCCACCTGCAAGTGATACTGAGAAACCGCTGTTTCCTCCAGCAGGAAATTCGGTGTGTCATAACCATCATAACCATAATTCCATAGGAAAGCAAGTTCCCAGCTCAACAAATGCCAATCTCAATAATGCCAATATGTCCAAAGCTGCCCCTGGAAAACGGCCCAGCATTGGGAACCTTGAGCATGTGTCTGAAAATGGGCATCATTCCTTCCACAAGCATGGCCGTGAGCCTCAAAGAAGGTGCAGTATTAAAAGGTAACGTTTAAGATGTGTTTGCACTTGGTAATGTAGTGTCAGCCCAAGGCAGGTTTTTTCTCCCATCTCTGGCACAGGTGGGAGGCTCCCTGCGGGCATTGGTGTTAGGACCTGTGAGTGCCTCCAGGTCACAGCTTCTTCTGGAACTGGCCATGTGATGAACCCAAAGGATAAAGGGCCACCTGCCACCCTGCATCCTGCTCTACACGATGCCCCTTAACACAGGAGCAGCTGCAAACTCTACCTTCCCCGACTGTACCACATAATTCGGGACTGGCAGACTTTTCCTGTAAAGGGCCTGAGAGTAAATATTTTCGGGTTGGAGCCTCATACAGTAGCTAGTCACCTCTGTTATCGTAGCAAGAGGCCAGCCATAAATCATATGTAAGCGTACAGGTGCAGCTGTGTCCCGATAAACCTTTATTTGTGGACACTGAAATGTGAACTTCATGCGCTCACGTGCGATGAAATATTTTTCTTCCTTTGATTTTGCTTCAGTTCTTTAAAAGAATAAAAACTCTTTGTAGCTTGTGGGCCATGCAAAAACAGGTGACGGCCTGTATTCAGCCCATGAACCATAGTTTGCCGACCCCTGCTCTAGGGAGTAGCTTGATATATTTGCTTTTTAAATTTTGCTAGAAATATTTAACTTTTATCTTCTCCCTCCCTCCTGTGTTATGCCTTTCCTGGATAGAACGCGCTATTATGAAACTTACATTAGGTATGTGCTCATTGCCTGTATTTATGTGTTAAATACTGTGTGTTCTAAGTGGGACCAGATGGCCTCTCTGAGTGCTGAGAGATGAGAAAGGCCAGGGAGCCAGCTAGCCTAGTGCAGGGCGTTACAGCCCAGGGCTGTGGACGCAGAGCTTTCAGATCCATATCTGCACAGACTGTGTTAACCACCCAAGGACCTAAGTTCACATGCGGCGCGCCCACAGCTATAGCCCCGCAGGCCTCAGTGCGGTGCTGGGAGAGCCCCTGGCCTGTGGAGCTGGGCAGTCGTGCTGCTGTCCGGGGTCAGGCCTCTTGTGGAGGCTTTGTAAAAGCGTGACCCCCCACCTCCTGAAGTCCAGGAGCCAGGCCTTCTCCTTTGTCTCCTGGGCAGCCCCCTACCCACGGGCAGTATACCCTGCTCCCTGTTTGTTGAACCCAGTTGGACTGTGGGTGGGACGGTCATGGTGTTGGGGACAGGGAGGACAGATGTCCTGGTTTAATGATCTCAAGTTAGAAGTTACTTGAGCTGGAGGAGGGTGGGAGAGAGTGAAGAGCTTGGAGGAAGCACAGTCCTCTGTTTGGAGAGCAGTGATGCCACAGAGCCTGGCCGGCTTCCCTGAGGGCCGAGGCCAGGACATCTGGGTTCCAGGGAGACATCACGACAGTCCTGGGGCAGGGCTGTCTTTGAAAACGTGGTGGACGTTGTCCGGGAGAGTCTCCCTCCCCTGGGACCCTGTACTCAAAAATCCTGTCACCTTTCCTGGGTCAGATGCTCCAGGCTCTGAGGGCACCTTGGGCCGGGGTAAGGAGGCCCAGGGATCCGAGCAGGTGGCCTGGGAGCCCATCACCGCAGGTCTCTAGATCCATTTTCTTGCTCTACTCCCAAACTACATCTACTCTTTTGGTTCTCAGGCCTCTGGGGGTAGTGGTGTGGCACTAGCATCATCAAGGCACTGAGGGAGAAACCCCTTCCTGGTACGTGCGTGCGCACACACGTAGACACACGCACACAGCACCGTTGCCAGAGGCATTAACGATCCAGCCCCACTTGAGGCAGGAGCACCCAGGGAGACGCCAGAGCGCCTCGGGCAGGGCTGCCGTGGCCACCGCCGAGGCACCGCCGGAGGAGCGGTCTGCCGCCCGCCCAGCCGCTCAGGCCCTCTCTCCCAACTGCAGGGCTGACTCAGGAGACGAGCAGTTCCCAACTATTTGCCGGGAAGACCCAGAGATACACGGCTACTTCAGGGACCCCTGCTGCTTGGGGGAACAGGAGTACTTCAGCAGTGAGGAGTGCTACGAGGACGACAGCTCGCCCACCGGGAGCAGGTGAGGGCTCTGTGGCTCGGGACGACCTGAGGAGGCCTTGCTGTCTCCTGGCCCTGGGGCTGCGCCTGCCCACGAAGCCACGGGCCACCTGCTGCTGCCCTTGGGACTGTCCTGGGAAGCAAAGTGGGAGCACAGCCTCCAGGCCACAGGAGAAGTCAGGGCAGGAGAAGTAGGACTGGAGAGAGGCAGAGTGGAGGCTGTTTTTTCAGGCCTGTTGACTTATTTCCACCAGGGGCCCACCCGTGAGGCTTTAGTGTAGGCTCTAGAAATGAGAGCCTTTGCTGAACGCTGAGCGCTCTGGGCTGGGGGTTCTCGCCGTGTAGTGGCTCGCCAGCCCAGAGCTTGGTCGGTCTTAATGGACAGCACTCCCATCAGGAGGCCTCTCCTAGAGGTGAGGGGACAGGAGGTCAGAGTGGCACCTCTCTAGGCTCCTGTCCTGAAGAAGGCAGGTATGAGGTTAAAGCGGACACTTTGCTTTAGGACAGGTAGCAGGCAGTGCAAGGGGACAAAGGCCACCTCCCACCCTCTTCTCTGTAACCTGCATCCCACTGGGACCGGTGGCCCATTGAAGTGGACGTGGTTCTGTGGTGAGGTCACTTCTGGCGTCTGAGATGTTGTTAAACGTCAGCCTCGTCCTTCAGGCCAGCCGCAGCCGGGCCTCCCTCACGCCGCTCTGCGCCACGGCCTTCCGCAGGCCTCCCTGGAAGCCTGATTTGCAGCCACTGGTTCTGAGCCAGCTGCATTCCGACTTTCCGTCTTCAGGGCCTTTGCTCACACCACGACCACCCCTTGGATGCCCTTTCCCCACCTGTGCTCAGCTAATCCCACCTTCCCTTCAAGGGCCTGCTCCTCCTCTGACTGGAATTGAAATGCCGCCCCCACCCCTGCCCCGAGAACCCACGGGGCCCCACCCTGAGCCCCTCTCTCTCAGCGCCCACCTTCGCCAGCCTGCGTTAGAATTCCATGGGCATGAGGTATTTGCTAAGCTCCCTGACCACGCTTCATGCATCTCCGTGTCCCAGGCGCCCCGCTCAGCACCTGGCCGAGGGCAGACCCTCGGGAAGAAGCGAGCGGGTGATAGTCAAGCTTGCAGGGCATCGGCAGTCCACACCTGACCGGGGCCTGAGGCTGCCCCAGGGAGGGAAAACACCAGCACCTCACTCATCGCAGGTCTGCCGTCCTGAACCTTCCTGTGGCAGCCCTTGCCCTCCAACTAGAATTTTCCGTGGAGCTGAGGGCTGCCTTGTTCTCCTGTGTCCAAGGCGGTGGGGAGAGGACTGTGACGTGGGCTTGTTAATTAGGCTCTCATGTGTCCCTTGCTCTCTCTTCTGGCCTTTTCGATCACCAGGCAGAGCTACAGCTGTGGCTACTATACCCGATACCCAGGCAGCAGCTTGGACTTCGAGCGGCCTCGAGGCTACCATCACCCCCAAAGCTTCTCGGAGGATGACGACTCACCTGTTTGCTATGATTCCCGGAGGTCTCCAAGGAGACGCCTGCTCCCTCCCACCCCAACATGTGAGGCCAGATTTTTTGTTTGGGAGCAAGGCTCACAGAGACCAGTGTGCCTCTCCCCCTGCCCCAGCCCGGGGGTGGTGACGGACGTGGTCCTGCCATGGTGGGGGCCTCCAGTCCTCGAGACCAGCCCCCTAGTTGGAGATGCTGTTGGCTTTCTTTCTCATCTGTGTGCCACGTGGTAGGGCTTAAAGCGCTTCCCGCTGAGAACAGACAGAGACAGTGTGAGGCCCCACAGTTGCACGGTATGTTGCACCTGATGAGGGATTTCTGTGCGCCTCATCACTGCCTTTGAGCTTGGGATCTGCCCTGACAGGTAGGCGAGACATGCACCATGGTAGTGTTAAGCCCGCTCCCTAGATGGGGCCGTGACCCCTTAGAGGGCGGAGGATGGGCCCACGCACAGAGTGGACTTGAGCCCAGGCCTCTGCCCAAGGCCCACGCCTCTGAGGAGCACCTGGGGGTTCCTGGTATCCATCCTTCCTCCTCTCCCCCACCTTTGCCTTGGTCTGCCAGTGCTCCCTGCTCATGGTAGGTTGTGGCCTTGGTGGTGACCTCTAGGGTAGGCTCCTCATCCTGGGGCCAAGGAATCCCGTCCTGCAGAGAAGGGGCAGGGGCTGGCTGCTCCCTGACCTGGTTTTCGTGGGCAGCTGGCATCAATGGTGCCACCAGGAGATCTGGGTCACCCCCAGTGAGGAACTTGAGCTGGGGAAGGAAACAGAGCAGTGGCCTCTGCCAGTTCCTGGCTGGGTAGTTTGATTTTGGACATGTGGACATTTTGATGCTGGTTAAAGAATGTCCACTTCTGGCGTTTCTGAAGAATGAGGCATATTTTGGGGTGGGACTCTAATCAGTAACCAAAAATAACCAAGACACAGCGGCTCTGAGTCTGCCATCTAGTGCACAGTAACAAGTGCAGTTGGGTGGTGCCCAGGTCCTATCTCTCTCCAGCTGTCATAGCCCTGCTGGGAAGTGTAATCAGACCCATTTCCATGGTTAATATTTAATTTCACAGCCCCAAACAGAAGCTGCTAAAGAGAGCAGCTCAGGGGTCCATCAGTACCAGGTGACGCACATGCAGGCGAGGCTGGACAGAGGCCCCTGGCCCTGTGAGTTCCACTGCCCTCCTGTGACCCCCCTTTCTCCCTTTGGTGGCCATGATAATCACCATTCGTGGGCACCGCCTCTGTGAATCAAGGACCCTGAGCGGGCAAGAGTGGCTGCCCTCTTTATTTTTAAGGGTGAATAAATTAAACGCATCTTATTTGCTTTGCTGCCCATCCATTCAGACCTCAGGCAGGGAGACCACGGAGCCCCTGTGTTCTCAGCCACAGCGGGATTACTTCCCCCATTAGAGACGGTGGTGCAGAGCAAAAGAGAGGATCCACTTTCAAAACTGAAAGGTGCTACCTGAATGACAGCAGGGGTAGTTTTCCTTTCCTGGCTCCATCCTCTGGCACCACCATCTGACCCTAGGAGGGTCCGAGAGGTGGTGCTGACCAGGGAGGCCCGTCCTCCTCTTAGAACACTTAAGTTCGGCCCCGCGTGGCGCGTGGAGGGAAGGCTGTCTGATGCGGATGGCAGGTGCCTGTGTCCCATGTTGGCAACTGGACGAGGAGGCCCAGCAGGCCCCACGGTGTGCGTCGGGCCCGCGAAACAGGGCTCGTCGTCTGTCTGGTCCCTCCCTGGTGGGCAGTGGCTGGCAAGGGCTCGGTCTGGTCTCCGTGTGCTTTTGGAGCCTGGCCCCCAGAGAACGGGCTCTGCGGCTTCGTGTGCAGTCCCAGGATGCCGGGGGCCTCCCCACGCAGGTCCCTGCAGTTTTCCAGTGCAGGAATTAGGGGAGTGTGGAGTGTTGCGGGGCATAAGAAATGCCCCGTGAGCTTAGAAAGCAGAGTTCAAGAAAGGACTGTTGAGGTGACCCAGCGCTGCCTCGCAGGCCACCCGTAAGGCTGCCGAGGCAGCTCCAGGGCGGCAGCGCCTGAGGGGAGGTGTCCTGGGGAGGCCTCTGGCCTGTGCTCAGGGCCCAGAACTCAGACTGATCTCCCGGGCCTGGTGCCCCGTGAAGCCACAAGTTCTGGGTCATCTTGTCATCACTCGACCTGTTTATAAGCCTCTATTCAAAGTGGCTGTTAACAGGGCAGCCAACCGCATTTTTTAAAGTTCAAGGTATCCTTTCTTGTTTGTTCTGTCTTCAGGGCTAGGGAAGCTGGGTCTTTCCCCACAAAAGGATCTGCTTATTACCTGGTTGAGCTATTAGGGCAGGTAGCAAACAGAATTGTAAACATAACACAGGAGCACCGGCAGGATGCTCCAGCCCCCAGAGACACTCAGGATGTCTGGAAGGTGAGAACGGGGCAGTCAGCAAGCGTCTCTGGGATTCTAGAATGACGTCGTGTACTCGACCCGGAATGCTGTGTCCCCACCACGTGCAGGGACAGGGGCCTAGGGTCAGAACAGCCACCCTCTGGCTGCCCCTGGCTGCTTCTAGCTGCTCCCCCTGAGATCAGGTGTGGCAGGGAGGAGAAATTGACTTGCTCTTTTGAAAACATCCCTTAGTCGGGCTGCTTCTTCCTCCCTCCCAAAGTTCTGAGACACCGCCCCCGCCCCCCACCCCGGTGCCCAATGCTTTTTCTTGGGTGCCTTGCTTGCTTCCTCCTGGGCCCCCTGCTGAATGTCCAGGGGGCTGCCCTGACCCCAGAGCCCCGGGGCCCTGACTGCCGGTTTCACAGCTGCACGGTGTGCTTTAACTTCTCAGCCCCCCGGAGATCCTCCTTCAACTTCGAGTGCCTGCGCCGGCACAGCAGCCAGGAGGAGTTCCTGCCATCCCCCGCCTTCCCCCACCGCACGGCCCTGCCTCTGCACCTGATGCAGCAACAGGTGAGCCGGCACACCTGGCCCAGCCCCCAGGGCCGATGGGCACCCTGTCCCCCTTGGCTGCCAGCCCTGGAGGGAAGGGGGACCCTTCACAAACACTCTGGTTCAGTCCTGTGGCCACCTTGCCAAATAGAAACTATCATGAACCCTGTCCTACGGACGAGCAAGCATCACAGAGGGAAGGTGACATCCCTGAGCTCACACAGGAGCTGAGCGGCCGAGCTGGCATTTGAGTCCCAGGCTGCCAGCTTCCAGAGCCGGGCTCTCAGCCTAGCTGCACACACCCGTCCTCGGCACTGAAGGCAGGGCCTGGGACAAGCCACACTGCAGGGAGTGGCAGCGGCTTTACTGACCCTGAACAATCGGTGCTGCCCTTGGCTCTGAGAGCTTGTCCCGTCATTTACGGAGCCCTCTGGGGGCCAGGCCCTGGGGTCACGAGGGTGTGTGAGCCTCCGACCTGCCTGCAAGGGGGGTGTAGTCCAGGGAGACCGGCCCGTCAGGGCGGCCGGACAGGAGGGTGCCCAGGGACTGGAGGGCCTGTGGGGCTTTGCCTCCAGGACAAGGATATGGTACTTTGTCTTCCTGAAAAGAGCACATCAGAGCTGCTGTTCGTGTGTGTGTGTGTGTGTGTGTGTGCGTGCGTGCGTGCGTGCGTGTGTGTGTGTCTGGGTCAGGTGGGAGCACACACGGTATGGTATGCTTCTTACCCCGAGGGTCCATTTCAGAGTCTCTGTTCAGGTCTGCCAACCTTTTGCCTTTCTGTCTTCCTTTTTTTAAAAACACTATTTATTTATTTGGCTGTGCTGGGTCATAGTTGCAGCATGCAGGATCTTAGTTGCGGCAGGCGGGATCTAGTTCCCTGACCAGGGATCGAACCCGGGCCCCCTGCGTTTGGAACGCAGAGTCTTAACCACTGGACCACCAACGAAGTCTGCTGCCTTCCATTTTTTATGTTAAGTTTTGTGTGCTGCTTTGTCGTGGACGGAGGACAAACCTCTGGAAGGCCCTGGCCATCACATGCCACACACCGAGTAGGCATGGAGGTCTTCGTGGGCTTGTGCGTGACAGTGCCCTGTCCCCTGCTGCCCCGCCCTGCCTCCCCCAGGCGGTCCTGGCTTCCGACTTGGCCACAGGCCTGTGCTGTTCATAAACCCAGCCTCACCGTCCCCCTCTGCAGAGTGGGATGCCAGGGCAGACCTGCCATGGCGTCTCTGGAGGTGGAAGAAGCAGGCTTGTGCCTACCTGGTGCTTCTGAGCAGAGTGCTGGCCGCGGGATGAGTTGCCCTAAAGAGAACCAGCCTGTTTCCCTACGAGCGCTGGGCGCAGTCAGCTTGCCCTGAATGCACTTCCCTATTCAAACCCGGAGTGAACCGGGTGGCATGTTCATACCCCACAGCTTGTGCGTCTTCCCTGTTTCTTCATGCTTCTAAGCTGTTTCACCAACAACTGATTCCTACCTGGGAAGAGTCACAGGAAATATGCATGTGGGGGAAAAGAAAACATGGTCTGCTAGAAAGCCAAGTTTTTACGGCCAATTCATTGAATTACTCAGTGTGCTGTGTCCTTCTGAAGCCCCTGTAAAATAGCGCCTCCAGCCTGGTCTGTTTTTTGTTGTTGTTGTTTTGTTTTTGCGGTACGCGGGCCTCTCGCTGTTGTGGCCTCTCCCGTTGCGGAGCACAGGCTCTGGACGCGCAGGCTCAGCGGCCACGGCTCACGGGCCCAGCCGCTCTGCGGCATGTGGGATCCTCCTGGACCGGGGCACGAACCCGTCCGTGTCCCCTGCATCGGCAGGCGGACTCTCAACCACTGCGCCACCCGGGAAGCCCCAGCCTGGTCTGTTCTGAGGGGGCCCGAGGCCGGGACCTCTGAGGACCTCTGGTCTCCCCACTTCCTCTTTCTCCTCAGATCATGGCAGTCGCCGGCCTAGATTCCAGTAAAGCCCAGAAGTACTCGCCGAGCCACTCCACCAGGTCGTGGGCCACCCCGCCAGCGACCCCGTCGTGCAGGGACTGGACGCCGTGCTACACCCCACTGATCCAGGTCGAGCGGTCGGAGGCCCCGGACCAGGTCAATGGCAGCCTACCGTCCCTGCACCGCAGCTCGTGGTACACGGACGAGCCCGGCATCTCCTATCGGACGTTCACACCAGCCAGCCTGACTGTCCCCAGCAGCTTCCACAACAAAAACAGCGACAAGCAGAGGAGCGCAGACAGCTTGGTGGAGGCGGTGAGTGTGGCCACGGAGTCTGCATGGGAGGGCGGAACTGGGGAGAACCGCGCACAACAGCAACGGGTGGTGGTTCTGAGGGCAGGTGGGCTCCGGAGCCCGGATGCCTGGCTTCTGAACCTGGACACCGCCCACTTCTTAGCAGCCAGGATGGTACTTAAAGCATGAATATAAAAACAGCACCCCTGCGGGTTTCATCAGCTAGCTGTACCTAGGACTGTGTGCGCTGTTCCTGCAAATTCGACTAGCTTACGCTGAGACATCTGTCCCCGGTGGGTTGCACTCTTGTTGGGCCACGTGCAGTGTTTGAGGTCCTTCAGATCTTCCAAGCCATTCACCTTCCCTCTTAGTTACCACGTATGGGGGCTAGCAGACATGATTGGCCGAGTCCCCAGAGCACATCATACAGTCACTGCTTGAGGTGCTTTTTCTGTCCTTTTGCATTCGTGCCACTGATCCTCTTTCCTGTACAGGTTCTGATATCCGAAGGCTTAGGACGGTATGCGAGGGACCCAAAATTTGTGTCAGCGACAAAACACGAAATCGCCGATGCCTGTGACCTAACCATCGACGAGATGGAGAGTGCAGCCAGCAACCTGCTGAACGGGAACATGCATCCCCGGGCCAACGGGGACGTGGGGCCCGTCTCACGCCGGCAGGACTACGAGCTCCAGGACTTCGGGCCCGGCTACAGCGACGAGGAGCCAGACCTCGGGAGGGATGAGGAGGACCTGGCGGATGAAATGATTTGCATCACCACCCTGTAGCCCCCAGGGAGCGGCCGACTGGCTCTGGCCTCAGGTGGGGCGCCGAGGGCCAGGGGAAAAGTGCCTCGTAGTTAGGAAAATATAGGCACCAGTGTGGAGTCCCTATTCAATTTAGACTTTCGTACAAGTGATGTCATGCCTCAAGGAAGCCATAAATCTGGTAGGGGACAGCTGCACCCACACACTCAGCCCCAGCTGTGGGCAAGGGCAGGTCCAGCCCTCCTGGAGAGGACCAGCGAGGAGGGCGGACAAGCCCTGCCCGCTTGTCCAGAGCGCTGGCCCGCCACCCGCGGGCATGAGGGGAAGGTTTAAAGGTGATGACGATCACCTTACCTATGTCATTACCTCAGCCATCGGTCTAGCATATCAGACGTTCACTGGGCCCAGCGTATCCATTTTTAAACCTTTTCCCCCCAAAACACACTGCTTCCTGATTCCTGTTCGGCTCTTCTGAAATACAGTGTGTAAGTCAGGACCTACCTACCAGCCGTCATCCTGAGAGGGGAACGGGACCCTGTAAACGGGGTTTTCTGTGACGTGACGCCAGTTTACAGGAGAGAGCATCACTCTGACGGTTGGTTTCTGACTGTCAGGCAAAGGGCAACTGTAAACTGGAATAATAATGCACTCGCAACCAGGTAAACTTAGATACGCTAGTTTGTTTAAAAATTCTAGATTTACTGTATATGACTTGTAATATACTATAATTTGTATTTGTAAAGAGATGGTCTATATTTTGTAATTATTGTACCGTATTTGAAATGCAGCAATATCCACGGGTCCTAATAATTGTAGTTCCCCACTCAAATCTGGAAACTATCAGTATTTTTACTCGGGCTATACAGAAGTAGAAGAAATAGAGCCAATTCTCATCTATCCGGTGGAAATCTTTTGGGGGTAAAATTTTAAGTTCAAAAGAACTTGGCACTACAGAGATTTTTCTAAACTATTTTGAGTCACTATAAATCTGTCTTTACACAAGAGGTACCAGATGACTATTTGCAGTCTTTTTTGGGGCAGGGGTTCTATGATTTGATGTTGCACCTTCTGATCCACCATGGGTTGCAGCTGTCTTTTGTTTTGCTTTAGTAACTCTCCGATGAGCACACTGCAGCCTAGGTCGAGCTGGTTACTCTGACCCGGTGGCATTCATAGTTGTGGTTTTCTCAGCTGCCCCCACAGGACATTTCCGGCGCAGAAATAATCGCACAGGTGAATGAAGTCCTTCTGCTGTTGTCCCCTGGGGACTGGTAAGGCTGCTTGTCTTAGGGAAGAAATAAGGAGTGCTGGGGACAGAGGGGGCAAAGGATGATCTATAGGACTAGACGTCGGGCTCTGTACAAATCGTATTGTTGCCTTTTTACAAAACATTGCTGTACTGTGTGTTCTCTTTGCGGGCTTTTATATGCAACTGAATGAGGGCTGACGTTTTCATTAGAACGCACTCACACTCCAATTGTACTTCTCGATGAAAACCCACGTTTGGATCATTAGACCCATCAAGGCTTCCTTTTCTGTTCACAGAATTATGCCGACTTTGTCAAGTTACCTTGGCAGGGATTCCCTGCCGTCAAAAAGACTGGTAGCGATTTTGGGTTCAAAGTTTTTAAATATTACGTAATCTGTTAATTTTTTTTTTTTTTTTTTGTAAATAACACTTTGTTATGAAGACCTTACAAACCTCTTCTTAAGACATTCTTACTCCAGATCCAGGCAAAAACACTTCAAGGTTTGTAAATGACTATTTCCTGACGTAAATTCTTTTTTATTAAAATGCAAAATGATCTTCAGAATAAAACTGTGTTAATAATTTTATTGTACTTGGGAGCCCTCCTCGCAAAGAGCTGGTGTTGGCCAGTGAGAGCTTCGGGGGGGCAGGTGCTCTGTGAGGGCACTTCCGCAATTATGTAGATGTTTTTCTCATCCTCTTGGCACCTTCTCCATTTTCCTTATCCTCATGCCGATGGTAACGTAAGTCCAGCCGCAGAGAGCACTGTTTCTCCTAAAGGGCTAACCCACTATCACCGTCATCTCAGACTCTGTGTCTCTCCACCGAGCATTGGTCTTTCTTACCGTGTGGCCTGGCTTACCATCATCAGTCCAAAACTGCCGTAACAGGACTGAGTTTTCTGGTATAGTCGGTGATCTTTTCTAGTCGGCGCTTAACTGGCATTTTTACAGGCTGCACCACTCCTAATATCTGTCTGCATTAAGCCTGCTTCGACTGCTCATCTAACATTAAATTTTTCTTTGGAAGAAAACTTTGAAGTTGTAGGGCATGGTTTTTTTCTTTCAGGAATCTTTTAAGATTAAATGTCTCTCCTTTTTAGTTCCCCTCCCACTCCCTAAAAAGAGTCATTTTGTTGTGTCCCCAGGAATAGTACATTTAGTTTCTTTCATCTTGTGTTTTCCATAATATCACGAAACAGAAATGGCAGCAAGAACCTCGTTAAAATGGTCTCTGTGATTTCCATCCAGACGACCGGGCCACGCAGCACCTCCCAGCCTGATCCTGAGATGTTTCAGAATCAGCCAGTGGCTGGGAAGGGTGGGTTGTGACGGCCCCAGAAGCTTCTCCAGTGCAGGATGGGCTTAACCTGCCTGAGGAACCCACTTTACGGCTGATGCCACGCTTGTGAGAGAAACCAGAGCAGTTTATTCTGTGGTGTTTATGTTTTGCAGTCCTAAGTGTCTTTGCCCATTGCCTGTTTTCCTGCAAAGGTTTTTACTGTTAGGCTGGGTGGTCAGTTTGTCCTGAAAGCTGGTTAGCATCACACACAGAGTTCTAACTCCTTTACTAGCCTCCCCGACTCAAAGACAGACTCCAGCTATGGCCTTCATTTGTTGAAAAGAAGTTTTTCCTTCTCTAAAATGATATTCCTTCCCTACTGGGGACCTAGGGGGGCAGGCGAGGAAGAGGAGCAGGCCTGGGGCCCTTGCTTCTAACCAGAGAATGAGAGCCAGAATGGCTGGGAGGGCGCCCTGTGGGGACGGTGGCAGGAGATGCGATGGGAGGCTGGGTCTCAAGATGGGGCCAGCGGAGAAGGGTGTGTGTTTTTTCTGGTTTTTAGGAGAAAGGCACCTAGGCATTTGATCTGATGGTAAGTCGTGCTGTGGAAATCTGAAATGACCTTTGGGCGGAGGAACACGGTTTGGCTGGAGAGAAGACTCTATTTGAATCTGTGGAAGTGGCTCCTGCAGCCTGCACAAGGGCCGCACAGGGCCGGACGTTAAGGCACCGGAGTCCCACCTCCGGGACCTGCCCTTTCCTGGTCACCTGCGGGCAGGCTGCTCCTCTAGCTGTGTGTTCTGGCTCTTACTCTACCAGGAAGAACCCTCTGCTCATGCAGCAGCTTAAACACTGGCTTCTTCAGAGGGGTCAGTGTTCTGACCACTAGGCACATTTGCAGCTTGCTGTTAGGCTTTTTCAACCATTTCTGGAAATGTACGTTTTTCCTTTTGGGGAGTACTGCAGGCTTTTTGCTAAGGGACTTAAACGACGTCTTCCTGGTTCTTCAGGAGGCTGAGCGCCGGCCGGTCTCCATGCCCCTCGGGCTGCCAGACTATGGCTCATCCTCCCCAATTCCAGTTCGCACTTTCCTCCCCTCTCTGGCTTCCTTGGCCAACAGCCCTCTCTTTCTGAGGTCGGAGCTTTCTTCGTGGTGGTGGACCCTTCGGGTTAGGACACGGGCCACTGGCTCCACCCTGCCCACATGGCCACAGCACTCAGCTGTCAGGGCTCGAGGGAGGAACCGCCTCAGATCAGAATATTCTGTCCTGGGTCTGAACTCCAATAGCAGTTTTCTGTTGGGTCCTGGATATACGCGACACTCACGCTCTCTTCCTTTGAAACGGGGGGGGCGCGGGGCAGTGTCGTGTGATCGCATGGAACGAGGCCCCGTAGCAAGGGCAGGAGAGGGGCCTGGGTGCCATCCACCGTACAGGCTCCCCTTACATACTTCGCTTTGCCCATCGACACACGCACGCTAGCGCATCAGCCACTGTCTCAGAGGCCGAGGGCACCACATACGCAGAGGTGACCGAACTGAATGGCCACGTCACCTGCCATACCGGCGCCAAAGGAGGTCAGCACAGTCACACTCAGGCCTGGGACCCCCCGCACACCTGACGTGTCACTTCGTGGCCCTCAGAGCAGGGGGCTGGCACCTGCACTCCTACTGTTCCTTCGCCCCCACAGGCAGCTCCAAGACCCAGAGGAGGCCTGTGGGCAGGTGGGGACCTCTCTAGGAGAAAGACATCTCTTGGCAGATGGAGAATTTTCTTTCTTGACCCTCCGTTGGAACCGAAAATAAAGCAAGATACAGGTAAGATAAAAAACAAGGTTTGCTTAAGGAGTTTTAAAGGAAGGATGGTGTGATGGCTTTCTTCTTTCCACCCTTCTGGAAATCTTTCTCAGAAACGTTAAGTTGCAGCTGTTGGGCCTCCAAGGCACCTCAATCCACTGTGATCCAGGGTGAAGCCAGGAATGTTCCATTTTCCTCCCCTCCTGATTCTGGGTCCAGCACGACAGGTTTCCATATAGCACTTCCATTCTTTCTCGCCATAGACAGTGGCTTTTGGATATCGTCAGAAAAATCAATCCAAAATGCATTCAAGTTTTCATTACCTTGTAGAGACAGGCTGGATAATGACAGTCTCAGTTCAAAGATAAGTTACGGGATTGCATTATTGAATTATAAGAAGTTTAAAGATCAGAGATCTGTCTTAAATGTTACTTTGTATCTGTTTCCCCCGCCCGCCCCCCCCCCCCCCGCCCCGCAAACTCAAATCTTTGCCGATTTATTTTTCTTTCACTCAACTGCGTTTTTTTTTTTTTTTTTTTTTACAGGATCAGGATCATAGTTTTACTTGACTTCTTTTTCCGTCAGTCTGGCTCCCACCTGGTCTGTTGCTGTGGACGTCTGGAGAATGTGAATGAGCTGGCCGTGGCCACTGCTGAGCCCTCCATCTCCCCAGGCTGAGAGTGAGGCTTTGCACGGACCGGGCCAGGGATGCAGGTTTGCTCTGGGTTTCTAGGTTTCCTGGCAACAGGAAAATCTTTAAAAATGCTAAACCCTGAAACCCATGGTAGTGAAAAGGCCCTGTAGACGCCTGAGTCCTGGAAAAAGTCCCAGAATTCCTCTCATCGGGCTGATGGTGTTAATAAGAACCAGAGCATCAGAGAGGTGGGCTGCAAGCCCCTCAGAGGGACCCAACTGAGCACCAGTTCCTGCCTCACTCTGGGAGTGAAATCAGGAAGCGGCAGAGAAAGGAGAAGCCTGTTTCTTCCAGCAGGCAGCTTTCCCTCTGGACACTGGACGCTTGTGCACACACCCCAGCTGAGCTCCACGCTCCCTAACTCCTGTGGGACCCTCGGCCTCCGCTGCAGCTTTCAGCCTGAGAGGGAGGATGCCCCGGCCTCTGTGCAAGCACCCTGCTCTTGGACGGGCTTGCCTCCAGAGGGAGAGAACCTGGGAGAGAACCACTTTCCTCAAGTCCTATCAGGACCCAGGAACACAGCAGGACCCGGGGTTGGAGAGCACCGCGGAACACAAGACAAGGACCTGGCCAGAGTTACCCGTTCTCCACCGGCCTCCCGTCCCCTTTGCTGTCCTACCAGGAGGCAGGGAGGAGGGGCCCCAGCCAGAACGCCGGCCTTCCCCAGAGGGCCCCCAGGGACATGCTGGGAAGAAAGAACCCGATTCACTGACCAATACTGGTTTCATTTCTTAAATTATCCAATTCTTGGCCATCAAATTGTAACATTCTAGAGAGAGCCAGGAAGGCACACTTGGCGCCAAGGGCTGTGTTGAGCCTTCTTACTCAGGGACGGCCTCAGCGCTGGGTGGCCAAGGTCCTGGGCTTGTAGACGGGGACAGCCTCGTCCCAGAGAGCTGGCCGCCCCTTGATGATGTCGGCCGCCTTCTCTGCGATCATGATGGTGGGGGCGTTGAGGTTGCCGCTGACCACGCTGGGCATGATGGAGGCGTCGACCACCCTGAGGTTTTCCACCCCGAGGACCCTGGTCTGCGGGTCCACCACTGCCATGGGGTCGGAGGGCTGGCCCATCTTGCAGGTGCACGACGGGTGGTAGGCGCTGTCTGCCTTTGCCCGCACAAAGGCGTCTATCTCCTTATCCGACTGGACGTGGCTTCCTGGCTGGAGCTCCTTCCCCCGGAACGGTGCCAGAGCTTTCTGTGCAAAAATTTCTCTGGTCAGCCTCACACACCGACGGAAGTCATCGATGTCCGTTTCTGTCGAGGAGAAGAAACAGGTTACATGCGTCCTCTTACCATGCTGGCCTCGCTGGAAGATCCGCCACTGGGAGAGGCTCAAGAAGCTGCCCAAGGGGACACGGTTCAGGGACACAGAGGTCCAAGCCACCAGGTTGCCTGTCACCTACCCATCAGCAGTTACAGTGCAACCGAGCAGAGTCCCACGAAGCCCAAACAGACAGCATCCTAGACGGACACAGCTTGCCCCGGAGGCCCTACGTTTAAATCGGAGATCTGAATTTTCTTATCTATAAGATAGAGATAAGACTACACGTCCTGCCTCTGCCACAGCGTGAGTATTATTGGGCAAAACCTGCCCAGTGGGGACTGTGCAGTTTTGCTGTGCATAAAGAGGCAGGCCCAGGAGTGTAATTTGCTTTTAGAAGATACTCACAGGAACAGTAAGAAAAAGGTTCTGTGAGCTATCTATACACGGCCAGATCTCCTTGCGTCTCTTGGTAGATTGTTCTGGAAGCTGCAAATCCTGCCTACTGTGTAAAATGGTGTGTCAGGGTTACTTCAAGTGACCGAGGGCACTACACAGCAACACGTGCACGTTTACGGCCCAGGATAATGGGGTGGAGGGAGGACAGAATGTGACTTGTGTCTCAAAAATGGGGTCCAGGGGTGAGATTCAGGGACAAATATGACCCCATTAAGGCATTCATTCATGCAGTCAGTCCATCAACGAGCCAACAAGCCCAGGTCTGGGAGAGACAAAGGTGGCTGAATTACCTGTTGACAGGTAGTTGGGTTGGATCACAGGGTGGTCATGGGGGTTGGCACTTCTCAGTTTGAGCCAGCCCACGCTCGTGCCCCGCATGGTCCCCACATGCACCTGGAAGAGCCCAGAGAGGCGGTGGCCCCTGTTAACCCCCCAGCTTAGTCATTTAGAGAGGCCCCGGGTTTCCTGTGGTCCCTGGGACTCAACACCCAGAGTCAATTAAGAGCAGATACATTTTAAAATCTACCTGCATCTTACCAACCCCACCCCCAACACACACAAAAGGCATCCAAACCACCTCAGGCCCTCTCTCCTGCCTCCTGGCTTTATACCTGATGCCTCATGTTCAGGGGCTGGCGGTCCCTGGGCAGAGCCGGCTTCATTGTCCATTTCTAGTACTCAGGACCCGGTGCAGCTGCCCCGAGCTGGGTGCGGGTGTGGCCTTGCTGTGCACCACGCAGTCTGCTTCACTCTACCTCTGGCTCCGCACCCCCCTTCCCTCCCCTCAGACACTCCGGGCAGCTGGAGAGCAGGGCACCGCCTTCTGGGCCGCCCACCCTGGAGGCCCTGCTGCAGTGGGGAGACGACCTGCTCACCTGGTAAGCCTCCTGCTGTGGGGGGACCCGCCCATGGTCGATCACCTGGGAAGGGAGGAAGTGGAACTGGATGTCCGGGTGAGGGACCCCAGGCTGGCTCCGGATGAACCCACCTGTTTCCAGATGGGCCGTGGCTCCATCCCCTGAGGATCAGAAGACGATGAGGCAGAGGAGCAAGTCCAGGTGTGGCAGGTGGGCCAGCCTCCTCTCTCCTGGGCACTTCCTCCTCCTCTTCCTGGCCTGTAGTCTAGTGCCTGGACCCAAGTCCTCGACTCTGTCCTCCTTCCCCGAGGTGGGCTCACCCAGCACCAGGGCTTTCGATATCAGCTCCATGCCAAGGGGTTTCAGCTTTGCCCCGTCCCCTGACTCCACCCCTGCCAACTGGACTGTGGGACCTGATGTCCTATGGGCATATCCCAAACCTACTGCAGCCCACCCTTCACACACAGGCCGTGATCCAGGTCAAGGCCCCCTTCCATCCAACCTCCCACTGTTGCAGGAAGGGGAACCCCTTCCAGGGCCCGAGAGTGGGCTCTTCTCTAACACTCGGAAATTAACTGTCCGAGGAGGCACACGTGCTGACAAAGCAGAAGACTTTATTGGGATGGGGCACCCGGGCAGAGAGCAGGAGGGTAGGGGAACCCAGGAGAACTGCTCTGCCACCTGGCTCACAGTCTCAGGTTTTATGGTGATGGGGTTAGTTTCCAGGTTGTCTCTGGCCAAGCATCTTGCTTGGCCCATCGTCTGACTCAGGGTCCTTCCTGGTGGCGTGCGCATCTCTCAGCCAAGATGGATCCCAGTGCAAAGGATTCTGGGAGGCTGGTCATCTCTGCCCTCTTTTGGCTCCTCCCAATGCTGGTTTTCACCAGCAGCACCATGTTCTTTTTCAGGACCTCCTGTTGTGAGACACCTCAGGCAAGAGGCTATCATCGTGCCTGGCCAAGGCGAGTGGTTTTGGTTAATGGTTCCCTAACAACTCGAGAGCCCACTCTCGGGCCCTGGAAGGGGTCTCCCTTCCTGCAACAGCTGGCGACTCTGGTGGAATCTCTTCTTTACCACGACTGACATCCTGACTGCTCAGGCACCAGCTCACCTACCGACGGACCAGACACAGAGGCCACCACTGGGACCCTCTTGTCTCTGATCTCCTCCTGACGCAGATGACTGGCCAGAGTGCCCCGCCCAGGTAAGGAACAAGAGACGTCGCTGACGTCTTTGCCCTTCCCTCTCCCCTCCCTCTTCTCAACCCCTCCTATCCCACCCTCCTGTCTTCTGGATGCAGGAGTCTGGTTGAAGGGCTTCAGTTATCTGAGCGCCAGAGCCTGACCACCTCCGGTGGGCAGAGAACTTGAATTATCTGGTATCTGGTTTCTGGTAGGGCCGAGTTCCTGTCCTCCCTTCCTGGAAGCCCGGAGAAAAGTCCCGTAACGGCTGGGCGTCTGCAGGTGGCAGGAGATGTCCGTTAGGCCACCCCTTTTGTCCCCCCACCCTCCTTCCCCTCTTCTTTCAAACTGCCCTCCTTTCCTCCCTTTGAAATCTCTGAAGACCTGAGATATTTCCATTTACTCCGTTCGTCAGTACTTGGATCTGAAGTTCTCTGTCTCTGTAGGAGGTTTTCTGAGAGACTGCAACCTTGTATTTAAGGGAGTGTCTGATTAGGACAGCCGTGCCTGTGTGTGTTTCATACTCTGTGTCCTGTGTTGCGATTTGTGATGGCCATTCTGCCTTATGAAATGGGAAATTCTGGTTCTGTTCCACTGCAGAGCCGTCTTGGGAGAATTCTGTCTGACTGGAAAGATTTTAGCTATGAGCCTATGACTAAGAAAAAGATGATATTCTGTTATAACACTGGGTGGCCAGAATATTCTTTAGACTCCAGAGAAAACTGGTTTAGGTGAAACTCTTGAAAATTCCAAACTGGTTCTTTTTGCATATACAGTTAGAAAAGGGAAGCTTGATAAAACGTCTTTTCAGAATTCTGACCCTGAGGGAACAACTCCTTCTGAGAGAACTTGCTTTTCTCGTCCTGTGCCGTGAGACCAGGGCTCTCAGGATCCCTTATCTGATCTAGATCATCTCTAATTCCTGAGATTGAGGGGAAAAAAAACAATGTGGAAGGAAAGCTTTCTAAATTTTACTTATTCCAACCATTATTTATAAACTAGTGAGTTTTATAATACCTGATTCATAACTAAGTTTAGAAAATGAAGCTTTGAGATCTCTGGTTGTGTTTGTCTATATATCTGTGTGCGTTATATATATGTCCTTACCTTTGGATATTATTACCAAAACTAATTTTTTAATGAGCTCTATTTAATTGGCTTAAGGGAAATTTAGCACTTATATAAATTTTCAAAAATACAGAAGGTAACTGGCCAGAATTAATTTCAGGTTCATGTAAACTGGAAAATATTCAGTATTAAATTAATGGCTGGTATTAAACTTAGTTTGTTTGTCAATTTAAATACACATGTCTTTGTCATCAACATTAAGTATAATACCTTTATTGTACCTAGGTTTAATAGAAGTCAAATAAGATCTTATTATATCTGTTGTAAATTTGTCAGCAAGGAACATAACTTGGTGTGATGAAATTTTTTAAGTGAACTAAAATACAAGTGAGATCAGAGCTTTTGGGTGAACTTTTTAGGAATAATTATATTTTAGGAATGTCTACGTGAGAATAATCTCTCCAGATACTTGGAAATATACTTGAAATTTAGAGTTGTTCTAAATTAAGTGATGGAAGTTACTGAATAGCTAGGTGGTTCCCAAATAAAATAAGACACTGAGACATCAGTTACTAAACAGAGAAACTAAATGTATTTGGGACTATTAATGAACATGTTTGGTGCCACCCTGAGATGTTCTCTATAAGAAAGCAAATGTTTTTAGAAATTTTCACTAGTATTTATGTTTACCAATCTACAGAATGCTAATGTAAAAGTTCATAACTGCTGGGACTTCCCTGGTGGTGCAATGGTTAGGATGCCACGTTCCCAATGCAGGAGGTCCGGGTTCGATCCCTGATCAGGGAACTAGATCCCACACGCATGCTACAACTAAGAGTTCACATGCCACAACTAAGGAGCCCGCCTGCTACAACTAAGACCCAGTGCAACCAAAAAAAAAAAAAGTTCATAATTGCTTACCTCTTAGTTTTCACTAGAAATTAAGGTTTTTAAGAGTTGAGGGCTCTAATTTAAACACGTAATTAAAGCTAATAGAAATAATAAAGGAAGCATTTCAGTGTACAGCAGGAAAGTAGGATGTGTGTTTGCAGTGAAGAAGGTATGAGAATGGAATTGCATTTTATGAAAGGAAAAGAAAGTGAGTCTGTCTTAGAGCTGGTTGTGTCTCAATGGAGAAGAGAATGGGGGGCAGACTAATATGGATACAGACAGTGACGGAGGGTTTGTGGATGGTCAGGATTGGCTAGGTGTAGAGTACAGTTAATTAAGTGAATTTTGTTATTAAAAGCAGGCTGGTACAAGACTGGATCTGGTTTTCTCTCTTTAGTAAGAGGACAAAGTTTCCTTGGAATGCTGCTTTTGATAACAGATTGTGTGAGTTTCCGTGCCTTTAAGTGATCTGTATTTGCTTTTGAGATCTCTTGTAACTTTGGGTAAGAAATAAGCATTATCTCACGATGACCTATGATCTTATTTGACCAAGTGTTTTGAGACCTTTTGACAAACTTCCCAAATACCAAATTTTAATTAAAGTTCTTTTGACCTCCAGCTAACTTGGGGACACTTTCGAGGGTCTCTGAGGCATTTCAGAGAGAAATATTTAACTAGTAGTATCTGGTATGTTAAATTACATGGAGAGCATTATCACACTAGGGATAAACCTACTTAGAATATACTGTATGGATAAAGAGTCTTAATATACACATTCTAGAAATTATATAAAGTTTCTGAAATTTGGATATGTCCTGGTATTGTTATAATAGTTATCTTAAAATGTTGTATGTGACAGAAACTTGGTTAAGCTTCTTTGTTAACCTTGCCTTTTTAAGACTTTTTGTCGTTCACAGGCAGTTAAGCTGATGCTTTGCAAAACTGCTTCATCTTCAAGAAGATTCACAGAAAGGGCTTTAGACAAGTACAGGTTTCTGATAACTTTTAAATCATACTACTAAACTAGGTAAGACTTTTTTTTTTGAGTAGCTATTTTATTTATGTCTTTTATTTATTTATTTGTTTATTTATTTATTTATTTATTTATTTTATTTTTGGCTGCACTGCGAGGCATGTGGGATCTTAGTTCCCCGACCAGGGATGGAACCCTTGGCGTCTGAACCACTGGACCGCAGGGGAAATCCCAGGTAAGATATTTTTAACAGTCTAATGGAAACTGTTAACAAAAAGGATTAGTTACATAGGATTGAGTAAACTGATGAACGTGGTTATAATTTTTATGGTTTCTGTCTGAAACATTACTAGCTTTTAATCTGTGTTTTCCAGATATAAAGAAACCCCCTCAAACTAATTATGACTTGTAGCAATTTGGTAAATTGTACCTTTGTAAGCAGAATTGAAACACTTCTCTTTTCTTTCTACCTGATCCCTCCAGAGATTGCAAACTCTTAGGTTCCCAGCAGCTGTATAAGATAAATTAGTAAAGCCACCTCCTAACAGGTGCAGGAATCTCAAGTTATTTTGCGGACCTCAAAAAGGGAGGGATTCACCTAAATCTATAAGGCAAAATCTGTGAAAGGCCCTTGGCCTGGCTTTCCTGGCCTTGGGAGGCCTTTTATCAAACTTAATTTGCAGACAAATTAATCTTGATTTGGAGATATCTGATAAAAATGAGGGTAATTTTAGGGAGAAAGAGACATTTCAGTGGATATCAAATTCTAATTCTGTTTATTGAGGTCTGTATTCACTAAGACTCACTTCTCAGATAGTTCCTTGCTGTGATGCTATATTGTTGCAAAGTTTAATTGAATGATTAAAAGGACACTCTAAATTTGTTTCTGAAGCTTAACTCAGTAATCTGTCTTTGGATTAAGATCAGACGCTCCATGATCTGCAAGCAGAAGGTTAACACCAGGCTATGGTCATTTAAATTTAAAGGCTCCCTTATGTTGGGGAAATTAAACTGTACTAGGGATAACCAACCTAGTTACACTAGGAAATTGGGCTGGGTGCCTTGTGGACAATGCCAATATATAATGTCCCTTCAAGATAAGAACTGGTACACAACAGACTAAGTCAGATGAACTGGGATATACTGGGCTGCACCTAATGGAAGTTCTTGACTTACATTTTTACATATGACCTTACTAATACTGCTAGCTATATTATTTTTTATATTGCCTGTTTTACAAAATTGTTGTTTCTTGCATTACCAAATGTGTGACTGAGCCTCTGATAAAATGATGATATATAGTTACATATGAGGACCAATGATTGTTGTAGTGTAACTCTAGATATGGCAAGAAGCATATCAGCATCGTCCCTCCTAGATTTAATCTAACTAGAAAGTATTTTACCAAAAACTACCTCCCTCATTCAAATAACATTTTCTACACTAGTATCAGACCAAAAAGGCCTAATCAAACTATATTTTCTCTCATTCCTCTTTACCCTCACCCTAAGCATAGTTCTCTTTAATTACCATGAGTAACCTCTATAATAACTACAACACCAATAGGCAATGACCAACCAGTGATTTACTAATCAAGCACCATAACTATACAATGCCACAATTCCCAAAGCCTCTTCACTAAAGATCCAGAATCCCCTGTATTATAAGCCTCTCAGTCCTCTAGCCTGTTAAACTTGAAATACAATCTCCACTTCCTCATCTTTTAAAACATAAAATACCATTGAAAATTATATTATCAACCCTGAAAGACATATACCTAAAACAGTCTTCTCAGACACTCAAACCTCAGAATACTGCTCAGTAGCTATAGCTGTCGTATAACCAAACACTACCAACATCCCCCCTAAATAAATCAAAAATACTATTAAACCCAAAAATAAGCCACCAAAATTCAACACAATCCCACAACCAACACGCACAATCAACCCAAGTCCACCGTAAATAGGCAAAGGTTTTGAAGAAAACCCCACCAAACTAATTACAAAAATAGTACTTAAAATAAATACAGTGTATGTTATCATTATTCTTACATGGCCAATGACGTGAAAAATCATCATTGTTATTCAACTATAAGAACACTAATGACCAACATCCGAAAATCACACCCATTAATAAAAATTATTAACAGTGCATTTATTGATCTTCCAGCCCCATCAAACATTTCATCATGATGAGATCTCGGTTCCATTTGTTTAGTATTACAAATCTTAACAGGCTTATTCCTAGCAAGACGTTACACATCAGACATAATAACGCTTTCTCATCAGTAACACATACCTGCCGCGATGTAAACCATGGGTGAGTTATCCGATACCTACATGCAAATGGAGCATCCGTATTTTTTATTTGCCTATTTATTCACATAGGACGAGGCTTCTATTATGGATCCTATACTTTTTTAGAAACATGAAACACTGGAATCACCTTATTATTTACGGTCATAGCCACAGTATTTATAGGCTATGTCTTACCTTGAGAACAAATATTCTGAGGGGCAAGTTATTACTCATCTCCTCTCAGCAATTCCATATATCGGCACAAGCCTTGTCAAATGAATCTGAGGTGGCTTTTCAGTAGATAAAGCAACTCTTACACGCTTCTTTGCTTTCCATTTTATTCTCCCATTCATGATTGCAGCACTAACAAACAGCTGTCCCCTTACCATTCCTTCACGAAACAGGATCTAATAGCCCCACAGGAATCTCATCTGACATAACAAAATTCCATTTCACCCCTACGATACAATCCAAGACATCTAGGTGCCTCATTACTACTTCTAGTACTAATAATGTTAATGGTATTGTCACCTGATTTATTAAGAGACCCTGATAACTACACCCCAGCAAACCCTCTCAAAACACCACCCATATCAAGCCAGACTGGTACCTCCTATTTGCATATGCAGTCCTGCGATCAATCCCCAATAAACTAGGAGGAGTACTGGCCCTAATCTTTTCAGTCTTAATTCTAGCCCGCATCCCAATGCTCCATCCATCCAGACGACGAAGCATAACACTTTGACCTCTAAAGCATAATATTTCGCTCTCTCAGCCAACACCTATTGTGAGTACTAGTAGCAGACCTATTAACACTAACATGAATTGGAGGACAACCCGTGGAATACCCCTTCATTACTATTGGACAACTAGCATCTATTTTATATTTCCTTTTAAATTTGGGTACTAATGTCAGTAACTAGCATCACTGCAAATAATCTCCTGAAATGAAGAGTGTTTGTAGTATCTCTATTACCCTGGTCTTGTAAACCAGAAAAGGAGAATAACATTCTCTCCCTAAGATTCAAGGAGGAGGCTCCAGATCCACCATCAGCTCCCAAAGCTGAAATGCCACTTAAACCATTCCCTGCAACTTCGTTACGGGACGTTTACAAGATTAAGTACCATGTCAGTATTAAAATAACCTCTTTTTACTATAAACTACTATGTACTTCATGCATATATGCACGACCACATTACTAGGTACCTAATACCTATCGTACATAATGCATTATATGTATAATGTTCATTATTTACCCCATGCTTACAAGCATGTACATTATCTTACTGACAGTACACAGTACATTATATGTACAATCGTGCATTAATTATTTACCCCACGCTTATAAGCATGTACATTATCTTATTGACAGTACATAGCACATTAAGTCAAATCAATTCTAGTCAACGTGTGTACCATATCCAGTAGATCACAAGTGTAACCAGCAGGCTGTGTGAAACCATCAACCCACTTGGGGTGTCCCTCTTCTCGCTCCAGGCCCATAACTTGTGGCGGTTTCTACTAATGAACTTTATCAGACAAGTGGTTCTCACTTCAGGGCCATCTCACCTGAAAGAGCCCACTCTTTCCTCGTGAATAAGACATCTCGTCGGACCAACGACTACTCAGCCCATGCTTACACATAACTGTGATTTCATGCATTTGCTAATTTTTAATTTTTAAAGGGATGCTGTGACTCAGCTATGGCCATCTGAGGCCTTAACACAGTCAAATAAATTGTAGCTGGACTTTAATTGAATATTATTTAATTGAATAACCAATTCAATCAATGGTTACAGGCCATAAGGAAATTACAGACACACATACACACACGTACACGTACGTACACACACACATGCAGTAAACAGATGAATGACCCGTTTAACAAACCCTCTTTACCCCCCACTAAATCCCATGCTCTACATGCCTATAATGCCTTGTCAAACCCCCAAAACAAGGCAAAAACAGATAAATACATGGAACTTAGCTGTCTACTCGATAACCATGAACTGAATGCTCAGAATTAGATAGACCTAGAAAATAAACCCCAGTCATACCACCAATCAACTACTTAGATATTTACCATTTATATAGACCACTTTTATCAAAATTTTAACACTAGATCCGACATAAACCAACCACATACATATTACTTCACTATGTAAAAACAGCTTGTTAGTGTAGCTTAAAATCTAAAGCAAGGCACTGAAAATGCCCAGATGAGTTTACCCAGTCCATAAACACACAGGTGTGGTCCCAGCCTTTCTCTTAATTTGTAATAAAATTCACAGGTAAGCATCTGTGCCCCAGTGAGAATGCCCTCCAAATCATCAAGATGAAAAGGAGCGGGCATCAGCACACTAATATGAGTGGCTCATAACGCCCTGCTGAACCACACCCCATGGCAAACAAACAGCAGTGATAAAAATGAAGCCGTAAACCAAAGTTCGACTAGGTTATACTAACTAGGGTTGGTAAATTTTCTGCCAGCCACCGTGGTCATATAATTAACCCCAATTAATAGAAACTTGGTGCAAACTGTGTTAAAGAGTGATATAAAATGAAGTTAAGCTGTAAAAAGCCATAACTAAAATTGACTACGAAGGTGACTTTAGTATTTCCTGACTACAGGACAGCTAAGACCCAAACTGGGATTAGATACCCCACTATGCTTAGCCCTAAACCCAAATAACTACAAGAACAAAATGATTGGCCAGAGTTCTACTAGCAACAGCTTAAAACTCAGAGGACTGGGCTGTGCTTCCCACCCTTCCAGAGGAGCCTGTTTTATAATCGATAAACCCCGATAAACCTCACCAACCCTTGCTAATTCAGTCTATGTTACCACCATCTTCAGCAAACTCTAAAAAAGAATAAAAGTAAGCATAATTATCATACATAAAACGTTAGGTCAAGGTGTAACCTATAGGATGGGAAGAAATGGGCTACATTTTCTATTTCAAGAATATATTTCTCACACATGAATTATGAAAACCAAAGGAGGATTTAGTAGTAAATTAAGAATAGAGTGCTTAATTGAATAAGGCCATGAAGCACGCACACACTGCCCATCACCCTCGTCAAGTATTATAATAATTTCCTATAATCTATTAGCAAATACTAACCATACAAGAGGAGACAAGTCGTGACAAGCACACTGGAAAGTGAGCTTGGATAAATCAAAGCGTAGCTTAAATAAAGCACCTAGTTTACACCTAGATTTCATAATTTATGAATACTCTGAATGAAATCTAGCGCAACACCTCTCCCCATATCTACTAATGTAAGCAGACTAAATAAAACATTCACTCAACATTTAAAGCATAGGGGATAGAAATTTAAAATATCCTCTGGTGCTATACAGTAGGTACTGTAAGGGAATGATGAAAAAAGCACTAAAAGTAACAAAAAGCAAAGTTTACCCCTTGTAACTTTCGCATAATGATTTAACTAGGGAACATCTAACAAAGAACTTAAGTTAAATATGGCGAAACCAGACCAGCTACTTATGAACAGTTTATTAGAACAAACTCATCTATGTAGCAAAATAGAAGATTTATAAGTAGAGGTGACAAGCCTAACTAGCCTGGTGATAGCTGGTTGTCCAGGAAAAGAATTTCAGTTCAACTTTAAAAGTTACCAACATAATTATAAATTTTAATGTATTTTACAATGTTATCTAAATAGGTACAGCTTTGTAGAAATGGATACAATCTTATCTAGAGAGTAAAGACAAACAACACCATAGTTGGCTTAAAAGCAGCCACCAATTAAAGTGTTCAAGCTCAACAGTAACTTTAATACCAATAACAAGCAAATCGACTCCTAGATTTGTACTAGACTAATCTATTGACCGACAGAGGTAATAATGTTATTATGAGCAACAAGAAGTATTTCTCCTTGCATAAGTTTACATCAGTAACTAATAATATGCTGATAATTAACAGTAAATAAATACAACTCAACATTAAGTTATTTATTAAACACTGTTAATCCAACACAGGCAGGCACTCAAGGAAAGATTAAAAGTAAAAAGAACTTGGCAAACGCAAACCCTGTCTGTTTACCAAAAACGTCACCTCTAGCATAACTAGTATTAGAGGCACTGCCTGGCCAGTGACAACTGTTAAATGGCCGCAGTATCCTGACCATGCAAAGGTAGCATAATCATTTGTTCTCTAAATAAGGACTTGTACGAATGGCCACACGAGGGTTTTACCGTCTCTTACTTTCAGTCAGTGAAGTTGACCTTACCGTGAAGAGGTGGGAATAACAAAATAAGACGAGAAGGCCCTATGGAGCTTTAATTAATTAAGCAAAAAAAACCTAACTAAACCACCAAGGGATAACAAAATTTTACATGGGGTGACAATTTTGGTTGGGGTGACCTTGGAACACAAAAAAGGCTCTGAGTGATTAAAGTCTAGACTTACCAGTCAAAACATATCATCACTAATTGATCCAAAAAATTGATCAACAAGTTACCCTAGGGATAACAGCTCAATCCTATTCTAGAGTTCATATCAACAATAGGGTTTATGACCTCGATGTTGGATCAGGACACCCCAGTGCTGTAACCGCTATTAAAGGTTTGTTTGTTCAGTGATTAAAGTCCTCCATGATCTGAGTTCAGACCGGTTTCTATCTACTGTATAGTTCTCCCAGTATGAAAGGACAAGAGAAATAAGGCCCACTTTAAAAAGTGCCTTAAAACCAATTAATGATATAATCTTAATTTAATTAATACATATAATATATTACTCAAGACCAGGGTTTGTTAAGGTGGGGCAGAGCCCGGTAATTGCATAAAACTTAAACCTTTATAACCAGAGGTTCAAATCCTCTCCCTTCACAAAATGTTTATAATTAATATCTTAATACTTGTTATCCCCATTCTTCTAGCCGTAGCATTCCTAACACTAATTGAACAAAAAATTTTGGGTTATATGCAACTTCAAAAAGGGCCAAATATCGTAGGACCATGTGGCCTATTACAGCCCATTACTGATGCAGTCTAATTACTCACTAAAGAACCACTACGACCAGCTACATCCTCCATTTCCGTATTTATCATTGCACCAACCCTAGCCCTAACCCTAGCCCTAAACATACGAATTCCCCTACCCACTTATTAATATAAATCTAGGAGTATTATTTATGCTAGCTACATCAAGCCTAGCTGTATACTCCATTTTATGATCCGGATCAGCTTCCAACTCAAAATACGCATTAATTGAAGCCCTACAAGCAGCAGCACAAACAATTTCATATGAAGTAACACTAGCAATTATTCTTTTATCAGTCCTCTTAAAAAACAGGTCTCTTACCCTCTCAACCTCCATCACAACACAAGAGCATTTATGAAAAATTTTCCCATCATGACCCTTAGCTATAATATGATTTATTTCCACTCGAGCAGAAACTAACCGAGCTCCCTTTGACCTAACAGAAGGAGAATCTGAACCTGTATCAGCCTTCAACATAGAATATGCAGCAGGCCCATCTGTCATATTCTTCTTAGCAGAATACGCCAACATTATCATAATAAACATTTTCTCAACAATCCTATTTCTAAGAGCGTTCCATAACCCCCACATACCAGAACTATACAAAATCAACCTTATCATCAAAACACTATTACTAACAATTTCTTTCCTATGAATTCAAGCATCCTACTCTCGACTCTGATACGATCAACTAATACATTTACTTTGAAAAAACTTCTGACTACTAACACTAGCCATATGCATATGACATGTCTCACTACCTATTATAACATCAGGCATTCCTCCGCAAACATAAGAAATATGTCTGATAAAAGAGTTACTGTGATAGAGTAAGCTATAGAGGTTTAAACGCTCTTATTTCTAGAATCAGAGGAACTGAACCTATGCTTAAGAATTCAAAATTCTTCATGCTACCACATTACATCATAATATATAGTAAGGTCAGTTAAATAAGTTATGGGGCCCATGCCCCGAAAATGTTGGTTTATATCCTTCTCGTACTATTAAACTCCATCATCTTTATCATCATCCTAACAACCATTATCTCAGGGACCATAATTGTAATAACCAGCTCCCACTGACTACTTATTTGAATCGGTTTTGAAATAAATATACTAGCCATTATTCCCATTACAATAAAAAAGTTTACCTCATGAGCTATAGCAGCATCCACTAAATAGTTTCTAACACAGCTACCGAATCCATATTACTTATAATAGCCGTTATCACTAACCTATTATACTCCAGCCAATGAACTATTACAAAAATCTTTAATCCAACAGCATCTATAGTAATAGCAATAGCCCTAACCATAAAACTAGGACTATCTCCATTCCACTTCTGAGTACCTGAAGTTACACAAGGCATCTCATTAACAGCATGCTTAATCTTATTAACATGACAAAAACGTGCACCCTTGTCAGTATGATACCAAATCTCACCATCCGTCAGCCTAAACCTAATATTATCCATATCCATACCATCTATTATAATCGGAGGATGAGGTGAACTAAACCAAACCCAACAATGAAAAACTACAGCTTATTCATCAATTGCTCACATAGGGTGAATAACAGCCATTACATTGTAAAACCCAACTATAACAATCCTAAACCTACTAATATATATCATAATAACACTTCCCACATTCATACTATTCATTTACAGCTCAGTCACCACCACACTACCACACACAAAATAAAATACCCATTATTACAACCCTCATTCTCATCACCCTACTATCAATAGGAGGTCTTCCTCCACTATCAGGATTTATGCCAAAATGAATACTCATTCAAGAAAAACCAAAAGATAACAATATTATTTTACCCACACTAATAGCTATCACAGCGTTACTCAATCTATACTTCTACTTACGACTCACGTATTCTACAGCACTAACTATATTTCCCTCTATAAATAATATAAAAGTAAAATGACAATTTGATTTGACAAAACAACTTTCCTACCAACAGTAACTGTAATATCCACAATACTCTTGTCCCTTACACCAATCCTTTCTTTCAGTATTGGACTAGGAATTTAGGTTACACAGACCAAGAGCCTTCAAAGCACTAAGCAAGTATAAGTTACTTAATTCCTGCTCAATAAGGATTGCAAGACTATATCCTACATCAATTGAATGCAAATCAAACACTTTAATTTAAGCTAAATCCTCACTAGATTGGTGGGATTACATTTCCCACGAAACTCAGTTAACACCTAAATACCCTAGTCAACTGGCTTCAATCTACTTCTCCTGCTGCAAGAAAAAAAAAAAAAAAAAGCGGAAGAAGCCCCAGCAGAATTGAAGCTGCTTCTCTGAATTTGCAATTCAATATGTAAAATTCACCACAGCACTTGGCAAAAAGAGGACTCAACCCCTGTCTTTAGATTTACAGTCTAATGCTTACTCAGCCATTTTACCTACATTCATAAACAGCTGACTATTCTTAACTAACCATAAAGATATCAGTACCTTATATTTACTGTTTGGTGCTTGGGCTGGAATAGGAGACACTGCCTTAAGCCTGTTAATTCATGCTGAATTAGGCTAACCTAGAACACTGCTAGGAGATGATCAGATTTACAATGAACTTGTAACAGCCCATGCATTTGTAATAATTTTTTTTTTATAGTTATGCCTATCACAATTGGAGGCTTCAGAAACTGACTAGTCCCACTAATGCTGGGGCACCCGATATAGCCTTTCCCCATATAAATCATACAAGCTTCTGATCACCTCCACCCTCCTTCCTACTACCACTTGCATCATCAATAGTTGAAGCCAGTGCCGGTACAGGCTGAACTGTATATCCACCCGTAGCTGGAAACCTAGCCCATGCTGGAGCTTCAGTAGACCTTACCATCTTTTCCCTACATCTAGCAGGTGTCTCCTCAATTTTAGGTGCTATTAATTTTATTACTACAATTATTAATATAAAGCCACCCACTATACCCCAACATCAAACACCACTATTTGTAATGATCTGTTTTAATTACAGCTGTATTGCTGCTATTATCATTACCTGTATCAGCAGCCAGGATTACTATGCTATTAACAGACCGAAACCTAAACACAACCTTTTTTGACCCCGCGGGAGGGGGTGATCCAATCTTATATCAACACCTATTCTGATTCTTCGGACAACCTGAAGTCTATATTCTGATTTTACCTAGATTTGGAATAATCTCACATATTGTAAATTATTATTCAGGAGAAAAAAAAAGCCTTTTGGATATATAGGTAAGTATGAGCCATGATATCAATCGAATTTTTAGGATTCATTGGATGAGCTCACCATATGTTTACAGTAGGTACAGATGTGGACACACGAGCATATTTTACATCAGCCATTATAATTATTGCTATTTCCGCAGGAGTAAAACTATTTAGTTGACTAGCAACCCTTCATGGAGGTAATATCGAATGATCTCCCACCACAATACGAGCCCTAGGCTTCATTTTCCTTTTTGCAGTAAGTGAATTAACGGGAATTGTCCTAGCTAACGCATCTCTAGACATTGTCCTTCACGATACATATTATGTAGTCGCACACCTCCACTACATATTATCAACGGGAGCAGTATTCACTATTATGGGAGGCTTTGTACGTTGATTCCCACTATTCTCTCAGGTTATACACTCAACTCAACATGAGCAAAAATTCACTTTGTAATTATATTTGTAGCTGTAAATATAACCTTCTTCCCACAACATCTCCTAGGTCTATCTGGAATACCATGACAATATTCCGGCTACCCAGATGCATACACAACATGAAATACTGTCTCATCCATAGGCTCATTTATTTCACTAACGGCGGTAATATTAATAATTTTCATAATTTGAGAGGCATTAGCATCAAAACGAGAAGTCTCAACAGTAAAGCTAACATATCTCCCGGGAGAATTCGGGAGGGGCAAAAGGAGGAGGAGAAGACCAATCTCCCAGAGTCCTTCTCGCTGGAATCCATCTTGGCTGAGAGACGCACGCACCACCAGGAAGGACCCTGAGTCAGACGATGGGCCAAGCGAGATGACTGGCCAGAGACAACCCAGAAACTAACCCATTACCATAAAACCGGAGCCTGCGAGGCACGTGGCAGAGCAGTTCTCCTGGGTTCCCCCAGGCTCTCTGCCTTGGGGTTCCTTCCCAATAAATTCTTCTGCTTTGTCAGTACGTGTGTCTCATCGGACAGTTCCTTTCCGAGTGTTAGACAAGAGCTTACTCTCCGGCCCTGGAAGGCCCTGCAACACCTGCACCGCCTCCTCCTCAAGGTGCTGCAGTCTCCCTGGCCCAACAAATTCATTCTTCAAGCACACCCAATGCCTAGCCCCGGGGCCTTTACACGTATTCTTCCTGCCTAACAGACCCCCTGCCACCATTCTCCAGTTTAACATCCTAATTATCCCTTCACTGTACTTAAAACTTAGCATGTTTACTTAGCTTCCTTCCATTGTCTCCACTAGAGCGTAAACTCCCTAAGAAAACCTGCCTTATTAGCACTTCTCACCATGTAGCACAGCACACGGTAGATGTGCGAGAAATGCATGCTGAGTGAGTAAGATTTCGAAGCACTACCTCCTGGCCAAACTCAGTACTCTGAGACCCAGCTAGAAACCGCATGGAAAATGCTGAGAAACAGAAGCTGTAGTCCAGCATCAAGTGCCCTTTCTCTGCATTTTCTCCTGGCCCCTTGGGCCCCAGGCAGTGTCCAGGATGAGGCCATCCCTATCCATCCATCAGGAAGGGCAGCACCCAGCCCCTGCAGAGTCACCCCGGGCAGGCCCTGTGTATCGCGTCTGGTCCTCACACCAACCTGCCACACAGGAACGGCATATCCCCATTTTGCAGATGGGAAAACTGAGGCTCAGGGAGCTGAAATAAATGGCATAGCTCAGCTTTGAACCAGCAATCTGGAGCCACAGCCTGGGCTAAGCACCTCAGGAGGGAGGCTGTGCTGCCCACAGAACATCTCTCCCGAAATCATGGATGAGCACGCCCACCTGTGAACTTCCAGAGCCACTCCAGGCCGATCCGGACCTTCCTCAGGGGCTTTTGTGCTGAGTGGAGGGTGATGGGGGCGGTGCACGCCTGCTGGATGTATATCTCCAGGTGGTCTTGGAGGTTCTGGCCAACTCCTGAAACCAGAGGGGGTGCTTAGGAAAACGTCTCCCAAAGGGGCTTAGCCGGCCTCTCAACATCCCCTGGTTTGGAAAACTTTTCCTCCACCCACTTATCTGCCAGGCCAGCTCCTGCTCATTCCCAGGGACACCACTCCCTCACTCCCAGCCATGTCTGGCCCTCTCGGATGCTGCCAAAGCTGCCTGCCCTTGACACTCGCTCCCAGGGCAGCACCTGTAACCATCCAGGTGCCTTCCTGCTAAGCCAGCACCCTCCGCCGGGGCAGTGCCCACGCCTCCAGCCGGCACCACCCAGTGAGCTGTCCCAGAATGGCTGACCCTGCACCCTCACCCCTGGCCTGGGGAAGGAGGGAAGCAGGCCTGTCATGCTGTGCAGACCCAGCATGAGCCCATCCAAGCTAAACGGGACACTGGGCGGGTCACTGTCATGGACCAGCACTTTCAAAGACCTCTTATGATAAAACTTCAAGCTCTGGGAGCTTGAGTTATAAGAGAGGGCAAGAGGGACAGGGACAGGCTCCAAAGGGCATCAGAAACAGTCTATGAAATAAATATTAGGCCTGGGAGAACCATCTGAACATGAACAGCATGTCAGGGTAGCTGGTGTGTCCTGAGGATGGACAACACAAAGGCCCGGACCCCTCTTGCCACACGGCTGCCCTGTTGACCTGCCTGAGCCTGGCCCAGTGGGCTTTACGGGCGGATGCTCCCTGCTAGAGGTGCCTCGCTACTGAGAGGGATGGGATGTCTGGGGAAGGGAGGAAAACGACACAAAAGCTTGGGGTTTCGCTGGGGGTAGGAGTCCAGCGAGGCCTGGGGGACCTTCAGGCTCGCGGGAACAATGTGACAGTTCTGAGGAGCCCTGACTCCTGTCCACTCCCCACTCCATGCTAATAAAGTATAATAACTTGTATTTAACAGGGACACCTCTGGGGCGCAGTGGGGAAGGGAGCTCACCAGGAAGGTGGCACACCACCGGGATGCCCAGTTGCTTGAGGTCATCTGCATTGCCCACGCCCGACAGCATGAGCAGCTGCGGAGAGTTGATAGCACCTCCGCTCAGGATCACCTCCTTGCTGGCGAAAGCCTGGAAGAGGCGAGGGGCCATGCAGCTCACACTTTCCCAGAAAAGCCAGTCAGAACCCCAAGAATACGGCCTTGGCATGACGCACCCACATGGTGGGTGGGGATCCTGCCCACAGGCTCCGGAGCAGGGAAGAGGACGCTCAGGGCGCCCCTAGGTGAAAGTAGCCCACACGTGCAGCTGTGGGAGTGTGTGATCATGAAGCAAGCGTGGTTCATCCTCTGATGTATTCTGCAACAGCCTGACAGTAACGATGGTCTTAAAAACAGGACTCTAGAGCTTAAATGAGATAAATAGAAGCAGGCACTCAAACAAGCAGTTTAAATAAAGCACATGGTGAGCGACATCTTCACGTGGGATGCAGAACAATCCCCACATGCCCCTAAGTGGAAAACAGCACAGTGCAGAAGTAGGGAGTGTGATCACAGGTACGGTTTTTAAAGCCTCTGATATAAACCTATCAATTTCTGGACAAGTGTGGAAGGCAATAGCAGAAAAAGGTTCATGGGGGCACTCATGCCCGGGCACCACGGGCCCTGTGCAGGTGGCTAGACTGGGGCTTCCTCACCTCTGCCAGGCCACCAACTCTTGGGGACAGTCTTTCAGGCTGTTGCCACCAGCCGCTCACTCCTTATCATCATGTTGGTGGAGACAAGGACATGACTCCTACCCACCCACACTGACTGAGCATGACCACGGGGTCACTGCCCACTCCCTCCCTGCCATGTGAGCTGCCCATGTGGTGGTCATTCACTCACCCTGTGGCTCTGGCCGTTCTTGATGTACTCCACACCCACTGCGCGGGTACCTTCAAACAGCACCCTGCTCACAAATGTCTGGGTCTCAGCCGTGAGGGTGGGGCGGCTCAGTGCCGGATGCAGGTACGCACAGGCCGTGCTCCAGCGCTTGCCTGCAGGACAGAGCAAGGAGATCAGTCACAGCCCCAGCCTGTTCCCTAGGCACCTATCATGGAGGGGGAGGTAGGGAAGGACTGCAGAAAGAGGGAATTCGCCCTTCCCCTGACTGTGCAAGTTCTGCCTTCAAAGGAAGGCTGAGACCAAAATACCCTGTCCAGCTGACATCCACATCTACCTGGGGCCCCTGGATGCAGGTGGGAAAACATCCCTCACCCTTGACAGGACGACAGAGACCAGGAGTGGCTGATAATGAGAGCCCTGGGTCCACCCGGGCCTTGCCTCTGCCCTGCTGCAAGGCCCGTCACTGCTCTGTGCCTCAGTACGCCCATCTGTAAGGCTTTAAAACTTGGGGCTGTGTGGCCGGAGAGCTGCCTCTTCATTCCACACCAACAGGGACCAGAGGATGCCCAAGGGGTCACCATCTCCAAGTCACTTCTCATTGGCTTTGAATGGTATTCTGTGGCCTGTCGCCAGTGTAATCTGTCATATCCCCTCCACCTCAAACCAGTCCCAGTCTGTCCACACTTACTGACCATGACAGGTGGGGGCAGGAGGGTCGGGACTGTGATAGAGCAGCGTTTCGTTTTTAGAGGAGGAACCTGGGAGATGGGGAATCGGAGGCCTCGCGCTACCTTCGTGGATGGTCATATCCATCCAGCCGAAGCCCTCTTGCTGGAAGCCGTTCATGTCCTCGGTGAGGGGGTAGCCGGCCTCCTGCGCCGCCTCCAGGAACGCGCGGTGCAGCGGGTGGCCGCTCTTGCCCCGGGACACCCGCAGGGGGCCGTCGCCGCCGCGGTACCTCCCGGCACCCAGCTCGTGCGCCTGCGCCTTGCGGAAGTAGGGCAGGCAGTGCGCGTAGTCCCAGCCCGCCGCGCCCTCCCGCTGCCAGCGCTCGTAGTCCTCAGCGTGCCCACGGATGTAGACCATGGCATTGAGCGACGACGAGCCGCCCCAGACCCGGCCACGTGGCCAGTACAGCACGCGGCCGTCCAGGCCCGGCTGCGGCTCCGTGTGGTAGCACCAGTTGTACCTGTCATCGCACAGGTTGGCCACGAGGGCTGCGGGCATGTGGATCTTCCACAGGAGCCGCTTGCTCCCCGCAAACACATCCTTGGGCCCGGCCTCCAGCAGCAGCACTCGCTTGTCGGGGTCCTCCGTGAGCCGGCCGGCCAGCACGCAGCCAGCGGAGCCCGCACCCACCACCACGTGGCTGTACTCACCCCCAATCCGGGGGCGCTCGCTGGCCAGAGCACGGATGCCCCGGGGCCAGTGCTGCCCCAGGGCTCCCCATGGGCCCAGGCTCCCTCGCCTCCAGCCTCGAAGGATGCACCACATGCTTCCAGCCCAAGTCCTCTTACTTCCACGGGGCGAATGTGACAATTCACTTTCCCTAAAACCGAAAAAGAGGTTTTGAGAAGTTTAACTCAGCATGCACTGCAGAATCAGCCCAAAGCTAGGGCAGCAAAGGGCCCCTGCAGGCCTGCCAGGTGCCTGCCGGGCGCTGGGTGGGGCAGGCCTGGCTGGCACGTCACTGCCCTGGGGAACCAGGAGGAACGAGCGGAAGCACAAGCAGGAATATCAGTCCTGTGGGACCGACGAGCACACGGCTGGGGGCACTGGAGTGGGGAGGTCCCCAGAAAGGCTTCCCTGTGACGTCTGTGCATGAACCTGGAGGCCGGGCAGGAGTCTACCTGCTGGAAAACAGGGGCTTTCCAGGTTTACCCTCACTCCTCATCTGTTCAAGACAGTAAGACAGTTGCTGAGTCCCTACCACGTGCCAGGCACCATTTCCTCTCTAGCAATACTCAGAAAACAAGGCATCTGCTCTCAAAACTGATGGTCTGGGACTAGGGAGACAGATAAGACTTACATAAATAACCAAAGGAAGGTCAGGGTGAGAGGCTGGAGACTAAAGAGCTCAAAGCCTTTGACCTAAGGGCCCCAGAGGGCATGAGAGGGCTTTTCAGCAGGTGATGGGGTCAGAGCTACAATCTTTTAAGATCACTCTGTTGAGTGCTGGAGTTTTAACAAACACCAATAACTTCTGGAGTATCCTTTCCCAACAATGTTCATTTCCCAACAATGTTCATATTAATCCCAACATGCTCGGTGCACAGAGGTGGAAAAGAGTCAAGATATCCCATCAAGACCTCCACTGACACAGGAACCTCTGAGAAAGCCCCACCCATGAGGCTCAGGCACACAAGGCCCACTGAAGACTGAGGTTGCAACAGGAGAACTGGAAAACCTCAGGAAAAGCCTGATAAATCCCTCGACCCCTTCCACGAGCCTATATCAAGTAACAGCAGCAGCCTATCACTGGAGGCAGACTAAGAGGTGAGAGTGGAGAGAAAGGTTCCACGCCACCCACCCCACCCCATTCCTGCAGGCACAGGAGAAAGAGGCAGCAAGGCCTCCTAAAAGCTAAATCTGAAGCAGGAATTCTGAGAACCTTCCAGCACTCCAGGCCTCGTGCTAGCACAAGGCAGCAGCAGCCCACGGCACAACTCCCAACTGGGTTGACTCAACACTCCACACTAACGACCTGATAGAATGAAACGCATGCCCTTTTCTAGGCATAAACGCTATTTACCTCAGTCCCTACTATCCTGGTACACACAAGGTCACGCATTCAATAAAAAAATTAATAGACACAGAAATAAGAAAAAGAAATGCCTCATTATAAAGAGAGAAGTAGTTAACAGAACCAGACCAAGGGGACCCATCCAGACGTTAGAACTATCAAGCAAAGACTTTAAAATAACCAAGTTTAACATCTTAAAAGATTTAGTTGAAAAGGTGGACATGTTGAACAGATAGGCAATTTCAGCAAAAAGTTGGCAACTATTAAAAAAGGCACAAACAGAACTGCTAAAAATTAAAAAAAAAATTTTAATTACCAGAAATGAATAAGTTGACTGGACATAGAAAAGAATAAGTGAAACTGAACATTAGGTTAATAAAAATTATCCAAAGGGAAATAAAAAGAGAAGAAGGAGTGAAAGAGGGAGAGAGAGAGAAAAGAGCAACTGAGAGCATGGGATGATATCAAACTGTCTAAAGTATAGACAACTGGAGTCCCAGAAGTAGGAAAGGGATAAAGGGAAAAAAGAAGAGGGGGAGAGAGGAGAAGCAGAGGGAGAAGGGGAGAGAGGCAGAGAAGGACAGAGAAAGAACAGGGGAGAAAAGCTATCTGAAGAGATAATTGCTAAGACTTTCCCAATATTAATGCAAGACAAAAACACCAGAGATTCAAGAAGCTTAGAGCATCTTCAGCAAGATCAATACAAAGAGAAACACATCTAGGTACATCACAGTCAAATTGCGGAAACCCCAGAAAAAAATCATCAAAGCAGCTGCCCCCCCCCCAAAAAAAACATATGTACAGAGGAATAAATTTAAGAGTGGCTGCAAACTTCTCATCAGAAAACTTACAATACAGGATCGGATCTAGATGGTGGGGGAGTAGGACAGGAAGCTCACCTTCTCCTGCAAATACATCAAAAATACATCTACATGTGGAACGATTCTCACAGAATACCTACTGAACGCTGGCAAAAGACCTCAGGCTTCCAAAAGAGCAAGAAAATCTCCACATCAGTGAGTAGGACAAAAGAAAAAGAGAGAGAGAGAGAAAGGAATTGGGGCAGGACCTGTGCCCCCAGGAGGGAGCTGTGAAAAAGGAAATGTTTCTGCGCACTGCTAAGTCCCCTCACTGGTGGCAGGGACTGAGGGCTGAGGCTTGGGCTTCACAGGTCAGACCAGGGAGAGGACTGGGATTGGCTGTGTCAAGGCAGCCTGTGGGGGCCAGGGTGTGCTCACCACAACTGAGGGAGTATGGGAAGAAGCCTGGGCCCGCCAGAGAGGCAAGGCGCTACTGTTGGGTGGCGTGAAAGACAGGGGCAGGGCCACCATAGGAGCTTCTTTCTCCATGTAGGGCACCGCCTACTGGAACTCTGAGGGCAGGTGCGAGCCACCGTTGCCACCTTGGACTTCAGAGACGGGCATGGACCGTTGCTGCCACTGAGGGTCCCTTGACTTGGCACCAAACACTGCCCCTGCCTTCCTGGGAGCCCGCGTGGGCCACACACCTGCACACACCTGGCAAGGGGATAACGGCCAGTACACGCTGAGGAAACAGACAGCAAGCATCCAAACCAAAAACAGCCCTGACACCAAAAAAATATTAAACCCACACATGCCACATAGGGACGCTCCCGCATATGAATAGCCCTCCAAGACTACGGTAGATAACTGTTTCTCCTAAACTCACAGAGTAAGAGAAATATAAGCAAAATGAAGAAGCAGAGGAACCATCACCAGTTAAAAGACCAAGAGAATTCCCCTGAAGGAACAAGCAATGAAACAGACCTCTTCAGTCTAACAGACACCAAATTCAAAAAAGAGGTGAACTAACACAATATTGTAAAGCAATTATACTCCAATAAAGATGTTAAAAAAAAGGAGGTGAAAATGAAAATACTGAAGGAATTAAGAAAGGCTATCAGAGAAATGCAGATTACTGTAAAAAAGGAACTAGAAACTATAAGGAGAAGCCAGGAAAAATTAGAAAATTCATTTGCTAAGATGAAAGCTGAGCTGAAGGCAATGAATAGCAGAATGCATAATGCAGAAGAAAGAATAAATGATCTGGAAGACAGAATAATGGAAATTACCCAATCAAAACAGCAGACAGAAAGCCAAATGAAAAAAAAAAAAACGAAAGCAATATAAGATAACATAAAGCGTGCCAATCTACACATAATAGGGAAGAAGGAGAAGACAGAGAAAAGGGGATTGAAAATGTATATGAAAAAATTATGGCTGAAAACTTCCCAAACCTAAAGAAGGAAACAGATATCCAGGTACAGGAAGCACAGAGGGTCCCAAACAAGATGAACCCAAACAGACCTACACCAAGACATATGATAATAAAAATGGCAAAAGTTAAAGATAACAAGAGGATTCTAAAGGCAGCAAAAGAAAAACAAAGAGTTAATTACAAGGGAAACCCCATAAGGCTATCAGCTGATTTCTCTACAGAAACACTGCAGGCCAGAAGGGAGTAGCAAAATATTTTTAAAGCCTTAAAAGAGAAAAATCTGCAATCTAGAATACTCTAACCAGCAAGAATATCATTTAGAATAGGAGAAAAATTAAAGAATTTTTCAGACAAGCAAAAACTAAAAGAATACAGCAATACTAAACCTAACCTAAAAGAAATATTGAAAGGTCTTCTTTAGATAGAAAAGAAGCAAGAAGATATAAAAAGAAGGAAATCAAAATTGGAAAGTAAATCACTTAAAGTAGCCAGTATACAGATCAAAAAGAAAAAAACAAAAACGAAAACCTATTTGTGAAAGCGATGATAAACAAAAGAACAGCAAAAGGATAAACATGAAAATGTAAAAAAGAACATCAAAATCATAAAATGTGGGGAAGGAGAGTAAGAAAATGCAGTTGTTTTTTTTTTCAAGAATGTGTTTGAACCTATAAGACTATAAGTCTAAAGCAAGAAGATATAGGAAGGGGTTAAAATACTTGAAAAACAGGGCAACCACAAATCAAAAACATACAATAGATTCACAAAAAACAAAAAGAAGAGAACACAAGTATAAAATAAAAGGCAATCATCAAACCACAAAAAGAAAAAGGAACAAAAAAGAAACATAGAGTCAACTGGAAAACAAGACTTGAAATGGCAATAAATACATACATATCAATAATTACCTTAAATGTCAATGGACTGAACCCTCCAATCAGAAGACGTAGAGTGGCAGACTGGATTAAAAAAAAAAGAGCCTACAATATGCTGCCTACAAGAGACCCACCTTACGGCAAAGGACACACATAGATTCAAAGTGAAGGGATGGAAACGGAAATGACAAGAAAGCGAGAGTTGCAATACTCATATCAGACAAAATAGATTTTAAAACAAAGGCCACAGAGAAAGATAAAGAAGGACACTATATAATGGTAAAAGGATCAATACAAGAAGAGGATTTTACACTCGTCAACATATATGCACCCAATATAGGAGCACCCAAATACTAACAGACATAAAGGGAGAAACTGATGGGAATGAAATAAGAGACTTTAACACCCCACTCACATCAGTGGACAGATCTCCTAGACAGAAAATCAATAAGGCAACAGAGATCCTAAATGATACAACAGAACAGATTTAATTGATATTTTCAGGATATCACATCAAAGAAAACCCCACATATTTTGCAAGTGCACATGGGACAGTCTCTAGGATTGACCACATACTAGGGCACAAAGCTAATCTCAGCAAATTAAAGAGTATAGAAATTATTTCAAGCATCTTCTCTGACCACAACGGCATGAAACTAGAAATCAACCACAGGAAAAGAAATGAGAAAAAAATAATTTCATGGAGACCAACACCATGCTACTAAAAAACCAATGGGTCAACAAGGAAATCAAAAAGGAAATTTAAAAGTACCTTGAGACAAATGACAATGAAAAGACAATCATACAAAATTTATGGGATGCGGCAAAAGCAGTTCTTAGAGGGAAGTTCATAGTGATACAGGCCTTCCTTAAAAAATAAGAAAAATCTCAAATAAACAACCTAACATACCACCTAAAAGAATCAGAAAAAGAAGAACAAACGAAACCTAAAGTCAGCAAAAGGAAGGAAATAATAAAGATGCAGAAGGAAATAAATAAAATAGAGATTAAAAAAATAGAAAAAAAATCAATAAAGTCAAGAGCTGGTTCTTTGAAAGGGTAAACAAAATTGACAAACCTCTGGTCAGGCTCACCAGAAGAAAAGAGAGTGAACCCAAATAAAATAAGAAATAAAAAAGGAGAAATCTCAACTGATACTGCAGAAATACAAGAAAGAAAAAAAAAACAAACAAACATAAGAGAGGGAATTCCCTGGCAGTCCAGTGATTAGGACTTCACACTTTCACTGCTCTGGGCCCAAGTTTGATCCCTGGTTGGGGAATTAAGATCCTGCAAGATGCATGGTGTGGCCAAAAAACAATTTTTTTAATTAAAAAAAAAAACCATAAGAGAATACTATGAACAATTATATGACAACATATTTGACAACCAAGAAGAAATGGACAACTTTCTAGAAATATACAGCCCACCAAAATTAAATCAAGAAGAAATAGTTAATTTGAACAGACTGATCACTAGAAATGAAATAGAATCTGTAAAAACAAACAAAAAAAAAAACAAAACAAAACAACCCCCTATGAACAAAAGTCCAGGCCCAGATGGCTTCACAGGCAAATTCTACCTAACATACAAAGTAGAACTTATAGTGATCCTTCTCACTCTTCCAAAAGATTCAACAGCAGGGTACACTCCCAAAGACATTCTATTAAGCCACCATCACCCTGATACCAAGACCAGACAATGATACCACCAAAAAAGAAAATTACAGATCAATATCTTTGATGAATATAGATGCAAAAATCCTCAACAAAATATTAGCAAACCAAATCCAACAACACACAAAAAAGGTCATACACCACAATGAAGTGGGATTCATCCCAAGTTCAAAAGGGTGGTTCAATATATGCAAATCAATCAATGTAATACACCACATAAACAAAAGAAAAGTCAAAAACCACATGACCATCTCAATAAATACAGAAAAGCATTCGACAAAATTCAACATCCAGTCATGATAAAAACTGTTACCAAAGTAGGTACAGAGAGAACATATTTCAACATAATAAAAGCCATTTCTGACAAACCCACAGCCAATATAATACTCAATGGTGAAAAGCTGAAACCCTTCCTGCTAAAATCTGGAACAAGACAAGGATGCCCACTCTCACCACTTCTATTCAACATAGTATTGGAAGTCCTAGCCACAGCAATCAGAAAAGAAAAAAGTAAATAAAACGTATTCAGATTGGAGAGGAAGAGGTAAAACTGACACTATTTGCAGACGACATGATACTAGATATAGAAAACCCTAAGAACTTCAACAAAAACTACTAGATCTAATAAATGAATTCAGCAAAGTAGCAGGATACAAGATTAACATTCAGAAATTGTTTGCATTTTTTTAAACAGCAGATCCTTGTTGGTTGTCTATTTTAAATATAGCAGTGTGTAAATGTCAATCCCACACTCCCAAACTATCCCTCCCCTCCCCACATTTCTTTACACTAACAATGAAATATCAGAAAGGGAATGTAAAAAAAAAACAACTTTTAGGACCTAGAAGAACTAAAGAGCAAACAAACAATGATGAACAACACAATAAATGAAATTTAAAATTCTCTAGAAGGAATCAATAGCAGAATAACTGAGCCAAAGAATGTTTAACTGACCTGGAAGATAAAATAGCGGAAATAATTACCACAGAGGAGAATAAAGAAAAAAGAATGAAAAGAATTGAGGACAGTCTCAGAGACGTCTGGGACAATATTACATGCACCAACATTCAAATAATAGGGGTCCCAGAAGAAGAGAAAAAGAAAGGGACTGAGAAAATATTTGAAGAGATTGTAATTGAAAACTTCCCTAATATGGGTAAGGAAATAGTCAATCAAGTCCAGGAAGTGCAGAGAGTCCCATACAGGATAAATTCAAAGAGAAACGTGCCAAGACAAATATTAATCAAACTATCAAAAATTAAACACACAAAAAAATAGTAAAATCAGGAAGGGAAAAACAACAAATAACATACAATGGAATCCCCATAAGGTTACCAGCTGATCTTTCAGCAGAAACTCTGCAAGCCAGAAGGGAGTGGCAGGAAAATTTTAAAGTGATGAAAGGGAAAAAGCTAAAATCAATATTACTCTACACAGCAAGGATCTCATTCAGAATAGACAGAGAAATTAAAACCTTTACAGACAAGCAAAAACTAAGAGAAATCAGCACCACCAAAGCAGCTTTACAACAAATGCTAAAGGAAATTCTCTAGGCAGGAAACAGAAGAGAAGGAAAAGACCTACAATAACAAACCCCAAACAATTAACAAAATGGTAATAGGAACATACATATTGATAACTACCTTAAAGGTAAATGGACTAAATGCTCCAACCAAAAGACATAGACTGGCTGAATGGATACAAAAATGAGACCCATATATATGCTGTCTACAAGAAAACCACTTCAAACCTAGGGACACATACACACTGAAAGTGAGGGGATGGAAAAAGATATTCCATGCAAATGGAAATCAAAAGAAAGCTGGAGTAGCAATTCACATATCAGACAAAATAGACTTTAAAATAAAGACTATTACAAGAGAAAAAGAACGACACTACATAATGATCAATGGATCAATCCAAGAAGATATAACAATTGTAAAAATTTATGCACCCAACATAGGAGCACCTCAATACATTAGGCAAATGCTAACAGCCATGAAAGGGGAAATCGACAGTAACACAATCATAGTAGGAGACTTTAACACCCCACTGTCACCAATGGACAGATCATTCAAAAGGAAAATAAATAAGGAAACAGAGGCTTTAAATGATACATTAAAAAAGATGCACTTAATTGATATTTATAGGACATTCCATCCAAAAAACAGCAGATTACACATTTTTCTCAAGTGCTCATGGAACATTCTCCAGGATAGATCATATCTTGGGTCACAAAGCAAGCCTTGGTATATTTAAGAAAACTGAAATGGTATCAGGTATCTTTTCCTACCACAACGCTATGAGACTAGATAGCAATTACAGGAAAAAAATCTGTAAAAAATACAAACACATGGAAACTAAACAATACACTACTATATAACCAAGAGATAGTTGAAGAAATCAAAGAGGAAATCAAAAAACAGCTAGAAACAAATGACAATGAAAACATGATGACCCAAAACCTATGGGATGCACCAAAAGCAGTTCTAAGAGGGAAGTTTATAGCAATACAAATCTACCTCAGGAAACAAGAAACATCTGAAATAAAAAACCTAACCTTACACCTAGAGCAATTAGAGAAAGAAGAACAAAAAAACCCTAAAGTTAGAAGAAGGAAAGAAATCATAACGATCAGAGCAGAAATAAATGAAAAACAAATGAAGGAAACAATAGCAAAGATCAATAAAAGTAAAAGCTGGTTCTTTGAGGAAGATAAACAAAATTGATAAACCATTAGCCAGACTCATAAAGAAAAAAAGGGACAATACTCAAATCAATAGAATTAGAAAAGAAAAAGAAGTAACAACTGACACTGCAGAAATAAAAAGGATCATGAGACATTACTAAAAGCAACTATATACCAATAAAATGGACAACCTGGAAGAAATGGACAAATTCTTAGAAAAGCACAACCTTCTGAGACTGAACCAGGAAGAAATAGAAAATACAAACAGACCAATCACAAGCACTGAAATTGAAACTGTGATTAAAAATCTTCCAACAAACAAAAGGCCAGGACCAGATGGCTTCACAGGCAAATTCTATCAAACATTTAGAGAAGAGTTAACACTCATCCTTCTCAAACTCTTCCAAAATATAGCAGAGGTAGGAACACTCTCAAACGCATTCTACGAGGTCACCATCACTCTGATACCAAAACCAGACAAAGATGTCACAAAGAAAGAAAACTGCAGGCCAATATCACTGATGAACATAGATGCAAATATCCTCAACAAAATACTAGCAAACAGAATCCAACAACACATTAAAAGGATCATACACCATGATCAAGTGGGGTTTATCCCAGGAATGCAAGGATTCTTCAATATATGCAAATCAATCAATGTGATACACCATATTAACAAACTGAAGGAGAAAAAACATATGATCATCTCAACAGATGCAGGAAAAGCTTTCGACAAACTTCAACACCCATTTATGATAAAAACCCTCCAGAAAAGAGGCATAGAGTGAACTTACATCAACATAATAAAGGCCATATATGACAAACCCACAGCCAACATCATTCTCAAGGGTGAAAGACTGAAACCATTTCCTCTAAGATGAGGAACAAGACAAGATTGTCCACTCTCACCACTATTATTCAACATAGTTTTGGAAATTTTAGCCACAGCAATCAGAGGAGAAAAAGATATAAAAGGAATCCACATCAGAAAAGAAGAAGTAAAACTGTCACTGTTTGCAAATGACAAGACACTATAAATAGAGAAACCTAAAGATGCTACCAGAAAACTAGTAGAGCTAATCAATGAATTTGGTAAAGTAGCAGGATACAAAATCAATGCACAGAAATCCCTTGCATTCTTATATACTAATGGTGAAAAATCTGAAAGAGAAATTAAGGAAACACTCCTATTTACCACTGCAACAAAAAGAATAAAATACCTAGATAAACCTACCTAAGGAGACAAAAGACGTGTACGCAGAAAACTATAAGATACTGATAAAAGAAATTAAATATGATACAAAGAGATGGAGAGATACACCATGTTCTTGGATTGGAAGAATCAACACTGTGAAAATGACTATACACCCCAAAGCAATCTACAGATTCAATGCAATCCCTATCAAATTACCACTGGCATTTTTCACAGAACTAGAACAAAAAATTTCACAATATGTATGGAAACACAAAAGACCCCGAATAGCCAAAGCAATCTTGAAAAGGAAAAACAGAGCTGGAGGAATCAGGCTCCCTGACTTCAGATTATACTACAAACCTACAGTAATTAAGACAGTATGGTATTGGCACAAAAACAGAAATATAGATCAATGGAACAGGATAGAAAGCCCAGAGATAAACCCACACACATATGGTCACCTTATTTTTGATAAAGGAGGCAAGAATATACAATGGAGAAAAGACAGCCTCTTGGATAAGTTGTGCTGGGAAAACTGGACAGCTACCTGTAAAAGAATGACATTAGAACACTCCCTAACACCATACACAAAAATAAATTCAAAATGGATTAAAGACCTAAATGGAAGGCCAGACAGTATAAAACTCTTAGAGAAAAATACAGGAAGAACACTCTATGACATAAATCACAGCAAGATCTTTTTTGACTCACCTCCTAGGGAAATGGAAAAAAAGCAAAAATAAACAAATGGGACCTAATGAAACTTAAAAGCTTTTGCACAGGAAAGGAAACAATAATCAAGATGAAAAGACAACCCTCAGAATGGGAGAAAATATTTGCAAATGAAGCAACTGACAAAGAATTAATCTCCAAAATTTACAAGCAGCTCATGCAGCTCAATATCAAAAACAAACAACCCAATCCAAAAATGGGCAGAAGACCTAAATAGACACTTCTCCAAAGAAGATATACAGATTATCAACAAACACATGAAACGATGCTCAACATCACTAATCATTAGAGAAATGCAAATCAAATCTACAATGAGGTATCACCTCACACCAGTCAGAATGGCCATCATCAAAAAATCTACAAACAATAAATGCTGGAGAGGGTGTGGAGAAAAGGGAACCCTCTTGCTCTGTTGGTGGGCATGTAAATTGATACAGCCACTATGGAGAACAGTATGGAGCTTCCTTAAAAAACTAAAAATAGAACTACCATACGACCCAGCAATCCCACTACTGGGCATATATCCTGAGAAAACCGTAATTCAAAAAGAGTCATGTATCACAATGTTCACTGCAGCTCTATTTACAATAGCCGGGACATGGAAGCCACCTAAGTGTCCATCAACAGATGAATGGATAAAAAAGATGTGACATATATACAATGGAATATTACTTAGCCATAAAAAGAAATGAAGGTGAGTTATTTGTAGTGAGGTGGATGGACCTAGAGTCTGTCATACAGAGTGAAGTAAGTCAGAAAGAGAAAAACAAATACCGCATGCTAACACATATATATGGAATCCAAAAAAAAAAAAAAAAGAATCTGAAGAACATAGTTGCAGGGCAGGACTAAAGAGGTAGACATAGAGAATTGACTTGATGACATGGGGTGGGAGGGCAAAGCTGGGGCAATGTGAGAGTAGCAACGACATATATACACTACTGAATGTAAAATAGTTGGCTGGTGGGAAGTATCAGCATAACACAGGGAGATCAGCTCCGTGCTTTGCGATGAATGAGAGGGGTGGGATAGGGAGGATGGGAGGGAGGCTCAAGAGGGAGTGTATGTGGGGACTTGTGTATGCATATGGCTGATTTGCTTTGTTGTGCAACAGAAACTAACACGGTACTGTGAAGCAATTATACTCCAATAAAGATCTATTAAAAATAAATAAATAAATCCAATAAATGATTTTTAAAAAGTGGGCAGAACACCCTAATAGACATTTCAACAAAGAAGACATACAGATGGCCAATAGGTACATGAAAAGATGCTCAACATCGCTAATTATTAGAGAGATGCAAATCAAAACTACAATGAAGTAACACCTCACACCAGTTAGAATGGCCATCATCAAAAAGTCTACAAATAATAAATGCTGGAGAGGGTCTGGAGAAAAGGGAACACTCCTACACTGCTGGTGGGAATGTAAATTGGTGCAGCCACTATGGAAAACAGTATGAAGCTTCCTCAGAAGACTGAAAATAGAGTTACCATACGATCCAGCAATCCCACTCCTTGGCATATACCCAGACAAAACTATAATTCCAAAAGATACATGCACCCCTATGTTCATAGCAGCACTATTCACAATAGCCTAGACATGGAAACAACCTAAATGTTCATTGACAGATGAATGGACAAAGAAGATGTGGTAAATACATACAATGGAATACTACTCATCCATAAAAAAGAACGAAATAATGCCATTTGCAGCAACATGGATACAACTAGAGATTATCGTACTAAGTAAGTCAGAAAGAGAAAAATACCATATGATATCACTTATAAGTGGGATCTAAACTATAGCACAAATGAACCTATCTACAAAACAGAAACAGACTCACAGGCATAGAGAACAGAATTGTGGTTGCCAAGGGGGAGGGGGGAGGGGGGAAGGAGAGGGATGGACTGGGAGTTTGGAGTTAGTAGATGCAAACTATTACATTTAAAATGGATAAACAACAAAAGTCCTACTGTATTGCACAGGGAACTATAGCCAATTTCCTGGGATAGTGTATAATGGAAAAGAATAGTAAAAAAATAATGTATACATGTGTTTAACTGTCACTGCTGTATAGCAGAAATTAGCACAACATTGTAAACCAACTATACTTCAATACAAAATTTTTTATTAAAAAAATAAAGGAAATATACAGTCCAGAAGATAATGGAGTGACAAATTTAAAGTACTGAAAGGGGAGGAAAAAACCCAAACAACCAGTAAACAGAATTCTCTCTACCCAGTAAAGATATTTCAAATATGAAGGAGAAATAAAGACATCTTCAGAGAAACAGAAGCTGAGAGAATTTATTACCACTTGGATGTGCACTGCAAGAAGTTCCTCAGGCAAAAGGAGTATGATACCAGATAAAAATTTCAATCTATTTATACAAACAAAGGGGGAGCAATAGGAAATGGTAAAAAATTGTGAGTGTATTAGTTTCTTATGGCTGCTGTAACAAATTACCATAAACATGGTGGCTCAAAACAACACACATTTATTCTCTTACAGTTTTGGAAACCAGAGTATGAAATCAGTTTCACTGGGCTAAAGTCAAGGTGCTGGCTGGGCTGGTTGCTTCTAGAAGCTCACTAGAGGAGAATCTGTTTCCTTGCCTTTTCTAGATTCTAGGGGCCACCTGCATTTCCTTACTTGCAAGAAAGTAGCCCCTTTCTTGCATCAGTGCAGCCTCTTGTTTCTGTCATCACATCTCCTATTTCTGTAGTAGTATCTACCTCTTATTAGGATACTTGTTGTAGTATCTACCTCTTATTAGGATACATCATTGGGGCCACCTGGATAATCCAGGGTAATTTCTCCACCTCAAGATTCTGAATCTCATCTGCAAAGTCCCTTTTGCCATATAAGGTAACATATTCACAGACTCTAGGGTAAGGACATGGATATCATGCGGGGCCATTGTTTAAGCCTACCACAGTGGGTAAATACAATACACTTCTCCCTGTATTTTTAATCTCTTTAGAATATAATTGGCTATCTAAAGCAAAAGTACTAAAATATACTATAGGGTTCATAATATATGTAACATTAAAATATATATAACAACAATAGCACAAAGAATGGGAGAGGGGAGAAATACAAGTATACTTTTATAAGGTTATTATACCAGAAATGAAGTGGTATAATATTATTTGAAGGTATGCTAAGTTAAAGTTATATATTGCTAAGTTATATATTGTAAAACCTTACACAATCACTAAAAAATTAAATAAAAAAGAATTGTAGCTAATAAGTAAATAGTGGTAATAAATAAAATAAAATATTCAAAAGAGGTAGAAGAAAGTAGGAAGAGATGGGACAAATAAGAGCAAACAGCAAAATAGTAGATTTAAATCCAACCATATCAATAATTGTATGAATTGTAAATAGTCTAAATACTTCAATTAAAATGCACAGATTGCCAAATGGGATTTAAAAAAATAAAGCAAGACTCAAATATATGCTGTCTGCATAAAAAGAAAACCCACTTTATTTTATTTTATTTTTTTGGCTTTAGACCATCAATTTACCTAAATATCATTTTATTATTTATTTTTGCATTTTAACTTAAAATTCTCAAATTAAATTGGCAATCATATATGTCCCCTATAAATTAAAAACTATAAGGAAAAGATGAATTTAAAGATGATTATTTCTTTTAACTATTGGGTTTTTTTACTTTTTTTTTTACAGCAGGTTTATTATTTATCTATTTTATGCATATTAGTGTATACATGTCAATCCCAATCTCCCAATTCATCCCACCACCACACCCCACCCCTGCTTTCCCCCCTTGGTGTCCATATGTTTGTTCTCTACATCTGTGTGTCTATTTCTGCCTTGCAAACCGGTTCATCAGTACCATTTTTCTAGATTCCACATATATGTGTTAATATACGATATTTCTCTTTCTTTGTTTTTAATTTTTATTTTATTATTTTTTAACATCTTTATTGGAGTATAATTGCTTTACAATGCTGTCTTGGTTTCTACTGTATAACAAAGTGAATCAGCTATACATATACATATATACCCGTATCCCCTCCCTCTTGAGTCTCCCTCCCACCCTCCCTATCCCACCCCTATAGGTGGTCACAAATCACGGAGCTGATCTCCCTGTGCTATGCAGCTGCTTCCCACTAGCTCTCTGTTTTACATTTGGTAGTGTATATATGTCCATGCCACTCTCTTACTTCATCCCAGTTTACCCTTCGCCCTCCCCGTGTCCTCAAGTCCATTCTCTATGTCTGCGTCTTTATTCCTGTCCTGACCCTAGGTTCTTCAGACCATTTTTTTTTTTTAGATTCCATATATATGTATTAGCATACGGCATTTGTTTTTCTCTTTCTGACTTACTTCACTCTGTATGACAGTCTCAGGGTCCATCCACCACGCTACAAATAACTCACTTTCATTCGTTTTTATGGCTGAGTAATATTCCATTGTATATATGTGCCACATCTTCTTTATCCATTCATCTGTCGAAGGACACTTAGGGGGTTTCCATGTCCTGGCTATTGTAAATAGAGCTGTAATGAACATTGTGGTACGTGATTCTTGTTTCTTTTTTTTTTTTTTTGAATTTCATTTTATTTTTTTATACAGCAGGTTCTTATTAGTTATCCATTTTATACATATTAGTGTATATATGTCAATCCCAATCTCCCAATTCATCACACCACCACCCTCCCCCCCACCACTTTCCCCCCTTGGTGTCCATGTTTGTTCTCTACATCTGTGTTTCAATTTATGCCCTGCAAACCAGTTCATCTGTACCATTTTTCTAGGTTCCACAGATATGCGTTAATATACGATATTTGTTTTTCTCTTTCTGACTTCCTTCCTCTGTATGACAGTCTCTAGATCCATCCACATCTCTACAAATGACTCAATTTCATTCCTTTTTATGGCTGGGTAATATTCCATTGTATATATGTACCACATCTTTTTTATCCATTCATCTGCTGAGGGACATTTAGGCTGCTTCCATGTCCTGGCTATTGTAAATAGTGCTGCAATGAACATTGGGGTGCATGTGTCTTTTTTTTTTTTAACATCTTTATTGGGGTATAATTGCTTTACAATGGTGTGTTAGTTTCTGCTTTATAACAAAGTGAATCAGTTATACATATGTTCCCATATGTCTTCCCTCTTGCGTCTCCCTCCCTCCCACCCTCCCTATCCCACCCCTCCAGGCTGTCACAAAGCACCGAGCCAATATCCCTGTGCCATGTGGCTGCTTCCCACTAGCTATCTACCTTACGTTTGTTAGTGTGTATATGTCCATGACTCTCTCTCGCCCTGTCACAGCTCACCCTTCCCCCTCCCGATATCCTCAAGTCCATTCTCCAGTAGGTCTGCGTCTTTATTCCTGTCTTACCCTAGGTTCTTCATGACATTTTTTTCCCTTAAATTCCATATATATGTGTTAGCATACGGTATTTGTCTTTTTCTTTCTGACTTACTTCACTCTGTATGACAGACTCTAGGTCTATCCACCTCATTACAAATAGCTCAATTTTGTTTCTTTTTATGGCTGAGTAATATTCCATTGTATATATGTGCCACATCTTCTTTATCCATTCATCCAATGATGGGCACTTAGGTTGTTTCCATCTCCGGGCTATTGTAAATAGAGCTGCAATGAACATTTTGGTACATGACTCTTTTTGAATTTTTGTTTTTTCAGGGTATATGCCCAGTAGTGGGATTGCTGGGTCATATGGTAATTCTACTTTTAGTTTTTTAAGGAACCTCCATACTGTTCTCCGTAGCCATTTACATTCCCACCAACAGTGCAAGAGGGTTCCCTTTCCTCCACACCCTCTCCAGCATTTGTTGTTTGTAGATTTTCTGGTGATGCCCGTTTTAACTGGTGTGAGGTGATACCTCATTGTAGTTTTGATTTGCATTTCTCTAATAATTACTGATGTTGAGCAGCTTTTCATGTGCCTCTTGGCCATCTGTATGTCTTCTTTCAAGAAATGTCTATTTAGGTCTTCTGCCCATTTTTTGACTGGGTTGTTTTCTTAATATTGAGCTGCATGAGGTGTTTATATATTTTGAAGATTAATCCTTTGTCCATTGATTCGTTTGCAAATATTTTCTCCTGCTCTGAGGGTTGTCTTTCCGTCTGGTTTATAGCTTGCTGTGCAAAAGCTTTTAAGTTTCATTAGGTCCTATTTGTTTATTTTTGTTTTTATTTCCATTACTCTAGGAGGTGGGTCAAAAAAGATCTTGCTGTGATTTATGTCAAAGAGTGTTCTTCCTATGCTTTCGTCTAAGAGTTTTATAGTGTCCGGTCTCACATTTAGGTCTTTCATCCATTTTGAGTTTATTTTTGTGTATGGTGTTAGGGAACGTTCTAAGTTCATTCTTTTACATGTAGCTGTCCAGTTTTCCCAGAACCACTTACTGAAGAGACTGTCTTTTCTCCATTGTATATCCTTGCCTCCTTTGTCATAGATTAGTTGACCATAGGTGCATGGGTTTATCTCTGGGTTTTCTATCCTGTTCCGTTGATCTAAATTTCTGTTTTTGTGCCAGTACCATAATGTCTTGATTACTGTAGCTTTGTAGTTAGTCTGAAGGCAGGGAGTCTGATTCCTCCAGCTCCGATTTTTCCCCTCAAGATTGCTTTGGGGGCTTCCCTGGTGGCGCAGTGGTTAAGAATCCGCCTGACAATTCAGGGGACATGGGTTCAAGCCCTGGTCTGGGAAGATCCCACGTGTCACGGAGCAACTAAGCCCATGCACCACAACTACTGAGCCTGCACTCTATAGCTTGCGAGCCACAACTACTGAGCCCATGCGCTGCATCTACTGAAGCCCATGTGCTCTAGAGCCCATGCTCCTCAACAACAGAAGCCACCGCAATGAGAAGCTGTGCACTGCAACAAAGAGTAGCCCCCTCTCAGCGCAACTAGAGAAAGCCCACATGCAGCAACGAAGACCCAATGCAGCCAAAAATAAATATAATTAATTAATTAATTTTTAAAAAAAGATTGCTTTGGCTATTCAGGGTCTTTTGTGTCTCCATACAAATTTTAAGATTTTTTGTTCTAGTTCTGTAAAAAATGCCACTGGTAATTTGATAGGGACTGCACTGAATCTGTAGACTGCTTTGAGTCGTATAGTCATTTTCACAATATTGATTCTTCCAATCCACGAGCATGGTATATCTCTCCATCTGTTTGTGTCATCTTTGATTTCTTCTTTCATCAGTGTCTTACAGTTTTCTGAGTACAGGTCTTTTACCTCCTTAAGTAGCTTTATTTGTAGGTATTTTATTCTTTTTTTTTGCAGTGGTGAATGGGATTTTTTCCTTAATTTCTCTTTCTGATCTTTCATTGTTAGTGTATAGGAATGCAAGAGATTTCTATGCATTAATTTTGTATCCTGCAACTTTACCAAATTCATTGATGAGCTCTAGTAGTTTTCTGGCGGCATCTTTAGGATTATGTATAGAATCATGTTATCTGCACACAGTGACAGTTTTACTTCTTCTTTTCCAATTTGGATTCCTTTTATTTCTTTTTCTTCTCTGATTGCCGTGGCTAGGACTTCCAAAACTATGTTGAATAATAATGGTGAGAGTGGACATCCTTGTCTCGTTCCTGATCTTAGAGGAAATGCTTTCAGTTTTTCACCACTGAGAATGATGTTTGCTGTGGGTTTGTCGTATATGGCCTTTATTATGTTGATGTAGGTTCCCTCTATGCCCACTAGGAAAACCCACTTTAAATATAAAGGCATAAGTAACACAGAAGAAAATGGAAAAAAAATATATGCTACACAAACACTAAACAAAAAAGTGAGTGACTACATTAATACCAGACAATGTAGACTTAAGTATAAAGAATATTAACCAAGGTTTAGAAGACATTTCAAAATGATAAAGAGATCAATATATCATAAAGAAATGATATATATGTATCATGATATATGTGTATATGTGATGATATATGATATATGATATATGTGTATATGTGTCTAGTAGAGCTTCCACAGCATGAAGCATAAATTGATAAAACGGAAATGAAAAATGAATACACAATTACTCTTAGAGATTTTAATACTCCCCTCTCCATAACAGATAAAACTACTAGATAAAAAGTCAGTAAGAATATACAAGACTTAAACATTATGAACTAAGTTGACCTAATTAACACTTAGTATGAACACCCAAACACCAGCAGAATATATGTCCTTCACAAGTGTACATCACCAAGACAGACAGTATTCTGGGCCATTATAAAAATCTCAACAGGGGCTTCCCTGGTGGCACAGTGGTTAAGAATCCGCCTGCCAATGCAGGGCATACAGGTTCAAGCCCTGGCCCAGGAAGATCCCACATGCCATGGAGCAACTACTAATGAGCCTGTGCTCTAGAGCTCGCGTGCCACAACTACTGAGCCTGTGTGCCACAACTACTGAAGCCCATGTGCCTAGAGCCCATGCTCCACAACAAGAGAAGCCACTGCAATGTGAAACCCGTGCACTGCAACGAAGAGTAGCCCCTGCTCACCACAACCAGAGAAAGCCCGTGCACAGCAACAAAGACCTAGCACATCCAAAAATAAAAATAAATAATAAATAAATTTTAAAAAAACTCAACAAATTTAAGAGGACTGAAATGCTACAAAGTATGTTCTCTACCCACAAAAGAACTGACTTAGAAATAAATAATAAAAGTATATCTGAAAAAATCCCTAAATATTAAGAAATTACACAACACACTTTTAAATAACCCATGAGTCAAAGAAGAAATCACAGGAGAAATTAGCAAATGTTTGAAGTGAATGAAAATGAAAACACAACAGACAGAAATGTGTGGGATGTAGGAAAGCAGTGCTTTGAATGAAAAATACATCATTAAAATGCTTACATTAGAAAAGTCAGATCTCAAATTGAGGATTTATACTTTCACCTTTAAAAAGTCAGAAAAAACGAAAATTGGTCCCATGGTGATCAGAAGAAAGTAATAAACATAACAGTACAAATCAATAAAACTGAAAACAAATTTAAAAATGGAAAAAATTAACAAAACCAAAATGAAGTTCTTAAAAACAATTAATAAAATTGATAAACCTCTACCCAGGCAAAGAAAAAAGGAAGGATAACACAAATTACCAACATTGGCAATGACAGAGGGAACATCCTTACATATTGTACAGATAGTAAGACTATTATGACAACTTTACGGCAATATATTTGATAATTAAGATGATATGGATACATTTTTTGAAAGATTATCAAAGTCCACTCAAGAAGAACTATATAACCTAAATAGCTGTATATATTTATTTAAAAAATTAAATTCATTAATTTAAATTTTTCCCACAAAGAAAACTCTAGACTACATTGGTAAAAGCTAAGAAACATTCAAGATGGAATAATATCAATTCTATAAAAAACGTATGAGAACACTTCCCAACTCATTTTATAAAGCCAGCAGTATTCTGTTACCAAAACCAAAGATATTACCAGAAAACTAGAGACCAATATGCACCATGAACAAAGATGCAAAAATCTTAAACAAAATTTTAGCAAATCAAATCCAGCAAGAAACAAAAAACATACATCATAACCAACTAGAGTTTTATTCCAGGAATGTAAGATCGGTTCAACATTTGAAAATCAGTCAGTGGTTTAACACACCAAAAAAGAAAAAACATACAATCATCATAGTTAATGCAGAAAGCATTTGGATATATACAACATCCATAAAATCTCTGTGTACTTAAAGAATGGAAGAGAACTTCCTGATAAAGGGAATCTATGAAATACCCACAGCTGACTTTGTACTCAATGGTGAAAGACTAAAGCTTTCCTCCTGAGATCAGAAACAAGGCAAGGATGTTCACTCTAATCACTTTTATTCAACACTGTTTAAAGGTCCTAACCAGGGATTTAAGGTTATTTAATTAATTAAAAATAAAAGGCATACAGATTGGAAAGAAAGAATTATAAGCGTCCTTATTTGCAGACAAGATGATCATCTACATAGAATTCCCAAGTAATTTACAAAGAAAGCTACTGGAATTAATAAGTGAATTTAGCAATATCACAGGATACAAGGTCAACATACAAAACTCAATTGTATTTTTATATACTATTAATGACCAACTGAAATTTTAAATGTAGTAAAGAGTTTGAGTCCATTTTTTATGTTTGGTCATTGACAGCTTTCAAGCTCCACCCCTCCCTCTTGCCCTACATCTGAGCAAGTCAGTAAGAAGGCTCTGAATTTCTGCCTTAGGTGTCAGTTGGTAAGTTCAAATCATGCAAATCCAACCCATATGTAGGAATCCTCACCTTGGTCCCACTCCCCAGGGCCACTCCCCCTTTCTGTCACTCAAGCTATCCCAGACTGGCTTGGATGCCTGCCCTGCTCTATCCAGAAAGCCCCATTATGTGAGTAATAAACTTTTTCATAGCCTCTTGGCACATGTGTGGTACCATCAGTCCCAACATTCAAACAAATTATGGGTGGGAGGGGGTAGATCCCACTCTCTGTGGGGCCACCACAAGTCAAAACAATACCACTTACAAGAGCATCAGGAAATTTGAAATAATTAGTATTAGATTTAACAAAATATGTGCAAAACCTATACACTGAAAATGACAAAACATTATTGATAGAAGTTAAAGATGATCCAAATATATAGAGAGAGATACCACAAGTAGGAAGACCTAATATTGTTATGTCAGTACTCCCCAAATTGATTTATAGATTTTCATGCAATGCCAATCAAATCTCAGCAGGATTTTTTTTTTAGAAATTGACATGCTGACTTCAAAATGTATATGGAAATACAAATGACACAGAAAAAGTTACAGGACAGACAAAAAGAAACCCCGCGTGGCAGTGAAAATGAAGGAACTACAGCACCTCATATCAGTATGGTTGAATCCTAAAAATAGATTCAAAATATACAAAGCAAATAAGATGGTATGACCTGAATGAGACCTTTATATAAATAAAGTTTTAAAACATGTAATTCATTTATGTACCCAACATCAGAGTCCCAAAATACATAAAGCAAACATTGACAGATTTGAAGGGAGAAATAGATAGTTCTATAGTAATAAATGGAGACTTCTATACTCAGATTTCAATAATAGAAGAACCAGACAGAAAACCAGTAAGGAAATAAAGAACTTGAATAACATTACAAACCAAATGGATCTAACAGACATTTACAAAATACCCCACCCAACAACAGCAGAATACATTTTTCTCAAGTGCACATGGAACATTCTCTAGGACAGCCCATGTGTTAGGCCACAAAACAAATCTTAATAAATTTTAAAAGACTGAAATAATACAAAGTATCTTTTCTGATCATAATAGAATAAAACTAGAAACCGGTATCAGAAGGAAAACTGGAAAATTCACAAATATGTGAACATTAAACAACACACTCTTAATCAATGTGTCAAAGGAGAAATCACAAGGGAAATTAGAAAATATTTTAAGACAAATGAAAATAAAATCACAGCATGCCAAAACATATGAGATGAAGCAAAAGCAGTGCTAAGAGGGGAAATTTATAGTTGTAAACGCTTACATTAAAAAGGAAGAAAGATTTCAATAAAAAACCAAACTTTATATCTTAAGGAACTAGAAAAAGAAGAGCAAACTAAACCCAAAGTTAGCAGAAGGAAGGAAATAATAAAGATTAGAGCAGAGATAAATGAAATAAAGAACAGGAAAACAACAGAGACAGTCAATCCAAAAGTTGATTCTTAAAAAAAATTTTTTATCAAAAGTTTAGGTAGGTTAACTAAGAAAAAACAGTGAAGACTCAAATTAGTAAAATCAGAAATTTAAGGGGGGGGCCATCACCGCTGATTTTACAGATATAAAAAAGACGATAAGAAAGTACTGTGAACAATTGTATACCAACAAATTGGATAACCTAGAGGAAACAGACAAATTCCCAGAAATATACCATCTATCAAAACTGAATCATGAAGAAAGAGAAAATATGAATAAACCTATAATTAGTAAGGAGATAGAATCAATAATCAAAAACCTCCCCAAAAAGGAAAACCCTGGAGAAAATGGCTTCACTTGTGAATTCTACCAAACATTTACAGAATGAACATCAATCCTTCTCAAATTCTTCCAAAAAATTAAAGAGGAGGGCAAGTTTCCTAACTCATGTGAGGCAGGCATTAACCAGATAGCAAAGCCAAAGACACTAACAAGAAAACTACAGACCAATATCTCTTATGAGTAGTGATGTGAAAATTCTCAACAAAATACAAGCAAACTGAATTCATCAGCATATTAAAAAGGACTGTTTACCATGACCAGGTGGGATTTATCCCAGGTTTATTTGTGAACCATATTTGCACAAATATGGTTCAACATATGAAAATCAATCAATATAATACACCACGTTAATAGAATGAAGGAATAAAAATCACATAATCGTCTCAACTGATGCAGAAAAAGCATCTGATATAATTCAACACCCTTTCATGATAAAAACACTCAGTAAACAAGGAATAGAATGAAACTTCCTCAAAATGATAAAGGTCATATATGAAAACCTTGGGGTAACATCATACTCAGTGGTGAAAGACTGAAGTCTTTCCCCTAAAATCAGGAATAAGACAAGGATACTCACTTTTGCCACCTTTATTCAACACAGTATTGGAAGTTCTGGCCAAAGAAATTAGGCAAGAAATAAAAGGCATCAAAATTTTAAACAAAGAAGTTATCTCTGTTTGTAGATGACATGATCTAACATGTAGAAAATCCTAAAGATTACACAGAGACACACACAATAACTATTAGAGCTAATAAGTAAATTCAGCAAAGTTGCAGGATCCAAAATCACAGAAAAATCATTTGCATTTCTAGACACTAACAGTGAACAATCTAAAAAGGAAATTAAGGCAACAATTCCACTTATAATAGTAGCAAAAAGAATAAAATACTTAGAAATAAATTTAACCAAGGAGTTGAAAGACCTAACACTGAAAACTACAAAATATTGCTGAAAGAAATTAAATAAGGTATAAAGAGATGGAAAGACATCCTGTGTTCTGGATTGGAAGACTTAATATTGTTAAGATGGCAACACTACCTATGGCACGTTACAGATTCAATGTAATCCCTATCAAAATTCCAACAGTGCTTTTTCAGAAATAGAGAAACCCATCTTAAAATTCATACGCAATCTCAAGGGACCACAAATAGCCAAAACAATCTTGGAACATAACAGGTTGGAAGACTGACACTTTCTGATTTCAAAGCTTACTACAAAGCTCCAGTAATCAAAACGACATGGTAGTGGCATAAGGACAGACATATAGAAGAACAGAAAAGAGAGTGCAGAAATAAACCCTCACATAGATGGGTAGTTGATATTTTACTAGGATGACAAGACACATTCGATGGAGAAACGATCATTTTTTAAGCAAATTGTGTTGGGGAAACTGGATATCCATATGCAAAAGCATGAAGTTTGACCCTTACCTAATACCGTATACAACAATTAAAATAGACCAAAAACCTAAATGTAAGAACTAAAATTATAAAACCCTTAGATAAAAACATAGGGAAAAATCTTCATGACACTGGATTTGGCAATGATTTCTTGCTTGATGATGATGCTTCACCAAAAGCACAGGAAACAAGGGAAAGAACAGATAAATTGGATTTCATCAAAATTAAAAACTTTTGTGCAACAAAGGACCCCATCAAGAGAGTGAAATAACCCACAAAATGGAACAAAATATTTGCAAATCATAGCTCTGTAAGGGATTAATGTCCAGAATATATAAATAACTCCTACTACTCAATTACAACAAAAAGCACACAACTCAACACACACACACACACACACACACACAAAAGGGCAAAGAACTAGAATAGATGTTTCTCCAAAGATATACAAATGGCCAATAAACATGTGAAAAGATGCTCAACATCACTAATGCAAATTAAAACCACATTGAAATACCACCTCACAACCATTAGAATGGTTATTATCCAAAAAATGGAAAAAAACAAATGTTGACAGGAATGTGGAGAAGTTGGAACCCTTGTACACAGTTGGTGGGAATGCAAAATGGTGCAGCCACCGTGGAAAACAGTTTGGTGATTCTTCAAAAAGTTAAATATAGAATTACCATATGATCTAGCAATTCCACTCCTAATTATGTACCCAAAATAACTGAAAGCAAACACTCAAACAGATACTTGTATAACAATATTTTTAAGCAGCATTATTCACAATAGCAAAAAGGTGGAAACAACACAAATGTCCATCAACAGATGACTGGATAAGAGAAATGTGGTATATACATACAATGCAACATTATTCAGCCTTAAAAAGGAATGAAATTCGGGACATAGCAGTGAGTGCCAGTTGCTGTCCCTCCTATTCCGGGTCACCGCTGTCACTGGGAGACCCACAAGCAGGTGCCAAACGCTGCCCCCACCATGCAGGGAGCACTCATGGGACACGAGCAGGTCCCAATCACTGTCCCTGCTGTCCCTGGAGTGCACGGGCTGTCACCACCACTAGGAAACCCAGGAGCAGGTGCCAGTCACTGCCCCCACCATCCGGGGAGCATGCATGGGCAGGGAGCAGGCACCAATCGCTCCTCAGGGGTGCGTGGGCTGCCAACCTCAGCTAGGGGACATGCGAGCAGGTGACAAGCGCAGCCCCTGCTGTTCCGGGGATGCACAGTCCACCACCACTGCTGGGTAACCCACAGGGTGGGCACCAATCACTGCCCACACCGTACAGGGAGTGCTCACAGGCCAACACATCTACACACCCATATCAAGGGGATAATGGCTAGCACACACTAAGGAAAGAGGCAGTAAACATCCAAAATAAAAGCAGCCCCTCGATTCTGGACAAGATAGAAGAGTAGAAGGACTTGAGCTCACCTCCTCTCATGAAAACACCAAAATCACAACAAACTGCTGAACAATCATGGATAAGAAAGAGTGGAACCTACCAAAAATGATACTTTACATCCAAAGACAAAGAGGAAGCCATAATGAGATGGTAGGAGGAACACTTTCACAATATAATCAAATCCCATACCCACCAGGTGGGCGACCCACAAACTGCAAAATAATTATATCACAAAGGTTCTCCCACAGGAGTGAGTTCTGAGCCCCACATCAAGCTCCCCAGCATGAGGGTCTGGCAATAGAAGGAGGAGCCCCCAGGGCTTTGAAGGCCAGTGGGCTTGAGTGAAGGAGCTCCACAGGATTGGGGGAAACAGAGACTCCATTCTTGGTGGGCGCAAACAAGATTTCACATGCACTGGGACCCAGCACAAAGCAGGGACTCCATAGGAGCCTGGGCTACCCCTGCCTGCTGGTCTCAGAAGGTCTCCTGGGGAGGTGGGGGTTGGCTGTGGCTCACTGTGGGGGCAAGGACACTGGTGGCAGAGGTCTCAGGAAATACTGATTAGCATGAGCTCTCCTGGAGGTCACCATTTTGGCACTGGGACTTGGCCCCACCCAGCAGCCTGTAGGCTCCAGTGCTTGGATGCCTCAGGCCAAACAACCAGCAGGTGGGGGAACACAGCCCCACCCATCAGCAGACAGGCTGTCTAAAGTTGTACTGAGCTCACAGCCACCTCTAAACGCACCCCTGGACATGGCTCTGCCCACCAGAGGGACAAGACCCAGCTCCACCCACCAGAGGGCAGGCAACAGTCCCTCCCACCAGGAAGCCTGCAAAAGCCCCTGGACCAATCTCACCCACCAGGGGGCAGGCACCAGAAGCAAGAAGAACTACGATCCTACAGCCTGTGGAAAGGAGACCACAAAACCAGAAAGTAAGACAAAATGAGACAGCAGAGAAATATGTTTCAGACAAAGAAACAAGATAAAAACCCAGAACAACTAAGTGAAGTGGAGACAGGCAATCTACCTGAAAAAGAATTCAAAGTAATGATAGTAAAGATGATCAAAGATCTCAGAAAAAGAATGGAGGCACAGACCGAGAAGATACAAGAAATGTTTAACAAATACCTAGAAGACTTCAAGAACAAACAGAGGTGAACAATAACTGGAATGAAAAATACACTAGAAGGAATCAATAGCAGAATAAATGAGGCAGAAGAACGAATAAGTGAGCTAGAAGACAGAGTGGTGGAAATCACTGCTGTGGAACAAAATAAAGAAAAAAAGAATGAAACAAAATGAGGACAGTCTCAGAGACCTCTGGGACAACATTAAACACACCAACATTCACACTATAGGGGTCCCAGAAGAATAGAGAGAAAAGACCTGAGAAAATACGTGAAGAGATTATAGTTGAAAAATTCCCTAACATGAAAAAGAAAACACTCAAGTCCAGGAAGCACAGAGAGGTCCATACAAGATAAACCCAAGGAGGAACACGCTGAGACACATTAATCAAACTGACAAAAATTATAAAGACAAAAAATATTAAAAGCAACAAGGGAAAAGCAACAAATAACATACACAGGAATCCTCATAAGGTTATCAGCTGATTTTTCAGCAGAAATTCTGCAGGTCAGAAGAGAATGGCATGATATATTTAAAGCAATGAAAGGGAAAAACCTACAACCAACAATACTCTACCCAGCAAGGCTCTCATTCAGATTCGATGGAGAAGTCAAAAGCTGTACAGACAAGCAAAAGTGAAGAGAATTCAGCACCACCAAACCAGCTTTACAACAAATCCTAAAGGAACTTCTCTTACAGAAAAGAAAAGGTCACAACTAGAAACAAGAAAATTACGAATGGGAAAGCTAACCAATAAAGGCAAACATAAAGTAAAGGTAGGAAATCATCCATATACAAATATGATATCAAAACTAGCAATTGTGAGGAGAGTACAGATGCAGGATATTGGAAATCCATTGGAATTAAGAGACCAGCAACTTAAAACAATCTTGTATACGTATAGACTGCTGTATCAAAACCTCATGGGAACCGCAAACCAAAAATCTACAATAGATACACACACAAAAAAAGAAAAAGCAATCCAAACACAACACTAAAGATAGTCATCAAATCACAGGAGAGGAGAACAAGAGGAAGGGGAGAAAAAAGACCTACAAAAACAAATTCAAAGCAATTAATAAACTGGCAATAAGAACACACATATCAATAATTACCTTAAATGTAAATGGATTAAATGCTCCAACCAAAACACACAGACTGGCTGAATGGATACAAAAACAAGACCTGTATATATGTTGTTTACAAGAGACGCACTTCAGATCTAGGGACACATACAGACTGAAAGTGAGGCGATGGAAAAAGGTCTTCCATGAAAATGGAAATCAAAAGAAAGCTGGAGTAGGAATACTCCTATCAGACAAAATAGACCTTAAAAAAAAGACTGTTACCAGAGACAAAGAAGGATACTACATAATGATCAAGGGATCAATCCAAGGAGAAGATATAACAATTGTAAATATACATATGCACCCAACATAGGAGCACCTCAATATATAAGGCAAATGCTAACAGCCATAAAAGAAGAAATCAACAGTAACACAATAATAGTGGGGAATTTTAACAGCCCACATTTTAACAGCCCACATTCATTAATAGATCATCTAGACTGCAAAAGTCTACAAAATTAATACACAGAAATCTCTTGCATTCCTATACACTAACAATGAAAGATCAGAAAGAGAAATTAAGGAAACAATCCCATTTAGCATTGCAAAAAAAAGAATAAAATACCTAGGAATAAACTTACCTAAGGAGGCAAAAGACCTGTACTCTGAAAACTATAAGACGCTGATGAAAGAAATCAAAGATGACACAAACAGATGGAAAGATATACCATGTTCTTGGATTGGAAGAATCAATATTGTCAAAATGACTATACTACCCAAGGCAATCTACAGATTCAGTGCAATCCCTATCAAATTACAAATAGCAGCTTTCACAGAACTAGAACAGAAAATTTTAAGATTTGTATGGGAACACAAGAGACCCCAAACAGCCAAAGCAATCCTGGGAAAGAAAAATGGAGCTGGAGGAATCAGACTCCCTGACTTCAGACTATACTACAAAGCTACAGTAATCAGAACAGTATGGTACCGGTACCAAAAAAAACAGAAATATAGATCAATGGAACAGGATAGAAACCTCAGAAATAATTAATCTAATTAATTAATAATTAATTAATCTACGACAAAGGAGGCAAGAATATACAATGGAAAAAAGACAGCCTCTTCAATAAGTGGTGCTGGGAAAACTGGACAGCTACATGTAAAAGGATGAAATTAGAACATTCTCTAACACCACACACAAAAATAAACTCAAAATGGATTAAAGACCTAAATGTAAGGCCAGATACTATAAAACTCTTAGAGGAAAACATAGGCAGAACACTCTCTGACATAAATCACAGCAATATCTTTTTTGATCCACCTCCTAGAATAATGAAAATGTAAACAAAAATAAACAAATGGGACCTAATTAAACGTAAAACTTTTGCACAGCAAAGGAAACCATAAACAAAATGAAAAGACAACCCACAGAATGGGAGAAAATGTTTGCAAATGAAGCAAACGACAAGGGATTAATCTCCAAAATATACAAACAGCTTGTGCAGCTCTATATAAAAAAACAAAACAAAACAACCCAGTCAAAAAATGGGCAGAAGATCTAAATAGACATTTCTCCAAAGAAGACATACAGATGGCCAAAAAGCACATGAAAAGATACTTAACATTGCTAATTATTAGATAAATGCAAATCAAAACTACAAAGAGGTATCACCTCACACCAATCAGAATGGGCGTCATCAAAAAATCTACAAACAATAAATGCTGGAGAGGGTGTGGAGAAAAGGGAACCCTACTACATTGTTGGTGGGAATGTAAGTTGGTACAACCACTACGGAGAACAGTATGGAGGTTCCTCAAAAAACTAAAAATAGAACTACCATATGATCCAGCAATCCCACTCCTGGGCATATACCTGGACAAAACTATAATTCCAAAAGATACATGCACCCCTATGTTCAGAGCACAAGAGCCAACACATGGAAGCAACCTAAATGTCCACTGACAGAAGAATGGATAAAGAAGATGTGGTGCATATATACAATGGAATATCACTCAGCCATAAAAAAAAATGAAATAATGCCATTTGCAGCAACATGGATGGATCTAGAGATGATCATACTAAGTGAAGTAAGTCAGACAGAGAAAGACAAATACCATATGATATCACTTATATGTGGACTCTAAAAAAATGATACAAATGAACTTATTTGCAAAACAGAAACAGACTCACAGACTTCGAAAGCAGACTTGTGGTTGCAGGGGTGAGGGTGGGGGGAAGGTAGGGGGGATAAATTAGGAGTTTGGGATTAGCATATGCACACTACTATATATAATATAGATATTTAACAGGGACCTACTACTGTGTAACACAGGGAACTCTACTCAATATTCTGTAATAACCTATATGGGAAATAATCTGAAAAAGAATGGACATATGTACATGTAACTGAATCACTTAGCTGTAGGCCTTAAACTAACACAACGTTGTAAATCAACTATACTCCAATATAAATTAAAAATTAAATTAACGTAAATAAGAATGAATATCAACCAAAAAAAAAAAACATGCTACAACATGACAAGACAGATTTCCATGTAATTTTGAGTTTGTGACCAATTGCACAACAAACTTGATAATTCTGGCAAAGTCAAATTGCAAAAGAACTGTGCCTAGAATAAAATGCTTACCCACCACATCTGGAGTACCCATGCTTGGGACAGTCTGTCTCCAGAGTTGCACAGCTGGAAGGCTGACAAAACTTCCCGAAATGACCCTTTGAACAGGGTTCTTCACAATTTCTTGGCATGCACACGTGTGTGTGTGTGTGTGTGTGTGTGTGTATTTCCTTTCTAGCTCGGAGCCAGCACAGTGTACCAGACTAGAATCAGATCCTTGGGGCCACTGAGGTCCTGGCTTTTGTCAGTTACCCAAGAAGAGATGACAGAACTCTGGAGAGGGGCCAGCAGTCTCAGCCAGGCCTGCATGTGAAATAGGGCACAAGACCTGGTTCAACCTTTGAGAAGCTCTGCCAGGCAGGGCCAATGGCAAATAATGATTCTACTTTGGGCACAGCTGGGTAACGTGCAGACCTTTTCTGAAGGTGAGGGACGCATCAGGTTCTAAAGGTGCAGCCCTCTGTCTCAGCAATCCCACTTCTAACAATTTATCCGAAAGAGGGACTTCCCTGGTGGTCCAGTGGTTAAGACTCTGCGCTTCCCAACCTAAATGTCCATCAACAGAGGAATGGATAAAGAAGATGTGGTACATATATACAATGGAATATTACTCAGCCATAAAAAGGAATAAAATTGGGTCATTTGTAGAGACATGGATGTACCTAGAGACTGTCATACAGAGTGAAGTAAATCAGAAAGAGAAAAACAAATATTGTATATTAACGCATATATGTGGAATCTGAAAAAATTGGTACAGACAATCTTATTTACAAAGCAGAAATGGAGACACAGACATAGAGAACAAACATATGGATACCAAGGGGTAAAGTGGTGGGGGTGGGATGAATTGGGAGATTGGGGTTGACATGTATACACTATTGATGCTATGTAGAAAGTAAATAACTAATGAGAACCTACTGTATAGCACAGGGAACTCTACTCAATGCTCTGTGGGGACCTAAATGAGAAGGAAATCCAAAAAAGAGGGGATATAGGTATACGTATAGCTGACTCACTTTGCTGTACAATATAAACTAACACAATATTGCAAAGCAACTATACTCCAATAAAAAACAATTTTTTAATTAAAAAAGTAAGACATGATGCAATAGGAAAACTATTGACTTGGGAGTCAGAACAGAAGAACAGCAAAGCCACCTGGGAAAAAAAAAAAAAGACTCCACACTTCCAAGGCAGGGCACATGGGTTCAATCCCTGGTTGGGGAACCAAAATCCCACATGATGCATGGCGCAAGCAAAAAAAAAATAATAATAATAATAATAATTTAAGCAAAAGAGAACTCTGCACAACTGTGAAAAAACAAGCCTAGAGGTCTGTCCTGAGTTGTTTATGCTGGCAAACAATGGTGAAAACCTTACTGTCCACCCATGGGGGACAGAGCCATAAAAAGGCCCCAGTCACAAGAAAGGAGGCTGTTAACCATTTACATAGTGGCTGGGTAGCCCTATCGCTACAGACACGGCTTGAGCAGACCGAGGCACAAAGCTCAGCGGCTCGTGGGCACGACGCCCCTTGGTGCCCCAAGGTTGGCACTGTCTCTGAGCCCATGGGCCAAGGTGGTGCTGACAATCCCGAGAGAGAACTGCAGAAAGTGGGGCGGGGGGGAGGGCGCCGCCATCCTCGCCTTTCTGGGGGTCTCTGAGGGGTTGCTCTCCAATGGAGGACTCAGAGCAGGCCACCTGCCTTGGATCTGGCCTTCTAGTCCCGGCTTTGACCTGCTCTCCTGAGAGACCTCTGACAAGGTTCTCAACCTTCTAGGCTGGGCTTTGTCGGGGACAAACGAATAATGCTCCGTAGCTGCCACTGTCTGTTCACGGAGCTCCATTAAGCCAAGAAACCAACCAGAGTTATGAGTAAAGCAGTCATAATAGGGGCAGCCACCCATCCTGAGCGCTTCACGTGGGGTATCACACACTGAGTCTCCACAGACACTGGGGGAGCGGGCTTCTTCACCATCATCATCATCATCATCATCATCACCATCACCATCACCATCACCATCAGTCCCACATCACAGAAAAGAAAACAAGCCTGAGAGGGGAGCCCCTGTCCCTTTTCAAGTCACAGGCAGGACCCGCCCAACACAGCCACATTCTGGGAGCTAAAAAGTCACCTGAGTCAGCACGTGGAAAGGGTACAAGGCACCACCCAAGGCTGTAGAGGCCAAGAAGTGGTAAAGTTCGGCTGCTTCCCTGCAGCCTGGCAAAGGCTTCTCTGTGGCACAGCAGCCTGATCGCCCAGCGCTGGGGTGGGAGGAGGGGAGTTTGGGGTGGTGGCCCAGGTGGGAAGGGTCTGGTCAGAGAGGTAGCCGGGCTGGGGAGTAATGGTCCAGCGAAGAACCCTGGGCAGCTGCCCCCTCCCCGCATAGGAACCTCACTGCCCACCTCCAGCCCAGGCCACCCATCCTCCCAAGATGGTGGAGCAAGCTTCCTCCAGCCCCAGGAGCCCTGCCTCCTGCCCCCCACTCACCCATCACCCCTCACCCAACCATGAGCCTCACTCTCTGGGTTCCAGGCACCCAGACCACCTACCCTCCCACCCACCCTGGTCCTTTGCACGTGTGCTCCTTCTTCCAGGTATGGGGTCCCCACCTCCTTGCACCTGGGTCACTTCTCACCTTCCCTCAGACCCTGCTCAGCCAATGCTCCCTCTGAGAAGCCTTCCTCGGCCACTGGCCACATCCATCCTGGGACTTCTCTTTGAACCACTTACTGAGCCCTCAACCCTAAGAGTGAAATGAGCTGTCAAAGGCCCATCGCCCCAGCCAAAGGCTCTGTGGCCTTGCCCCCAACGCGGAGCGTGGCACTCTGCAATGCTAGCTGAGTAGACATATGATGGGGACAGGCCGGCGTGCAGCCTACAGCTCCCACACCCGGGCAGTCTGAGATGCGGACACTGAACTGAGACATCTGTGCCGGGGCAGAGAGAGGTACCACTTAGAAGGGGCACAGGGAGGGACTTCCGTGGTCGTCCAGTGGTTAAGAGTTCGTGCTTCCACTACAGGGGGCATGGGTTCGATCCGTGGTCGGGGAACTAAGATCCTGCATGACACAGCAAATAAATAAATTAAATTAAATTAAATAAGGGGCACAAGGAACATTCTGGATCCTGACCAGGTAATGATCACCTGGGTGCGTATACAGATAAAAATTCACCATCAGTACACTTTACTGTATGTTGTAGCTTAATTTTTTTTTAATTTAAAAAAACTCATTTTCTTCAAAAGTCAAGTTTCTCTTCCTAAAACTCTCATCTCCCACATTTTGGTGCAGAATAAACAAATGAATCAGAAACTCTCCCCTCTTCTCCTGAATTAGCTCATCAGTCGCTACCTCGGAGATAACTCCAGCTGCTTGGGCAGGGCCCACTTGTCCTTGCACCCTCCTGGTGCTGAGGGTGGGACACAGGACAGGGCAGAGACTGCTCAGAATGCCAAGAAAACCCCAGGGAGGAGTCCCAAGTATGATGCCAACCACAGGCCAGGCTTTTGTCCCCAGCTCTGCCAGGACTTCTGTGTGACCTGGGCCGGGGGTTTCCTGTTGGCAACAGTGGGTGCCAGCCTGTGCGGGGGCCTCTGACGTTTGCAGCTCCTCCCTTCTCGCCTCTGCATATGTCTGAATGAGATACGTGTGAATGAGAGAACACAATGAAATATCCTCACCCAAAACTCCAGACCTGAATCTGCTCACACTTCTAAATCCACCGATTGGGAGGAAATTCGAAGATCAGAGGAACGTGGGATCCCACACACAGAATCCAGGCCAAGGGAAAGCCCGACATTTCTTCGACAAGTTCAAGTGAAAAAGAAACAAGGCAGAGAGAGATGGAGGGAAATCCACAGATCATGAGAGAATGACGTGTGGATCTCACTCAGGTCCTAGGAATTTGAACAGTGACTGGATATTTGAGGATATTAAGAAGTCATTGTTTGTCAGATGTGACACTGGTTCTGTGGTAATGTTGTTTAAAACGACTGTTTCAGAAATACCTACTGAAAGATGGACAGAAAAAATAAGCAATATTTGGATTTGGTTTAAAAAACCCCAGGGATCTGGGGAACAGACAAAACAGGATCACCCATGAGGGGATGGGATATGGGATTCAATACTCTCTTCTGGCTAATTTTGTGTGTGTTCCAAGTTTTCCACAACAAAAAGGGCTTTCGTTGTTGCTATCTGTTTTAAATCTCAAATCTCTCTGCTAAAGGACTGAGGGAATGAAGGCAGCGTGGGAGAAACTCGGAGGCCGGGAGCCTGATCTAGGCTGATGGACTCCACCCTGTTCCACAGAAGTCGGGGCGTTCAACAAAGGTTTGCTACCCGCTTCCTCCTTCAAGCACATTTTCAACCAGTTTTTAAAACCTCAATTAAAAAACACCACCTCACACCCAGATGTGAAGGATTCAGGCTCTGTGGCCAGGGCCAACCCACATGCTATTTTCGACTGTCTGCGAAAGATAAGCACAGAATCAAAAGGCAGGGTTTAAAAACGTTTCCAGCAATCTGACACAGTGACTTGATGTCTGCTGCATCTCCTAATAAGATAACGAGCTTAAATGCGATGTATCTTTGTTTTTACTGTAACAACTTTTATTACATTTTTTAAATCAACCCATGTGAGATTAAAATTTAAAAACCAAACATGGTCCTGCACCACAGGGAATTTGAGATGCACTATTATGGACTGGACATCAATCCCCTAGAGGTCCAGACCCGTGCGCTGAGGTGACTTGTCCAAGGTCCCAGGACAAAGCGTCCCTTCCCACCATCTGAGGCACCGACTCTGGCATCTGCTGCAAACACAGGGCTAAGCAGAGGGCAGAGAGCAGCAGCTGCCAGGACTGCTTGATCTTTTTTTTATTTTACTTTTTATTTTTTTTAACATCTTTACTGGAGTATAATTGCTTTACAATGGTGTGTTAGTTTCTGCTGTATAACAAAGTGAATCAGCTATACATATATTCCCATATCTTCTCCCTCTTGCATCTCCCTCCCACCCTCCCTATTCCACCCCTCTAGGTGGTCACAAAGCACCAAGCTGACCTCCCTGTGCTATGCAGCTGCTTCCCACTAGCTATCTATTTTACGTTTGGTAGTGTATATATGTCCATGCCACTCTCTCACTCCGTCCCAGCTTACCCTTCCCCCTCCCCATGTCCTCAAGTCCATTCTCTACGTCTGCATCTTTATTCCTGTCCTGCCCCTAGGTTCTTCAGAACCTTTTTTTCTTTATTAGAGTCCATATGATATGTGTTAGCATATGGTATTTATTTTTCTCTTTCTGACTTACTTCACTCTGTATGACAGACTCTAGGTCCATCCACCTCACTACAAATAACTCAATTTCGTTTCTTTTTATGGCTGAGTAATATTCCATTGTATATATGTGTCACATCTTCTTTATCCATTCATCTGTTGATGGACACTTAGGTTGCTTCCATGTCCTGGCTATTGTAAATAGAGCTGCAATGAACACTCTGGTATATGACTCTTTTTGAATTATGGTTTTCTTAGGGTATATGCCCAGTAGTGAGATTGCTGGGTCACATGGTAGTTCTATTTTTAGTTTTTTAAGGAACCTCCATACTGTTCTCCATAGTGGCTGTATCAATTTACATTCCCACCACCAGTGCAAGAGGGTCCCCTTTTCTCCACACCCTCTCCAGCATTTATTGTTTGTAGATTTTTTGATGATGGCCATTCTGACTGGTGTGAGGTGATACCTCGTGAAAGGATGCTCAACATCACTAATCATTAGAGAAATGCAAGGCCTGCTTGATCTTTAATCCGTGTTCACTCAGGCACTACCACAGGCTCGGAGACACACTCCTCCGAAGGCCAGCAAGGCCCTGGAGGTGCTAAGCGAGCCCCTGTCGAGGCGCCATCCAGCCACGGCATGGCAGGGACAGGGACGCCAGATCACACCTGGGAGCAGCCCTGCAGGTAGCCAGCTCACTCTGTTTTATAAACCAGCGGCGAGATATGAGTCAGCCAACTTTCCCACACATGCCTGCTACTGTGTCCCTTTCAAGCTTCTGGAGGGGCTTAGCGGCAGAGGGCTCTACAGACTGCCAGGTGAGCTGCTTAAAAACGCCCACTGCTTCCTTGTGTCAACTACGAACAGCTCCATCGCTGAACGGAAGTGCAAGAATCAATCAGGCACCAAGGCTAGTGTAGGACATCAACCAGCATCCACGGACCCTGGTTTCAAGTATCACCGATGGAGAGATAGGTGGCTGCCCCTTTGCTACGAGTCCCACACATGCCCACGGCTCTACCCCCTGACATCTCCAGTAATCCTCCCTCAAGCTCTGGGAGGCCGACTCTGTCACCCACATACAGATGGGGCTTTGAGAGAAAAACAGAACCAGCCTCCTCTTCATTCTGGACCTTCTTCCAGGTGCCAGTGTGACAGCGCACGTGAAGATTGGTGCAAGTACACACGGGCTGTGGCCTCAAGGGGTTTCGCCCTAGGAACTGGCAGGGGTAGTGTTAACATGGACTTAACACCGTGGCCCGCGTCTGTGGCCCTTCCTGGGCCAGCCCTCCTCACTGGAGCAGAGAAACCGTTGGCGGCTCCACGGCCCCACTGTGAGCAGGGGGCAAGCTCTCAGTGTGGCCTCAGGGTCCCTGGCTCAAAGCAGGCATGGCGCCACGGACTCTGCAAAACTCAACCAGCTGGAGCAGAACACTGGGTGGAGGGGGGAGGGTGGTACCGAGGGCGGGGTGCTCCCAACAGCACCCATCCCAGCTCGGGGGGGCTTCCGGGGCCCTGGGAGGTGGCCAGTGTTTGCCAGAAACTGCTTGCTCTTCATGAGACAATGGGTCCACTGTGGACTGGCTGGGGCCTTGATTAATATTTGAAAAAACAAAAGAAGTGGAAAATTCCACCTGTGTGGGTGGAGACTGGGCCTGGGACATGTCAACAACCCTAATGGTCTTGTTCCCTTGCTGACGCATAGGATAGAGAAACAAAGGTCTGACAAAAGCGACAGCCTGCGGGCATCGCTGCACTTGGGTCCAAAGGAATTTCCCTATTTGGGCCGTGGAGATCATTTGTTTATTTCTTGTCCCACCTCCCCTGCCCCTAAATTTACACAGCACTTTTTAAGTCCTTCAGCTTTTTCCCACCTCTTCAGAGTCTCCCAACAGCCCTGCAAGGCCACCAGGGCTGATGTCAGCTTCATGTTATGGATGGGGAAACTGAGGCCCCAGGACAACCAGAGCCTCATCCGAGGCTGGCACTGGGGAGTAACTAGCACAGCCAGGGATCTGGAACCCTGGTCTCTCCACCCCCCAGCAGTGGCACAGAACCTGTCCCAGGGGTTCTGGGGTCACAGCCATGGGTACTAGACAAAGTGGTCTTCCAGACTCCAGGAGAGGTGCCCTTCACCCCACCAGAGGAGGAAAAGGAGGAGTTTCTACTCAAACCAGCTCTCCTGGGCAGGCAGGCTTTGGTGCCGGCCTAGGAGGAAGGTATGCACTCATTCATTCGCTCATTCAAGCATTTCACAAGCGCCTCCTAAATACCAAGACTTGAAGGCACACTGCACAGTGGCTCTTTCAGAAACCTAGACCCAGCAGAATTCACGGCCAAAGGGGGAAGATCAGAGCGTCTGCACTTCCCTCACAGACTTGAGTCACCTCATTGCCATTACACAGTCTCATCCGCCCACTTTACAGTAAAGGAAACTGGGGCTCTGAGAAGGGCAGTGACTTCCAGAGGTTACAGAGAGAGAGGAAGCTGAGACCTCCTGACCCGCAATGGCCCTGCCTCCTGTTTAAAGCCACGACACTATTGGACTTAGGCATTCAAACAAATGGTGTTCCTTCCAGCAGGCCACCTCGGAGGCTGCATGCTTAACCAACAAGGCCCTCTTGTGGAGGGACACTTTTTGGAAGGAACTTCCAACCCAGAGCAGACCCCTTCCCCCCGAAAAGACAGGCAGGCACACCTCGCTGGCCCACAGAGAACACAGGCTGTGGCTGAAGGGCTCTCCTTGGGACTGCCTACTCTGCAGTCCTGCCGTGGGCATCAGAGAACCAGGGCCAGGGCAGTGTCACCTCTGTGCCCACACACACGCAGCCCTGGACCCAGGGCACTGGGGGATCCCTCAGCCTGTGTCCCAAGTCAACAGCCAGCACCTGCTGCCCAGGTTCCCTCCTCCTACCCGAAGCCCAGCCACCTCGGCACCATGCTGGCCTCACATTTCCTCTCTCCTTTGCCCACCAGCTTCTTCCCCTGGAGAAACGATCTTAACCTTGCCCTTTCTTGAAAGAAAACCACCCCACTCCCACCTCCAAACTCCTCCTCCCCTGCCTGTCTCACCCCTTCTTGCCAAGGACCTAAGCCAGGGGCCCACCTCAGGCCAGGCCACCCCTGGCCCCTCTGCCTCATCTGACACCTCGGCTGCCCCCTCACTCTAGGCTTTTCCTGGTGCAGGCCCTCCTAGCCTTCACCTCCAGGGAGTTCTCCTTCCCCGGGGACCTATCCTCCTCCCTTCTCTACCACCCCTATAAATGTCTGACTCACAAACTCTATCTCCAGATAGAGGACTAACCTCTGCATCCCTGGTTGTCCCCAAAGCCCTCACACTCAACAGCCCAAGCTCCTGCAGCAGGGCCTGCTTTGGGGCCAGCTGTAAAGCTGGCACAGCTCGAAGCCTGGCCCACAGGGACTCGGCTATTTGTCCAGTGAACGCATTTTGGTTAGCACCTGCCTCCTCGCTGGTCTCAGAGGGACTGGCCTCCCACAGCCTGGCATAGCCACCCAGGTGGGCTTTCTAAAACTGAAAAATGACCACCACCAAAACGTCTGCCGTGGTTCCTCTGCACCATGGGATAAAGTTCACGATCTCAAGAGCTGGAAAATGAGGCTGTCTGCATCTGTGCTTCCACAGCAGGCTGGGCACATGTGCCCTGGAACATGCTCTCACCGCCCTCATCCTCAGTCCAAAGGCAACTTTGCACCCCAGGGCTGGCACCCTGCGCGTGTTTGCTCAGAAGAAAGACAACTATTAGAGCTGCAAATGATCTCTGGGACCCCAGGGCTCAAAGCAACTCAGAGAGGTTGAGCGAGGGGCCCAGGATGGCCCAGCCCCAGGCATGGGTGAGGCAACAGCCTCACCTGAGCCACTCTCCTTGGTTAGAAACCAGACCAATCCTCTGGAAGCGTCACCTGAAACCTACATGTGTGCATGCCACAGCCCCCAGCTCTAGCTGGGCCCACTCCATGCTGGCCCAAATCTTACTCAGGCAGGTGGGCCAGGCCTGGTGCACAGGACCTCAGCAAAAGAGCTGCTTGACTAAGTCAACCCCGCACCAGCCGGCAATTTCATTCCTCCTTAGGCCTTGGTCTCATGTAAAGAATGAAGCTAACTTGGCCTACAAGTTTAAGGGACCTTGAGTTGGTCACCCCCACCTTGTCCTTTGCAAACCCAGGCAGCTGAAGCAGCAAAGTTCCAAGCACTCTGATCTGCTGTTGGCCCAGCTGATTTTTATTAACCTTCCCCCAAACCACTGTGCCTCAAAGGATGGTCCTGGTCCACCTGCGCAGAATTACCAGCAATGTCAAGTTAAATGCAGATTCCGGACCCTGCTGGACCTGAGGGGCTGGGCTGGCTCTCTGAAAGGCGGGCCCAAAATTTGCATTTAACGCTGCTCATAAATCCTGAGCTCAGGGAAACTCAAAAACCCGCCTCCAAACCCAAAGGGTGAAGGCTTCCGCCTCCGGAGACCGAAGTGTTAGTGTCAGGCCTCATTTTGTGAAAACATACGTTGACCAGAACACCCGGGGAAAGGGAGGGTTTCTGTTACACGAATTACATATAACTTAGTTCCTGCGAGGAACTAACTCCCGCGAAGAACTCAGTGAGGCTTTGCTCTCCCCGTCCCACTGTTTTAGTTTCCGGGGGCTCAGCCGTAGCGTCAGGTGGAGCCCCAGCCTCGGCGTCCGGCCGGGGTCCTCCGGACCCACCCGACCTCTCGGCCCGAGGCCGCTGGGGCCTCCGGGCTGCGGCCGGGGCCGTTCGGGGCGGGTGGACCCGGGGTCTAGCGCGTCCCCGCTACTCACCGCGGTTAGCTCGGCCAGAGTGCAGGGACGGTCGGCGGCGGCCCGGCCCCGCTACACTTTAACTGGCGGCGGCGGCCTCCGCGCGCTCCGGGCGGCCAGGAGGGGCACCGCGGGCCTCTCGGACCGACCTGCTCCGGGAGGGGACCGGACGCCAGGCGGGCCCGCCGGGCTCGGGCGAGAGGGGCGTGCGTGCACTCGTGCACCTGGCTCACTGCTCGCACGGGTGCGCTGAGCCGGCGCGTGCGCGACTGCTGGAGAGCCGCTCGGACCCAAGCATCCCTCGCGGCCCCTGCAGGCCGGGGCACTTCTTTCCCTACCCAGGAAGGGCGCCAGGGGGCCGCCCCTACCTGGGCGGTGCTGGGGGAGGCGGAGCCCGGAGGTGTGGCCCCGGCCGCCGGGATAAGAGCTTGGCCGAAGGCTGGCAGGGAGTACGAGCGGTGGCGGGCGGTGGCCCCGCGATGTCGCTAGTACTGCTGAGCCTGGCCGCGCTGTGATGCGGTGCCATGCCTCCGGAGCCGGCAAGCCCACATCCGCGCCCCCTCCCGCTTTCCCCTCCCTCGAGCCCGTACCCAAATTCGTCCCACCCGTCAGCTCATGCTTCTCCAAGGCGTTCGCGGAGGGCCGTCTGTAGGGGACGCGTGTGCATGCTCTGGGGCACCGGGCGTCAGGCTGCTTGAGTCAGGAGCAAGGGAATCAGACAAACCAGGGTTCGCATGCCACCATGTGCTCTTGATTTAGCCATTTATGCTCACGGAGCCTCTTGTCCTCATCTGTGTAAGGAAGGGTCATACCTAACTTACCAGGATCTAGTGAAGGACAGCGATAGGGCCTGCAAGGCAGCAGCAAAGAGCCTGGAACATAGTAGGTGTTCACTATTGTTATTGCCTGGGGTCTTGAGGTCTGTCCTCTTTGGGGGCACAAGAGCTGCTTCTCCATTCCACTCGCCTTTTTTGCCCTGTTAATTTCGCTGTACTAGGGCCCTTGTCCTCAGAGCTAAGCTCCTGAACTCTACTGCAGGTTTCTTTTCATCCCCTGTGCCTTGAAGGACTGAGAGAATCTTCTGGGTCATTAAAGAAAAGCTCATCTGCGAAATAGCATTTGAAGCTATATTGCTGCCCTTTTAGCATAGCACATAGCATAAAAGCATGGTGTTACTTGGTGATGGAAAGACAAACCCCATTCCCTGCCCTTATGTCTTCAGCTACTCTCCTTGTCCTCTGTCTCAGTTCGGAGCCCATCCCCTCACTCCCTGGCCTTTTCCACTAGAGGAAGAATTCATTGCCTTTGCAGTAGCTGCTGTTAGGCCAACAGCTTGAACTCTGTAAAGTTTAGAGCCATTGCTTTGCTTCTTCCTAAAATTTGTCTCACCAGCCCTTTGACAAGAACGTAGCTCCCAGTATGGTGGCTCATTTGTTTAAAAAGCTGCCTGATGATATCCCTTGGAGTTCAGCTTTAAAAAGACAAAGATGAGCGACTGAGAATTTCACCCAACTCAGGTTACTCAAACTATCAAAAGTCTTGCCTTCTGTCATACAAGGTGTTTAGAAATGTTGAGGCCGTGAAGGATCAGATTCCAGAGCTGGTGGACTTAACCACGCTGTGTCATGTCACTGGAACTTGCAGCTGCCTTTTAGGTCCAGTATTTTATTACAAAACCAAAGTGCTAATTATTTTTTCTTATAAAAAGGCACGAGCAGTTAACTCCAAAGGATTTAATACTGGCCTTTCTTAGACACTGATGATATTATTTTTTTTTAAGTTTTTATTTTTTTTAAATAAATTTTATATATTTTATTGATTTTATTTTTGGCTGCATTGGGTCTTCGTTGCTAGTGCGGGCTTTTCTCTGGTTGCAGAGACCGGGAGCTACTCTTCATTGCAGAGCATGGGCTTCGGTAGTTGTGGCACACGGGCTCAGTAGTTGTGGCTCACGGGCTCCAGAGCACAGGCTCAGTAGTTGTGGCACACGGTCTTAGCTGCTCCGCAGCATGTGGGATCTTCCTGGACCAGGGCTCGAACCCGTCCCCTGCATTGGCAGGCGGATTCTTAACCACTGGGCCACCAGGGAAGCCCTAAAAGTTCTTTTTAAAAGATAACATGATGAAATCACAGTTGCGCTATGATTTTTTAAATATCTCAGGTGAGTCCTTTTATATTAGAAGAAGAATTTTTTAAAGCACCTGGGAAAGGCACCATGGACTGCACTCTTCTACTTATCTTCTTGGCATAGCCAGTCCTTAACCTGGGAAAACTCAATAAATATTCTAGACTGTCCTGAAAGCCTGCAGTTAAACATTAGAGTGTGAAGGGACCTTCATGGTGGTCTAGAGTTATCCCCTGCTTGTAGCAGAGACGGCTGAGGTGCAGAGAGGGGTAAAAAACCCACCTCTGGTCTTTAAGGGAGGTGATGGCCAGGCTTGAGGGTCAAGTGTACTAGCGGTTAATCTATGGCCCATCATAGCCTACCATGGGGCCATGTAGTCTCCCTCAAACTGTGAAGTGGAACCAGCTCAGCATTCATCCCTTGTGTATGCATTTAAGGAAAAAGATGGCGTTTTGCCTAATTGGCAAATGAAAGCTTGTGGTTTGACCATATTCAACATGGCACTCGGTTTCTTTTCGTCCCCTGTGCCTTGAAGGACTGAGGGAATCTTCTAGGTCAAAGTAAGCACTTGGAGACACTTGGCTAATTGCCACTAATCCAGGTCCTTTGTTGGGGGTGTGGATGTTGTGCTCACAAACAGGCTGCTGAGAGCTACAACCTGGAGCCTGAAGCAGAATGCCTGGGTTCAAATCCCATTTGGGGCCATTTCTCTGCTGTGTGCCTTGGGCAAGTCAGCATCCCTGGGCCTCAGTTTCCCCATCAGCAAAGTGAGGGAAGCTGAACTTAAATTACATCCTGGCTCTAGAATTTTACACTTCTCTGAGTCTGTGAGTTACACTGGCAAACCGTGTGGGGTCCATTTCCTTAGCAGACGTTGACTAGAGACATGAGTTTCAGCAGTAGGTTAAGGAATGAAATTATAAATGAAAAGTACTTGGAAATTCAGGGCTTCCCGCTTTGCCTTGCAGTGGACGTTTTCCTACATTGGCTTTCCTGTAGAGCTGAACAGAGTCTATTTCATTGGGGCCCATAACATCCCCAATGCAAATATGAATGAAGACGGCCCCTCCCTGGCTGTGAACTTCACCTCACCAGGTACATTTCCTCACTCTTCTCTTACTGTCTTGCTGGGACACCTGTTTTGGTATGTGGTTTGGTACAGAGAAGCCAGGTACCCTGGACAAGGCGTTTGGCCTTGCTGAGTCTCGGCTTCCTCGTGTGTAATATGGACGTGACAGTAACTGCACCTCACTCACAAGGAGAGGATTAAGTCAGGTGAAATGGAGGGGAAAGCCCATTCCTGTGTGTCAGGCACTGATTGAGCACTTGACACGCATCATCTCACTTAAGCCGTAAACAACCCCAAGGTTGGGACAGCCCCGTTTTACAGATAAAGAAACTGAGAACTTAAGTAACTTGCCCTGGTTACACATGCAGAAGTGAAGCTGACAGTCAAACTCTGGTCCTTCTGGACTGATGCACTTTAGCCATTCTTTGTTGTTGACGCAAAACGCTTGTTCCAGCCTCAGTTGCCTGGCAGGCTGTGTAGTCTGACAGCGTGCGGCTGGTCTCTGAGGAGGTACAGACTCCAATAGGTTTCTCCCCTGAGCTGCGGTTAAGAGGCAGGTGGCACCGAGTGCTGGGTTCTTTCCCTTGCTCTGTGACACACAATCAGCTCTCTGGTGTCACACCTTCAGTATCACACACGGGGTTGGGGTGAGGATGAGATGGGATCATGGGTGAGGAGGGTCCAGCACGGTGCCCGGCCCCAGCAGCTCCCACGTCACCCCCACTCGGCTGGGTCACCTGTTCTGTATCCCATGCCTGTCCCTGTCCCAGGTGTAGCATTGAAGCCAAATGGGGCAATTTCCAATCTGTCATTGTTCCTTGGTCGTGGTCCAGTGTATTCTTGGCATCACATCATTTACTACACAGTAGTGCCCAGCTTTCTTGATGAGACTAAATCTCATTTTTTAAATTATATTTTGGAATAATTTTAGATTTATAGAAAAGTTGCAAAGCTAGTACAAAGAGTTCCCATATACTTCTCACCCAGTTTCCCTTATCGTTAACATCCTACATTACCGTGGTCTATTTGTCAAAACTGCGAGTCCAACACTGGTACATTTCTATGAACTAAACTCCAGACTTTATTGGATTTCACCTGATTTTCCATTAATGTCCTCTTTCTGTCTCAGTGGCATTTAGTCCCCCATGTCTCCTTCGTCTCATCTGATCTGTGACAGTTTCTTAGTCTTTCCCTGTGTTTCACGATCATGACAGTCTTGAGGAGTGATGGCCATACATCCTGCACACCCAATCTGGGTTGGTCTGGTGTTTGTCTCATGATTAGACTGGGGATATAGGTGTGTTTGGTGAGAATTCCGCAGAGGTGAAGCACTCTTCTCATGACACTCTATCAGGGGTGGGTGACATGCACAGGACGTCACAGGTGGTGCTCACCTTTGTCACTGGTTAAGTGGTGTCTGCCAGGCTTCTCTGTGTAATCTAGTATTTTTCCCTTTCCCAAATTTTAGTTTTTGGAAACAAATCACTAAGTCTACCCCATCCTGGGGTGGGGGGTATAGGGTGGGATTAAGCTCCACCTCCTGGAAGGGGCAGTATCTACACATATTACCAAACCTCATTTTTGAATAATGGTTGGTTTCTAAGTCTTCTCTTGGGGATCACAGATAGTTTTGATAAAGGCTGTATTTAATTAGACTCTGGTTATCACTTCCTGAATAGATAATCTTCTGTTTAACAGTATGATGTTAGCATCTCATTTAAATCTGCTATCTGACCTCATATCTGAAATGTCTGACAATTCATTACAGGTGTGGTAAGCATATGTGTATGCACACTTGTTGGCAAGGGGGTGGAGCAGAGATACCTTCTTCTAAAATGTAAAAACTTTCATTCAAATTTCCAGGCTGCCTGGACCACATAATGAAATACAAACAAAAAGTGCATCGAGGCAGGTAAGTAAATACAGCATTTGCTTTTGTTATTAGAAGAAATTCATACCGTGAGTCAGCGCAGCTCAAGCTTTTTAAGATGAAGGAACTGAGGCCTAGGGTGGGGCTGTTATGTATCCGAATTGCTCAGACTGTGAAGGCTGATCCTGGCCAGCGCCGTGCCCCCTGAACCCAGGGATGGACAGACTCTTAGTAGGTTTATATGGTGAGCAAGTCACAGAAAAAAAACCCCTGCTCCCTTGGTTAAAGTAACATTTTAGCCCAAACCAAAGGCCCTTCCTGCCTGGATGGGAATCTGTAAGTCCCCCACCTGCTCAGACACCAGTACCACTGAACTGTGGTCACGGGGACCCTGCACACCTTCTGCTTGGACGTGCAAACATTCAAGGTGGGAGCGTTAGCTAAAGTAGTGACCTAGAAGCAGGCTGTCAACCTGTGACCTCACAGGGGTCCACATCCTACAGGCCAGACTGTTAGAACCTGCCCCCATCTTTCGCATTTTTAAATAAGCCCCTTCAGGATAATCAGTCCCAACTGGCCAACTTCCAAGGGGTTTACAAGGATTTCTGTGCATTTCTGGGTAATAGTGGTTTTGGGGAGATCAGTCCCTGCCTCTTAGGCACCCCCACCCCACAGGCATCCCTATGAACCCCAGCAGACTGAGTGCACGCGTCTCCTCGCTGGAAGGCAGACTTGGAGCATTGTGCCTCCTCTCTCGCCCCCCACCAGGAGAGATCTGGAGTGTTGGAGGTCACTGGGATGTGAGGCGGTCTGAGGGCCTCGAATCAGTCCTAGAACCCAACTCCTGAAGACAGTTCTGAGCTGGGACTTGAAATGGCCTCCTGGGTGGGGAAAATAATACACGGTATTCTATATCATGTTCCTGGAAATTAACCGAGTGCTGATTTGCAAGCCACATGAATGAAACCACCAGCTTTTTCTCACAGAGTAGACCTGTCCGGGTATCTTCTAAGCCATGAGATATTTCCTTATTTCCTGACATACAGTAAAGCTGGGGCAGAGTAGTCTGATGGATGGAGCTCCTGGAACCCAGAGTGTTCTAGTTCTAGCTGAATTCCCTCACTCTATAAACTTAGACATGTCTCCTAACCTGTGGCTCCTGCCCCATATCCCGGCAAGGAGGAAACCCCGACCCCAGCCCTTCACTCAAAATGGATGTTGAGAAGAGAATGTAGTAGTAGAACCCAGCCTGTGCCTCTCACCACCCTCAGCCCAGGGAAGCTGTTTTCAGCAAAGCAGTGACGTGCGGTCACTAAACTTTCTTGGGCAGCAGGTTACTTTGAGATGATAAGTAAAAGGCACACTGTGTAGTTGAATAAGTATCTCTTGGACGTGTGCCTCAGAACGTACATCTGTTTTTGTCAAGCCCTTATGGGGACTTAAATGAGGGCTGAGTTTGCAACTCCAGCCTTGTGATTCTCTCTCAACTTACAGGAAGTCTGTGGGATCCAAACATCACTGCTTGTAAGAAGAATGAGACCACGGTAGAAGTGAACTTTACAACCAGTCCCCTTGGAAACAGATATATGGCTCTCATACAAAATACCACTGTAATTGGGACTTCTTATGTGTTGGAGGTACTTTTTTCCCCTTCATTTCCTCAACACCACCCCCGTCCTCAACCTCCAGCTCTCCTTCTCTTGTTGAAGAATGCAGATTTCCTGGACAGGCTCTCTTTTGAGAGAGCACGGGCAGAACTGTCTGCTGTACAAATATGCTGGGCTATTTTGATTAATTCAGACAAAGAAAAACAAGTCCCTGGGAGCATCCCTGGAAACATCCCTGTGACTCTAAAACCAACCAAAGGTAGAGGTCTCAGAAGTATGGAGTGAATCCTGACTCACGCATAGTCTAATGAGTTCAAAGTCAGTTTGGGAAGAGCGGTGTCTTCACTGGCAGTCTTTGATCTAATCATTTGTAGGCTCCTAATACCTTTTTTTTTTTTAATGTATTTATTTTTGGCTGCATTGGGGTCTTCGTTGCTGCCTGCAGGCTTTTTCTAGTTGCGGCGAGCGGGGCTACTCTTTGTTGTGGTGCACGGGCTTCTCATTGCAGTGGCTTCTTTTGTTGCAGAGCACGGGCTCTAGGCACGAGGGCTTCAGTAGTTGTGGCTTGCGGGCTCTAGAGCACAGGCTCAGTAGTTGTGGCACATGGGCTTAGTTGCTCTGCAGCATGTGGGATCTTCCCGGACCAGGGCTCAAACCCGTGTCCCCTGCATTGGCAGGTGGATTCTTAACCACTGTGCCACCAGGGAAGTCCCTGGCTCCTAATTCTTGATTTTTGTCTCACTCACCTGCACCAGAAGGAACTAACTCGAACTTCCGTGGTGGTTCAAGGGACTGGGGAAAGTGAAGGTGCTGTGGTCCAGGTAAAGCTGAATGAGATGCTCTGGGGAGGGGAGGAGAGGGGAAGGGCACTGAAGACCCATTGCACTGCAACTCGTTGCCTTTGAGGAGTCTTTCTAGTTGGAACAGATGAGTTCTCTCCCCAGCTCGCTTCTGCCAGCAGTCTCACCATTATGTGACATTGATGGGGAATCCTGGCTTCCATCTTCACAGCTGTGAGGTCAGGAAGCTGACCTTATCGTCACAGTCCCTTCTGCTTTTGTGAGTGGCTGTTGACTTTCCAAGGTGTTTTTATTCCTATTTTCTGTCACAGAAACACAGAGGAACTCTGAGCCATTTTATTATCCCAAGCCTCCATTTTCACTGCAAAATGAAGTAACAAAGGACTTGAAATCAGCAGGCTTGGGTTCCCAATCAGCATATGAACTTTGAAGGGCAACTCTGTCCCCTCGGGGACTGAGTTTACTGCGCTGGAGAACAGGAAGTTGGGCTAGCAGGTGCTCTCACAGCTCTTTCCACTCTGAGTGTATGCTGTGGGGCCATGGAGGGTCCCGGTAGGACACAGCTACACCCAAGACATAAGGGCCTTTTTGTTCTTCATTCCTGGGACATACCGGCAGAGCTCAGACACGCCCGGCAGAGCAGATACCCATCAGCACGTTAGGACTGCACCCCTTTTCCAGGGAACCAGACTCTACTAGTCCCAAGGGACTTACATGTCGTAAAGCACTGGCTTAGGTCAAGAGGAGTCCCACTGCTCTGTTTTTTGGAGGACATATTTGTATATGTATTAGGATGTGACCTAACCCTTTTAGATAAGGAAATTAACATCTTAGCAACATGTACAAAGTTTAGGTTCACAGCTCAGGAGTCTTAGAAGGTGTTTGGTCTTGAGTCACTAGTCTGGATTTTAGGGCTTTGTGACAGACATATGACCAAGGGAAAAAAATGTCCTATTACAATGCTAGAGAGGGGCTGAAGCCAGAAAAAAAGGGAAGAGAAGTTCTGGTGAAAGTAGAAATAAGGCTGAGCCCCTCATTCCTCCTTAGCTGACTCCGTATTTCCATACCTGTGCTTCATTTATGAGATCAAGATCCGTGACCAAGCAGGATATACACAAGAAGGGAAACAAAATCAACGGTGCAAAATTGATATTCAGAGTGCCTCAAGGATCTGCTGAAAAACATCAGGGCTGTAAACGGACTGAGTATATGAGGGAACATGCATTTCACTGCCTTTTGACTTTCTTATCCGTCTCAGTGGCCCAGGCCTGGCTGATACTGTGATTCATTGTGGCCACACAGACATTTGGATAACAAATTAGGAATAGTGGCACCAAGAGACACACGTCATTGGTGCCTGAGAGCAGCTGGTTCTGGACAATGTCTCTCTGGATTTAGCGATGTTAGTACCTTCACTGCAGGTTGACAAATAAAATGGTTCCAGAACTAGCCCAGGGGTGGGGTCAAAAGTTTTAACTTCCCTGGTGGCTCAGTGGTTAAGAATCCGCCTGCCAGTGCATGAGACATGGGTTCGAGCCCTGGTCCGGGAAGATCCCACATGCTATGGAGCAACTAAGCCCGTGTGCCACAGCTACTGAGCCTGCGCTCTACAGCCTTCAGGCCACAACTACTAAGCCCACGTGCCTAGAGCCCGTGCTCCGCAACGAGAAGCCACCGCAATGAGAAGCCCACGCACCACAACGAAGAGTAGCTCCGCTCACTGCAACTAGAGAAAGTCCGCGTGCAGCAACGAAGACCAAACGCGGCCAAAAATAAATTAATTAATTTAAAAAAAAAAAGTTAAAAGGTGCTGGTCTTAGAAACCCACCTCCTAACAATCCTGACTGCTGTGTAGGCACAGTGCCTACGGATTCCTGAGCACTTTCACACGCTGGAGCTTAACTGACCCTCAACATTCCCGTAACCAGGTGGCATGACCTCCCACATCTGTCAGTCTGACAAAACAGCCTTTAAAAACGCCATCTATCCATATTATGTATTAAGTAATTGCACCCAGAATAACATTAATTCAGCAAAGAAAAAAAAACGTAAACTCTGGTTATCACAGTGAAAATGTGGAGTAAGAGGCCAAAATGATTTTAGAGGACTGTTCCTAACCTCCTGGGCCCCCTCTCCCTTTTGAGAATCTAATGAAACACCTGGACACTCTAATGGAAAAACACACTGATCTGCAGACCCCGGGGAGATCTACTGACCCTTGGCTTTAAAGGGACCAAAACTTCCACAAAGCACTGAGTAAAAGTTTTAGTTTCCAAATAAGAGATAAATTTGGTTCTGTTCTGCTAAAGATGAACAAGCTTTGTTTTCTCCAGGCAGAAGTGTGCTGGGTGGATGGCTGCCTCTCCTCCTCTCGGCTCTGCTGGTGGCCACATGGGTGCTGGCGGTTGGGATCTGTCTGACCTGGAGGCATGGTAAGGGTTATAATTCAGTTCTTTAAAGAAACGCAGATGAGGAAATAACAGTGATTTTTTTTTTTTTAAAGGAGATTCCTCCAAAGGCAATCACATTTTGGCATTACACAAGAGTCAGACATTTATTTAATGCCTCATAGCTCTCCTAAAGACTAATATAATGACTGGACCACACCCGCTAAGGTAAAGCAGGGATTGGGACTCCAGATCTGCTATCCCCTGTTTTCTTTTTACCATCGAGGCATCTACAACGAGTGTAATGGGCCAAAGACAGCTGATAACAAATTACATTTTACCTGTGATAGGTACTCTACGCTAGTTCCTACTTTTGAAAAGTAATTCTTCCAAAGCATAAGAACAACACTCATTTGGATTCATATACTCTAAGGATCTTGCCAACTCTACAACACTGAAGACTTGAATAAGAAATCAGAATATTTATATAGATACACAGCTAGAGGGAGGCCCACTGAAAACCTCTGCTTCTTCTCCCCTCCATACGTAGACAAGGAAATATAAATGTAGTCTTTGAGTTGTCTGTGATGTTGTATACAGAACAAGATTAATCCCATTTTCTTTCTTAGGTAAGCTAGCCACGTCAAACTTTGACCTTAAGAATACTTATATTAATGGCTATTGTTTGACTTGTATTCGTTAGTTTCATACCTAGTTTCCATTCCTTAACACATATAGGACAGAATTCCAGTTGAGTTCCAGCTGAAATGGGGGTACCACTTAACCTTACGGAACTGTAAAGAAACTCTACCACCTGTAGGTAGAAGATGGAACAACTACTGAGTTGACCCAACTTAAAACGTGATGTGAAGGGCAGAGAGGTCAGCTGTCCTTGTTCACATATGGCACTAAAAATACTAAATTTACAACCACCCACCTGAAACAGAGTACCTTAAACCTGAACAGTTTCTATGAATTTATTTGAAAAGCTACGGGCTTAATCAAGAGGACTAATTCAGTGACAGGGACTTAGACAAACATCTTTTAAGCATCTTTAAGGTTTAAGCACTGGTGTGTTTCAGGTGATGTGTACAAAAGGAACATCAGGGGTATCTTCCTCTCTGGCAGTAATAACATCCCTGGTGCTTAGCTGATGTGCCCTAGCAAGGGATCATTTATCAGCGATAGTTTAGACTAGAGTAAAAGCCTGTTATTTGCTGTCCACAGATGACAAATGCTTTTCTCCCCCACAGAAAGGATCAAGAAGACTTCCTTCTCTACTACCACACTACTGCCCCCCATTAAGGTTCTTCTGGTTTACCCATCTGAAATATGTTTCCATCACACAGTTTGCTACTTCACTGAATTTATTTAAAACCACTGCAGAAGTGAAGTCATCCTTGAAAAATGGCAGAAAAAGAAAATAGCCGAGACGGGTCCCGTGCAGTGGCTTACCACTCAGAAGAAAGCCACGGATAAGGTCATTTTCCTTCTTTCCAATGATAACACCCTGTGTGATGGTACCTGTGGCAAGACGGGGGGCAGCCCCTGTCAGAACTCCCAAGACCTGTTCCCTATTGCCTTTAACCTCTTCCGCAGCGATCTGAGAAGCCAGACTCATCTGCACAAATATGTGGTGGTCTATTTCAGAGAGGATACCAAAGACAACGACACTGGGCTCAGTGTCTGCCCCACATACCGCCTCGTGAAGGATGCTACGGCTTTCTGCAGAGCTTCTCCATGCCAAACAACGTGTGTCGACGGGGAGAAGGGTGCACGCGTGCCACTACAGCTGCTCCTCCCCATAGCCCAGCCACGAACCAGGAGACCTTAAAGCCTTCCTACTGCTCCAATTACAGGCGGAAAGCATCTGTGATGATTCTGAAGTTTACCGTACAGACTACTTGTAGGGAGGATTACAGCTGAACCTTGAACAACCCAGGGGGTAGGGGTGCTGACCCCTGTGCAGTCGAAAATTCATGTATAACTTTACAGTCCACTATCTGTCTCTGTGGTTCTGCATCCGTGGATTCAACCAACTGCAGACCGGTAGTATGTATTTATTGAAAAAATCTACATATAAGTGAATCTGCCCAGTTCAAACTTGTGTTGTTCAAGGGTCAACCATATGTATACCTGCTTTAGCAAAAGAAAGTAAGGGAGGGTTCACAACTGAATACATACACCTTAGTCTAGTAATTAAAAGTTTTTATGCTTATAAAATTGGTACAAATTTACTAACTACTGTGGCATTAAAGAACAGAAACTGAATTTATAACTATAAAGCTAAGTCAATTTCACACCTAAAAATCAAGAACACTTACAAGGCTTCCCTGGTGGCGCAGTGGTTGAGAGTCCGCCTGCCGATGCAGGGGACACGGGTTCGTGCCCTGGTCCGGGAAGATCCCACATGCCACGGAGCGGCTAGGCCCGTGAGCCATGGCCGCTGAGCCTGCGCGTCCGGAGCCTGTGCTCCGCAACAGGAGAGGCCACAACAGTGAGAGGCCCGCGTACCGCAAAAAAAAAAAAAAAAGACCACTTACAAAACTATAACCATTCAGATAATCAATGATAAAGCATCTCCCAGCCAAATATCCAGTCTTGAATAGTCCATGCTCTGCAGAGTAGGTAGAATTGTTTAGCTCTATAACTTTCTAAGTTTAATTAATGAATGCCAAACCTAAGAGTCCTCACTAATTCACTCAATAACTTCTTAGGTGAAAAACCTTCTATTACACACACAAGTCCTTATTTCTAAGATAACAAAAATAGGGAATAACAAGCTGAATCTGTCTTTGCTGACCAGATGACCTACTTTATGTGGAACCACTTGTAAACTTGGTATTTGCATAGGACCCTCCCTCTCAGAACTAGATTCATGTCCTATCTGACTCTTGTACAGGTGACTTTTAACATCAACAACAAAATACATCACTTGCAGAGCTGATGTCTACTTTTGCCCAAAGTTACCTATTAGAAGTCACTGTCAGAATTCAGAGTTTTATGGTTATTACATAACTTTCCATGTTCAAAACAAAAATAATTCGTATGTTGAAGTTAGCCCTCTTGAAGTAATTAGTCTTTTTATAAATGAATTATTGCACTGGTTTACTTAAATAAAAACCAGAATCTAGGGCTTCCCTGGTGGCGCAGTGGTTGGGGGTCCGCCTGCCGATGCAGGGGTCACGGGTTCGTGCCCCGGTCTGGGAAGATCCTGCGTGCCGCGGGGCGGCTGGGCTCGTGATCTATGGCCGCTGAGCCTGCGTGTCGGGAGCCTGTGCTCCACGGCAAGAGAGGTCACAGCAGAGAGGCCCGTCTACCGCAAAAAAAAAAACAGAATCTACCATAGAATTACAGAATGTAGAGATGTGTGGCATTTTAAGTCTTCCAACTTTTTACTTTTCTCAAAGCATCTTTTTCTTAATGCAGAGGTCACCAAAAGGTTGTTTATATTAGCATCCATATTTTTCTAGGAAAGCTTGTCTCTTTCACACAGTGCAAGACTGCATCTGCTCTAGAATGTGGATCAGTTTCAGGTGGATGACTCTTAAATTGTTCTTGTAGATCATCCTTAAAGGACCATGCCACTCCTTCTAATACATGTCTTACAGATAAAAACCAAAATAAGGAAGGATAGTGTGTGCAGGTTCACAAGCAAATACTTAGTAATGCCTGAGGCAATACAATTTATGCGGTAAAGCTCACTTACTTGTCATGATCAGTCTTCACGGTGCTTGTAAGTGCTAGTAATAGAAGACGGCTTATGTCAAAACTTGGACCAGAAACCAACCTCCTCTGAATCAACATCTACCAGTTATAAGAGCAATATGCTATTATGTGAAAAACTATTATAAACAGAAATACATTATGCTTTTAGAACTAGGTAGCCAGTATTAAATTGTGTTGAAACAGCCCAGAAACATAAAACCAGTATTGTATAAATTTAATTATTTTGTTAAAAAACTGAAAAAATAAAAGCATACAATTTTCAAATTTAAGGCAAACATCCCAAATAATACTAGCAAATTAAAATTTTGTAATACTGGCAGACTTTTCTTTGTTTCCAACCTACTGAGCAGATACGCAAAATAATCCTATTTATTTAAAATGCTCTAGTAACAGCATTTCTCCAAGTCCTAAAACTTCCAACCATCCTTTTTTTTTTTTTTGGCCATGCTGTGCAGCTTGTGGGGTCTTAGTTCCCCAACCAGGGATTGAACCCGGGGCCACAGCAGTGAAAGTGCCGAGTCCTAACCACTGGACTTCCAGAGAAGTCCCCCCCAACCGTCCTTACTGTTTCTATATTCCACTTACCTGCATCTCTTATCTGCATCTACTTTTGTCTTTCCCCCAGCCCCACTCCCACCCTCAGTTCTAGGGGAGCGAGATGGTCCCTGGCAGGGAGTGGCAGGAATCAGGCATCCTCCCCATCCTCCCAGGTCTCTGAGCTCATAGGCTGTGCTGGCTGGCTCCAGTCTCCAAACCTGCTTCCCTTCCTCTGCCGGGGCTCAGAAGGCTGCACCAAGGCCTGGACCACTGGTGGTAATAGCTGTCTGTATTTAAACGTTGGTTCAGACTGCTCACAGATTAAGGTCAACTGATCATACTGAACAAAAAGTACTCCAAGAACTTTCACTTCATTTTTCAGGTAAAGGAAAATTGGGGACCTGATGCTTAAGTTAGAAATTAGAGCAGTCTCCTTGTTTATCTGTACGACACATTAGAAAATCATTAACCTAAATCATTTCTATCTGGCTTTAGGAAGCAAATGAGTTTTCATTTCTGTACTGTTTTGGTCAATGACTGTTTTCCTTCCCCAAGCCCACCCTAGATTATGTCAATAACAAAAGCCAGCCAGCCCAGCCTTAAATCTTTGCCTCTCGAAATCTAGACCTGAATGTGCCCCAATATTTTTTGTAATACAGGAGAAAATTTTAAAAAAACAAAAAACTTTCTTTCCTATTTGGAATTGTAGCAGCATACACAAGTCATGACATATGTGCTTGCTGTACTAGATAAGAGGGAAAATGCGTGACCAGACATTTCTCACAATTCACGTACACAGTCACACACCCACCCCGCATGGTTATGTAAGACTGCCTGATGACTCTCAGAAGCCAACCTAAATGAAGGGCTTCACCACCTGAGAACCATTCTACTGCAACAATTTAGATCATCGGGAGTTAGAGACCCTGAAGAAGGGGCAGGAGAGTTTACCACTGAAGACTAAGTTCGTATTTATTCTCAAATGTTCTGACTACAAAGCAGCTTATTTTTTACACCAATGTCATGTTCTCAACATAAAAGTTAAAATTCATTTATTTTCATAAAACTTAAGCACCTAGGTCAATAAATTAGAATATAAATGTTCTGTAAGAGTCTTATACCACAAGGTTATGTGTTGGTCTTCAACAGTGGCTTTTCTGTCCATTTCACCACACAAAAGCAGCTCGCTCTCGTAGCATGCGAACGCCAAAGCGCTGCCATTCTCTCTGATAAATCCACAGCTCCTGTGTCGTATCTAAACAAGCCAACACTGCCCCTCCTTTCCATGCAATCAGCCGGGGATCCATGTCCTAGAGAGGTGATAAACAAAGATATTTCAGTGTAAGCAGACAAGACATTTACTTGAATATGGGGGTAGAAAACACCCTGCTGAGTCAATATGGAATAAATCAGATTTTCAACTTGCATTAAAGACCCATGAAAGATCCATGAACCACAGACATCTTCTATTTCAACTCACAAGAAATTTGTTTAGTTTTTATTACTGAAAATGCTACTATTCACTATTTACTATTATTCCACAAAGAGTCCCTATAGGCAGAAACATATGTAAGGACATAACTTATTTTGAAGTTTGACTGGAATAAATATATCCCACAATCCCTCCCTCAGTATTAAAATTAAATAAAAATATTCCCAGGAATTGTCAGTGAGAATAATAAAATACAGACACAATCCGTTTCTAAATTCCTGTGTTTATGGTTGCCAAGATAGTTCAAACCAAAAAGATCCCTGAAGATCACCTGGTCTAGGGACCAGCAGGAGATTCTTAATATGAAAGAGATAAAGTGGAATTGTTCTGACTGACAGCGTGAGAACAGTCAGTCTTCTCCTTGCCCCATCCAGTCCTCTGACAAAGGTGGAAGTCAGTCATGCTAGTTTGGAGGTCACAGCAGGGACTAAAAGCCAGTAATCTAGTCCCTAGTCCAGAGCTCCTTTCACCACATCTGTGACCTGCTGAAAGTAATTTTTCCACTTGCTCCAAGCCCTTAAGAACTCCCCAGACACAAACCCACGCCTCCCAGGATTTTCTCTGTCCAATACATTACAACTAGAAATAATGCTGTTTCACTGGCAAGAGTACAACTTGCACTGTGTACAACATACCTTGGGCCTTGTGATCACATCCACATTTTCAATAATTCGCCTGAATGAAGGTGGCATCTTATTGAGAATTCTGTGCTGCAGAAATTCTTGAGCTTTATGAAACATCAAACCACCTCCCACCACCAGGATGGAGCTGTACATCTTCTTTTTGGCTTCATCAGACGCTGAAAAGACAGTGAAATCCCTTCCACGCTTTTTCTCCATATCCACCACCACCCCAGGCCAAGCCACCATCATCTCTTGCTTGGATAACTGCAGGAGCCTTCTCAAAGGTCTCTCTCCCAACCCATCCTAGACAATGTTACCATGCAGCCAGAGGAACCCTGCAAAACACAAATGTGAGCATGTTGCTGTCCCACCCCCGACCCTGCTAGTGGCAGGATTAGGACCAGAATCTCTAGGGGGGCCTACAAAGTCCAGCGTGGTGTGTACCCACCACTTCCCACAGCTTCACCCTACATCCTGCTTTCCAGCCACACTGGCCTTCACACAGGCTTCTTCGTCTACCTGGAATACCAAGGTAACACCTCACTCTCCCCCTAGATCCCTCTCTCTCAAATGGCTCTTCCTCAGGAAAGCCTTCCCTGCCTCCCCGCCCTCCACAGCTCCTCCTGAGTAAAAACCCCTTATTAAATCCTTCAATCAGAAACTCTCAGTCAGAACCCTTTAGTTCAATTTTGTAGCACCTGCCACAGTTGTAATTTCATCTTTGTGTGGTAAGCTGACTTGTTTTGGTCTCTTCCACTAGGCTCCATGCTCAGCGAGGCCAGGAACCAGATCCTAACACCTGACAATGTAGGCGCAAAGCAGATGCTCAATAGCTTTTTTTTTTCTTTTTCTTTTTTTTTGCTCAAAAGCTTTTGCATGAACATGCTGCAGGGCAAAACTACACCCTAGCCTGAACCCTGTAATTGCTCTCTCCCGGCTCCCAGACGTGCTTACAACAACAGTCTATGCTATGGAGGATGGCTTTATCCAGGCCCAGGGCTTTCCCTTCAAACAGCGAGATGGCAGTCTTCCGGGACATCAGTGCAGTGAGAGCTTCCTCAGAATCATTGCCAGCCATCAAGCAGTCTCCCTGGGAGGATCCCAAATCCACCTCCTGGGAATGCAGTCTTTCTGGAAGATCAGAGGACTGGCCACGAAGATCCCCCTCAAATCCAATGGGTTTGGATGCAGACTTTCGGTCAGCAGTAGCTTTTGCAGACTTTAAATCAATCAAAAGGAGAATCAAATGGATGGTAAGGCTATGATAGAACACAGTTGATGTTCTCTAGCTAGATCCCCCCTTCTCCCTACCCCACTACTCTACACTCTATAAAAAGAAGGTCTGTCACTGTGCTGCAGAGAGGAAACACCATAGTTCTACGACCAAGCACCTGGTCCCCACCCTTGGATAACTAGGAGTCAAGGGTGGTGTGCAGAAGATGAGGAAGTGCTGACAATTCCAAAACAACCATGGGCAGGCAGCGCATGAGGTAACACCTCACTCTCCCCCTAGATCCCTCTCTCTCAAATGGCTCTTCCTCAGGAAAGCCTTCCCTGCCTCCAACCCTCCACAGCTCCTCCTGAGTAAAAGAGCTATAACTTTGCTATTACTGATAGGATTTTTAAGATTGAAATGTCGATGTAGATGAACTTTTCCCCCTGAGTTTCTAAGTGTAGTAGTTCACTGGAATTCTTAGGCCACTGGCTGTTATGGGTCCTCATTTTCAGACCTTATCTAAGCACCCCACGCTCAGCTTTGGGACAGGAACAAAAACTAGAAAAGGTTCACTGCCCTCTTCTCTCCATCATGAGCTGCTGTTTCATTAGCAGATCAGAGCTTTAATTTGTGCCCTTGAATCAGACATCCTAAAACTAGGATCAGCTTTGGACAAATTCAGCTCTTTGCCTGTGCCACCCAGTTTTTGCATGATAATTTAAAAATAGGTAAGCTTTTACTGAAAATACTACTGGATAAATATTCAAAAGTAGATACAGTATTATACATAAAGTACTTAAAAAATACATGCCAAAAGGGAAGTATCTTGTAGATTGGTATTCTGAAAATTGATGTTTGCTGAATAAAGAAATCTGTCATCTGGATTTTAAACACAGACTTCATCTACGGTCTTGAAAACAGTATCAGCTTTAGTATACTGTCAGATTGCAGCCACTGCAATGATCCATTAATTACGGGCAAACTTCTCATACAGGGACAAAACTGTCTCCTCTCACACAGAACTACCACAGACCTGTTCTTGCTTGCTTTGTGTGGCCAGCAGGTAATGTTCATCATGAGGATCCTCAGGGTCACCCTGGGACCTGTGCTGCAAAGTTGTCATTTTCTGTCCAACGATTCCAAAAGTTGCTGGATAAAACAAAGCCATCGGAGCCTGTGCATGGAAGGAAAAGAATGACCAACCAAGGATACTGCCTTCTGAAAAAACTGACCCATTAAATAAATTTTGTTCTTCCAAAAACAAAACTGGCAGATCAGATCCTATAAGTTAGACCGAGTAAGCATTCTTTCAGAAGTAACATTATTTTTTCAGTGCATGATAGGCCAGAAAACTAACTTATCATCAAATTGAATGGGTGATATAACACCAGAAATCTCAAAGTAAATGTAAAATAAGTGCCTAGTAATCTACTTTATAATTTCCTAGTAAGAATGGTGCCTCTTTCTAAATAACAACTCATCACATACTGACTAATTAAAATAATGGCTCAGATCTGTTCTAATCTGTACTCTACCAGTGGTTTAAATGTTGGGTTAGCATCTAATTTACAACCAGTTGACATTCTCACCTCATGAGGTTTCCAGCAAGTACATATTCTCTCAGTCTGATTGAACCTGGCTGCTTTTCTTTCTACCCATGGAAATATATACCGATGTGTTACCTGGAGTTTTTCATCTCCTAATCGAAACTGGTAAAGAAGGGCAGGGGAATCTGGATGTCGAATCTGAAACTCATGGTCCTGAAGCCCAGAGATGTCCTGATTCCAGGAAAAGATGCTGTCAGTGAATCAGTAAAAGTGCATGCAAACTCTTCAAATGCCATCTAAATCTCACCTATAAAAGGGCTGCCCTACAACTTCCTATGACTCCCACTGGAACTTAATAAAACAAGAGTTCAACTGTACCTTGATTCTCTTTCAACATTTCTGAAATTCCCATTATGTACATTTTTGTTTGCTTCATTATCAACACACACCAATACAATGTCCAAACCAGTAAGCAAATTCCCTCAATAACTGGGAAATGTTATTACCCCGTCTTAATGTTTCTCAAAAAAATTTTTATTCAGAATTACATTACTTGAAAAATGCTTTAAAATAAGTTGGAAAAAGAAAGGTCTAAAACAAATAGCATAAAAAGGTAGCAATTCATATACAGTAATGACTAAATGTTGACTGTTCACAATACCAAGTAAGTGCTTCAAATGATACCATTTTATTAACTGTCTATACCTATGTATTTACCTGCTACTATGCATTACATCCAAAGGTTTATCTTTATCCTTTATTAGAATGATTGTAGATCCTAAGGAGAGAGACATCTGCTAAACTCTCTTAAAAATACTAGCTGTGTTTTCCAGAGCCTGAGACACATCCGTACAGCTCTGACCTTACCAGAAAACTCTCTCACTCCTTAAGAGCTTCAGCCTCAAGGCTTTATAAACTTGGGTTGAACAGGTTGCATAATACTGTTAAATTTTTAATTAGCTTTAAATATCTTCAATTTTTCCTGAAAACAAAAATAATCAGCAATTTTGATTTTGCTCCCACCTGATCTAAATGACAAAAAGTTTCTTTAAGGTGCTGCAGAAGAAGGCAATCCATTTTATTTGTTAACTGGCATTCTCTGTAAGGGAACCCAGCTCGCTGCATCAGCCAGTAAAAACATCTTGACACATCAGATCCACCATATGCCAGACAGAGCCTAGTGTTAAGAGAAAAGGGCAGATGGGTAAGCTGTCAGTTAAGAAGGTGCGAAGGGTGCTCCAAAAACTCAGTTAGGCACAGTGAAACACAGCAAGTTTCAAGAAATGTTGTAGAGATAAATTAAAGCATGAAAGGACAGAATGGATGTAAGGGACAGAGAAAGGAAGCTAGCAAAAACCAGTGGTGAACATCTAGAAGCAAAAAATGCTATTTGCAAAAGCTGTCCAAGAAACAGAATACACATTAAATCCAGCTCATTTCCAAGTCCATATGTGTAGCATAAAACAGCTGTTTGACTGTCTACACTCACCAACATGTAGAAATGGCAGGCAGTGACACCGTAAGACAAAGTTAAGGGAGAAAACCTTAGCGAATACTATCTACTAACTGAATATTTCTACGATTTGGAAAGATCACTGCTGTGCTGTTTTAGTGGTAGAAGACCTGGGTCCAGTGTTTTCTCTATACTTTGAAAACTAATGGCATTAGGTGTTACAAATGGATGAGCCCAAACAACTCAATCTGGGTTTGAGAATGCACTGTAACTTGGGGTGGGAGGTAACAAATTAACCTTTCTCATGGACTGCTTGGACCCTCTTTTAAATTTGTTTCTTTGACTTAAGAGTCAAACTTCCTATGTGGGTGACAGGAAGAATTAAAGCATCCAGAAGAAGCCATCCTGGAAGCACAAAATGCTGCAGAGAACTGGTGTGTGCACTACCTCAGTGTGCTTACCTCTGCTGGGCTTATCTCAGGACAGACAAGCAGCAAACCTGCTCCTGCTAGTCATTTTATTACCTCTTCTATCAGAGATGACATAATGAATGGACTTGACCACCATAAAGTTACTCCTCACTCACCAAAAACAATTATGACGAGAAAAACAAATACTCAAAATGCTAGCTAGCTAGAGACTTCAGACCTGAAAACCTATTTTCTCCTACATGACTTGCCCAAATAAAGCTTTGCTGTGAATGTGATTGGTATCTCTCTGCCACACCATAGTGAAAGACACAGAGCTAACATACACACTTCCTCTGTGGGAAAGCACACAGCACACACTAGGGCTTTCAAGAGCTGCTAATGTGAACTCATATTAGAGAGTTCAAATGGGAAGGGTAAAATTGGCTATTTATAGCCGTGTTAGAATTTGCACTTCCACAATCTTACTAGTTTCACAAGAAAAATCTGAGTATGTAATTCCTTACAAAAACTTCTTTCTAACTCATGATGCTTTCAGTTGAACAGGCTGTGTGGGGAGAAGGAGCAGGGAATACCTCCTCCCAAGCTCCTCACCGAGTGTTCCGATGAGAGACCCCATCCTCCACACAGCACACGCTTGTCTTTTGGTCTCCAACATCTACAATACACGTGCTGCTTAAACCACTGCCATAGGTGGCGCACACAGACTCCTGATGGACCACGATCCCTGAAAAACAAAAGGTAGAGGCGTGAACACCTGGGGAGCAGGAAAGATCCTACAACAAATATTCAATTAAAATCTAGGAACCTCCAGGCAATCACCCAAGTATCACTGACCCTCCCAGAATAAGCATTTCAATAAAGCAGTGAATCAGATTAACTTTGTCAGGAAAAAAAAAAAACAATCTCATTTCAGGCAGATTTCACTGGGATATCAGACATACCTGAAAACCCCATCTTCATTAGGATCATATTCACTAATTCTTTCACATGCTGTTTATTATAAATATCAGGAATTAACAAGATACATCTATAATACTAAAAAGAACAAAGAAAAAAATATAAAATGGTTAACACTCAAGTCAGGTCACAATAAATTTCACCACACTTGTCATCAAAGAGGATTCTCTCTAAAGCAGTAGCAGCAATGGCTAGAGGCCCAAAATAAAAACTCAAAGCTCTCTGCTATTCTTTAGGTTTTATGAAAAAAAACAGAAAATGCTGAAGTTTTGTGGGCTTTTTTCCCTTTGAGCTATTTAACACTTGTAAAATGAAAAATAAGACAACTGATGTTTCCGAAAAAGGTCCAGAGAGAAGGCATAAACATGAGCAAGCTTGCTGATTGCAGAGCAGTTGAGAGGAACACCAAGAACCAAACAAAATGAGGAAAAAAAAGAAAGCACCAGAGGGGAATTCAGTGAAGGAAAAAAGATATCCTTAACAGCCTAAGGTCGAGAAGGCTTCAAGAACACTGTCTTACAAACAACTGAGTATAGTATACTTTTATTGACCAAGAATCTTAAAGACAATCCAATAACTGGTCATTTTAGTTTACCTTTAAATCTTTCAGTGGGATTTCCAAGTATTTTTGTATCGCATGAGACCATATTACTTCAATATCTGCCAGAACAGCTGTAAGGGAGCCCCCAGGTCCTGGGTGAATATTTAACTGACCTCTTCTGATAGGCCAGTGAATATTGTAACAGTCCAGAGGATTAACATACAGGGCCTAGAAAAGACAGGCAGATGAATACATTGTTAAAACTCTTCTCTCAGGGTTTTCTAGATTCACATTCAAAAACCTAAGGCCAGAAGTTATCATTAACATTTGCTGACTGTTCTAATGTTGAGAGTGGTGTATGTAACATCTCAGGAGCCAGTGTGAATATCTGGTCCTCAGGGTAGGATTACAGAATGCTAAGAAAAACTAGAACTAGGTGGCAAAGCAAATTAATTTTACAAATAGTATCTAGGTTTTCTTCTTCCATTTCACTGTAAAGATGTTTCCTACCTCTTCTCCTACCAAAAACTCAGGGTGATGAGATGTGTTTGTCCACTTATTTCCGGAGCAATGATCTAAAATCGCAGGTCGCATCTGCTTGTTGTAGGAACGTGCCTGAAACAAAAGAGCATCCGAAAATTCTCTGAATGCATGCAAGAAAACAAGAAGGGGTTGTCCTCTTTTCTCCTCTCTCACAGACCAGGTACAGTGACAAATTTTAATCATAAATCCAAGATATGTGACAAAATATTGATTGGTCACAAGTGGATTCTCCTGCCCTATACCACAATCTTGATTTCTCCCATAATGTTAACACTCAGGCAGTGATTCAGTCAGTCCAAAATTAATACTGTACTCTGCTGAAAGTTGAATACAGATTTATATACCATATAGACTCATGTCCATTCCTAGCAGCACTGGTTTATCACATTAAAATGACAAATGTAGTAAGAATACAGCTTCCCATCAAGATCCTGGAATTACACACTTAAGACTCTCAGATAAATTAAATTTTCGTCACCTTGACACAAGAATCACCACCTTACAAATTATTTGGCTTGCCTAGACATCTGCAACACCAATTCAGGTATTCTGTAGGTGGTTAAGAATGTTTTTTCTTCCTCTTTTAAGGAAATCCCATCTTGAATTTGCATAATGAAACAGGGAGCGCACACGAATGGTTACGACTTAATAGCAGTGGTCAAAGAAAGAATCTGAAGAAAGAGTTGAGACTGAACCTGCTCAGGGGACACAGGAATCCGTCTTGTACCATTTGACATCTTTTTAGACCATATTGCTTGATCCACCATTTTAAGGCCATTTTGTCTTTGTTCATTACTTTCAGGTTTCTGGGGAAAAAGAAGAGAGATGAAGAGTATAAAGAATTTAGTGAAAAAGAGAAAGAAATGGCAAAATACTAATTTAATCCAGCAAGAGCAAATGCTCCCTCATCAACGAGTAGCATGTCCTTCACCTTTGTCACATGCATTAATCTTAAGAATTCAAAGTAATTTTCTTATTATTTATAAATTAAAAAATCAGAAAAGAGCCATCGCCATAAAACTATCTGCAAAAATCTATAACCTCAAGTGACTTTTGACTGATATCAGAGCACTGCTACTTTATATTTACAAAGTATTCGAGAGACTCTTCCATATATCTATATAATTCTCATGTTTACAATTTTATAACAATGTTTTATTCCTTCATGTGTTATTTCACTTAATTAATGAGTATTCAAGTTCTTGTGAAATTACAAAGAACACTATATTTTTATAAAATATTATTTTGTTTTCTTTCCATTTTTATTCCTGAGATTTATTCCTAAAATAGAATTGTAAGATCCAAAGATATGCAAATTTTAGATTCTTACACTGTCAAGTTATACTTAAGCTTAGAAATGGACTTAAGGAGAGTCTGCTAGTTATGCTAAAAAATGGAACCCTAAGGCTTACTATAAGAATTATAGAAATTGCAAGTTCCTAAAACTACCCTTGATTTAAAACTTAAAGCAGGTTACAACGCAATACACATATTTAACACCTATCACAAAAATTTTCCTGTTAATTATCACCTGCAAAATAGGATGCCTACTGCATCCTAAGTAAATGCTTACTCCAAGGAAACACTACTTTTTGCCTTTAAATTATGATTTGCTCTAAGATTGTAACAAGTGCTTATTGTAGCAATTCAATTTGCTACAGACTGAAAATATGAGCTCAATTTAAACTCTAAGTATCTGGAAGAGAAAATACGGCAGTCAGTTAATAGACACCTGGATGCATCATTTTAAGGGAATGACAATTCTGTATCTTCCACTAAAGATCATCTTCATCAATACCCAATTCATCCTGATGGGTTAAAAAATTAGATTTACTTTTGTTATAATTATTTCTGTACAATCTAAAATTGATAGCTCAGATAAAAAATGACATTTGTAACCCTGAATAATGTCGTTATTTTAAAATACATTAAAGCTATGAAGATGTCATTCAAGATTATAGCATACATTGAATACTGAAGCCCTCCCAAGGAGACAACCCTGGGCTTTCTCTTTAGGTCTTACATTTCTTTTGTGTGTGTGTGCTGTGACGGGGCGGGGCGGCGGGGGCGGGTGTTGGGTTTTTTGGCCACACTGCACGGCTTGTGGAATCTTAGTTCCCTGACCAGGGATTGAACCCGGGCCCTCGGCAGCGAAAACTCGGGAGTCCTAACCACTGAAACGCCAGCGTCCTCCATTTTTGACTTACATTTAGTCCCTCCCTTAGGAGCCAGTTGTCTTTGTACAGGGGCTGCCCTTGTTGTTTGTGTCTTCGTGCAATAACATGAGGAATGCTGGCAGGAAGTGTGTCTGTGGCTCGACCGATTCTCAGAGTTGTTGAACCTGGATGTATGACAACGATGAAGTTGCTCTGGATTTGCTGCAAAGACAAAACATAGGAGTGTGACCTTAGTAAATAACATGCAGGTAACATGTTAAATAACACAGAGGTAACAGGCTAGACTAAGAAATTAGTTTCCTGTAATGACTATCAAACTCAAAGGTATCAAAATAATTCAGTAAAGGGAGTTCTCTGAGAGGCATCCAAATATTGCTCTCTGCCTGCATGCAAACTCATTTTGTATCTGTGTGCCGAGGATCTGACTCAGGGTACACAGGTCAACAAATATTTGTTTAAGTGAACGAAATCCTAAGTACCCAATGCAAATCAAGCTATAATTTGGGGGCATTTCTGTGCCAATCACTGTGGGTACAATGGTGACCAGGACAAAGTCCTGACCACTAGAGAACTTCCCATTTACTAGAGAAGAGAGTTAAACAACGAATAAGAGTGTGGGGAATACTATGACTTGTGAAGTATGGGGTTCCCTAAATCTGAATCACCTTAAGATCCTTGTTAAAACAAAACAAAACAAAAAAGACCCTAAAGCTTCACTACAAACTTTCTGATTCAGAATCTCCAGGAAGAGAGAGCCTAGGAATCTGCAATTTACAAAAGCTCCTAAAGTAATTAGTATGATCACTCAGATGTGACAACACTGGTTGAGAAGGTGAGGGAAGAAGTTAATTTAAGATCAGAATCACTGTTTCGCAATGCTGGAAAGTAAGTGGACTTTATACATGGAGCACTTCCGAGAATGTGCATGAACTGTATTTTCGTCATTGTTTTTTAAACACTTTACCCTTATTGGTTCTGTACTATTTACCTGATCTGGCAAGAGTCTGCGGTTAAAAACCAGAGTTCACAATTCTATCCTCACAGGTCAGAAAGCTCTGCTGCATTTCACCATCCATTACTGAGAGACAGTGAACAAGGACTGACAAAGCAGCACAAATCAGGACAGTGGAGTAATGACTGTGGGCTTTTAGATCTGTAATTCTCAAGGGGGCAGAATATAACCTGAATCACTAGGGAAACTTTACCACGTAAACCTGTTGAGGGACCCAGAGTTTCAGGAGGGAGTGGGGGAAGAAGGGACTCCAACAATCCCTTTGACAACAGGATGCCTCTGTTGAGAATCACCATTCCAGTGTGACTTCTAAATCAGCACCTACTCTGCTCTGCCCTTAAGCTACAGTTGTGTCTTCTTGGCATGTCCTCATTTAAAATATTTCCGTAACTTTCCAATAAGATACAGTCCAGAATCTCCAAGATCAAGACCCTGCCTACTTCTCTAGCTTTACTCTAGAACCACTTACTTTTCAGTCTCTTTAATCTTCCCAATCCAGATGTCTCCTGATTTCTTAGTTCACTGTGCTGACATTCAGGCCTTCACAAACGCAACTCCCCTTGCCTGCAGTGTCCTTTCTCCCTGTTAAATCTTACTCCTCCCTTCAGGTCTAAAGTTGAATGTCATCAGACCAGGTTTATTTGTCCCCCTGCAATAAGATCTTATGGCACCCCTCCTTTTCATGACACTTATCATTCTTGTCATGATTTACTGTCTGCTCTCTCAAAAGACAAAACCTTCATGTAAAGGACTACTACTGTCTTGTTCACTACTCTGTGCCCAGTGCATGGCATACAGGAGCCTAGTAGGTATTTATTGAATGCCCATGGCACCACTCTCACATGGCCTGGTGCTCTACAGCACACTTCTCAAGCTTTTGCGTGCTATGGCAGACAACATTTAGCTAGCAAACTGAGTTAAACAGATGAGGTGGCTTGCCATCAGGGACATCTGTACCTCATTAATAGTACACAGGCTGCAGCACACTGATGGGGAAGCTCTGAGGTAGTAAACGCAGTTTTCCAAAGTGTGGACAAGCAGTTTTTGATAATTACATATCTACCTTAACATATTAGAAAACAACTAGCCAATACATCCTACACATCATTTCCTGGACATTACTGCTTAAGATAAAATTGAGTAAAAAAAGTTATTCAGCAAATAATGGTAGAGGTCTCACAGAGGATATGGAAAAACCAGAAGTTGTTACAGGACTGAAGTTAAGCAAATGTTGTTATAGTGGCTAATGGCCCAGGCTCCAGATTCACAAATCTGGCTCGAAATTCAGGCTGTGCCACTTCCTTGCTCTAGATAAAGTTCCTACCTCAGAGAGCTATTGTGAGGATTAAACGAGTTAATCATGTAGCTCGGAGCCTGGCTGTCTCTTCCCAAGTTCTGCATTCCCTTCAGAACAGGCCAGGCTCTGGCTTATACGACCCTCTTGATGCCATCCCTGTTAAGATCTCCAGTCTCATGTCTTGCTCCCTCTTCTTCCTCAATTCCAGACATCCTCATCTCCAACATTTCATATCCTCCCTTGGCCCAGGTCTCTTCCATGCTGTTCTCCTGACCTCACATTCCCCCTGGCTAACTCCTAATCATCCTTTAGGTCTTTGCCCAGGTGTCACCTCCATTGAAGAAACTGTCCCAGACCGTCAGGGCTGGAGAAGGTACCTGCTGTGTGTGCCCAATACCTCCCCCTATGGTCCTCTGCACTACCCCATCCCACTCCATGCCCTAGATACTTACTGCCCATCCCCAACCGTGAGCTCCCCCTTCCCGCCAAGTGGGAGAATCCTAGAGAGTGGGACCTGGCAAGGCCCTTACACACCATCCAGTCTGCCCCCTCAAACTAGTTGGCAGGAAGGTGACAGCCCTGTGCTAGTCTCATAGCCCGGGAGGCTGGGGTTCGCACAGTGGCTGGTGTCACTGGCCTGGCCATCTGCACTGTGCCCTCGGAGCAAGCGGGGGACGACCCCCTTGCACCACCCACCTGGGTGGGCGCCCGAAAACTCCCGCCGTTCGCCAGCCTCCTCCCCCTCGCCCAGCTCCGCGGCCCCCCGCCCCGCCCGGAAGCCGAGTCCGAGGCCCGCCCCTGGCGCCTCACCTCCTGCAGCGACTCCGGCACTAGCGCGGGCACGATGGGTCGCTTCACGCCGCGCTGCTCCTTCTCCTTCTCCCCGCCCTTCTCTTTCCCATTCTCCGTGTCCCCCTTCTCGGCCTGGGTCATCTCGGCCGCCGACGCCCCTCCAGCCTCTAGCCTCAACGACGCAACGCGACCACCAGAGAACAGGCCTCGGAACAGGCGCAACGTCTCGGCCGACTGCCCACAACCAAGATGGCCGCCGGGAGTCGGCCCAGAGCATTCCGGGAAAGCGGAAGGGCGGAGCTGCCCGGAGGAGGGTAAGGTGGGAGGCTGCACTGGCTGGATGTTGCTGTGATTGGTCCTGGCTGCAGCATACCCGCAACCTACTTGTGTTTTGTTTTGCGTGCTTGCTGTGGAGCAGCTGATAACTGGTGTCTCATTTCGTCATCACACCTGTCTTTTCTGGCTTCTCAGACACCATACGTAATTCTAGTTCTCCTCGTACTTCACTGGCCATGCTCAGTCGGGCCTCTGATGTTAGGATTCTCTAGAGCTAGGTCTTCTCTCTACACACTCCTTGGATGACTTTATCCAGTTTCATGGCTTTAAATATGAAGATAACTCCCAAATATGTATTTCCAGTTTGGATCTCGCCCTGATAACCAACTGCTTATTTAGTATCTCCACTTAGATGTCTACAAGGCATTGTAAACTTAAATATATCCAAAATGTAACTCGATCCCCGCCTCTCCCCCAAAAATCTACTCCAATTTTCACCATCTTGTTTCACTTGTTTCTTCAATTGTCCACATCTTCTACATCCAAATCCATCAGCAAATCCTGCAGTTCCTCAAATATGCCTTGAATGCATCCACTTCTCCACTCCTACTGCCACTACCTGGTCCCATCTCACCTGGACCACCACAACATCCTCTAAACCCAACTCCCTGCTTCCAGTCTTGTCCGCCTGTAGTCTGGTTTTCATACAGACCAGTGTTTACTAATAACACTACATCCCCATTTCCTGGCAAACAGAGTTGAATAAACACTTATAAACGGACATAAAAGTGATTTTACTGAACACTTTGGTTTCAAAGACTATTAAACACAAAGTAGAATTATCTGTATTATTCATTTTTTCCATAAATATTTCAGTGCCTATTACACGTAGTCACTATTCAAAGCACTGGGGTAAAGAAGACAAAATCCGTAACCTCATAGAGCTTTCATTCTAGTGAAAGAATGAGAGTTACCAGCATTCAGATGGGGTTAAAGCCAACAGGCAGTATCTTAAGCAATGGTTTAGAATTAACATTGGTAAAGATAGCATTGAAGTCCTCGATTTTAAAGACCACCTAGCAAATCTACATTTTGGAGCTCAGGCTTGTTGGTTATGGCTTTACAAATACCCTGATAATTACATCTGGTAGCAAGTAAGACACATTGTATTAAAGATCCATGGGACAAATAGGCTTTAAGATAAAAATTAATTCAAGAGCACAGATATCATATGCATACTACTGAAATACACTGTGATTTATTTATAAAGAACAACAAAAGCAATGAACAGTATTTCAGAAGTTGAAAAAGGTGACACTAATAGTACTCAATATGCAGCCGTTTATTTTCAAATTCGGAGCCTTCTGTGTTTTAATTATATAAAGATGTGAAGTCAGTCTTGTAACCTAAAAATATTTACTTATTAAAACTATATTAATACTTTCATAAACGATACAAAAAAGATGAGACAAACATGTGCATTTATAGAACTGCCTATCAGTCATGCCAGATCCCTGCGGGGGGGAATTCCCAGCACGACCTCATTCATCTGTGAGGACACAGAGCAATCCTTGTTTAGAGTACACATTCATCTAACTTGTCCAGTGTGGTCAACACTCCATTTCTTGATGGTTTCCTTCTGCTATGAATGTGCTTGTCCAGTTGTCTGCTTCTTAGAGCAGACATTTACCTAAAAGAAAATGTTATAATAGTTACTAGTTAGTAATTTGGATCTGTATAAAAAAGCTAGTCATTACATGTTATAAAACCTTCTTCAAAAGACATTTTGATTCAAAAGACAATTTTTCAAGGGTTAAGATAAAAATATTTTTCCAAATAAGATGTCTGAGTAATCACAAAATGTTGTGAGTTCTGCTTTCCTAAAGAAAACCTGCCTAAGGAGGCATTTTCAAAATGAAAGTTTTGCAGGTTTTAAATTACCTTCCTCATCCACCGGCCATTGGAGGAGGATTAGGGCCACGCAGATGATTAATTCGACCCATTCTTCTCGGGGGGTTTCCTGGTGGCCTAAGATAAGAAAAGTTAATTTCTACTGTTTAGTAGACACTACTTCAATTGATTCCTTTTAAGCACTCAAATAGACCCTCTTCTTTATTTAAAATAGCAACTACCATTTAGGTCGTGAGTCACAAATTCAAATACTGAAAGAGACCAGATGCATAAAGCGCATGAGGAAAGTGAGTCAAGCAAGGGTTAGGATAAACGGAACAGCTCCTCCTATAAATGTCCAACTGAAACGCAGCTCCAGCTGATTTTTGCCATATAGAAACACAGTCCCCACCCAGTGCTGCTGGATCGTGAGATTTTCATTAGCAGCTGGAAATCCAGATTCTGAAGTGAAACTCTAGATTTTAATGTTGGCCATCAGTTTTCATCCTCTAATTTAGACTTTTCCCATAGGATATTTGATATACATTTTAGCTTTGTCAGATTAACTCTGATTATCAAATCAAAGGCAACTTGATTTAATTTACAGTAATACATTAATTTTGTGAAATAGAATTTAAGCCTTTAATTACCATGAGCCTAACTATGTCTGTCTGCCTATTTATCTCTAATTTAATTATATTACACAGAGGGGTAAAAACATTGTTTATCAATTTAAAAAGTTATACCCTCTTCCATCATCATATCTGGAATCAGATGAGCTTCCGTAGCCTCTTCTCTTTTTCACATCTTGCTGAAACAGAGTTCTGAAACTGAAACAAGGGGCAGAAAACAACAGAAGATCCACTTTCAACATTATAAAATGCATTTCCATGGTTCCAACTATCATCTCTGTGGAAGGATGACTACCCTAACTTAGCTCCAAACCCACATTTCTTGAAGCCAGCTGGACAACACCATCGAGCGCAAGCACAAGTCTAAACAGAGTGTTCTATGTTCTGTGCCAAAGCCACCATTCCTTGTCTTCCTTGTTTGCTGTAACTCTTCTAGACAGAGTCTAGCAATGACTCTGAAACCAGAGTCATCTCCAACTTCCTTCCTCTGCTCTGTATCAGTTGTCAAGTCCCAGAGTCTGCTTTTATAGTATTGCATGTCCATTTCCTGTGCCAACAGCCTACCTAATGTTACCTTGGGGAAGGAGGGGCTGAACTGGTGTGCCAGAGGCACAGGGCTTTCTGGGAATCCGTTTAAATGGAATTTTATTTGTGGGGCGGGAAGGATTTAACTAAATTAAAACAATATTTTAAATAAACAATATAGAGGTGAAATTTGTAAGAGATTGCAAAGAAGTTTTGCAATGAGTAACTTAACTTAGGCCTCTCTGTCCCCTGTTGTATTTCTCTATGGAACGGTTTCTTCCATTTTACCCCGTCTAATTTATGCCACATGCAGCCATCAGATTAATCTTTCTAAACCAGAGCTACAATCAAATTAAGTATAAAGAGCATAGGCTGATTTTCAAATTTCTCTGCCATCTTTGCCGTGCCTCTTCCACCTGGAATAATCTCCTCTGACGTCCTCCTCCCACAATCATGCCCAGTGCAAGGCCCCTTGTAAAAAGAAGACATTTACTGATATTAAAATCAATGAAGTAAGGAGACATCCCACATCTCTGCATATCTGCAGTTCTCTGCCCACGAGACACTCAAATGTATATTCAAACTTTGGATGAGTAAGACTTGTTAGTAGATGAACAATTTTCATAAAACAAACAGCATATGAAAGACCAAAAAATGAATTTAACTAAGAATTGCTTGAAATTATGGTGAAGTTTAAATTTTTGTCTCCTCTGTATCGATGCTAATCCTTCATTTAAAAAAAAGTTTATGCCTTGGGAGCTTTTAAAAGTCAAGATCTAATTCCCCTTGTTTACTTGTTGTATACTATGCCATAAAAGTTGCACATACACACTGAAGGCAGGAACAGTAGAGAGAAAGCAAAGTGCTGTCATCTGGCAGCAGAACGAGCAGGTCTGGCCCCATAGCTGCAGGCTGTAATGGTTACCACCACGGCTAAGACATGGTTAAGCTTACTAACTCAAGGAACATATTCATAATCATAAAAGATGTCTGGGGCAGTTTTATCACTATACAAGTCTTCATCTCCCTTAGAAAAGCTATTAATAAAAATTACAATTAAAAAGTGCTTCAGGCAAGCTGAACTTAAATATCAGGGCTATTAAGAGGACTACTATACTTACAACAAAACCACAAACTCGGCTATTCCCCAGAAGAAATCCGTTATAAAAGACAATCTCCATGGGGACTGACTCCTGCTGTCCAACACTTGTCCTATAGACAAGAATAAAGAAACTTCAGTTAGTGCAACAAACCCCTGACACAAGATGCATTACATTTAATCAGTTAGGTAACAATCATAGGCTCAGTTTTCAACTTGTTCACTGTTCCAAATAGTCTACACAAGGAAAGGTGTGTTATGTGTACATCATTCTAAGGAAAGGTTAGGGAAGTGAAGTTCTGTGGTCTAGAGGTCATTCCTTTAATATGTCAAATTATGCCTCCTATAGTTTGTAATTTCTGCTGGGTGACATTTCAAGTTTTTTTTTTTCTCTTTTTTTTTTACTGTGGTAAAATACACACAAAAAACTTTACCATTTTAACCATTTTTAAGTGTACAGTTCTATGGCATTAAGTACATTCACACCATCATACAACCATCACCGTCAGCCACCTCCAGAACTTTCTCATCTTCCCCAACTAAAACTCCACGCCCATTAAACACTAACTCCTCATTTCTCCCTTCCCCCAGCCCCTGAAAACCACCATTCTACTTTCTATCTCTATGAATTTGACTGCTCTAGGAACCTTGTACGAGGAATCATACAATATTTGTACTTTGGTAACTGGCTATTTCACTTAGCACAATGTCTTCAGGATTCATCCATATTGCAGCATATGTCAATATTTCCTTCCTTTTTTAAGGCTGATGAATATTCCAATGTAAGTATATACTACATTTTGTTTATCCATTCTATTGATGGACACTTAGGTTGCTTCCACCTTTTGGCTACTGTGAACATGCCGCTATGAACGTGGGTGTACAATACCTTTATTCAAGTATTTTGAGGAAACAAATGAGATGAGTGAATATAAAGAATGCTCACGCCACTTCCATTTTCCTAAATGTGTTCTGAGTATCTCTTTCACTTGGAAAGTCTCTTGCCTATATAAAAAGACTGTTTATACATACCCTTAAAATCTTCAGGATCAGTTGTTATGTTAAAATTTTTATATATCAAAGAATTCGTGGGCTCTAAGTACTAAAGAGAATTTGGCTTGCTCATTAAAATGACCACTATTTTTCTTTAACAGAATGCTGTTTGATCCGAATTACAGACTCCAGTTTTATCTTACAAAAATGGATATATTTTTCAAACCACTTTAAATAATAGAAACTACATCAGGAAAAGTTAATACTCTAGAGTTTCAGTCTTGCACATCAACAGGTTAGAATATTTTGGGAGACGAGCCATCTGTCAACTACCTCTCCTCTCCATTTTCCCAAGGGCTTCAACACTCACTGCCATGCCCAGTTTACTTCTCCTCTTTCCTTGACCAGCTTACTTTCAGGTATCCACTTGGACCTGAGCCCTCACAGAGCTACTGAGAAAAAGGGGCTACACTTAAAGACAGAGTGTGAGTGATAGGCTTGGTTCTGCCTCTTACTAGCTCTGCTTCATTGGGTGATGTGACATTTTCCTTCTCTGAGAAAAAGTATTCCAAGGATAGTCATCATATAGAATTGTTAAGAAAAAAAAAAGTCACTTGACAGTAAGAAAAAGTTTTTATCAACTATGAAATGCTAGTACAGTCCTTCTAAGAAAATAGATCTAGGACTTCCCTAGTGGAGCAGTGGTTAAGAATCCGCCTGCCAATGCAGGGGACATGGGTTCGATCCCTGGTCCGGGAAGGTCCCACATGCTACAGGGCAACTAAGCCCCTGTGCCACAACTACTGAGCCTGCACTCTAGAGCCCGCGATCCACAACTACTGAAGCCCGTGCACCTAGAGCCCATGCTGCGCAACAAGAGAAGCCACCGCAATGAGAAGCCACCGCAATGAGAAGCTTGCACATCGCAACGAAGAGTAGCCCCCGCTCGCAGCAACTAGGGAAAGCCTGCGCGCAGCGACAAGAAGGAAGGGAGGGAGGAAACAGATCTAATTGGAACCCGTCAATTTCTTCCTTTGCGATTCTAAAGAACATATTGCATGCATTTGTACCATTCTGACTTTTTTGCGCTTTTCTTCCCAGTTTCTGAAGGCAGAAACCTCCCCTCCCAATATCCTCAGAGAGAAATAAGTTGCTTGAATGCAGTTGGCCATTTCTCAACTATAAAAGTGAGATTAGAGGCCCTAGTAGAACCTTTATGTTATTTATGTAGATCAAAAGCAACAATGCATACACAAAAACACACAGTACAAATACAAAGAATTATTCAATAGATAATAGAAGCTGCCAGCCTTAACCACAAAGAATATAACACAAAGTCTGCAAGTGCCCAAAACGAAGATGAAACTTTGATCTTCAGTGTCCATCAACCTACTTGTTTCAAAGATTTTTAAGTAAGAGACAAGGAAGAAGAGAAAGTGAGATTTTGAAAAGCAAAGAAATGCAAAGTGCACTCAGCCAGAAGATTTCTCACTACCTTCATGGTCTCTGAAGATAAACAGATGACTCAAATAGAACCAGGACCTGGTTCCAGTGATGCAAGAACTAGTTAAGAGTGCACCAAGGCATTTATTTCACCTGAGTCAAACAAGTGGGCAGGCAGTTCTGACACTGTTCTGACCCAGTCATACTGTGTCTTTCCTTTCCATCCACTGTCTTTGGGGAGTCACTGAATTAAGTCTCTCTCAGCTTCTCCATTCCAGGAATAATCAACTTGCTCCTACAGGGAGTAATGATACTCCCTGTGCCCCTTGAAATTAGGGCAGAAAGCTACATGCGTGACGAGCTACCCCTGCTGGGAGAAAAAGCCTATCCAAAGCTTTTCTTCAACTCTCCTACACATTACAGAAAGACGCAGCGTAGTAGAAAACCGTAAGAACGCAGACGTCAGCCTACCTGCGTTAGAAACCCGGCTGAGCCATTAGAACTACCTTTGTAATCCTGGGCAAGCTATTTAATCCGGCTGCGCCTCAGTCTCCACCCGCAAAACATATAATAGGGTATCACCCGGATAGGGCGACATTAAGACAATGAGCGGACAAACGAACAACGCTAAAAAAAAGTGCCCGAGGCACAAGCGCTACGTAACGGCGTGAACACTGTGGTCTTTTCTAGTTAAGAACACTGACGCCCGACAGGAAAGACCACTTTCCAAGACCCACAAGCAGAAGCTCCAGAAGGGCGAGGACGCCGGGCACTCGGCACCGCCGTCACCACGGGGACATTGGCCCCCGCCGCGGCTCAGGGACGTTCGGCCGACGAGCCGCAGGCCCGGGCGACTTCGCCCCCAGCTCCGCCTGGCCGCGGGGCGTGCCCGGAAAAGCGGCACCGGGACGGCGGGCGAGGATGGAAGAAACCCGGGGCTCGGCCTCCCAGGACGGAGGTCGCCCACGTAGCCTCTCCAACTCACCATTCGAGATGTAAACCATCTTCCTCCTCCTCCGCCTCCAGAGCGACTGTCAGGCCTGGCCCCTCTCACTTTCCGTATCTCCCTCCGCGCTCCTCCCTCTGACGTCACAGGCCACGAATAGACAAAACAGTGACTGAGGAGGGAGGTGGACAGAGCCCATTGGCTCTGGGGGGACACGCCCCCGACGGGCGTTTTGGTCTCGTCATGCTGGTGATTTTCGATGTAAGGTGGAGGCTGGGGCAGGTGACAGGATGTGACGTTGCGGATTTAGCCTGTAAACGCGTGCTTTCCTGGCTCCTTCGGCAGTGGAGTTTGGAGAGCTCGTTTGCGCTGCCGGAAGAAGTTACGCTGCTTTCTAGTTGTTTGAAGGGCCCAGGGTTGGGGAGGCAAGGTCACGTGTGAAGTGACTTGGAGAACCGGCGGCAGGAGGAGGTTCCTGAGAATTTTCCAGAATTGTGGATCTTTCAAGGTGTGCAGGGAAGTGCCTTGCGGGCGGAGGCGGTGATCAATCCGAAAAGAGCTTTACGGTCAAGACTTCGGGAATACACAGGCCCTATCTAGACAATGTACTCATTCTCTTTAGAATCGGTGTTTCTACTCTTGGTTCGCTAGAAGTGGATGGAGTTTTTATCAGCTCTTGTGAGACAGCTGAAAAATACTGTAGCGCGGGGTAGCTCGAGACCTTTCTCTGCTTGCTTTTTATTACTGGCTACTTCGTGATATTGCCAGCACTGTGGAGGTGACAGATGAATGAGAAGCTGTCTCGTGGTCATTGATTAAATATGGCCCACGTACCTTGTGCTGACTGATTAAATATGGCCCACGTACCTTGTGCTGATTGATTAACTATGGCCCACGTACCTTGTGCTGATGGGTACTTACTCGGCTCCAGCCACTGGGCTGCTTTCTGGTCCTTGACCATGGTAGTCTCATTCCTGCCCCTTTGCTTTTGTACTTGGATGTTCTTTCTGCATGGAGTCCTAATTTTTTTCCCCCAATTCTCAAGTCATGCGTTGTCTTCTCAGAAAGTTTCTAATCACCTTAACTAAAATGAAACTGAAAATTCCATTTCAGAAATAATATTTTACATTTAACAATGTGTGTTAAGATTGTATGTTCCAATACCTAGAATAAACAAATATTTATTTTCATGTTGACTTTTTCAGTAGCAGTTTTCCCCAAAAAAGTGCATAATAGGACAAAACAACATCCTTCATTTGAAATTTTTGCAGCGCAGAGGGTTTTTTTCTGCACACATATTGGAGTGGGGTCATTAATTTTCCCAAGTACCTTCTTTAACACAAGCCATGCCACCATCATCTCTCACCTGCTCTTCTCTAGTTGTTTTCTACCTGAAATCCCAGCTTCCACCTTTACCAGCCTTAAGCAGTTTTTCACACTGTAGCAAGAGTGATCGTAAAATGGAAATCATTGCTTGCAACCTTTTAGATACTGAAATTTAGTGATTTCCTATTGCTCTTAAGATCCAGTTCCTTTTCCTGGTCTACAGGCCCGTCATGACCTGTCCATTTGATCGCCCCCTTCGCTACACCTCCTGCCACAATCCCCACCCATATTTTGTGCTAGCAACATTGATGTTTAGTCTCAAGCATCCAAGTTTTTTCATGCCTGCAGGACTCTGCACATGCTTTTCCTTCTACCTGGGACACTCTTCCCCTGACTTCTTGCACATCCAGCTCATCTTTTAGATCTCAGCTTAACTGTCACCACTTCTGAATTCCTTCTTCTGGCCAATCATCTCCATGATTATTTTCTTCATAGTACTTATCGCGATGTGAAAATATTTTATGTCATAATCGGTTTGTTTCTTTCCAGAAAATATAAGATGTAAGAGGTCAGGAATCTTACCTGCTTTGTTCCCTCTTATATCTTCAAGGTCTATTATAGTCCTTGGCAGGTAGTAGGTACTCAGATGTTTGTTGTTAGAGAGGGAGGGAGAGGCAGACTGAGAGAGAGAGAGAGATCTAAAAGTTCCCTAAAAATCTCCCAATCACCAAAGGAGGAAGAGAACTAATATTGGGATCTCCTGAGTACCAGACACTGCTAGTCTCTCTCTTGCTCTTCATCCCTCTATCTAGATTATTTCTTCCTGAGATTTTAATGCAGTGATTCCCTAATGAACTACCTCTAGCCTCTCCATTTCATGCTATGTTTAGCCACTTGTTTAATCCAAGTTTGCCTCTTTCCTGCTCACATCTTCAGTTTCTCCCTACCACCTGACAATTCACACCCCAGCCTCCATGGTCTGGCATTGAGAGCTTCCTTGATATATTTTCTTAGGTTTATCTCTGTGACTGATTTCCTAATAGACCCCTGGTTTTCCTTCCTTGTTGCTTCTGCTCATTTGTTTCCTCTTGATGGGAATTTTCCCCATCTCTTAAAATCTAATCCATCCTTCAAGGTGAGGCATGTTCCTATTAAATGAAACAACGAATAGCAAATGTGAAAAGGCTTTGCAAACCGAAAAAATACATATATTATATATAACTATATGTATATTATACTATATATATTTCAGATAGACAGATTATATAGATAATTAGTAGCAGGATGGGCCGGAGGACAAAGAACATTTCCCTCCTTTCCCTAACATTTCATGTCAAGAACTGCATGTTAGTTACCAGCCACATGTGGCTGTTGAGCATTGAGATATGGCTTTAGTCTGAAATGAGATGTGCTATACGTGCAAAATGCACACTAGATGAAGAGATTTAGAATGACATGATGTCCAATATCTCAATTTTTAATACTGATTACATGTTCAAATAATATTTTGGATATTGGATTAAAATATTTTATTGAAGTAATTTTGCCTGTTTCTTTTTACTCTTTTAACGTGACTGCTAGAAAATTTTAAATTACGTACTTGGCGCACATTTGTTTTGCATTATATTCCTTTTGGACACCACTGGTCTAGAGTGAAGACATTATTGGCCTGGCACAGGAAAGGTACTCAGTAAATATTGGTTGAATGGCTGAATGAATGCTCTTAATAATGGATAATATTATGCAAGGTTTACTATGTGTCAGGCACTGTTCTCAGCATGTTTTACTTATTAGTCCTTACAACAACAATAGCTAACATTTATATGCTACTTACCCTGTTCCAGGCAATATTCTAAGTACTTTTGATGTATTAATTCATTTAAACCTCAACCTTATTAAGTGGGCTCTACTATTATTTCCATTTTACAGATGAGGAAACAAGTCACAAAGAGCTCAAATGACTTGCCCAGGGTCACACAGCTAGTAAGAAGCAGAGCTGAGATTAAGGCCAAGAGTTTGGCTCTATAGTTTGTGCTCTTGACTCCTGTGCTAGGGAATTCCCTGGCAGTCCAGTGGTTAGGACTCTGCACTCTCACTGCCAAAGGCCCGGGTTCAATCCCTGGTCGGGGAACTAAGATCCCACAAGCTGTGCTGCATGACCCCAAAAAACAAACAAAAAACTCCTGTGCTGTACTGCCTCTCCACACATAAGCAGAGGTATTGAAATAGGATATAATCCAGTGTGGTACTCATAATGTAGAATGGGAGGTGGTTTCTGGAGACAATTTAAACGTATCTCAGTTTTCTCAAAGTTACAAAATAGCTTCCCACAGTTTTTCTTTTCTAGATACCCTAAGCATAAAATTCCCCTAAGCATCTCTAAGTTGATTACCTAGCCATCTCAGTTCCCATCTAACCCCAGAGGGATGGGCTACTGTGAATGACAGCTACCTCTGGAGCTGGGACTGGAGTGGATCCCACCTAAACCACATGGGTGGAGAGAGGTGTTTACCAGAGTATAGAGAAGGAATGCTGGGTTACATCAAGACAATAAGATGCCTTCAATACTGCCTTTAAGGAACACAGAAAACAGATGGCATTTATGTTCTTCATTAATCTTTTATGTGTTTGTTCTTACAGTTATTGCTCCTATATTCTTTATTTCATCTGGGCTCAGATATCTTAGCTGTCTCACTTTTCTACCTTATATTCTTTACTGATGTCTTTCACAGTAACTTTTTTTTTTTTGTATTCTTTTTAAGGTATGTAGTCTCAGACTGGACATGCTGTGCAAATCAGGGGCTTACTTTTTTGCACCAATAAGTAGTTCATCCCTTCAGTTGAACTGATGGTTTTACTGCTCTACAAGTCACTTTCTTAAACCACTTGAACTCATTTTCTGCATCAAAATGGAAAAATGTTACTAGAAATTCACAATGCTATCTTCCTGGGAGAATCTGGTGGATTAAAAAGTTTGGGATTTCATCTGTAGTCTCTAAAGTATATCACAAAGTTAATGATATCATTAGTGAGCCTGTGAGGTTCAATTTAAACAGTCTATCTTGTGCAGCATGCGGGGAGCTTAGTTCCACAACCAGGGATGGAACCTGCACCCCCTCAGTGGAAGCACGGAGTCTTGACCACTGGAACACCAGGGAAGTCCCTAAACAGTCTATCTTTAAATGAATAAGGAATATCTAGATTCTAACTGTGATTCTGTTACAGGAATAGAAATACTGTTCCAATTATAATTTCTAACCTTTTAAACTCATGACCTGATTTTAGTAAGGTGGTAACTGTAATGGAAACTGTTACTGGTAAATGGAAGGAAATACTTGTACAGATTTGTAAAGTAAAACCATCAGAGACTTAGGTGTTGGTTGCCTTCTATCCTAGGGGCATTAACTGATTATTAAAAACAAATTTTTATTATTTTTAGAATTATATTCTATAGTACAAAAAAAGTATATTGCTTTCCAAGCCTTATGTCTAGATTCCTAAAAGTGGAATAAAATATAACAGAAGTGTACATTCTAGCGCTGTGTTCATAAGTCTCAAGATAACATTGATTTTTATATTTGAAAAATTAGAATATAGATATATGCCTGTTGACTTTAAGAAACATATGATTTATTATTTTCATTCTCTAAATGGTTTGGAGCAGAGCATTTGATAGTCTTTAGATCTTTTTGTTTTGTTTTAATGTGATACCTCTATATAATATAAAAGTCAAAAGATACAAATGAATATTCCATGAAGAACAAGTCTCCTGTCTTCCCCTGGAAGCCGGAATTCTAAACTTCCATCCCGTAGCTTAGAGAAGCTGTTAATAGCACTGCTTGGCAAATTCCTCTTGGGCAGTAGTAGCCTCAATGACAGACTCACCTCTCCGAAGTTCCATCTTCTCTGGGATCTTGGCTAAGCAATTCTTCACTATCATCTTTAATGTTTTAAAAATGTTTTCCCCTCATTTTTTTTATCCAGGTTTTTAAAGTTGTGCTCAGAAGAAGTGGTAGTACAGATTACTTCATCCTTCATAATGAAGTGGAAGTTGATACATTTATCTAACCAAATCGACATGGCCATTTAGATTAGGTCTTAGATTAAGCACTATTTTGCCTTTGACTTTAAAAATTCTGCTATTTGTGTATAAATAAAATTTCCAGAACTGCTATCTTTTCGAATATAGTCAAAACATTATTACTTATGAACAGAAAGGATTATTGTAAACAGTAAATTAAAATGTGTGAGTGATTTAAAAATATATTTATTTTGCCAATAAACATTCCGCTTTTAATCCTTCCACAACCAAATAGATGAATAAAGCCTTACTTCGGTTTGATAGTCTCGGTCTTTTAATTAAAGGCTCAATGAAAATAGATTCATTTTGTGGCCTCCTAGGGAAAAGTTCTTTATGGCCCAGTGATGACTGTTCCTTGGAAAGATTGTTAGCGAGGCTCCAAAGGATTCTGTTAGGGAGGTTGCTGTTGCCTCAACTAGGTGGTGAGGCGGGCTGTTGCTGATGCCTCAACATCACCTTATTTTTTTCATAAATTTATTTATTTATTTTTAGCTGAGTTGGGTCTTTGTTGCTGCATGCGGCTGAGCGGGGGCTACTCTTCGTTGCGGTGCACAGGCTTCTCATTGCTGTGGCTTCTCTTGTTGCGGAGCACGGGTTCTAGGCATGCAGGCTTCAGTAGTTGTGTCTCGTGGGCTCTAGGTGCGCGGGCTTCACTAGTTGTAGCACATGGGCTCAGTAGTTGTGTTGCGCAGGCTCTAGAGCGCAGGCAGTACTTGCAGCACACGGGCTTAGTTGCTCCGCAGCATGTGGGATCTTCCCGGATCAGGGCTCGAACCCATGTCCCCTGCATTGGCAGGCAGATTCCTAACCACTGCACCACCAGGGAAGCCCCACTTCATTTTTTCTTAACTAATTGTATAACACAAGCAGCTTAGTTAATATCACCCGAGGTCAAGTATGGTTCTTAACTTCAAAAAAATCATCTTTCACAATTATCAGTAATCTATCTCTTTTGCTGTGAAACTCTAACTTGGTTTTGATGAGAAGTATGAAGCAGAGACTCTGAAAATGGAATCTGGCAACTGCCAAAGTGTTGCTTGATGTTATTCTCATTTCATTTTGAATGTATTTAGCTACTCGTTAGTGGCCCCCAGTCTTTCACATTCAGACAGAGACATTTCACAAGTGTGTTGGAGACCATATGTGCAGAAAAGTGGAGAAGCAAGTGGAAATGGCTAGAGTCACCTTGAGTTGCTGACCTGTTTGGTCTCTCTAGTTCCCTGCCATAGTCAGCTGGCTGGCAAGGGAGGGGAGCAGGTGTGCTGGCACACGAGACAGGCTCAAGCTTACTGCTTGCAATGGTGGTGGCAGCGTAAACAGTTCACACCAGCATTTTATAAGCTAACCGGGTACTGGGGAGCTCAGCTTTGGGACCCTTCCTGCATGAGGAAGCCATCCAGAATATGACTCTAGCCATTTCAATTGAGTCACTGTTTTTAGAAATGTAAAAATTTTTTTAAAAATCCCACTAAAGTACATTTTCTGTCATAAGCCTTGAAAATGTTCATATCCATAATCCAATATTTCTATTTCTAGAATTCATTCTAAAGAAACAATGAGAGATGTTGAAACAGATTTACAAGAATATTTACCCCAGTGTTATTTGAAATGGAAAGAAAAAATGAAAGCCATATAACTGCAATAGTGGGAGATTAGCTAAATTTTGGAATACATAGCATAGTGTACATTAATATAGTGGGAAATTATTTATGATATATTGAGTGAAAGGAGCATATTATGAAACAGTATGTAAAGTATGATATCAATGCAAAAAAATGTGTATCTGGAAATACACTAAAAATTATGGGAGCTGTAATTTTTTCTTTGTGTTTTTCTACAGTTCTCAAATTTTCTACAATAAACATGTATTCCTTTTCTAATTAGAAATAAACATCAGTATTTTTTAATTGAAGTATAGTTGATTTACAATGTTGTGTTAATTTCTGCTATACAGCAAAGTGACTCAGTTTCACCTATATGTACATTCTTTTTTGTATTTTTTTCCATATGGTTTATCCCAGGACACTGAATATAGTTCCCTCTGCTATACAGTAGGACCTTGTCCGTCCATTCTATATGTAATAGTTTGCATCTACTAACCCCAAACTCCCAGTCCATCCCTCCCCCACCCTAAGTATACATTTGTTAGAAACTGAGGGTTTGTCTCTAGTCTCATTTTAATGGCTTGGGTAATTCTTAAAAATATTTTTTTTCTAGTAGAAGTGATAGGAAATTAATAACCAAGGAGTTTACTCGGTAGTTGTTAACTTTCAGAGTACATTTTAAAGTCATTTTGTTTAATAGGTTGTCTTTGCTTTGCCTGATTGCTCTAGTACACACAGCATACACATGGGAACCCCACTCAAGGGAGTCAGTCAGTGCTTTTGGTTTTCTCTTAGGATGAATAGAGTCCAGTAAGAATCAAGCAAACAGTTTCAGATTCCTTGCTATTAGCTCAAAATAATTCTGACTGCTTATCAAAATCAAGACTTATGTGTTAATTTTGTGAATGGTTTATTGGCAAGGTTACTGAATAAAAACCTTCATTTTAAACGTGTGCTTTTTCAGAGAGTTCTATCATACTGCTAAATAAAATCCTTTTAAAAAGAGTTAAATAGAGATGTGGACCTTTATAGATCTTTAGACCTTCTTTTGGGCAGTTAACTGATTGTCGATAGACGGTAAAATCATCTTACCAGTATTTTGCCCATGCTGAAAAAAAAAAAGGCCCATGAAGCAAGAAAATTTATAGTATTTGATATGATGGCAAAAAAAAGTTGTCAAAATATACAAACAAAAACAAATCCATATACGTATAGCTGATTCACTTTGCTGTACAGCAGAAACTAACACAGCATTGTAAAGCAATTATACTGCAATTAAAAAAAATCCAAAAACTTCCCATATGAGTGTTTCATCTAATGTGCCTTCCTTTAAAATAGAATTTAGCCTTAAGCAACTGAGCCTTATTTTCAGGGGATGAAATTAGAGTCCAACTCAATGACTTTTGCCTCCCTGCTGGAAGGCAGTCTCTGGAAATAGCAAGCAGGGAATCAATGCTGAAAATAAGTAATTTCTTTTCAATATGGATATAGTGAAGTGTAAATTTGAGCTGCCTCCTATAACAGAGTGAGAAAGCCTGGTTTATGCCTAGGCTCTACAAGGGTCAGGGAAACTTGAGGGCCGAGGGGGGCGTCTGTGCATATAGGGCCCACAAGTATGCTCTGGACTATTCTCTACGGGCAATTCTCTACGGGCAAAGCTAAATTCCTTTAGCTCTCACTCCCAAATAAGCAGGATCTCAGCTTTAGGGATAAAAAAATTATTTTTGAAATCCAAGCCTAGTAGAGGAAATGGCTTCCTTTGATCCTCTGGGTGTTATGACACCCATTTAATATCAGCCCAGAAAAAAAAAAAAAAAAAAGACCTCTGGATGCTTTAGGGTATTCCCTTTTCTTCTTAATGACCTGTGGATTTCAGGAGAGAGCTTCAGAAATGTTCCAGGCACTTTACTTTTTGCTCTGGACCTTAAAGATCCGATAAACTATGCAACAGCCCCTTGAATACTTGAATTGAATTCAGTTTAACTTGATAAAGGTTTATCAGGCTGTTACTGTGCACAAGATATCATGGTAGCAATGGCACAGATAGTAATAATAGCTAATGTTTATTTAGTATTTTGTGCCTGGTACTGTTCTAAGCAGTTTCCGTACGTAAACACTGTATTGAACAAGCAAAACTTATGGGTTGTGATCGATAATTTTATTTTTTTTTCCTCCATCACTCCTTTCTTTTTGTTCAGTGGGACTAGTTCTTCTGTGTTCCCAAGTGAAAACTTAGGCAAGCCCTATGACTTCTCTGGTTTCTCACAGGTCATACGCTTGGTGTCAATCTAGTAATAAGAATGTCTAGTGCTAAGTAAAAGTAAAACTCCTGATCTTGATGGAAAATTAAGATATTTTTTCCTTTCCCGTGTGAATGAAAAATGTTGCCAGCCATATCAGTAAAGAAAGAATGCTGCAGCCATCAAGCCACTATAGCCACCCAGGACAGTGAGCCCTGGGGAGACTCAGGATGGGAAGGAATAGGATACTGGCCCTAGGTAGCTAAGGTGCATAACAGAATGATGTCAGTAGGCCCAGACTCTTGCATCTTCCCATACAAAGAAAAGCGTTAAATTCATTAACTTGAGATATCTAATTTTCTTTAATTAACAGTAATTTTTTGATGTTCTGACTACCTGGTCTTTTTGCAAAACTCCTATATATCCTGGTTCCTCCCTTACCCCTTGGGAGCAGTCTTTTAGAGGTATCTGAGAGGCTGCTTCCCAGGCTTGAAGTCCTCAGAAAGTCCACCAAATAAAACATAATTCTCTACTTTCAGGTTGTGCATGTTTTTGAGAAGACAGTGCTTAGGGACAATATGCTTCCTCTGTCAGAGACACAGGGGCCTGGCCATTAGCCATAGCTTTCCAGTTAGCTTGTTGAGCAGCAATGGATTTTATGAGTGTCTCTTGGGAAGAGCACACTGGGTTCATAACGGGACCGTAATGGATATCACAGGCGGATGAACAATTTAGGGGTAACATACCTGTCAGTCTGGAGGTGGCATGATCCATTACCTTATGACTTGGTCTTTCCATCCTTTTCTATCCATAAAACTCTTGTTCCATTTTTTTAAGAATCATATAATCCACTTACTATCTTTAACATGTCTTCGATGTTACTAATATCCTATCTTTTTAACCTCCATCCTATTCATTTTTCTTGTCTTCTATAACAGAATTGCATAGTCTTAAATAATATAATAAGCACATTACAGTCCTTCCAAAATTTAGGGATGCATATTCATCTGTCCAGGTGGTTTCCTCATGACTTGAGATGAAAGTAGGATGAATGTCCTCTCTAAGGGCATTCTCCGTAGAGTGGGTGACATTCACAGAATAGCTGTCTCCACAGAAGTCTTCTTTTAAAACTTCTCCTCAATCTCTACTTTTGTATCTCCACATGAACAGCTTAAGAGTTAAGAAACTGGTTTCCAGATGGCTACTTTAAGAAAAGATACAGGTTGCTCTAGTTCCTGTTTTAAAATATCAGATCTATTTTATCCAGGTGCCTCAGTCAAGACTTCCATTTTAGCATCCTGATACACATGTATTATTCCACTGAACCCTCACAACGACCCTAGGAAGTTGGTATGTTCTCGTCTCCATTTTATATATGAGGAAATTGAGGCTTAGAGAGATTTAGTAACTTGTTCACTCTTAACAAATGCTAGAACTGGGATCATAACCCAGGCAGTCTGGCTGCAGAGTCCCTGCCATTATAGAGTCCCTTTCATTCTCCACAAGAAGGAGGGGGGTTGATGAAAGCACAAATGACTAATATAAGATTGAGGAAAGTCAGGTGCCCTAAGAGAATCGCACGCTGAGTGCCCATGGGGTGAGGAGGAGGGAGAGCACGCAGTACCTGGAGGGAATCAGAAAAGGATTCCTGAGAAGTGATGGTTGAAGTATATCCTGTGAGGTAAAGAGTATTTTGATAGGAGCAGTAAGGAGCTAGAAATGAAATGAACGATGTATGATGAGATTGCATCTGTCATCCAGAAATCCTTTCACTTCAGCTGAATCTCCAAATGATCACATACCTTAAACCTAGTAAGACTTATGATGAAATGAACTTGAATTGGCTGATGTTTTTGTAAGCATGCTGTTTCCATAGTTTATCTTAAGAAAGACAATTGTTTTGTCATTGACTCAGATTTGTTGTCTAACTGTTAAAACCCAGCTGGTAGACTCACACTAGAAATGTTCTAACTGGAATCAAGTTGCATAGGATATTTCCCTGCCTCTTTTGAATGCTTTGTATACTGGCAACATATTATATCTTAAGTCATTTGTGTTCTTCAGAACCAAATGGATAGCTGCACTATACACTGACTAAACTCAAATAAACCTTTGGATTATTGTTCACTGTCATCTCCTATTACCAACAAGCCCTTGAAGCACGATACGGCAGGAGTGGCACACTTGGGTGGGAACTGTGGCAGACAGAGAGTACCTTTCTTCTCTAAAGGGGACAGAAAATTTTCAGCTCTAGCCACTCATCACCATGTGGGATGGGGATCCACTGCAGCCAGAGCTTCTGATGATTTCAAGAGAAGCTTGAAATCTGGATGATTATCCAAAATGTCCCTGTTTTAAAATGTTAAAATATTAGTAACTAACTCATACTTTTTAAAAAAACATGATACTAGGGGAGTTTCCTGTTGGCCTAATGGTTAGGATTCCTGGCTTTCATTGCCATGGCTTGGGTTCAGTCCCTGGTCAGGGAACTGAGATCTTGCAAGTCATGTGGCATGGAGAGAAAAAAAAAAACCAAACAAAAACCCAAATCAAACAAACAAACACACAAACAAAACAAACAAAAACCCCCATGATACTAGCCAAACAAAACATGTCTATGGGCCGAATACAGCCCAAGAGTCACCTGTTTGAAACCTTTGCTTACAACATACCCACTAGAAATTGCTGAAATTTCTTACAGGCCCATGCTTGAAGAAGCATACATTAAAAACAAAAACAAAAATAAAAACACTAACCCTTTTGATCCCTGGCCCGGGAACTAAGATCCTGCATGCCACACAGCATGTCCAAAAAAAGATAGAGAGAGAGAGAGAGAGAGAGAACAAACCTGTGGTTGCCTAGGTTGGGGAGGGATGGATTGGGAGTTTGGGATTGGTAGATGCAATTTATTATATATAGAATGGATAAACAACAAGGTCCTACTGTATAGCACAGGGAACTACATTCAATATCCTATGATAAACCACAATGGAAAAGAACATGAAAAAGAATGTATATATATATGTATAACTGGATCACTTTGCTGTACAGTAGAAATTAACACAACTTTTTAAATCAACTATACTTCAATAAAATAAATAATTAAAAATTTAAAAATAATTTTAAAAAAACACCAACCCTTTTATTATGGAAAATTTCAAACACTGACAAGTAGAATAGTATAATGAACCCTTTTGTACCCTTTGTGGAGTTTAGACAGTTAACAACTCATAGCTAGTCTTGTATCATCCATACTCCCTCCCACTTTCCCCCATTTCCACAGACTATTTTGAAGCAAATCCTAGATACATAGTTTCATCTATAAATACTTCAGTATGCATCTTTAAAAGACAAAAACTCTCTAAAAATATATAATCTTAATGCTACTTTCTCATCAATAAAAATTAACAATAGGGCTTCCCTGGTGGCGCAGTGGTTGAGAGTCCGCCTGCCGATGCAGGGGACACAGGTTCGTGCCCGGTCCGGGAAGATCCCACATGCCGCGGGGCGGCTGGGCCCGTGAGCCATGGCCACTGAGCCTGCGCGTCCGGAGCCTGTGCTCCGCAACGGGAGAGGCCACGGCAGTGAGAGGCCCGCGTATCGCAAAAAAAAAAAAAAAAAAAAAAAAAATTAACAATAATTCCTTAGTATCATTAAATGTCGAATGTTCAAAAATCCCCTCCTAATTGTCACAAAATATTTTTACAGCTTTTATTTTTCAAATCAAGATTGAAATATACTGCAGTTGGTTGATATGACTTGATAAATCTCTTTTAATCTGTAGAGGAACACAACATTTTAATAAAAATAAAACTTTTGAATAAAGAAGAGAAAACCAACAAAATTTGTATCCATGAGAGAAAAATCTACTGTTCTAGTGATGTGATGAATAATAATGTGATATATTTTCTGGTAACTAGGAAAGTACCAAATCATGTAAGTGAAGTACCTTCACCATCACCTTATTACCAGAGTACTTTAAAAAATGAAATTTTTTTTAGGTTAAAAAAATCATAAAAATAATACATTAGGAAAACATCAGCAAAAATGGTGGAGTAAAAGGGCCTCTAAAAATTCTTTCCTCCAGAAAAGCAATAAGAATACTGGCAAGAAATGTCAGAATCAACTTTTTCAAAACTGTGGAAATTAATCAAAAGCTTACAGCAATCTGGATAGCCTTTATTCAAAAATGGCTGAATATCAGTAAGAATAGCAACCTTTCTGGCATGTTAACTTGCCCTATTCCCAGTCCCACCTCTCCATTTCCACAGTAGCCTTGAGAGCCAACAGCCTAGCAGAATGGTGTTGGAGTACCTTTAAAGCCTCATTCACAGAAAACTGTCATTATTTGACCTGACTGGAGGTTGCCTAGAAGACACCATTTACAACGCTAGCAGAACTCACAAAGTGTGGAAAAGATTTTTCCCAGGGGCATTTGTTGCAAACAATTAAAAGCAATTAATTAACTTTTTTTTTTTTTTTTTTTTTTTTTTTTTTTTTTGCGGTACGCGAGCCTTTCACTGTTGTGGTCTCTCCCGTTGCGGAGCACAGGCTCCGGATGCGCAGGCTCAGCGGCCATGGCTCACAGGCCCAGCCGCTCCGCGGCATATGGGATCTTCCCGGATCGGGGCACAAACCCATGTCCCCTGCATCGGCAGGCGGACTCTCAACCACTGCGCCACCAGGGAAACCCAGTAATTGATTAACTTTTTGACTGCCTAAGACAGGGAATAACAGTTGGGGCCAACAATAGGGTAACCAAAAAACTTAAAAGGAAAAACTTGGCAATGAGCTCATAGGTACTTGGAAAAGCTTTGACAAGTTTCTGGGAATCTAGAAGGCCACCTGTAGGGGTAAGGGTTCTGCACATGCCTAAGGCTGTTTGCATGCTCAAGAAAGACCTTAGAAGGCCCTAAGCTCTCAACCTTGAGAACCTGCACAAGCAGTGAGTGAAGGGTAAGAGAGAATAGCTAACTGCCTGAATGAACATTGAAGGTGTGCCCCAAGACACACAGGGTGCTTCAGCATGAAGAGTCAGAAGCGTATTGATTCCAGACATTTAAAGATATCTCTGAGCTGACCACTAAGCTAACTGGGCAGAGACTTCAGGGGCTACAGTGGCCTTTACAGAATTAGTTTAGAAAAGTCATTCAACAAACAATAAACAGCAACAATAACAAACTGGAGGAGGAAGAAGAATCTTATTTGTGGAATTTCAACATTATATTCTTTAAAATATCCAATTTTCAACAAAAAATTATAAGACATACAAAGAAACAAGAAAGTATGACCCATAGGGGAAAAAAAAAAGAAAGAAATTGATCCTGACAAAACCCAAATGTTACACTTACTAGACAAAGACTTTAATAAGCTATTTAAAATATGTTCAAAAAGCTAAAAGTAGCAATGTCAAAAGGACTTAAGTATAATGTCTCAACAAACAGAAATATTAATAAAGGGATAGAAATTTTTTTTTTTGCGGTACGCAGGCCTCTCACTGTTGTGGCCACTCCCGTTGCAGAGCACAGGCTCCGGATGCGCAGGCTCAGCGGCCATGGCTCACGAGCCTAGCCGCTCCGTGGCATGTGGGATCCTCCCGGACCAGGGCACGAACCCGTGTCCCCTGCATCGGCAGGCGGACTCTCAACCACTGCGCCACCAGGGAAGCCCAGAAATTATTTTTAAACAAGAAGAAAACAAATCTAAAGGTGAAAATTATGGTCACTGAAATAAAAATTCACTAGAATGTGTGACTCAACAGCAGAGTTGAGCAGGCAGAAGAAAGAATCAATGATAGAGTAATTAAGATTATCCAATCTGAGGAACATAAAGAAAAGAGAATGAAGAACAGTGAACAGAGTTTCAGAGACTTGTGGAACACCATCGATCATACTAACTTATGCATAATGAGAGTTCCAGAAGGAGAGACGAGAGAGAAGCAGAAAGAACATTTGAAAAAAATAATGGCCCTTTAACACAACATTGTAAATCAACTATACATGAATACAATAAAATTTTAAAAAATTAAAAAAATAGGGCATCATCAGAAAATCTACAAACAGCAAATGCTGGAGAGGGTGTGGAGAAAAGGGAACCCTCTTGCACTGTTGGTGGGAATGTAAATTGATACAGCCACTATGGAGAACAGTATGGAGGTTCCTTAAAAAACTAAAAATAGAGCTACCATATGACCCAGCAATCCCACTACTGGGCATATACCCTGAGAAAACCGTAATTCAAAAAGACACATGCACCGCAATGTTCATTGCAGCACTATTTACAATAGCCAGGACGTGGAAGCAACCGAAATGCCCATTGACAGAGGAATGGATAAAGAAGATGTGGTACATATATACAATGGAATATTACTCAGCCATAAAAACGAACGAAATTGGGTCATTTGTAGAAACATGAATGGACCTAGAGACTGTCATACAGAGTGAAGTAAGTCAGAAAGTGAAAAACAAATATCGTATATTAACGCATATATGTGGAATCTAGAAAAATGGTACAGATGAACGGGTTTGCAAGACAGAAATAGAGACACAGATGTAGAGAACAAACATATGGACACCAAGGGGGGAAAGAGGGGATGGGGGTGGGGGTGGATGAACTGGGAGATTGGGATTGACCTGTATACACTAATATGTATAAAATAGATAACTAATAAGAACCTGCTGTATAAAAATAAATAAAGTAAAATATATATTTTTTCAAAAACTTAAAAAAAATGCAGCTGTTCAAGGAAAAAAAATGGCCAAAAACTCCCTAAATTTGATGAAAAATATTAATCTATATATCCAAGAACTAAAATAACTTCAAGTAAGATAAAATCAAAGAGATCCACATATAGATATATAATAATCAATCTGGGTGTCAAAATCCAAAGTGAAACAGAGAATCTTAAAACTAGCAAGAGATAAGTGACTTATGCATGAGGAATCCTCAGTAAGATGAACACTTGGTTTCTCATTAGAAACCATGGGCGCAGAAGGTAATGGGGTGATATATTCAACATGCTGAAAGAAAAGGATTGTGAACCAAAAGTTGTATATACAGCAAAACTATATTTCCAAAATGAAGGAGAAATTAAGATAATATTTTTAAATAAACAAAACTGAATTCATTGCTATAAAATCTGCCTGACAAGAAATAATGAACATTGCCATTTAGACTGAAGCAGGAAAACCATAGAGAGTAACTCAAATCCATATAAAGAAATAAAGAGCTCTGGTATATTAGTTCCTAGGGCTGCTGTAACAAATGACCACAAACTGGGTAGCTTAAAACAATGGAAATTTATTCTCTCACATTCTGCAGGCTAGAAAGCCAGAATCTGGAAGACCTTCACTTCAGAGATCCTAGGGAGAACAATTCCTTGCCTCTTCCAGTTTCTGACAGTGTAAGGAAGCAAAACTTGCCACCCCAAAATGTCCCTTTGGCATGCAGATTGCTTTGCACTGAAAAAAATCAAGGTCTAAACGACTCAGTAAGAAACTTTGACCTTCCTCACAGCTGCCTAAAGAATGTAGATAGAGAGCCTGTCCCAGGAAGGGAGCTATCACCATAGATAACTACAGTGTGAACTAGGTTTGAAAACAGGGAGGAACCAGCAAAGTTAAAATTCCTCTCGGTGTCCCATTGTCTTTGCCTGTCCAGCAAATATTTGTTTACCAAACATTTGCTTTTCCTTCTCCATGTCAATTGCCTTCCTCCCTTTTGAAATCCCAGACAGCGACACCTAGTATCCTCTTTTGTCTTTAGCTGAATATAGTATTTAAGGTGAGGGTTTCAGCCATTTGGGGAGTTAGTCAGTTTTCCTGGTTCTCTCCCAAGTATATATGTTATCAAGCATTTGATTTTCTCCTGTTATTTGTCTCATGTCAATTTAATTCTTAGACCAGCCAGAGGAACCTAGAAGTGTAGAGGAAAATTTCTTCCTCCCTGACAGCTTGGTGTCATGATAATCTACATGCCAGAGAGACATTTTTGGGTAGCAAATTTTGCTCCCCTACAGTGGCTGCCCAGTGTTCTTGGGCTTGTAGCCATACCACTTCAATGCCTGCCTCTGTCTTCACATTGCCTTCTCCTCTTTGTCTTCTCTGTGTGTATCATATAAGGACACTTGTCATTAGATTTAGGGCCCACCTGGATGATCAAAGATGATCACCTCTCCACAATTTAATAAAGGTAACCACATAGGTAAATATAAAAGACAGTATAAATGTATTTTTGTTGGTAATGAAACAGGAGGGAAGGGGGCAGGGCACAACCTTTGAAAGAATGACATAGCCCAAGGACTTGACATAAACTAATTAGAATCAAATGGGTCCAAGATGGTGGACAAGTCAACTTCCACTAGACCTTGAGCTTCAGTATACACTCACTGTAACACATAAGCAAGCTAAATGACAAACCCACAGGTGCCACGACAGTTCCAAGGCCAACCATAAGGATCAAAAAGTGGGCAGTGGCCCAGTTCCTGGAAATCCCTGCCCCTTCCTAAAATAGCTGGAATACTCCTCCCACTCATTAGCCTATGAAATTACCCACCCCTATAAAAACTGACAATCCCATACCCTGGTGCCTTTCTCACCTTCGGAGATGGCCCACACTGTCTATGGAGTGTGCTTCTCTCTAAATAAATCCACTTCTTACCTATCACTTTGTCTCTCACTGAATTCTTTCTGTGATGAGACATCAAGAACCCGAGCTTCATTAAGTCCTGAAGCCAGGTGTGTGATCTCAGTTGGAAGACAGTGGATTGTGGCTGGGTTCGAGTTCTGGCTGCCTGGGTTCGAGTCCCAATCTGAGTTTTGGCTGGGTTTGAGTCCCGGCCATGGGGGTTCAAGTCCCAAGCAGGGTTAAGGCTGGGTTTGAGTCTCGGCACGTGGGTTTAAGTCCCAATCTGAGGTGCACAGTTTTAGCAACTCTTTCCCCCCACACACACTTATTTAAAAGACAACTGCATTAAGCAGTAATTATAAAATCTGTATTGATGGGCAAATAATGAATAAAGATATAATTTATATGATAATAGCAGCCCAAAGGAAGAGAGGGAATGGATCTATATGAGAGCAAAGTTTTCATACACTACTGAAATTAAGATGGTATGAATTCAAACTAGATTGTTAAAAGTTAAGATGTTGATCATAATCCCCACGCCAACCAATTAGAAAATAACTCAAAATATATGGTAAAAGAAGCAACAATGGAATTAAAATGGTATACCAGAAAGTATCTATTTAACACAAGAGAAGTTATTAATAGAGGAATAGGAAAAAAAACAGGCATAAGACATAGAAAACAAATAATAGAAGTGTAAATCACATTAAGTATAAATGGATTAAACACTCCAGTTCAAAGGCAAAGATTAGCAGAATGGGTTTTTTAAAAACTCATGATATATGCTATCTATAAAAGACATATTTAGATTTAAATATACAAATAAGTTGAAAGTAGAAGGATGAAAGAAATAAACCATGCAAACAGTAACCAAAAGATAGCTGGAGTGGCTATACTATTAGACACAACAGACTTTAAGACAAAATTTGTCACAAGAGAAAAAGGACATTTTATAATGATAACAGTGTCACTATAGCAAGAATATATAACGATTATAAGCATATATGCACCTGACAGAGTCCCAAAATATATTAAGCAAAAACTGGCAAAAATGGAAGGAAGAAATAGACAGTTCAACAATAACAGTAGGATACTTTAATGTCCCAGTTTCAATACTGGCAAGAAGAACTGAACAACCTTCTTGAATTAGTAATAAAAAATATTCCTACAAATAAAAGCCCAGAACCAGGCAGCTTTTCTGGTGAATTCTACCAAACATTTAAAGAATTAATAACAATTCTTCATGACTCTTCCTTAAAACAGAAGAGGGAGAAACACTTCCCAGCTCATATTATGAGATCAGTACTATCCTGATACCAAAATCAGGTAAAGGCATCAAAAGAAAAGTACAGGCCAATATCCCTGAGGAACAGAGATTAAAAAATCCTCAGCAAATATATTAACAAACTGAACCAGCCACACATTAAAGGATTATACACTATGACAAATTGAAATTTATCCCAGGAATGCAAGTTTGGTTTAACATCTAAAATTAATGTAATACACCATATTAATGGAATAAAGGCAGAAACCATATGTCATCTTAATAGTTGCAGAATATGCATTTGACAAAATCTAAACCTTTCATGATAAAAAGTCAATAAACAAGGAATAGATGTGAACTCCCTCAACCTGATAAAGGGCTCTACAAAACAAAACAGTACAGCCAAGATCACATTTAATGGGTGAAAGAATAAATGCTTTCCTCATAAGATCAGCAAGAAGACAAAGATGTTCACTCTCACCATTTCTATTAACATTATATTAGAAGATCTAGCCAGGGCAATTAGGCAAGAAAAATAAGTAAAAGGCATTCTGATTGAAAAATAAGAAATAAAACTATCTTAATTTGCAAATGACCTGTTCTTGTATGTAGAAAATCCTAAGGAATACACACTCATGCACATGCATGTACACACATACACACACACACTTAGAGATAATAAATGAGTTCAGCTAGATTGCAAGATTCAAGATTAATATACAAAAATCAACTGTATTTCTATACACTAGAAATGAATGATCCAAAAATGAACTTATGAAAACAATTTCATTTATCATAGCATCAAAAATAATAAAATAGGAATAAACTTAACAAAAGAAGGGCAAGACTTGTACACTGACAACTCTAAAACATTGCTGGAAGAAATGAAAGGAAACCTAAATAAGTGTAAAGGTGTCTCGTTCATGGATAGTAAGACTAAATATTAGGATGACAATACTTCCCAAATTGATCTATACATTCAACAAAACTCTATAAAAATCCCAAATGGTTTTTTATAGAAATTGACGATTTAATCCCAAAATTCATACGGAAATTCAAGGGACCCAAAATAGCCTTTATTCTAGAAAAAGAACAAAGTTGGAGGACTCACACTTCCTGATTTCAAAATTTATTACAAAGCAACAGTAATCAAGATAATGCAGGACTGGCATAAAGATAAACATAGAGATCAATGGAACAGAATTCAGAGTCCAAAAATAAACCCATGTATTTATGGTCAATTGATTTTGACAAGAGTGCCAAAACAATTCAATGCAGAGCAAGAATAGTCTTTCCAATAATGGTGCTATATATTCACATGTGAAAGAATGTGTTGGACATATAACTTACACCATATACAAAAATTAACTCAAAATGAATCAAAGGTCTAAATATCTAAGAGCTAAAACTATAAACTCTTAGAAGAAAACATAGGTGTAAATCTTTGTGATTTTGTTTTTGGCAATGATGTCTTTAGATATGACATCTCAGGAACAGGCAACCAAAGAAAAAACAGGTAAATTGGACTTCATTAAAATTAAAATGTTTTGTGTATCAAAGGACACTATCAAGAAAATGAAAAGACAGAGAATGGGGAAATTTTTTATAACTCATGTATCTGATAAGAGCATCCAGAATATATAAAGAACTCAACAATAAAAAGACAAATAACCTAATTTTAAAATGGCAAATGATCTGACTAGGCATTTCTTCAAAGAAGATATAAAAATGGCCAATAAGCACATGAAAAGATGCTCAACATCATTTAATAATCAGGGAAATGCAAACCAAAACCACATGAAATATCTCACATACTAGGTGAGTGATATCACACACTAGGATGGCTATAATAAAAAACAAAGAAAGATCGACAATAACAAGTGTTGATGAGGATGTGAAGAAATTGGAACATTTATCATTGCTGATGAGAAGGTAGAATGGTGTAGCCACTCTGTGAAACACTTTCAGTTTCCCAAACAGTTAAACACAGATTAACCATATGACCCAGCAATTTCACTCCTAGGTACATACCCAAGAGAACTGAAAACCTATGTCCATACAAAAACTTGTGCACAAATGTGTATAGAGGCATTATTCATAATAACTGAAAAGGTAAAACAACTCAGATGTCCATCCACTAATGAATGGATACACAAAATGTAGTATATACGTACAGTGGAGTGAACACACTCAGCTTTTGTTTATCTGAAAATGTCTTAGTTTATCCCTCACTCTTGAAGAGCAGTTTTGCCAAATAATCCTGTATCTGAAGAATCCTGTCTTGGCTAACAGTTTTTCCTTCTAGCACTTTGAATATATGAGTCCACTGCCTTCTGGCCTCCAAATTTTCTTATGAGAAATCTGCTGATAATCTTTCTGAGGATTCCTTGTGCATGACAAGTCACTTCTCTTTTGATGCTTTCCAAATTCTTTGCCTTTGCCTTTCAAAAACTGGATTATGTTTCTTGGTGTGGTTCTCTTTAGTTACTCCAAGTAGTATCCTACTTGGAGTTCTTTGAGCTTCTTAGATGCTTCTAGTCATGTCTTTTATCAAGTTTGGGAGACTTTTGGCCACTACAAAAACTTTCATGGCTCAGTTCATTAGTATCCTCCCCTTCTTCTCCCCTTCGCCCCGCCCCTTTCCTTTTTGATGATCAGAAACTCCTTTGTGATCAATTGCAGATGCACTGCAATTTCATCGCAAGTTTTTGTTTCTTTTGGTAGACTCAGCTTAAGTTTCATGGTTTAAGTGGTACCATGCATTTTCAATGGCAATTAAAAGAACAAAATTTCTCTCTCATCTGGCCTCATTCATTTATCTTGGCAGAAAAAAGTTTGGTGATTTATAGCCATATTTAACCGTAAAGCTCTACAGAATAAAGGTTCACAGGCCAGTGCATTCAGATAATTTATGTTGTATCTGAACAGCTGGAGATATAAAGTGTTTTGTAGTCACTTGGAACCTGCTTGATTCCATGGGCTCCAATCACTGTTTGGCAGATTCATTATTAAGGTTCTGATAGAATCAAATTCAAATCAGGACATTTATTGTACATCTACTATATGTGAGGCACTATTATCTAGCTTGAAACTGTGATTTTGCTGAATCTAATTATGTTTATAAATAGATTTCAAAGGAAAATTTGGAATGTCTTATCATATTCCATTATTACTAAAGATGAAATGCATTATATCACTAAATGCTATATGCATTATATCACAAAGATAGTTCTAGAATTTTAAATTACTTGTTATGGGTTTAATCGTGTAGCCCCCTCAAATCCACATGTTTAAGTCCTAACCCTAGTATCTCAGAATGTGACTTTATTTGGAGATAGGGTCTTTACAGAGGTAATCAAGTTAAAGTGAGTCATTAGGCTACCTTAATCAAATATGACTGGTATCTTTACAAAAAGAGAAATTTGGGCACAGAGATACACATAGAAAGAAGATGACATGAAGAGACATAGGAAGAAGACAGCCATCTACAAGTCCAGGAGGGAGGCATGGGACAGATCCTTCTCTCACAGCCCTCAGAAGGAACCAACCCTGCTGACACCTCGATTTTGGACTTTTAGCTTCCAGAACTGTGAGACAATAAATTTCTATTGTTTAAGCCACCCAGTTTGTGATACTTTGTTATGGTGGCCCCAGCAAATGAATACATTACTTGTATGATTTTTTTTGAAGATAACCAACTCTTTAAAAAAACTATAGGGGCTTCCCTGGTGGCGCAGTGGTTGAGAGTCCACCTGCCGATGCAGGGGACATGGGTTCGTGCCCCGGTCCGGGAAGATCCCACATGCCACGGAGCGGCTGGGCCCGTGAGCCATGGCCGCTGAGCCTGCGCGTCCGGAACCTGTGCTCCGCAACGGGAGAGGCCACAACAGTGAGAGACCTGCGTACCGCAAAAAAAAAAACCAAAAAAACTATAGAAGCCTATAGAAATGGGAATATTTTGTGACTGTTTATGTTTTGTGATTTTTAAAGTTTGCAAGAATTTACAGATTATTTTGACGCATGCATCTTTTCTTAGTGGAGATCTAATTTCATGCAGTGAGGAAATAAATATTGCCCTGGTCTCATTTCTTCTCATTATTTAAAAAGAATCCTGTGATGTGATGCTGTCAGCTAAGTTTTCACTTTCATGTATCTTGCTCAAAGGGAAGCTCACTTTTGATGTTGTTCTCATCAAAGGTTTCAGAGGTTTCTGTACTTCATGCTTCTCGGCAGAATCACCCGAAACACGGCCAAGGTCTGTTTTCCTCACAGTGCCTTGCAGGCTGATTTGTAGGTTGCTGAATGGAGCTAAATTGGAAACTACCCTATTTGAAAGGAAATGGATGTCGTCAATCCTTCCGGAATATCAAAAGCTACAGGACAGATAGCCCACAAAATACAATGACTGCCTAGAAAACCACCTGGCGAATGGCAGCAAGTGTAATGTGCTGCATTTTAATCATCTACTTGGCATATTGGCTATGGAATCATTTAATTTTGAAAGCCTCATTCTACATTTCAATGGCCTGTGTGGTAACTTGCATTGACAAAGAGAGAGAGGCCTCCCGGCCTTGAGGAATCCCTTTAGGACACTTTTTAAAAATTGTGGTCTACCTTTTACTAGATTCCTCAGAGCAGAACAGACAGACAGACAGCAGGCCTCAAGAAATTAACTGGTTCCAGCTGATTACATGACTCACCTGGTGGGCTATGGCAGTGAGCTTTCAAGTCTCACTGTATCCAGGCTCTTTGATGGAATGGGGTCTCCAAAATCTCTCGGTATATCTGAGTCTCCTGAATCCCTAAATTAATCCAGAGATATGTGTATTTGTGAGGATGGAGGTGGGTGGGTTTGTCAAATCCTTTTAAACGTATTGAGATGATTACCAAAGCTGCAGAGGAAACTTTATTGTGGGAGGACTTGTTGTTATGCAATGACTAAGACAACTAAGCCTTACACTGAAATGTCCACGTTGAGGCCATGGATGTGAAAACCATTTCGTCATTAGTTGAATGACTGGAGGGACACAAATACAGGTTGACATCTTTTGGGAGGACATGGAACAGGAGTAGGAGGCAGTTAGGGGAACTTTCACATTTTATCTTACATGCTTCAATTTAGTTTGATTTTTTTTTAAATGAGAATATTTGTATTATGTATTCATTTTATCAAGGAAGATAAAAATATAAATCTTGAACTAAACTTAAAGCAAAACCCAAAATACTTGGGTAATTAACACCAAATGTTTTGGATGCTTTTTTGGAAAATGGTAAGTGGGAGTGGACTGATTAACAGAAACATAATTTTCTTGTTTCCTCCTTCCTGCCTCTCATGTTACACTTTTTAAAATGCTGTCCCCACATTCCATAAAAAATAACAGTAGCCTGCACTTCCTGAGCATTTACCTAATGTGTTGGGCACTGTGTTAAGTGTATCACAAATGTCGTCACCTTCAATCCTTACCAGAATCCTAGGGATGAAAAAGGGTGAATGTTAGAGAGTTAACCGTGTAGGTATCATCTACAGCTGCTGCATCAAGTGCATTATTCTCAGGAACACGTTGCAAATACCAAACTCCACAGAACGTCATTTGGAGACACTGTCTTTTCATTGGATTTACTATCAATTTGATGAGTTGTTCAAGCAGAAATAAATATAACTGTCTTTTTCTCTTTGAGTCATCCTGTTGTCACTGGAAAATAAATTTCTGATGGTCACATTGTGATGTCTATCAATACATCTATAGAGATAGCTGATGTTCTGGAGTTTTAGCTTGAAGATCATATCCCAGGCTAGAAGAAACAAAATGTCAAGATGTATCCAGAAGGGCTTCCCTGGTGGCGCAGTGGTTAAGAATCCACCTGCCAATGCAGGGGACACGGGTTTGAGCCCTGGTCCGGGAAGATCCCACATGCCACGGAGCAACTAAGCCCGTGCGCCACAACTACTGAGCCTGTGCTCTAGAGCCCGCGTGCCACAACTACGGAAGCCCAGCTCAGGTATTAAACCTAAGTTTGGAATCGTGCGCTTTAGCACAAATGACCCCATTTTGGGCCTGTGGTTTTCCTCTTTATCTGGTGCCAGAAGTATCGTGAGTAAAAATGGTTTGGAAGTGGCAAAACCATCGCAAGCTCCTCCTTCCTTTCCTCTCCATCTCATCTCTCCCTTCCTAGGCGCTATCTTTCTCCCCACAGCTGCGTCTGCTCCACTTTCATCAAGATCTGATCCCAGCTAGTTGCTGTAACCATACAAGGAACTCTCAAGGTCATCTAGTTTGATCCAATATATAAATTCTCCTTCCCATACCTGTTACCGAACAAGGTCCCTTTGCCCAACATGCAGCCAGCCAAAACGCTGAGACGCCGAGGTTTGCAGCCAAGTGACGAGATGGGAGGACAAGCCTGGGATCCACGTCCCTGAAGACAAGAGGGCTTGGGCACTTATGGATAAAGAGGCCGGGCGGTCTGAGGCATGGGGGGTGTGGGGAAAGGTGATTGGAGATAAGAAAAAGGTGAGGTAATCATCGTTCTACGCAGGCGCAGGCGTAACTAAGCGATAGGCTTCTTCCTGGGACGCGTGTTCAGAAAATGGTGGAGTCACACGTTCTAAGGGTGGAGTTTTTAGCCTTCTGATGTCAAAAGGTCACCGAGTGGACACTTGCACACGCCCAGCTGGAGGGTCAGCAGTCTTACCTAGTCTTAACCAGCTTGAGCTCCAACTAGACACAGCTGACTCCAAATTCTTGGAAAACAACTTGGGCAATCATCTGATTGTTTAGGCTCCGTGCTGCTGGGAGGACATGCAACTTTTTTTGTAGCAAAAATGAAAGCCAGCTGGATCAGTAAAGGAAGGTTACAGGTGTAATGGAACTAATTGGTGATTACCCATGGCTTCACTCCTTTAGTAAATGGTCAGTTGGTCCCATCTTTAATTTACCTTCCTTCTTCAGAATGTTAGCAAGGCTTAAACTACGACCCACGGCAGAGTTATTAGCTCTTAGTATGTGTTATTAAGGGCTGCAGAAGGTTTTCCAGCACCAAAGGAATGAGCTACAAAGTGATGGAAACCCAGGTATTGATACAGGTGAGGAAGGAAGCATTTGGGAGGCAGAGAAGTCTTTTCAGCTTCCCTAACATCAGACTAACTAGGCTGTCTCCTAGTCTGTCCAAAAGCACAGCCGTGGGGCTGCTTGCTTTAAGTGACGTAGTTATTTCCAGTCTTTAAATGGCTTTCTTTAGGCTTCTCTCGGCCCTAAAACAAGAGTCATTTCTGTAGGAGAAGTGTTTTGGACAGCACAGTGTTTATTAACTTCTCACCTCTCTGCCTTATGAAATCACAAAGGTTTTAAAAGGATATAAGGCTACACTTGTTATCAGCAATGGAGGAAACACGCAAGAGACTTCAAGTTGGGCCCTGCTCACCCCAAGTTCTCTAACCTTCACAGAAATAGAGCCACTAAAAATACAATTTTTTTTCAGGCTCCTGCTTGGCCACTCCCCTTCTTTCTCCCACTAGATGTCACCACGCTACACAGTAATGAAGGGAAATGACATAAGTGATAGGCTTCTAGGATTTAGAGAAATGGTTAGCAGCAAATTGGGCCTAATTAGTTTATTTAATAAACTGTATCTTTAAGATGGAAAAATCACATATAGTCAGGCCAGAAAGTAAGTTACCTCATTCATTCACACTCTTAAAATGCTATCAGTCCTGGAAACCCAAGCAGAGAGGAGCTTACAGTCACTCTATCGGTAAAAACCTGGCTGGATTAAATCAGCTGATGACCCTGCAAAGGCTGAGTGGATCTCACCCTCCCAGGATATTAAATCTCTTTGTTGAGAGGTTGGATTACTGCTAGATCCCTTTATCACCCAAACTGAGCTCCTACGGCTGCTGGGGTTTAGACATGATCCTTCTCTATCCACAGCACTTTCACATCCTTCCTCCTCCCACTGCCTCCCTTGTGGTCACTCTTCTGTGAAGGCGGAAGATAAGATGCCACAGATAAGGCGGGAGTGAACATGGCAGCCTCTGCAGCATTTCATTCCCAACACCCCAGCTGACAAGCTGTCCCACTGCTAGTATAAAGATTCTCCCTAGTCCCCAACCTCCAACAGCCTCTGCAGGCCAGGCCCGTGATTTTCAGCTTGATCTCAGATCTAATTTAGGATATCAGGATGCTCGGTGGAAAGCAAAGCACAGCTAATTCGACGTATCTCCTAGGAAGAGTGATAAACACTTGCAAATGTATCTAAATCGAATGACACTTGGCTCCATGAGGCTGACCCCTTCCATCTCCCAGACACGTCTCCCTGTGTACCACCATCTAACTTCCTGTGGATAGTAATTTAACAACCAGGAATCAGGAAGCTGGTGGGTCAGTGATTACTCTGTGTCCTGTTCTTTGACCAAGGCAAGTTGCCACTGACATCTGGCCTTCCTTTTGATGCAAGGTTTAAAGTTTCATTTCAGCTAGGTCATCGGAGATTGCTATTAAAATGTCCTGGGAGTTCGCAAGCTCTCAGAAGGAAGATTGACATTCAGGTGCAATCATTATCATCAAGCAGCATTTATAAACGATCTGTGTCAAACTTAGCATGGGGGGGGTCTCAAATGTGTTTACCCAGAATAGAACACCTTCCCCTCCCACTTCTCCTAAATGAAATAGGCAAAACCAGAGCCGCCATATACAGTTGTGCACAACTCAGGGGGTGCCATTTGCGATGTCTTCTCTGTAACCATAGGTGGTGCCTGGGCAGCACCCCAAAATATAAAGCAAAGAAAATCAGTATTTTATTGATATAGAAAATTGTACATTCTACTTTTGAACCTTTATTTAAAAGCCAATCAGTGGTAAATACCCTTTTGATGAAAATTAAGGTTCTAAATAGTGAGTTGTGGTTGAAAGTTGCCCTCAGCAGCATCTCAGATCATGCAGATAAGCAGTTGAAATCTCAGAAGCATTTTATTTTATTTTTTAACATCTTTATTGGAGTATAATTGCTTTATAGTGGTGTGTTAGTTTCTGCTTTGTAACAAAGTGAATCTGCTATACATATACATATATCCCCATATCCTCTCCCTCTCGCGTCTCCCTCCCACCCTCCCTATCCCACCCCTCTAGGTGGTCACAAAGCACCGAGCTGATCTCCCTGTGCTATGTGTCTGCTTCCCACCAGCTAACTATTTTATGTTTGGTAGTGTATAAATGTCTGTGCCACTCTCTCACTTCGTCCCAGCTTACCCTTCCCTCTCCCTGTGTCCTCAAGTCCATTCTCTACGTTTGCGTCTTTATTCCTGTCCTGCCCCTAGGTTCTTCAGAACTCTTTTTTTTTTTAGATTCCATATATATGTGCTAGCATACGGTATTTGTTTTTCTCTTTCTGACTTACTTTACTCTGTATGACAGACTCTAGGTCCATCCACCTCACCATAAATAACTCAATTTCGTTTCTTTTTATGGCTGAGTAATATTCCATTGCATATATGTGCCACATCTTCTTTATCCATTCACTCAGAAGCATTTAAAATCAAACAGATCCAGACACTCATAAATAAGAGTGGCAGGAATCACAGATTTTGAAATTTAGGTAATCCCTGTGGAAGAGGAGAAGGGAGTATCTATCAAATGGAGGTACTGTTTAACCCAGCAATTCTACTTCTAGGATGTTATCAGATGTACTTTCAAATATGAAAAATGATCTGTAGACGAGAGTTATTCATTGCTGCATTGTTGGTAACAGCAAAAAACTGGAAACAACCTAAATGTCTGACAGGGGACAAATCACACAATGGAACACTTGGCGGCTTTCACAAGGAATAAGGAAACTCTCTCTGTATAGATGGAATGGTCTGCAGATATAGGGTCCCAGGAAAACAGCAAGGTGCAGAAAAGCATGAATCATATGTTACCTTGAGTGAGTGAGTGTGTGTGTGTGTTTATTTATCTGCTTTTATGTGCCTAAGAAATTTCTGGAGAAATACCCAAGAAACTAATATCACTGTTTGCCTCCAGGGCAAGATACTGACTACATGGGCAGGGATAGAGGGCACTTACTCGATATCTTTTGTACCTTCTGAATTTTGAACTACATGAATGTATTACCTAATCTAATAACAACAAAAATAGTAATATTAATAGATTCCCACTCCCCCCCCACCCCCCAAAAACATAGGATAATCACTGTAGCAGGTCTAAAATACAATATTCTCACAGCATAGCCTGACCCACGGCTAATTCACCTTGGTGGTGCAGCTTCACACCAGGATCAGCTCCACTACTGACAAGACAGCATAATTTAGTGCTGAGGTTTAAATCCTGCTTCTATTACTTATTAGTCATGTGACCTACGGCCGGTCTACTTAGCTTCTCTGTGCCTCAGCTCCCTTTTAAATAAGTGATGGTAAATCCTACCTTGAAGGGTTATTGAGAGGACTGGACGAGTTGCTATCTGTTGTGTTCAATGAAATATTTAAAAAGAACACAGTAGAAAAAGAACCCCACTGTGCCTGGCATCCATTATCGAGGTGTGCAGGGGCTGCAATGCTGTAACTCATAAGAGGGAGCGTGTAAGTGTAGCCCTTGACACATAGTAGATGCTTAATAAACATTAATTCCCTCCTCATTCATATTTAATTGGGCTGCCAGGGGCTTTATAGACTCTTTCTGAGCAGTCTAAGCAGCAATTTCCTACTGGATGTATTTGTGATCTCTCCATTTTAGTCTGCAGATGGACCCTTTGAGCTGTGTTAGACTGGGTTAGGGTGCTTTTAAAATGAAAACAACTATTTGGTTGTATTATTTCCATGTCGGTTTCTTGGGCTTATCTAAGTAAACATTTCCATATTTTTTGCCGAAGTTTTATATGGATTAAATTGTTGCAGTGGAAACATGCCCTGCTGTAAAATGCAAAATCAGTGGCTCTGACTTCAAGCATAAATTCAAGAAAGGTGCAAGGCAATTATATGAATAATTCTTAGAAAAGCAGAAATAAAACCAAAAGTAAATAGCCAACATTTTTAGAATATTAGAGGCTGTGCCCAGCACTCTACAAGCTTTATCCTTAACCCTTTGAGTGAGTTATTATGATCAGTTCCAGTTTAGACTTGAGGAAACTGAGGCAGCTTATTCAGGGTTACAAGGTAGTAAATGGCAGAGATATGATTTAAACTCATCTGGATAATTTCAGTTTCCAAATTTTGTGCATAAACCTCTTCTTCTGAGGCAAATCATCATGAAACTAAATTTGTAAGCCTTAAACAGAAACTTCTGATTTTAGGATATAGTTTTCTAAGTAAGGAAGGGATCATCACCTGTTTGATTTCAATGAATTCTTGGGTCCTTGTGTGCTGTGTCTTTTCTGTTCTTACAGTTACCGTGTGAGTTAGGGATTACTCTCATCTTTCAGGCAAGGAAACCAAGACTCAGAGATGTTAGGTAACTTGTCCAAGACAGCACAGCAAGTGGAGGAGAAAGCATTTAAACCGAGGTCTGTCTACTTCCACAGCACTCAGACTTACAGTTCTGAAGAACTTCTAGTCATCTTCAGTCTTGTCTTGTTTTTCCTCAAACCCCCTGCTGGTGCACAGGTTCAAAGGAAATTCCATAGGAGGTCCTCGAAATTTGTCTCATGGAGTTGTTTCTCCTGGTCAAATACCTATGTGACTCAAAGTAAAAAACAAACTTTCACATTAAGATAAGTCTCTGTCTCTCTGGATCTAGATTCCATCTACCCTCTCTCTATCTAATGTAATAGTTCTCATTAGAACATACATTTGTGACGTGGTTCTTGTAACAATGCAATAGTTTCCGCAGTTCTTTATAGTCTGAGTTGTCAGTGCCTTAAATTAGGTGGAACAGAATTCCTTTCAGACTATGAGTCTCTGACAGGGTTTGTTTGGAGTCCTTTGACACAGCTGTTTACAATCTGAGTTTCTGTGTCTGAGAGCCCAGAACCTGAGGGGACCGACAAGTGGTAACGGGGAGACCCTCATGCAAAGAATGCTCTGGGGAGAAGTCCCTGAAGCGAGGGAGAGAGGCTGGAACGGTGGCTGGAACCCTGGGTCCCCCATGGTGCTTTGCCATTGCCACCTCTGGGATTCCGTATCTGTAGAAGGAGGTCGGGTCAGATGGTCTCTTAAGTAGGTATGAAACCAGGAGCTGGATTATGACCTCTGGCAGAAGGTGGAGGTATTTTCCACATATGAGAATTGAGTGCTTATCATGTGCCAAACAATATGCTGAGCACAGCTGAGGGATGATTTGATATAATCCTCACAACAGCCCTGTGAGGAGAGGTTCTGCTAGTACCCTTATTTCACAGATGAAAAATCTGAGACTCCGAGAGCTTCACTCATTTTACCTGAGGTTCCATAGGCAGTAAGTGGCAGAGCAGGGATTCAAACCCAGGCCACCAGGCTCGGGAACTTGCCCCTTAACCACTTAGCTCTCCAGACCTGAAGCTAATAGAATTACCCCTCATTCTGCTGCCCAGAAAGAGCTCATTCTCTGTGAAAATGTATTCACGTGCATATTATAGTCAAAACTGGATCCTACTGTGCGTACTGGCTGGTAGTTTCTTTTTCTGTTAGCAATACACTTGAAAGTTTATCTTCATTTTTAAGATAATTCCTCACTTCCCTCTTGCAGGGGTCTCCCTGTAGAGCTGGGCAGACTGAGGGATGTGGTGCTGAGAAGAGCACATGAGCAGTGTGGAAGGAACGCACTCTTAAAGGAACGAGCCAGGGCCTTTAAATGACCCCCAAAACAGTCAGATCCTATTCAGCAAAGGGAAAAAAAAAAGAATTTTCTTGGCTGTGCTTTGTAGCTTCCGTTACCTTAACTGTCATCAAGAACAATGCTGAGTCAGGGCCTGAATGATCTTTTTCTCAGCTTGGGTTCTTGTCTTTGGCTTGCTGCCATTCTTTGCGTGCTACAAGGCATGAAGACAGGTCTCCACCTCATCTATCTCTCAAGAAAGGTGGTAGATATTATACATATTTTAATAAGCAGCAATATAGCGTGCGGGTTAGGACGATGCATTCAATCCTGGCTCCAACCCTGTCGAGCCGTGTGTCCTTGAGCATGTGATTTAATTCAGAGCCTTGGTTTCTTCGTCTGCAAAGCACGGATTCTGAGACAGCCTCCCTCCTAGGGCTGTTGTCAGCTGGAATCTGATGGGCACGAGTTTACTCTGCATGGTGTCGACATTGCAGGGGCAATTCCACTCTGTGCTCTTCACGGCCACCTGGGATCATGTTCTTATTCCCAAGGCTCTTGGTGAGGCTACCTGGGACCTCTTTGACTCACCACTTAGTGTCTGGGGAACTCTGGGTCTTGCTACCGACCAGGCTTGCTGGGGACAGGGGCACAGCTCTCCCTTTTTCAAATGTCCAGATCTGTCCTCCTCCTCACCGGGAATTTGGCCCAGAGGGAATAGGTGCAGGGTACCTTCTCAGGGATGCATTAGTATTATGATTTTCTTTTCTTTTCTTCTTTTGGCTTCCCTTCTTTCCCACTTGCTCCTTCCTACCAAGCAGAGGCAATTATGATCTATCCTGGGGCAGGGGAGGGGGAGTTGTTGGACAGCAAATCTGTCTTCTACCACACTCTCTTGCAAATCTTTTAACTAATTTAAGGAGAGACTTTTAAAACCCAAAAGCCAAGCATTGATCCCCATATGTGTTATGTTCCCCTATTTCAAAACCGTATCCTGATATGGTAGCATGGCTTTATTTTATGGAGAATGCTGAGCAACTCAATCTCTTGTTGCCTGGCTAATACCTGTACAGGTTGCTCTTTCAGGATTCTTCTGTGAGCACCACCAAGACACCACCAAGAGAAGCCTGTGAGCTTCTCAGTCTCTGGCACCCAGCACGGTGTCTGTCTTGTACACAGTAGGCGTTTCATACATGCCTATTGAATGACATCCTACCTTACCCAAGAGATATTCTGCTCCAAGTTGTTAAATGTGATTTTTAAGGTCCTCAATGGTAGTTTTTGTCCACAACAGAGTTTATTCATAAGTATGAATGTTTTTGACTTTTAAATTAGTCCTTGATTTATTAAAATTAAAAAGTTTTAAAAGCCTTGCATTTCATAAGCTTTTAAGTTTAGATTACAGATCTTTTTTTTTTTTTGCAATACACGGGCTTCTCACTGTTGTGGCCTCTCCCGTTGCAGAGCACAGGCTCCGGACGCGCAGGCTCAGCAGCCATGGCTCATGGGCCCAGCCGCTCCGCGGCATGTGGGATCTTCCCAGACCGGGGCACGAACCCGTGTTCCCTGCATCAGCAGGCGGACTCTCAACCACTGCGCCACCAGGGAAGCCCCAGACCGATGTAATTCTGTTCTCGGATATTAATAGACAATTTTCATTACAATTGTGGGATTTGGGGGAAAGCAATTGAAGGAAAGGGGATTTTCTCATCTGTAATTTGGGGATAATAATAATCCTTGTCTTAAATAATTAATTTGAGTGTTAACTGTAGTAATATATATAAAATGCCTAGCTCAGTGCCTGGCACATGGTCAGGATTCATAATGCAAGTCACTATTGTTATTAATATTTTGGAGAGGTTCAGGATCAAATTCCCATTTTTCTAGGCCTTCAGTTTTTAAATTTATGATTCCTTGTAGCATTGAAAGCAATCTGAAATGTGGAATTGGAAGTAGACAAAATCACCTAAGATTTTATTCTAGGCCATCACAGCTTATGCTCTATGCCTGTATGAGGAAGAATCTTTTGTTCATTTGGACTCCAATCGCATTATGACTCAATTATCTGATAATTTGTATTAGTCATTAAGGCAGTCTCCAAAAAGTATCTGTTCATTTCCTGAGTATAGACTTTTTAACTTTAATAATAACTTACATAATTTTGGACATTTTTATTATTTTTAAATGAAGCAACTTTCAACACATTAAATTTATTCCAGGAGATGACATCAGGCCGTGTTCTCATCTGCTTTCTTGAGTAGATTTAATGTACTTCCACATTCTTAAAATGTATTTATAATAGATTCATAATTACAAGTGTTGCTTTTTAAATGTGTCGTCTTCTCAGAAAACAGTGACTCTGACTTGTAGTTTTTATGAATTTTGCTATTTCCTTAATGCTTCAACTTCACCCGCTCATAGGAAGAAAAAGATCAAGTTACACAAACAGCGAGTTCAGATGTAGATGTTAGGAAAGCCAGGCAGCGTTGACTCATGGTTACCATGCATGGTGGGAATGAGGCTGTTGTGCTCCTGGTCATATTTATTTAATAATTTAATTTAATAATTGAGAAACCTATGTACTTAGAAAACAATCTGCTCTTTAGTGGAGACATGTAAATAAGACATTTGTATATAAAAATTTTTTTTTAAATTTTAATTTAAAAAAAAATTTTTGGCCACAGCAGGCGGCACGCGGGATCTTAGTTCTCTGACTAGGGGTTGAACCCACGCCCCCTGCAGTGGAAGCTTGGAGTCTTAACCACTGGACCGCCAGGGAAGTCCCTCGACATTTGTATTTTTGCAACAATTTTTTTTTTAAATCAAAGGACCAAGGATTCCCTTAAGTGTAATAATAATTCAGTACCCTCTCTCTAATATGCGTTATCATGATTCGATGCCCGTAACAGGGTAATGTGACACCATATATGGTACAAGCGCAGCTCCTCATCCCCTCCAATCCCACTCCCACCCACTCTCTATCCCCTGCCCTCCCAGTCCTTCCCCATCACCCCCACCACTGTGCCACACATCTGTGATGGGCATCACTAATCATTTAGCAAATGTTTTCCCATTGATCCTGCATGTGACCTCAGAATCCCTTGAAATACTGAGCCTCAGGTAACCACTTCCAGTTAACTGCTACAAAGGAGGAAACCTATCAAAATTCCAAGGTTTAGCAAATATTGACAATATGTCTAGTAGTTTAGGCAATTCAAAGCAGTTACTTCAATTTTTTCAAAAGCCAGCCACATTATTTTGGGACATAATGTAAATAAAAATAGTTAATTTTTGGCTGAGATTTTTTTTGCGGTACGCGGGCCTCTCACTGTTGTGGCCTCTCCCGTTGCGGAGCACAGGCTCCGGACGCGCAGGCTCAGCGGCCATGGCTCACGGGCCCAGCCGCTCCGCGGCATGTGGGATCTTCCCGGACCGGGGCATGAACCCATGTCCTCTGCATCGGCAGGTGGACTCCCAACCACTGTGCCACCAGGGAAGCCCTTTGGCAGAGATTTTTACTTTTCAAACCACGGTTTCAACACAACACTGGTAAAGTTTGCACAACTAACTCTACAACTACAATGTATAAGTAGTATTATGTGAAGAAAAGTTGACTGTGAAACAGCTGACACTTAGGCAGATTCTTATCAGGTAAGTGTGAATGTGCCCCAAACTTCTCCTGCTTTGAAACAGATTTCTCACTGACCTTCCTTCTTTGCTATCCTACCAGCATATAGTATAGATGCTGTTTTCTGCCCCATGAAAATTCATCACCATATCCCCACATTGTGGTAGATGGAGAGATGTGTGGCCTGGCAATTTTTTGGAGATCTTCCCTGCCTATTCACTACTGCTGAGTAGTTTTATGACTTGGGTTCATTTAGTATGGAAGGGGAAATAAATCTGACCCTCATGCCATATACCAATCAGAGGCATAAAAAGACCTACGGTCTCTAACAGCACAGTCAATGTAAATGGCACTTGGGAGCTGTGGAGTGTGTTTTCTCCTTTTCCCCATACTCTGTTGACATTAGACAGAATTTGCAACAACTGGCAAACCCCTAGACTGAACACCGAGAGATAAAGGACCCCCTCTGTCTCCCCTTTGCTGTGCCTTTCTCAGTCTCCTTTGATACCTACAGAAACTGAGCTGGGGAGAAGCAGGGGTGAGACTCTGACCTCCCAAGCACAGTCTCTAAGACGTTAGGCTATGGGGAAAAGGCATGAGAGAAAAACAGTATGAAATCAACACATGAAATGGAGAGAAGATGTTCAAAAAATGGTTCCATTTTTTAACGGAATCTTCCATTTTGGTAAGGCTTGCTGCCTTACCAACCACCAAGGCCCTGTCCCTGGCCCTGTTGGACCCCATCCTGGGCTTAGTCACCTTAGTCTTAGCCCCTGGCTGGGCCTCAGATTGGCCTGTGTGTGTGAATGTTCCTGCCCTGCCCACTCGTGAACTTGGGACAAGCTGCAGGTGTGGCCCAGAAGTGTGCATGGATGCACTCAGTATGCTGTCTGTGTTCTTCTGCAAGAGCTGCCAGCTCTTTCTCTCTTGTTCATTACCCTCTAAGCTGACCTGGCAGCCTGAGGCTTAAAGCCGGTACCCCAATTTGGAGTTTTCATGACAGCTCAATTCCTCAGGCAATAAATGTAATGTAATGACTAATTCATTCTCTTTTATTTTGAAAATTAGGGAAGTTTTTATTAAAGTAAATTCCTTACAACAGGACTTTTGATCTGAACTGTCTCTTAAAGTTGCGTCTGGTAAATAATTAATGGCTCACTGTTCACACTAGTCAATAATTACTAATGCCTCATTTGCACATGAAACTAATATTCCATATGGTTGGTCCTATCATTTAAGTCTAAGCCAACAGGAGGAGGCATGTTGACTTGAGCAGAAGTTTGGGTTGCGATGGAATAAATGATTGGGTCGGTATTCGTACTTTGATACTCTCATGGCCAGTGCTGGAGGCAGGCAACGAGGGCACATTTTTCATTGTTTGGTGACACTTTTGTAAAGACAGTCTTGTCCTGGATCCCAGGTGCCATGAAAATCATTCTATCATGCCACAAATATTTGTTAGATTCCTACAGTGCATATACCACTGTGCTCAGAGCACCTGTCTTAGGTGCTTCTAATGGTTGTTAGGATTGCAGGAAAAAAGACAAAAACTTTGAACTCTGCTTTAATATGGAATTGGTTTCCAGATCCCAAGAGCAGACCATTGTCAATGCTTTGAAACCCCCTGGTTGCTTGACATTTGTCAGAATTTTTCTAACCAAGAGGTCTTTCCCCTGAACGTTTGGTGCACCATCAATTATGGTTATTAATTATGATTAAGTTCATCATCAGTATTCTATTAATAAGCAAAGAATATTTTCTTATATAACGGGAGTACCAAAGCTGATTTCTATCAATGCAAGAATATAAAGATTAATATTTGTTTCTTACCATATTGTAGTGGAATTTCATAAATATATGAAGAGCAGAATCTGATGGCTTAGGAAGTGCATCACATAAACTCCAGCTTGGGTGTTATGCTGGTGATGTCCTTAAATGATGTTCCCTTCTTTTGGTGGTGGTATTTAAGGAGGATACTTCTATTTCATAGATAGGCCATGTACCAATCAAGGTAGGCAATATTATGTTATTGTAAGGGAGAAGAAATAATTTTCCCTCCATTCTTGTGAGTCCTTGGCTTAGGCCCCGTCATAAAAGACTAAGAGAAAAACAAACAGAAGTTTATAAATATGTACACCTCACGTACACATGGGAGATACCCAGGAAAACTGAGGAACTCTGAGGTGGCTTAGAATTCAGGATAAAATGCCATCTTAATAGAGAAAGGGGAGGAGGAATGTAGGACTATTAAGGGAGAGTAAATTATTTTTAGGAAAGTTGAATGGGCCCTTAGAAGAATAGATGGAAGGTATGACAGTTTGTGACAAAGTTTTTCTGGGCGTAGTGTCAGACTTCTAGTCTTCTCTCCTGTGATAAGATCAGTCTTCCCTGGCAGGGGATTTATGACAATTGAGTTTGTTTTGGAGGATTTGTCTTTAGGCAGATAAGGAGACATCAAAGAAACATTCCAGGCTGTGTCAATCTTAAGCCACATCCATGCTGCTGACATGCTCTTTCGTGATCACTGTGTCAGGGAAACAGAGGACTGAAGAGTGGAGCAATGACCATTAAATGCTTCCACCAATAAAATGTAGCAGAGGAGGTGTGTGCCACTTCCAGGCTCATGGAAGGTCTTCAAGGAAGTCACTTGGCCATGTTCATCTTTAAGGAAGTAAGCTCATGCTTCCATGAGCTTGGAAGTAGAGGGTGTCTGAGCATTGATGAAAAGAATGCTTGCCTGTTGGCTGACTTCAGGCCAGTAGAAAATCCGGAAGACCTTTAGTCTTTCCTTTGACTAGTGAACTCGAAAACCAAATAAATGTCCCTGAATGAAATTTTCTTTAGTGTGAGGGTGATGAAATAAATGTGGGAAATGCTTCCAGAGTATTGAAATGACTGTGTCACAAAAATTAGAAGTAACTATTAGTAATCTATATATGTTGGTATCTTCAGAAATATGAACTTATTATATTCCTTAAGGGAGCTCATATTTGCACTTCTTCTTAGAGAACTCCTGTACTGTGGTTGGCAGAATGATGGTGCCCTAAAAATGTTCACGTCCTAATCCCTGGAGCCTACGAATACGTTGTGTTACAGGGCAAGGAGGAGTTATGGTTGAAGACAAAATCTAATCAGCTGACTTTAAGATAAAGAGATTATCCAGGATTACTTGGCTGGGCCCAAAATAATCACTAGCGTCCTTTAAAGTGGAAGAGGAAGGTGGAAGAGGAGGTCAGAACCAAGAGACGGCAGCACAGGAAGACTTGGGCTGATATTGCTAGCTCTGAAGATGGAGGAAGGGGACCATATGCCAAGACTGGGTAGGCTCTAGAAGCTGTAAAAGGCAAGGAAACGGATTCTCCCCTAGAGCCTCCAGAAGGAATGCAGCCCTGCTGACACCCTGATTTATCCCAATGAGACCCACTTCAGACTTCTCACCTCTAGAACTATAAGATAATAAACTTGCGCTGTTCTAAGCCACTAAGCATAGGTAATGTGCTATAGCAACAGTCGGAAACTAACACATGTTCCATGCCTTCTCTAGAAGAAAGGTTAGGGCAGAACAAGTATTCAGAGGAGTGACTGATGGATGGCTTTGGAACAGGTGATGGCTAGGTTGATATGCTAGAGGATGACTTTGTGTATGATGCTTTATTTGGTTAAGAAAAAGAAGATTGGAAAAAATAAATAAATAAATAAATAAAAATAAAAGAAAAAGAAGATTGGAATTATGGATAATGTGTACAACCAGACTACCTTGAATCTAGGGTATAGTCAGAGTGAGGAGCAAAGTTCCTCTTTTCCAAGGATTATTGTGCTTGCCATTAAAAAACCTGTTTTTGTATTAATGCATGACTCTACAGGCCCTCTATATAAACATATATATGTGAACATATACATACATATGAATATATATAGCATATATTTCGCTCCCTTGACGAGATCCCCAAAGAACGTAAAATACAACAAAGTTGTTATTTAGAATAACTGGCAGGTGGAACACATACAGAGAGACAAGAATTTGGCTCAGAATAAAAAACCGTTGAAGACTGTTCAATGAATGGCCCGAAAGATTACCAATGGTAGACACCCAAATAGACAGGTTGTTAACAATCATTATCTTTTACTAGATCCCCATAGATAAGTATCCTTTTCTATTTTGTTTGCTAAAATTCTGCACTGATCAGAATTAGAACTACTCCTAAGCTCCTTTCTTTCTTTGCTAACCTAGGCCACTTACCATTATTCTCCTCCCCACTTCCTCTCCTTATTACCAGGAGCCGTGTTCTACTTGAGAGTTATATTTCGGCCATTGGTAGCTGCTTTACAATAACGATGGCAAAAGATCGCTAATCGTTCTATTATTTATTTCACTCCCACCTTGTTCTAAAAAGAATTTAAGGTGGGTTGCAAAAATGCATGCAATACAGCAAGATGAAACAAAGATTAGTATAGCAAAGAAATTAAGGCAAAAGGAAGATAAAGGTGGGAAGAATAAGAAACTGGGAGTACAAAATATGCTCCGTGAGGCTCTGAGCCCTTGCCAGGCGTGGACCCCAATTTTGGCCCTGGCTTTCTAACAGTCGATTCAAAAGGGGGAAAGTGATCAGTGACATGAGTCACAAGTCAGTTGGTTGGTCAGAAGCAGCGCAATAATTCCTGGAATTTAGACAAGAGAGAAATGTCTTTCATAAGGCTCTGAAATGAGGACCTTTGTGGAATTCCCCACCTGGAAGAAACAACAAATTCCTCAGGGCTATGTCTTGTTACAGCCTTCAGTATTGGCCTGTGATGTCATCCTCCAGCAGAATTCATCAAAAACTCTCTCCCGGGGATCAAAGGGACGTATTCCAGGTTTAACGAAGGCACAGATTAAGAGTGTCTAGAGGAACAGGGTGAGCATCCTCCATAAACATTTCTTCTCAGCTGGACCCTGCTGGAGTTTAAAGTGTGTGTTCTTTCCTGTGCTTCAGTGAAAGGGTGAACAGTCAAAGCGTTTGCAGAGAACTTCAAGGTTTGGGAAAGAGCTTCAGTCTCCCTTTTTTGTGTTTGGGAGATTTAAGAGGGGAACCCCTCGGGCCCAGCAGAGACACCAGGAGGAAGGAAGGGTGCGTGAGTATGTGTGACGTGTTACAAAGGATTGGAGGTGGAGTGGTGGTGGTGTTGGATCTCAGGCTTCTCTGGGGTGTGGACAGTCCTCTCCCAGCAGCAGAAGCAGTTCAGCTCTGGGACTTCCCTGGCGGTCCAGTGGTTAAGACTCCACGCTTCCACTGCAGGGGACACGGGTTCAATCCGTGGTCAGGGAACTAAGATCCCTCATACTGCGTGGCCGGAAAAAAAAAAAGAAGCAGTTCAGCTCTTTATGCTGTTGCCTTCAAGGGTGCCTGGGTCCAGGAGTCACTGGGCAGAGCAAGCTCCCCTCCGTGTGCTGGGGACCCGTAGCCATCGGTGAGGATCTGTCTTCATCTCGGGCTCCCTTCCACATGCAGGCCTCCTCCGGGGCTCTGCGTGTTCATCTGGCACCCTGACATGTTGTAAACAAAGATCACTGATACTGTCCCCCAGCAGCCCAGCACCTGCCTCTCAAAAACTCCTGAGGCCTCAGTGAGGTTTGGGAACCCCTCCAGGCTCCAGCAGCGGCCACTCACATTTTTCTAGCAGCATTGTCCTTGTACATTTTTGGCAGGAAGAGGAAATAATGAACATGTGTTCTTCCAAAAATACTCCAATTCATTCTTCACACTACAGTCCCCGTGATCTTTCTAAAACATAAATCTCATCATGTCACTTCCCTGATGAAATCTTGCGCATTCTTCCCATGCCCCTCAGGATGAAGCTGCAGGTTTGAGTACGGTCAACCAGACTCTCAGTTATCTCTAGAGCCTCAACCTTCCCCATTTCTCCTCCTTTCCGCTTGTCACCACTGCTTCTCTACAGTTGTCCACACTTCCATCCTTTCGGCTGACTTACGCCTACTTCTATTTCAGGTGACAGCCCAGAAATTAATTCCTGCGGGGAGTGGTCCTGGAGGTGCGTCTGCTGGGTGCTCCAGGGGCATCCTTTGCTTTCTCCAGCACAGCATTGTGTTAGGAAAATGCCCGCTGCAGAGACAAACCCCAACATTCCAGTGGCTTGATGCAATAGAATTTTATTTCTCCCTCATCTAACCATCCAATGCAGGTGCCCCTGGCTCTCAGGTGGTTCTCTCCAGGGTTATTCAAGGCTCCAAGCTCTTTCCACATTGTTGCTTTGCCATCTTCTGGGGCCTCTGAGTCTTCAGCATGCACCTGGGGCAGGAGAGACAGGGGCTGGAAGGCACACATGCACTTTACTGCTTCGATGCAAGGGCGTCCCTTGTCCCTTCCACCCCAATTCCATTGGCATGAACATGGTGTCATGTCATTGCCAGGGGCAGCTACTGTCCACTGACAGTGTTATAATATGGAAGGAAGAGCACAAATTTTGGTGGGCACACAGGCTCCTCAAGAGCATTATTTTAATTGCCCGTGGCTCAACTAGACTCTGAACTCAGTGAGAGGAAAGATGGTGACACTCACTGTTAGATCGCTTTGCCGGCACCGTCACTGGCACTTTGAGGCAGAGAGTGACTTGGCTGGAGGAGGGAGTGGGTCATGTAGACAAGTCCTCCTCTTGAATACCCTCCCCCATACTGTGAGCGCTGGGGAGAGAGAGCCAGCAGGCAGACAGGTGCTCCTTGCTGCTGCTGCCGGGCAAGCCCCTCTAAAAAGAGCCAGTTCCCTTCACAGAAAGGCATTCATTGTGAGCAGAGAGGTTCTGTAATCACAGGTGCCCGTCTAAGCATGAGCCTCCTCTTGGAGGACGGGGCCTTCTGATTAAAGACTTGTTATTGGTACTTTACGGGGCAGAGAGGAAATGTGCTGCTGTTGCTGTTGCCGTGATGCTGGGATTGCAGCTCCACAGCACATCTGGCACCTGCCTCTGAGTCCAAGGAGATGGGGGGCGAATGCTTTCTTTCTCCTCTTCTTTATAAGTCAGCTACATCTTTAAAGTGTCTCTTCACAAGCCATTTTTTTGTATATGTTGTTATGAACATATAATAGTAAGAAGGCAATCACCTATCATATTGTCTGGGTAGAAAAGAAGTAATCAATAGACATGATGTCTAATTGACTTATGAAATGGGAAAAGTAGAATTCACTAATCTCAAGCAGTGAGATTTTTCTGTTTCTGAAAATCCTCAGGTAGGACAGTAGTGCCTCAACTTGTGAAATTGGGACCTTCTGCTTTACAACTTGAGGCCCAAATAGTGACCCAAGGTTATGTCACAAATGAAAACACTGGAGGGTCCTATCCCCACAGTCCCGTATGGGGAGGAAGTCTGGTACTCCGCTCTGCAAGGTTCCCTTCTTCTAAGTCAAGAAGCCCAGGGCTGACTCAGTCCAAAGGGTTCAGTATTCATTGCCTTTGGTGTCGCTGCAGAAAGTCCAGCCGTCTTGGTGGTATAGTTCAGCACATGCTACCCCAAATCTGACACACTGGCATATTGAATATTTCAAGCAGGAAGGTCACTCCGACCTTCTCCCCCCCTTGCCCTTCTTCCCTGAAATAGATCATAAAACCTTCCTGTGAGAGGTCCCCTCCCTATACCTGGAGGAAAGGAGCATCCTTATCTCTGAAGACAAAGGGATGCCAAAAAGAACCTGAACAAACAAGCCTTGCTAAGTTTCCCCCAGTTTACTGCACTTATACTCCTTCAGTTATCCTATTCCTGCATGACTGTCCACTTGCCATCAAACCTAGCATAAAAATACACAGGTCCAGCTGTTTTGGGGGGCTTTTCATTTCACTGTGAAGGCTCCCGTGTAAAAATTACATTAGATAAATATGTATGCTTTTCTCCTGTTAATCTGCCTTTGTCAGTTGACTTTTCAGGCCCAGCCAGGGACTCTAAAAGGATGGAGGGAAACTTTCTCTTCCCCCACACCAGGCAGCCCCCATCCAGTGCAGGGGTCATGGCGGAAGTCCAGCAGCATGTTGCTGTCTAGGGTCTTGCCAGTTTTCTCAGGGTTTGGGGGAAGGAGAAAGCCTCCTTTCCCCCTTGTCAGTGGTCCCCTCAGCTGTGGGCACTGCAGGCCAAAGGGGCAGTAGGGAGCCAGGTTACAGCTCTCCAGTGAGATGGTCCTGTTCAGGGCAGTGACGTCTCCATCTCCAGGACAGCCAGGGCAGAGCAGAATGGCCTCATTTGATGCCTCTCTGCTCATGGCCAAAGAGCCAGCCCCCTGGACTTGGTTCTGTAGACCCCGAGGGTCAAGCTGGCATCAATCTCACTGCCCCTCCCTAGCACTCAGTTTTGGCTACAGCCATTCTAGGCCTTAACAGGTGCCTGTGACTTTGAACCTCAGAGATGTTCTTGGTTCTTTTCCTCCAGGAAGGCCCAGGATATCTGACCCCTTCCAGGGACCATCCTTCTCCAAACAGTGAATTCCTATATCCCCTACCGCTAAGAAAAATCACTAATATTTACGAGCACTTACTACATGCAGGCATTGTTTTCAATCTTTTACACGGATTCGCCCATTTAATCTTCACATGCACATACAAATTAAGTAGACCTTAATTTTATCCTCATATTATGTAGAAGGAAATTAAGGCACAAAGAAAGTAATTGCCCCAAATTAGGCAGTGTCCTGTTTGAACCCATACTCCACAGGCCAGTTTCTTCACTTGCTCCCTGCTCCCTCATTTACATAACAAAAATCAATTTTTCTCAGAACAGAGATGGGCCCCAGGCCATTGGACTTTCCTGCTATTGTCACCAGCAAAGCTCACTGGGGTCCCCAGGAAAAATCAGATGGAATCTAGGTCATAATGTCTAACCTTTTGGGTTTAGTCTAGTTTCACTTGCCTACAGGGGGCTGTGTACAGAGGCCTTGCACCTAACACATCGGATTAGAGTTCCCAGCACAGAACCCATGCTCCTGACACCGCAAGTTGGCTTACCATACGCAGAAGTGCTGCTCAGGATACCTCCATTCAAGATGGCGTCATCAGCAGAGATGCTGCCCCTGGCACTGAGATCTGGAGCCGCAAGCAACGCACCTGCACCCAACCTGTGAGAACGCTGCCCCTTCACCCGCGACCAGACCCGGTAACGCAGCCCTGCCCAGGGCCTGTTGGGCAGAGTGTGTGCTCTACAGTGGGAGCCAACACCTGTCCATTCTTTAATCAAAGACTAAAACTTGACTTTGTGTCTGAACCAAACTCACTCTCATTCTGTTGGTGCAAGCAATACCAGGCAGGAGGACCCTTCTTGGAACCTGGACTTGGAAGAGTCAGAACATTACCATTATTAAAAATGTACACAATGAAGAAGTTTAAAAAATACAGAGTAAATCCCTCAACTCCCACTTACTCATCCCTCACCACAGGTGATGGCTTAGAACAGCTGGGTATGTGTCCTTCCAAAACTTCCAGCCTTTGAGAACATGCCCATGTGTTTCTACAAAACTGGAATCATTTCTACAAAGCAAAGAGTGGAATACCTGGTGGTATCTTTTGCAGAAAAGTATTTTGCAAGAAAGTTCAATCTCCGGGCACTGTGCTGTGCTTATAATTCAGAGAGGTCTTCCTGACCACCTTACTAAAAGTAGCACCAGTGATATAGATGGAATGCATGGGTCCGTCCCAAATTCGTATGTAGAAACCTAATCCCCAAGATGATGGTATTAGGAGTTGAGGCCTTTGGGAGACAATTAGGTCACTAGGTATTAGGGTGGAGCCCTCATGAATGGGATTAGTGCCCTTTTAAAAGAGAACCCAGAGAGCTCTCTTACCTCTTCCACCATGGGAGGTTTCAGTGAGAAGATGTATGAACCAGGACGCAGGTTCTCATCAGACAGTGAATCCACTAGTGCTTTGATCTTGGACTTCTCAGCCTCCAGAACTGTGAGGAATAAATGTTTGTTGTATAAGCCACCCAGTCTCTAGAGTTCTGTAATAACAGCCTGAACAGAACCAGGAACAGTACACACACAGAACTAGATTCCCCATGGGCCCCTAAGTTTATTGCATACTAGAGAAAGGATTTGCTTTGCTGCATGTCTTGTGCTCTGTATGCTAGTGGAATGAAGCACGTGCTCTCTTAGGCACTGCATCAGACCAGGATACTGGAGCCATTCTCTTCCCTTGGCCCAGTCTTTCCATCTGAAGTAGGGCAGCGCCTTCTCGCTTGCATGTGGCCAGTCATGCTTTCTCCTGTGAGATGCTCCAGCCAGACCTAAAATGCTTGAAGCCAGGAGACTAAGACCTTCTGCTTTCTGGACTTTAAGACCCTAGGAAGAGTTATCCCAGCCTTGGTAGGCAGCTTTTTGGATTTCAGTTTTCCCTGGGAGGTGTGATGTGGGAGGTCCCGTGTGCTTTGGGAGCGCATGGTGGCTGACAGTGTTCTTTCGCAGGCTTCCAGGTGTTCACCGCAGGCTCTGGAGAGAGGGAGCGAGGGAGGGGTCACTGTCAGGAGTGGTACACGCTTTGCTGAAGGTGACTCAATGAGGCAGGGCGGAGCTGGCACTAAGAGCCTGTCAGACCCTGTACTGCCCCTCCCTCCTCACATCCATTCAACAGCCTCTTCTAAGTGGTACGCTCCCAAGGGAAAATTCCTCCTCTTAAAGTTTATTGTCCACCCCCCCACCAACCTCCCCCACTCACCCACCCCCCACCCCCCGTTCCCAATTAATGGTCATTCTGGCTCCTTAGACTGTAATATAATTGTGATCTGCTTGGTGGAAAAAGATTATTCTATTATGTGTCAAATTTACAAAAGAATTAAATTAGAAATTGATTTTTTAAAAACTCACCAAAAGCTTTCTTTAAACAGAGAGGTACCTTGGAGGCATTTCACATTATTTGATTTACAAACACTTGATTGGCACACAAACTTCCAAGGAAAATACACTGTGTAGAGGGGAAGGTAGACGAGTGTGATTTGCATGGGCACAGCTTGTGTGCTGCTTCCAAACCTTGTACAGATCCTATGACTTGATCTATTGTACTCTATATGTTGTGGCCACCTGTTTTCCTGTCTGTGATTGCCATTATAGCGTGAGTCCTTTGCTGGCAGGGAGCACATCTTAATCATCTGTACATCTCCAATATACAGTAGGGTTGCTGACAGCTGAGTCGATGTCTTATTTTCTTTCTATCCTTGGCACCTGATTTGGGGACTGGCATTTGGGGGCACTCAGAAAAAATTTATTGAATTGAAATAGCTAAATACAAGTTTCCCTCTTTGGAAGTAGTAGGGATTTTTGTACTTGTAAAATTCCTCTCATTAGTATAGCCCATTAAAACAATTATTTCATGTTCCTGGCCATAGGCTATCTGTAGGAACTCTGACTTCCCACTGATGAATCCATTTATAGAATGTCTATCATGTACCAGGCACTGAGCTAGTAGGTAGGGGTACAGTGAGCAAGGCACATGGGGTTTCTGCCCCTGTGGAGCTTATGGTCAAGGGGACAAGGCAGAGGGATGAGAAATAACAACAGCATGGTAAGTCCTGGTCAGAGCAGAGGGCAGGAATGGAAGCGATGTTTGCACTAAGACCAGAAGGGCAGGGAGGAATTAGGCAGGCAGTGCAGATGGGAAAGGGGTCCTAGGTACAAGGAATTGAAATTTGGCAGGGCCAGAGGCTAGAGAAGCCTCAGAGAGGGTAGAGATGGTGGGGAGGTTGGCCAGGGCGGGCTGGCACAGGCTGCGTTACCTACATGCAAGACTTTGGAGTGGATACTGAGGAGGGGGAGGGGAAACATGAAAGGTGACTGGCTGCAGAATGCAGGATGAATCTGAGAGACCAATACTTGGATCAGTTTGGATTTTTAATGTCCAAGCGAGCATTTATTGTGGAGATAAATGAAGACCAGCCAAATGAGAATAAGCAAAGGTTATTTTCTCCGAGCTTGCTATACAACGGAGTGAGCCACCATCACCTGCGTTTTGGTAGAGCCTCGAAGGCAGGTAGAGGAGTGGGAAGGCTTTATAGCTCGAAAAAGGGGAAAGCTCGAGTCTCATTATCAACAGGGAGAACTACAGTATTTACAGTTGCAGGTATTTAAATTAGAGTTGCGAATAAGAGCAATCACTTTCATTAATGTGTATTAAATTCCCCTAAATATTTATTCCTAATTATATAATTAGTCAATTAATTGTAATGGTCTAAGACACACTGAAACGGAGCAGGACCCTATGGTCGCGTTGCCCCCCATGTCCTCCGCCTGCCTTTTGTCTGTGGAAAAACTTTAGCCAAAGAATAAGTTTAATCAGAGAAGGGAGAAAATGCAAAAACAAAGGAAAACAGTCCAACAAGACTAAATAATAGTTTAGTCATTAAGCATAATTCAGGACCTTTAGTTCCTCCTCAAGGGCTATAGATAATATTCTGACCCATATCCTGTGAGCTGTCTCGTAGATACTGAAACCCCGACCAGGTGGAAGAAGTCAACTACATGATGACCAGAGTGTAGCCATGACATAAGCTGCCGCAATTACAAGAATTGACCTCAAAGAAATGGGAACAAACCGACCCTGGAACTGAAGACTAACTGTACCTAAAACAATTAAGATGACGCTGATCAGGCCACCGATGACCAATTTCAAGATGACTGTCAGAGCTGACTGTGCTGTTTCTGCATGTAGCCCCTTCCCCCTCAGCCTGCAGAAGCGCTTGCCCACTGATTGTCAGTGGAGGGAGTCAGTCTTCGGACAGGCGTCTGCCCTGCGGCCCGCCGCACCCCTACTGGTTGCTGGCATCTGAAATGAAGCAAACTCTCCTTTCCACCCACCTGGCTTCTTTCTTGGCTTCTGAAGAGCAAGCAGCCGGACCCCACTTTCAGTTACAACATTATACTACATTTATAGATTTATTTAGTATATCTGACTTCTTTAAAGGATTCCACATGCCTGACTGGGAGGACTTACACCTTTAAAAACTTTTTAAAAATCCCAAATCTGAAATAAATCACATAGATTCAGCAACATGCATTATTAACTGTTCTTTTTTTTTTTCGGCCATGCCCCGTGGCATGTGGGATCTTAGTTCCCCAATCAGGGATTGAACCTGAGCCGCCTGCAGTGGAAGCAGGGAGTCTTAACCAGGGAAGCCAGGGAAGTCCCAACTGCTCCATTTTTAAATAACAAATGTACACAGGTTGTCCTAAAGATTTCAAAACTTAGTTCTCTAATGACTAGTATTAAACTTAGGCTAAGGTCCTTATCTGTAAACGATCTCAGTTTGTAAAGTCACCTACGCAAGTAAGAAGAGCAGTGTTGCCACCTCAGGCAGGCCAAGGGTACTAGGTAAAAAAAAAAATGAGGACCACAGTATTGTTCCTTACCAATCATATTTGAGACTGGGACCTGGGACCTGATACTACCTCCTCCTGGATAATTCCACCCATGCCACTGGAAAACATGCCAGGCCCTTGGTTAGCATCAGTTTCCGTCTTCCATTGTTGGCAGATGCCTCCTGGCCATTCCTTGCACTGGGATTTATTGCAGCTCAGTGCATTCTATTTCGCTGGGGAGTCTTTCAGCTATCGCTGATATTTCCCTTAATTTCCTTCAATTCTTGTCACCATTGATTGGATTAATCTCTTTACCATCCCATTGGATTCCTTATATATTTTGCTTGACAACCTCTCCAGGGACTCATGTTAAGAGGCTGTCCTGGTGAGAGGCAGAGGGGGTGGTGGCCTGAGTGTAGGGATGGAGAAGATTTCAGAGCTACTTAGGGCAGAAGACAGATAAGATTTAATGACTGATTAGATTTTGGGCAGAGGGTGTCGAGGGCAGAGGAAGGAGTCAGAGAGACTGCCCAGGTTTTTGGCTTGGACAACTCAGTAGAAATATGTTTTATGAAAAATCACTGACAGGTATAAAACATTAACTCCTTATGTGCGACAGATTTAGTTAGCCAAACATGGGCTACTTTGTAAACAGGCAGATGCGGCATGCTAGGGGCAATGAGATGGGGCAAAGAGACCCAGGACTAGGAGTCAGGAAACCAGGTCCTTTTCCCAGCTCTGCCAATGACCTTCTAGTTGCCCGCTGGACAGAGCCCATCTCTTACCCAGACCTCCCTTCTCTTGTAAATAAAAACATACACTAAAAGTCTGAGTCCTGTTAGCTCTAAAATACATAAATCTGCCAGATAAGAGGGTTGGATTAGACAAAGGTTCACAAGTTTCTCTGATAATCTGATGAACACCAAGTACCCTCTCCCGAGGAAAATGCATGAAACGTTTACATACCCTTTCATGGGATTCCTCCTGCTTTCCATATTCACAGATTAGATGGTCTCTGAAGTTCTTTCATGCTCTTAAATTCTCTAATTTTATGATTCTTCGAACAAAGACATTTCAGCATTTTAAATCACCTTATCTCTGCCAAAGAAACAAGGATAAAAATGGTGTTGACTTTCTTAGTTGCTGTGTTCTTTCTTTTCCCTTTAAATTACCCAGGTCATCTTTTTTTTTTTTTTTGGCCATGCTGTGAGGCATGTGGGATCTCGGTTCCCCGACCAGGGATGGAACCTGTGCCCCCTGCCCTGGAAGCACGGAGTCTTATCCCCGGGCCATCTTTTTAGAATGGACTGCCTGGGGCAAAGGCTGTCTCAGTCTTTGTATTATAATGCAGTTGGATGCTTAACGATGCCTAACTATGATAATATGGATTATGCTATAATGCCAACTGTAAAACTTGAGAAGTTTAGGACACATTCATAATATTTTAAAAATCTGTACCAAATAGATGGACAACATTTAAGGGAATATACAGTGTAACGTGTGCTTTCACGTTACAATAGAGGGTTAATTAAACATCCCCAGGAATTTATCTCTAAGAAGTCACATCTCACAGAATATCAGAATATATATATATATATATACATAAAATAAGTATATTTAATACATATGTATTATGTGTAATATAACAGTCTTGTATATATATACAACTATGTTATATTATATGTAATATATATTTAATATATACATCATGTATATTCAATAATTTTTTGAACACTTAATGATAATAATAATCTTTAGGCTTAGGTAATCTTATTATTTTTTTAATAAATTTATTTATTCTATTTTTGGTTGCATTGGGTCTTTGTTGCTGTGTGCAGGTTTTCTCTAGTTGCGGTGAGCGGGGGCTACTCTTCCTTGCGGTGCACGGGCTTCTCATTGCTGTGGCTTCTCTTGTTGTGGAGTGCAGGCTCTAGGCACGCCGGTTTCACTAGTTACGGCATGCAGGCTTAGTTGCTCCGCGGCATGTGGGATCTTCCCAGATCACGGCTCGAACCCATGACCCCTGCCTGCTTTGGCAGGCAGATTCTTAACCACTGCGCCACCAGGGAAGTCCTCTAGGGGATCTTATTGACTATTGAAGTATATGCAGAATTGTTTGCCCTTGTACTACAGAGTTTTGGTTTTTAGAGTTATATAGGCATGTAGTTCAAAGAGACAAGTTCTTCAAGTCTGATTAAGAAAAAGAGTAGTCCCCAGTCTGCCTTGCACCCTTTTTCCCTTCCCCAGAGGAAACCACATTTACATTTTTTAACTGACTGAAAAAATTTTCCTTCCATATCTATGAATAACATGGTTGTGTCGCTCCTTGTTTACTTTTCTCTTTTTAGCTTTATCTACTGACTCCCCACTATGGAAGATGAGGATTTAACTCTTGCTTCTTCCCGTCCCTATCACACATGGTCACTTTCCACACTCCCAAGTTGATTTATCATAATTTTAGTTAAATCAATGTTCAGTGTTTACATATTATGACCCGATATATTATTCAGAGCTTACCATGTAGAAAACAATCACTTTTCTTTTCCTGCACAATTTTGTTTTCTCTCAGTAACTGTCTTAAAAAAAATTTTTTTTTTGCTTCAGTTTTCTGTGTATTTATTTCTGCTTCAACCCAGTAGTGCTTCTCAAGCTATCTGTGATGAAGGACTAACTTTTTTTTTTTTTTTTTTTTTTTTGCGGTACGTGGGCCTCTCACTGCTGTGGCCTCTCCTGTTGCGGAGCACAGGCTCCGGATGCGCAGGCTCAGCGGCCACGGCTCACGGGCCCAGCCGCTCCGCGGCATGTGGGATCTTCCCGGACGGGGGCACAAACCCGTGTCCCCTGCATCGATAGGCAGACTCTCAACCACTGCGCCACCAGGGAAGCCCCAGGACTAGCTTTTTTTAAAAAAAATTTTCTAATCTGTTACAGATAGATGCTTTTATAAAATATAATAAAAATATATTTCTAGAACGGTTCACGGATAGCCCCAGGAAACTGATCGTATTTACTTCGGGTGGCACTGTCAGATTGCCTGTTAATACATCTAAACATATTGAGTAATCTGTCAGTTTCATCTTCTTGAAGAAGGCTCTTTGGCACTTTCTGACTTGCCACTATAAATTGGTTACCTTCTGTATACCAAGGTATACAGTTGTTTAACGGGTCTGGATTCTCCTCCTTAAGCCTCAGGCTTCTCTTTGCCCTGCTTTTTTTCTTGTTCCCATGCCTGCCTCATTCTTGATTTACTCCCTTGTTTTTATGGAGCATACCCTGCAATAGCTTCCTGGAAAAAGGTGTGCAGAAAAGAAATTTTTTGAGACCCCAGTGTCAAAAAATGAAAACGTTTTCACGTCACTCTCCTGACTGCTTGTTTTGCTGAGTATAGAATTCTCGGTTGGAACTCATTTCTGTTCAGAAAGCTTTCCTGTTTTCCAGCTTCCAGTGTTGTTGTTAAGAAGTGAAAGACTATTCTGGTGCCAGACCCTTTTTATGGGACCTGTTTTTATTTCTGGAAACTTGTAAGATGTTTTACATGTTGTGGATTGACTTTCATTCATTAGGCTGGGCACTTGTGAGCCCTTTCAGTTCTAGGAAATGTTCTTGAATGATTTCTTTTATTCTCCCTCCTTTTCTTCTGTGCTTTTTCTTTCTGGAAACATTATTTGGACATTGGACCTGCTAGACAGGTCTCGCAGGTGAGGATTCTCCGTGTAAATGGACTTGGTTCTCTGCTTTCCCCTCTGTTGACTTAGGAACCAGCATTCTCTAGGCTACTAAGTTAACTGCCTCCTTTCTCCTTCTCCAGATCCTGGTAGTAATTTTTTAATAGTAAATTTAGTAGGGTTTCAGGAGAGAGCAAAAGTAGGTGTGTTCAGTCTGCCATCTTTACCCGGTGTCTGGTGTCTGCTTTCTAAATACTGCTGTCTGCTTTCCATTGTGTTCTGGCTTCCATCTGTCTCTTCCCTTCCGTCGAGTGACGTATTCGGTGAGGATGTAGCTGTTGTTTTCCAAAGGTCTTGGTGCCAGCGCCATTGACATCATTTACCAGCCGCGTGACCTTGGACAAATCACTTCACCTCTCAGAAATTTAGTTTCTTCAACTGTCTAATGGAAGGAATAATAACACCTACCCCAAGTGATTGTGGACAGGTAGCACTCAGTACACAAGGTTGCCGTTCCATAAACGGCGCCTTGTGTTGCCGCTACTGCTTAGGCTTGACCCTGCCCCCTTCCTCCTCTCTCTCACAGTCTGTGAACTAGAAAGTTGAACTGCCATGGATGCTAGGCTGAAGTAAGACTCCTAAGTGGGCTCTCCTAACGTTAAGGGGAAACGTTATTTCAGAGACTTGGTGGCATCAGGTTTGGCTGCCCAGAGATTCATCTATTGGTTTTAGCTATTCTCCCAGCTAAAAGAATCTCCCAGTATCCTCTCTCCCAAATGCAGATCTTATCACTGAATCTCTGGAGCCTTCATGATGCAGGCGTGGTCTTTGGACGATGTCCAGGTGTCCTCCTTCATGTCCAGCCACAGGGCCCCACTCACTCGTGGCTCCCAGACCTCACGCTCTTGCCTCCATCCTTGTCCCTCTAGTTCTGTTCTTTCAGCCCTGCAGACCCCAGAGCGAAGCCTGCTTTTCCTGCAGGAACTAGGTCAATTTTCACCCTTTTCTGGAAGCTTTTCCTGACCTCCCCCACCCTGACCCCTGTCTCTCAGACCCCACTCTGGGTTAGTGTGCCTTATGTGCTTCCTTATATCCTCTGGGTGCACACCTCTGTCACAGCACTTGTGACTGTACTGTAGCTGGTTACTTATCTTTCTCATCTGCAGAATTGTAAGTGCTCTGGGGATAGAGGATGTGACATTCTTATTATCTTATTCTTAGCATCCAATATGGTGCCTGGTGCATCTTAAGGGTGTGCAATTTTTGAAGTAAAATAAAATTTTTGAGTGAATGAACGAAAAGATCTCAAATAGTAGTTCGGTTTGTGCATACTTAAAGAATGAAATCCTTGAGTCAATGCAATTCTCTTTGCAAATCTTCAGAGTTCAAACCTTCCCCCAAATAACAATATTTACTTGGCTTTGCCCTACCAGTTTGAGTAGGGAAACTATGACTGAGGTGTTGTAAATGCTCTGATAATCCTCTCCGTGCTTGCCAGCTTCTCAAGACATCAGCACAAGAGCAATCGCTGTGTTACAATTGTCCAAAGTACACACAGGCAGCTTTGTAACTTCCCTAATCAGCCCAGCAGTAATATTTCAGTCACATTTCTGGGTGCTCATTGCCCTTCTTAAAATAAAAACTATCTGCGTGGTGTTTCCAGCCAAATGAAGACAGGGCAAGCTTTACATGCCTAATGAAGGAACAGCTCAGAAGCTTAGGGAGAAAAAGGATTTCGGTCACATCAACATGCACTGCAGACATGTGAGGGCAGGGACTCCTGTTCATCTACCAGTAGGTTCTGTCAGCCTCAGCTTTTATCCTGGTCACTCCTGGAGGAACCTGGATTAACATAACGAGGGTTCTCGTGAGCCAGCTCATTATCATGTTACAAAACTTCAGGGCCCAATAAAACACCAGACTATATGCTCAAGCAGTACTACTGACAGACATTTATTTAATGAACTATTTTCTGCTTACAGATGGGGGTTGAAGTTGTATTCACGCGCTCTAAATGTCAGCCTGCCTCTTCAGACTTAGAGAAGGGAAGAAAAGACAAAACATCAAGTGCTGAACCTTGTTATCCCAAACTTGGGCATCCAGCTTCTGGGGATAGTTTCATTCCTCTCTTGGCCTCACTGATGGCAGAGTAGCCAAGACAGCATTTCTGTATACAGAGGAAGTTACTGAAGCAATTCACCAATCAGTGTCTGATTAGTGCTATAGTTTCAAATATAAATAAACAGCCCTCTAGATTTCAGGTGAGACCTGGACTCTTCAAAGATGGTTTCCCTCTGTGGCTGGAATGAGTGAATTGGACACTCTTGAATTGCAGTTAATTTTATATACTAAGTGTATTTTTCATCTCTCAATATGCATTCATGTTTTACCAACAGAAAGTGAAGACCCATCGGTAGCAATCTTTTAGGAAAGTCAGAGGAGACTGACAAAGCAAGATCAAAGCCACAAAACTGACATTGAGGAACAGTGATGGCATTAACAGCCTTATTATTATTAAATGGAATAAAAAGTCATTAAATGCATATGAACTCAAAACAAAATTGATCACAAGAATTAATCACCCTCACCAAGTCACATTTCTGTACCTCTGGGTACAAGTTATCACTGCCCTTGGACACAGGCTGTTCATCACACAGATCAACACAGCCTGTTGATCTGATGTGGCTTTGCTTTTGCTCATCATCTGTAAATTGGACCTAAAGAGGCACTACATTTTACACATAAAAAATACTGGCTGATTCTTCTGTTTCATAAAACTAAGGAAAACAGTAACAATTTATCCACTGCCCGTTCTGTCCAGGCACATGCTAGTCATTTTGCTCATTTGAAATCAAATCTTCACTTCCTCAAGATATGTTTGATGATTCCCATTTTACAGATGAGCTGAAGCTCAGAGAGGTGAAGTGACTTGCCCAAGATCTAGTAAGTTGTGCAGCCGTGGTTTAAACCCAGGTCTATCTGATTCAAAGGGCATCTTCTTTCCACCCTGAATCAACAAAAGATTGTGTGTGAGTGATATATCAATATTTATCAATATATCTATATAAAATTGGTACCATAATCTATAACTGGAGGAAGTCAGGATTTCTAAAAAAAATTAAACATGAAATTACCATAAACCCAGCAATTCCAGTCCTACGTGTATACTCAAATAATTGAAAACAAGAACTCAGATATTGGTATACTAATGTTCATTGTAGCATCATGCACAGTGGCCAAAAGGTGAAAACAACCCAAGTGCACATTAACAGATGAATGTATAAACAAAATGTGAGATGTCTCTATCTCTGTCTCTATCACAGATATCATTCAGCCATAAAAAAGAATGAAGTTCTGACATATGCTACTACATGGATGAACCTTGAAGACATTATGCTAAGTGAAAGAAGCCAGTTGCAAAAGGACAAATATTGTATGATTCCAGTTATATGAAGTGCCCAGATAGACAAATGTACAGAAACACAAAACTTACCAGGGCCTGGGAAAGGGGGAATGTGGAGTTACTGGGTTACGGAGTTTCTGTCTTGAGTAATGAAAAAAAATTGGAAATAGTTGTGGTGGTTATACAACATTGTGAATGTACTTCCCCCTCTTTTTAAAAAAAATTTTGGCTGCACCAGCAGCACGTGGAGTCTTAGTTCCCCGACCAGGGATCAAACCCCTGCCGCCTGCCTTGGAAGGCAGAGTCTTAACCATAGGGCCGCCGGGGAAGTCCCTGCGAATATACTTAATGACACGAAATGTACACTTAAAAGTGGTTAAAATGGTAAACTTCATGTTATGTATATTTTACTATAATTTTTAAAAAATTTATTAAATTTATTTATTTTTGGCTGCGTTGGATCTTTGTTGCTGCGTGCGGGCTTTCTCTAGCTGTGGTGAGCTGGGGCTACTCTTCGTTGTGGGGCACAGGCTTCTCATTGCAGTGGCTTCTCTTGTTGCGGAGCACGGACTCTAGGCGCGCAGGCTTCAGTAGTTGTGGCTTCCCGGCTCTAGAGCGCGGGCTCAGTAGTTGTGCTGCACGGGCTTACTTGCTGCGCGGCATGTGGAATCTTCCCGGACCAGGGCTCGAAACTGTGTCCCCTGCATTGGCAGGTGGATTCTTAGCCACTGTGCCACCAGGGAAGCCCCTATTTTACTATAATTTAAAAAAAAGTTTGACATGATGAGAAGAGTCAAGCCGATGTAGGTGTGAATCCCAGACCTGCCTCCTTCCAGTGTGAACAGGGAGAATGTCTTAAAGTCTCTGAATCTCCATTTTCTCTTCTTAAAAGTGAAGGTGATACTGCCTAACTCACTAGGTAGGTAGGATGTAAGTCATCGCGCCTGTACTTAGCACCACACGTAAGCACTCAATAGATGTGGCGGTAACAGTGTGGTAGGAAGTTATTCCTCTTGTTGGCTCTGAAGTGCCACACCAGAAACTTAAACACACGAAGAATATTTCTCACCACACACACTGAGGGACAGTTAAATGATAACTGAGATTTTGTTCTTGTTTTGGAAGAATTTTTTTTCAACAGAATGCCAACGAAGAACCAGGTGTTTGAAGAATGTGTCTGTGTTAAGTGAAATGAGCCTTTTTTGGACGGCAGATGGGAACATAAAGCTGTTTGAAACCCCACGGGTCTTTTCTGGTTGATTTTCATGTGACTGGAAAATTATTTGACCACAGGACAGAGGAGCTGTCCAAGTGTTCTTGCTCCCAGTTCCTCGGCTGCCATTTAAGGCAAAGAGGAGGTGTTTTAGAGCAAAAACACAGAACCTTTGAAAATAGGAGGCTTGCGCTGGCAGCCTCTGAGGAGACTTTTAATTATGGCGTTGCTGAGCTGATGTGCCTGTTACAGGGCTCCAGGACAATTCCCTTCAGCTGAGTGTCCTTGTCTGTTGCGTCATGTATGGAGAAATTGAGTTCCATGGTGGAAGCAGCGGAAGAAACTTACCAGGTTGGAAAAGACCTACAGAAAGCATTTAAACACATCTGCTAGACTGTTTGATTTCTGTCTTCCATAAAGTGGATGACCAATCCTTGCTCCCCATATACATGAAATCTGCTTTCAGTGCACGTTAACATTTTCTAGAATAAGTTTATGCCAAATTCTTATGGATATTGACTGTAGCTCCCTAATAAAACACACCTATAGACCTGGAAACGTGTCCTTTGAACATTTGGAAGCAGCTCTGCAGGCCCCTTTCTTTGCTTGAGACACATATGGCCACGGAAAAATAATGGGCCTTTGTATTTAACTCTTCGTCTTTCAAGGAACTTTTTTTGTGGGGTTGAATTTAATTTATTTAGTGGTTCCCTAATGATCTGCAAGACTGAACACACTTCCTAACAGTCAGCCTTAGCTCCCTCCATGTCCCCTGTACATGGTTTCTGGTCGCCTGGAAGTAAATAGATTTTTATGTGGTACTTAGTGTCTCATCCAGGGCTGATGCCTAATACCTGCCCCTTTTATGAAATTCATTAGATACTTTGTATAGAAACACAGACTAGTGTTTCACCACAGTCCAACTGCTCATAAATAACTATTGTTACATTTAGACATATAACTCACCAGACTTTTCCACACATGAACATCAATTTTTACCTTTTACAAAAATGAGATTATACTGTACATGCTTTTAAAAACTCTGCTTTGTCAAATACCAATATATTGTGAACCTCTATTCATATAGTATTATTTTAAGTGGCTGCTTAGCTTTCATCATGTGGATTCCATATATTTTATTTAACTAGACTTCAACAGTTGGAATCTTAGGTTACTAATTCTATGTATTAGGTAAAATTAGGTTCAGCTTTTTTACAGAAAACTCCAAAGAACCGTGGCTTAAATAAGATGGATGTTTATTTCTCCTTAATGTGAAATAACCCAGAGGTGGGCAGTCCAAGGCTGGTATAGCAGTCATCAAGGACTCAGGCTTCTTCTATCTTTTTGCTGCATCATTTTTCGGGATATCTTCCATTCTTAGGGTCACTTGTTGGCCCAAAATGGCTGTAGGAGCTCTGGACATCACATCAACGTTCTACACAGCGCACAACAAGGGCTTAATTTCCAAAATATACAAACAGCTCATACAACTCAACAACAAGAAAACAAACAACCCAATCAAAAAGTGGGCAGAAGACCTAAATAGACATTTCTCCAAAGAAGACATACAGATGGCCAACAGGCACATGAAAAGATGTTCAACATCACTAATTATTAGAGAAATGCAAATCAAAACTACAATGAGGTACCACCTCACACCAGTCAGAATGGCTATCATTAAAAAGTCTACAAATAACAAATGCTGGAGAGGGTCTGGAGAAAAGGGAAGCCTCCTACACCGTTGGTGGGAATGTAAATATGTAAATTGGTGCAGCCACTATGGAAAACAGTATGCAGGTTCCTTAAAAAACTAAAAATAGAGTGGCCATATGATCCAGCAATCCCATTCCTGGGCATATACTCAGACAAAACTATAATTCCAGAAGATACACACACTCCTATGTTCATAGCAGCACTATTTTCAATAGCCAAGACATGGAAACAACCTAAATGTCCATCAAGAGATGAATGGTTAAAGAAGACGTGCCATAAAATTATATATATATATAACTCAGGCATCAAAAATAATGAAATAATGCCATTTGCAACATTATCATACTAAGCTAAGTAAGTCAGAAAGAGAAAGACAGATACCATATGATATCATTTATATGTGGAATCTAAAATATGATACAAATCAACATATCTACAAAACAAAAACAGATTCACAGATATAGAGAAGAGACTTGCAGTTGTCAAGAGAGAGGGGGTGGTAGGGGAGGGAAGGTATGGGAGTCTGTGATTAGCAGAGGCAAACTATTATATATAGGATGGATAAACAAGGTCCTACTGCATAGCACAGGGAACTATATTCAATATCCTGGGATAAGACAAACCATAATGGAAAAGAATATGAAAAAGAATATATATATACATATATATATGTATATATATAAAACTGAGTCACTGTTGTACAGAAGAAATTAACACAACACTGTAAATCAAATGTACTTCAATAAAATTAACCCCCCCCAAAAATATCCCCAAAGTTCTAGGTAATACGGAGGAGAAATGAAGAGTTCAATAGGCTCCTCCCCAGCCAAATTAGCTGCCTTTAAATAGCCTCCCTGGAAATCCTGTACAACACTTCTGCTTTCTTGTAGTTGGCCATACTCAGCTGCAAGGGAGGCTTTGAAGGGGACTTAAAATAGTTCTATTGCTAAGAAAAGGGAGAAGAATGGCTATTGGGTAGCAACTAGTGGTTTCTGCCACACCGATTTTTGCCTTTATAATCAATGCTGTCATGTATCTCTTCTAGCTAAATACTTTTACACACCCATAATTGTTTCGTTAGAATTTATGTTGCAGAAATAATTGTGCCAGGTGAGCACATTTTAAAATATTATTACTATTTTTTGTTATTGCAAAGCAATGTATGTTTGTTAAAAAAAAAATCCAAAATAGTAGAAATGTAAACTGTTTTAATACATATTGCCATTCTGAAATGTGCCAATCCACATTAATTAGCCTTGAACCAAGGGGGTAATTTCCCTATATTCTTACCAGTTCCCTCTGGCTCTGTTGTCTTATCAACTAACCTAATAAGTAAGAAATATATTAATTTATACTTTGATTACTCACCAATTGCCTTTGAGATCCTTTGCTTATTTTTCTAAAGGGGTGCTCATTAAAAATAACTTAAAAGGGCTCATATATTTAATAGTTACTTGATAATTACTATATGTTCTAATACTTTTTCAAGTTGTCACTTCCTTTTTTTTTTTTTTTTTGCGGTACGCGGGTCTCTCACTGTCGTGGCCTCTCCCGTTGCGGAGCACAGGCCCTGGACACACAGGCTCAGCGGCCATGGCCCACGGGCCCAGCCGCTCCGCGGCATGTGGGATCTTCCCGGACCGGGGCACGAACCCATGTCCCCTGCATCGGCAGGCGGACTCTCAACCACTGCACCACCAGGGAAGCCCGTCACTTCCTTTTAAGTTGATTTACAGTGTTTTCGTCATGTAAAAATTTTTAAACTTTATACACTCAAGTCTATCTTTTCCTTTAAGGCTTCCCCTTTGGCATAAGTTCTAATACTTAACAGAAAGAAACTATTTTTTATTTTCTCAAATTAACAATTTCCGTGTTGCATTCGGAATAAAGTCTAAGTGCTGAGAGCCAGCCGTTAAAATAGGCAGTCAGTGAAGAAGTAACCTCCTTTCTTTTCTCCTGGCACAGAGCCTCCTGCCAATTACCTGAGGGGAAAAATCTGAGTATGAACATCAACAGTAAAGCAGCAATAGGTGAATCTCACCTGCAGCGCTTATGTTTCTGATGACTGAAATGTAAATGACATATTTGTTTCAGTAGAATCCTAGTTTTCCTTTTACTTACATTATGCCTAATCTTAGGGAAATATTTCACAAACTAGACACCTAACTATTAATTCAAATGGAGCCTCCCTGTGTCTGAGAAACTATGGAATTGTGGGAAGAACATGAGCCTTCAAGTCAAACAACCTCGGTTGAAATCCTACCAACATTTATTACTTACGGAATTTTAGGCAGGTTACGTGACCTGGACGGGTCTCTGTGTATTGGGGCATTAAAAGGATTAGAGAAGATAATTAATGCGAAAGCACCTAGGACCATAACTAGTTCATGGTGATGAAGACCATCAACAGATGTTTCCCCAATCTGCCAAGAAACTGAAGACTTTACGTGCATCCGTGCTTGATATTGTCTTTGGTACTAAGAATTCCTTTACAAGGCAAATAATCACCTTCTACTTTTTCTGTTTGGTGCTTCCTATTTTCAAATATTAGGGTAGCCGAAAAATAACAGGACCTCTCTGAACTTCCGTGCTCCTACCCTTCTACCTTGAACCCAGTCTTAGAATACCCTCCCTTCTTCCTTTGCCCTCAAATCTACTCCAGTTAATGGGAGGTTAGGGAGGGGTGGGGGAAATTGGTGAATAGGTGTTACCCAAGGCCACAGAGCTAGCAGGTCGGTGAGCCAGCAATCAGCCCCACATCTGATTCCTTCTCTTGACTTTTAAGAATTCAAATTGTTCAGATCTCTTTTTTTTTTTTTTTTTTTTTAGAGTTATGTTGTATTCGGAGGGAATTTTTAGGGCTTCAACTCCGGGAGGCAGCATCTCAAGTAACCCTGAGAGAACTGCTCCAAGGAGGCGAGGTGGGGAGCTAGGATATATAGGAGTTTTACAAAAAAGGGCAGGTAGTCGGAACATCAAATTGTTCAGGTCTCTTAGACCGAGTGGGATCTTAATATCCTTGAGGAGGGGAGGGCCAGGGGCTTTTGTTTATTGTCTGGCTGGACCTGAAGAAACCGAGGCCCAGAGAAAGAACAGACTTGTGTGAAATGCGCAGTCAGTGGTGGAGCTGAAACCAGGGCTGCAGCTTCTGCAGCTCCAGCCCATGCCCTCCCTCCGAGTCCTTCGGTGCTGATGACTGGACACGATGGGTCGCTCCCAAGTTTGAGGGGCAGAGGTCAAGACATCATTAGTTGCAACCCGGAAAAGAGCCATTTTGTATCCAAGGGGAATAATATGCCAGATGAATAGGAACATTAGTGATTTTCATTTGCTAGGAGCTAATTTCTCTCGAGAAAGGTGAGTGGACTTTTTAAAGCCATATGCTGGCAGACTTCATTCTGTGCTATTTCTGAGGTCTTGGCAGCAGAGCTGACTCTCCATCCCAGATCTCTGAGAACTCCAGAGAATGCAGTGCAGGGTGTTCCTGTGAATTCAGATTCTGAAGCATCAACAGAAGCTGGGTGCTGTGGAGTGGAACGGGGATGCCTGGTGAGCTGCTCAGGCCCCAAAGTCCAAGTCAGCTTCCAGCAGATGGGCTGATCGCCAGTCTGAAGACTCAGAAAAGCCATTCATGGGCCTCTTACTGCCGAGATGGGTGCGGAGGGAGCGTGGAAGTGCGGTTTTCTGGGAGTGGGCGACCAACCATGTGCCAGCCAGATTCCCCCAGCTGTGGGGAATATTGTTCGTAAACATCAATTATCAATTACCCATCTGGGCCTGGCAGGTTCCATGAGTTTACAAGCAAAATACCCATAATAGTTTCATCGCTGGAATTCACTGATCTGGAGCTTTTGTTTACTCTCCAGGAAGTTCATATAATGCGCATTTGTGTGATAAGTGGGTGGGTTGTGGTGCATGCTGGGAAAATAGTTTGACTCACACATTTATTAATAAATTTAGAATTGAAAAAAATTACTCTGGCACTAGCAAAGTATGCTCTGGCTCCTTTATCCTCGTGGAATGCTTAAGCAGTTTAATTGGTTCAATTCATCCTGGCTCTAATGCCACCCCTCACCTCCACCATCCCCAGCCCCTACCTGGGGACACATAGAGTAAAAAGCTCTTGGTAACAGTCCGGAGTTCATGTTCACTCTCTGTGTTGCAGAAAGGGACCTTGGGAACCACTCTCCCCTTGCATCCCTGTCTTCCACATTTTATCAAAGTGCCTGGCTTCACAGGTTTAGGATGCGTCTGCTGAGTTAGGGGGTCAAGTGGCCAGCCTGTGTCTCTCTGCAAGAATGAATTTATATGGACAAGAGAGACTTGCTCAGAGAGGAAGTTGTATGCCGGGGAAGAGATGGGAATGTGGCAGACAGGAGAAGAGGATGTATGTTTCATGCATGAGTTCTCCCACAGGGACCCCAGACCTCATCTGAGCTCTTTGGAGAGGGCTGCAGGCACCAGCCGAACAGTACTTTTCATCGGGATGGTGGCTTGTGGCAGCACAGCTGAGGCACTTCAGGGCCTAGGAGACTCAGGACAGCATAGAGCGGGACAGAGGAGTGCCTCAGAGAGCGGCTTTGATAGTGGAAACTTCAGTGAACCTGGCTCGGCCTTGGCACCCAGAGGGCACCCACTCTGGGACTGTCTTCAGACATGAGTGTTCCCATGGAGGGTGGCCAGCAGCAATGGTAGGGATGAATGCAGCCCTCACGTGGCTTTGTAGGGAGCTGACATCAACTAGGGGCTCAAGCAGAACACCAAAGGGATGACTGTGACTCAAGCAAGATACCTCAGGTTCTCTTAGAAGTAACTAGATAGGACTTTGTGTGGGACAAGACCCGGTGAATTTGGGCTCTTAATGACTGGCACAGTGAAGCTCAGGCTGTTTTAAATTCTCCGGCTGTTTTGAATTCTCTTCCTTCATCGAGAAGAAGAGTAACCATTACATTTAGAATGGATAAACATTAAGGTCCTAATGTATAGCGCAGGGAACTATATTGAATATCCTGTGATAAACCATAAAGGAAAAGAATATAAGAAGAGAATGTATATATGTGTATAACTGAGTCACTTTGCTGTGCAGCAGAGATTAGCACAGCATTGTAGATCAGCTATACTTCAATTAAAAAATTAAAAAAATAAAAGAAGAAGAGTAACCAAGGATTATGTGGTACGTGGCAATGATAACAGTCTTTGGTCTTGAGTCCCCATCCACTGTCCTTTCTGGAATCCAACACCCACTCTGGAATTCTATTCCTGTTGTCATTAAAGTGTTTCACCTGCCCCTTCAGGGCTGCTCCCTCTTTCTCACTGTCTTCCTTCTTCCTTATACACTGGCTGTTTCTCCTAATTGTTCTTTCCCTTTGCACTGACTCCAGTTTCTCACATCCGTGTTGGTGCTTCTGCCACTGTAGACCCTGATGCCAAACCCATCCCTGCCAAGGTAGGGAGCCCTCTCTCCTTCAGAGCTAAACTTTTATTTGGCTCTTCAGAATAGTATCTTTTGCTCCCTAATGTTCTTATAGCCTCCCCATTCAATGAACTTAAGAACAAGTTACTGCCAAGCATGGTTGCAGGACACGTGAACAGTTTTACAAATTGTCTCACGGAAAAGTTCTCTGTGCACTCATAGTCAGAGAGGGTCACCTCACATGACACCATAAAACTCCTAGAAGAGAACATAGGCAAAGCATTCTCTGACATAAATTGTAGCAATATTTTCTTAGGTCAGTCATCCAAGGCAATAGAAATAAAAGCAAAAATAAACAAATGGGACCTAATCAAACTTACAAGCCTTTGCACAGCAGAGGAAACCATAAACAAAATGAAAAATCCTACAGACTGGGAGGAAATATCTGCAAATGATGCAACTGACAAGGGCTTAATTTCCAAAATACACAAACAGTGCATACAACTCAATAACAAAAAAACCAACAACCCAATCAAAAAATGGGCAGAAGACCTAAATAGACATTTCTCCAAAGAAGACATACAGATGGCCAATAAGTACATGAAAAGATGCTCAACATCGCTAATTATTAGAGAAATGCAAATCAAAACTACAATGAGGTGCCACCTCACACCAGCCATCATCAAAAAAATCTACAAATAATAAATGCTGGAGAGGGTGTGGAGAAAAGGGAACCCTCCTACACTGTTGGTAGGAATATACATTGGTGTAGCCACTATGGAAAACAGTATGCAGGTTCCTTAAAAAACTAAAAATAGAGTTGCCATATGATCCTGCAATCTCACTCCTGGGCATATATCTGGACAAAACTCTAATTAGAAAAGATACATGCACCCCTATGTTCATAGCAGCACTATTTTCAAGAGCCAAGACATGGAAACAACCTAAATGTCTATCAACAGATGAATGGGTAAAGAAGATGTGGCATATATATATATATATATATATATATATATATATATATAATGGAATATTACTCAGACATAAAAAAGAATGAAATAATACCATTTTCAGCAACATGGATGGAACTTAGATCATAATAAGTGAAATGTCAGAGAAAGACAAATACCATGTGATATCACATATGTGTAATCTAAAAAAATGATACAAATGAACTTATTTACAAAACAGAAACAGACTCACAGACTTAGAGAATGAATTTATGGTTACCAGGGGGGAAGGGTGGGGGGAAGGGATAGTTAGGGAGTTGGGATTGACATGTCCATACTGCTATATTTAAAATGGTTAACCATATACTACCAAATGTAAAATAGATAGCTAGTGGGAAGCAGCTGCATAGCACAGGGAGATCCGCTCGGTGCTTTGTGTCCACCTAGAGGGGTGGGATAGGGAGTGGGGGTAGGAAGACTCAAGAGGGAGGAGATATGGGGATATATGTATATGTATAGCTGATTCACTCTGTTGTAAAGCAGAAACTAACACACCATTGTGAAGCAATTATACTCCAATAAGGATGTTTAAAAATATAAAAATAAATAAATAAAATGGATAACCAACAAGGACCTACTGTATAGCACAGGGAACTCTGCTTAATATTATGTAACAACTAAATGGGAAAAGAATTTGAAAAAGAATAGAGACATGTATATGTATAACTGAATCACTTTGCTGTACACCTGAAACTAACACAATATTGTTAATCAACTATATTCCAATATAAAATAAAAAGTTAAAAAAAAAGAAAAATTTATGGTTACATAAAGGGAAAGGGGTGGAGAAGAGATCAATTAGGAGTTTGGGATTAGCAGATACAAACTACTATATATAAAATAGATGGACAATAAGATCCTACTGTAAAGCATAGGGAACTATATTCAATATCTTACAGTAAACCATAATAGAAAAGAATATACACAGATAGATATAGATATACAGATAACTGAATCACTTTGCTGTACACCAGAAACTAACACAACATTGTAAGTCTATACTTCAGTAAAAAAACAACAGCATCAAAGAGGGTCATCTCAAATATCCTCTGCTATAGGAGAATTCTCTTCTCCATCCCCCTCTGCTCATTGATCATTTTCCACACATTTAAACATTTTATATTCCTCACTCTTTAGCATCTTTCCTTCTAGAATGGAATGCCATGAAACAATCTAATACTCTCTTTCAGAAGATTTTCTGTATGACATATCTGGCAGTTGCTTCTGTTTGTTTAAACTTAGAAAAATCAATGATTTCAAACTGCAAATTCAGTTAAAATTTACTTTGTGATAATGTTGTAGGATAATATTGCCAGAGTTTGGAAGCAGAAACAAATGAGGCAGGAAAACAAGATAATCAAGAGGATGATAGAACAGGATCTCTGATTAGTGAAGCACAATTACACGGAATAAATACATTATTGACTTTTGTGTAAAAATCACCCACAGAGGACTTCCCTGGTGGCGCAGTGGTTAAGAATCTGCCTGACAATGCAAGGGACACGGGTTCGAGCCCTGGCCTGGGAAGATCCCACATGCTGTGGAGCAGCTAAGCCCATATGCTACAACTACTGAACCTGAGCTCTAGAGCCCGCAAGCCACAACTACTGAGCCCACGTGCCACAACTACTGACGCCTGTGCGCCTAGAGCCCATGCTCCACAACAAGAGAAGCCACGACAATGAGAAGCTCGCGCACCACAACAAAGAGTAGCCCCGGCTCACCGCAACTAGAGAAAGCCTGCACACAGCACCAAAGACCCAACACAGCCAAAAAAAATAATATAAATAAATAAATTTATTTTTTTAAAAAATCACCCACAGCAGGGGGAAAAAAAGGAGGGTGCTTTGTCATCTTTCCCTTTCGTTTCTATTTTTAAAGATATTTTCAAGTTCTCTGAACCGTATTAGTTGTTGCTGTTGTTGTTGTTTTTTAAATACAATTCTGACTTAGGTGATTGATACTGCTTTAAACGCCTCTGGTATTCCCTCTTTGGAAGCGTTTCTTCTGAACCCCCATAGCTCTGTGTCAGGTCCACTCTTCGGTCATTCCTCATTTTCTACATGGTGTTATCAGTATTTGTGTCCATGTCTTCACTCCCTTGTTTCACTGTAATTTATTGAGAGTAGACCCATACTTGTATATGCGTCATTAACAGTGAATTTGCTGGTAGCATGAGTGGGTGGAGTTCTTATTTCAAGAATATGTTTTAAAAAGCTTGAGTTATCAAATATACTATAATGAGGATTTTTCACATGGAATGGATGTTTTGGTGACCCTGAGATGGAGAATAGGTTTATATCTCTAATTATTTGTAAGCAGAAAGGGTGTTTCAGCTGTAAACCTTTTTTTTTTTTCCTTTTTTTGGTTACTTGTATTTGTTTATGGTTCCCAGGGCGCATATAAAATGGAAAGACACACACATATATGCACAAACCCTTGAAAGATGTGGGGATCCCACAGTGCCCTTGTGGGAGGGGAACAGATGTATTCCCAACACCAGCACTGAGTAGGAGTTTTGATGTTCCCAGAGGGTTGGGGATCGCAGCTCTCAAGGGATGAATTTGATGCCAGGGCCCTGCTGGTACTTAGAGGGAGAAGGGAGGTCTGGCTGTGGCCCTGTTGATCAGTAAACCCTCCCAACTGCACTTCTCCAAAGGAGAGCACAAGGGAACGCAGAGATGGTTCCTATTCCCTTTCTGTTTTTATTTATCTTTTGGTGTTTGATAAACTTGAATTTGTCTGACGACTCTTTACCTGGTTTTTAGCTTAACCCTTTGGAACTCAAGGATTCTCTGGACATTTTATTGTGTGTGTGACCTTACAGAAAGAATCTTGGATAATCCTTTGGCACTTCGTGGAAGACCACTGCTAGAGAAGTAATGCTGAATTGGACTTGCATACTTGATTTTGTGAACTTCTTAGTTAGCATGTAGAGCAGAGGTCAGGTGCTCATGGCCTGGAACCAGAACAACTTTGGATTTGGGCGCTATCATGTACTAACTGTGCAGAGGCCGGTTTACCATGAAGCTGGTGACAATTAAATTTCAGATTCGCTTCCTTCCTAGAGGGACCCTAGCCACGTGACCAACATAGTCAATCAGTTAAGACTACTGCCTCTTTCCAGTCTGATTTCCTCTTGGTCTCTGTTTACCTTGTGCAGAGTGGCACTGGAATGCCCAAGGGCATCTTGGGGATCTGAGTAAGGGGAAGATGAGTGGAGAATATACCATTTCAACTATAATTTGTTGAGTCATTTTGGAATGTGTCAATAAAATAAGTGAGAAATTACAGACTCCTGATTTGAATACAAGTGAATAGTACTTTTTTTGTGGCTATCTTTAAATTCACTAGAGAACTGAAAGAAAATTCATTTAAAGATAAAAACATGAAATAGGACTTCCCTGGTGGCGCAGTGGTTGAGAGTCCACCTGCTGATTCAGGGGACACAGATTCGTGCCCCAGTCTGGGAAGATCCCACATGCCGCGGAGCGGCTAGGCCCATGAGCCATGGCCGCTGGGCCTGCGTGTCCGGAGCCTGTGCTCCGCAACGGGAGAGGCCACAACAGTGAGAGGCCCCCGTACCACAAAAAACAAACAAACAAACAAAAAAAACATGAAATAGAACTGACACAGATAAGCAATAAAATCAGTAGACACTGAGAAGCAAATTATAACAAAAATTTTCAGAGTATATCCAATGCACTCAACAGAAAGAAAAAATTCATTCATTTAGCAAGAAAGAAATATTGACTAGAAATAATGAAGAAACACTTGTAGCTTTGATAATCCAATTAACAAAGGGGGGTGAATTATATGAGCACACTGGGAAAAGATTTAAATTACGTGCTAATTTGACTCAGAACAAAGATAACATGAAATTCGTAAGTCACTGTAATGAAGATGTCTATTGACAGCAAACAGGTTAATGAGTGTTGTCTAGAGTGATGTTGATTCAAGATTAATCATTGACAAGAAAACTTGAAATGCCCTGAAATCTTAGGGCTCAGATACGAAAGAAACTTGATAGAGTTTGTCCCCGCCTTTGACAACAGCCCTAAGGATTTATCTGCTATCATCTCTATTGAGTGGTGAAGCTGAAAGGTATTTCCTTAACTAAAAATTTTGATCAACCACAATAAGGGAAGATAAATTATTTTTCTGTTCTCTTTATAGAAAAAAATGCAGCCAAAAAATATAAGAAAAAAATATAATGGAGGTGTGTCTGACAGATGATAAAAATTAGTTATTTTTCCAGATTTTATGATACTTGTAATGCTTTTACATTTGTAATTTGTTGCATTTTCTTTCCTCATTCTAAATAAATATTTACTTACATACATAAATTTATATTTGGAGTTATGTATTCTTTTCCTTAAAGCAAGAATCCTCAAGTTTTATAAGTTTCGGGCTCCACAAAACTGGATCTGCCCTAGAGCTAGGATGACCCTGAAGAGGTGAAGTGCACGTTCTGAATCTGTTTCCTCACGACAGACTGGGGATCGTACAGATTCCTGGTGAATAGGTCAAGAGGCTTAAATGAGATCATGAGGATGAAGTATTTAGCACAGAATCTGGGACATGGTAAACACTCCTATGAGTATCATCCAACCCTTCATTCAGTAGATGTGTATGAAGTAGATGTGTATGATCAGGCACTGCGGATTCAGCAGGGAACAGGATGGAAAAAAGTCTCTGTTCTTAAGAAGCGTATATTCTAGTTTATTCTAATTATGATTGTTATTTACTACTCTCGTTATTGGGTCCCTTTATACTCCTACTCCTCCTAAAAGGGTTGCCAGCTCCTTACCTTTTCAAATGAAATGAATTAAAGTACATTTGTTTTGAAAATTATGTGCCATCCTTTAGATATGTGGCTCCCCCCGTGATGGTGCAAAACCAGAGTTGGAAACTGATGACTTGACATCCATTCTAATCCTGAGGTGGGATGAGGCTGGCTTTTACAGCCTGCGACTTGGCATTCTGAGGGGTCAGCGATGGAGACGGCACAGCTCAGCGGAGCTAATCATAGGATCTTGAAACAGGCCAGTCTAGAGGCTTTCGCTCCTAACTTCCCTTGGAACCTCAGGGTAGAAGAGACCTCTCGGAACTAGGACACAGAGCTCACTCACTCCTTTTTGGAGCTACCTATTTTTGTAGGGTTTTCTGGGGTAACTCATCATTTTGGAAATACTGTTTTCTGCACTAATAGCTTCCCCAAACACAGATTTCTAAAGCTGGCGAGGGGTCAGGAAAGAAGGCAGCACATGTTTCTGAGGACCAGAGGGTTGGCTCTCTACTTGTACTCTTTGAGTTCAGGCATCTGCTGAAATTTATTTATAGGTTTACAGAAAGGGTCTTGGTTATTCTAAAGCAGAAGCCCAGGGTACTGGCTTTGGTCCAGTTTTGGAAAGCTGAAATGTTTAACTCTTTTTGTTTTATTTTAGGAGTGTGCTACACTGGTGGAATCAATTGAGGAAGCAATGATTTGTGAGCACAATGCTTTTTTTTTTTTTTTTTAATATGAATGACTTGGTTAGAGGTCTGATAGTATTTGGTCACTTAGTGGCAGCTACATTCAGTTATTAAGATTCCAAATCTAGAGAACCCACTTATTCTCTTCTTGCGCTGTGAATCTGGTTTTGACACCTAAAATCCCACTGAGAGTCCATGAGTTCTGGACGCCTCATTTTGAACAATCCCAGGTACAGACTGTGGGCTCCTTCAGGGCAGTAACCTCATCAGCTAAGTCCTAGGAATCAGGAGGGTATCTGGTACTTAGTAGGTGCTCAATAAATGTTTCTTGAATGAATGAATGATGAATGAAGGACAACATAAGTTAACAGCATTTCCAAAATGCAGGAGGCCTCCACTACCAAAATAAGTTCATGTGGTATTCATTTAAGGCATGCTAAGGAAGACTCTGTTAAATAAGTTTACTTCAAAAATAAATGTTGTGTTTTGAGAATCAACCAGTTCCTGTGTGGATACAGAATAAAGTGCTTTACAGCTGTAGATGCATTTCTGTAAACGGGAAACATTTAAATAGTGTTAAGGTAATTGAGCTGTTTGTTAAGAGTCAGGATAGGCCCATGACTTAGCCAATGGGATTTAAGTCAAAAAGCCTGGGATCTAAACCCTGCTGGGACACATACTGGTTCAATGGTCTTGGCTAAGTGACCTAAGCTCTCTGAATTTTCTCATCTGTATAATGGGAATAATAATAATGGATTTCGTAGGGCTGTGAGGAAGATTGAATGAGATAATTCTTGGCACAAAGCAAGTGCTCAGTAAAAATTTCTCCTCCTCCTCTTTATCCTCCTTTGCCCCCTGCTAACTAACCTGGGCATTGCTGACGTCTCCTGCTCACTTTCTCAGCTGAACTCCCCTGGAAACAAGTTAGAATCCAGGGAAAGTTTCCGGAGGCCACTGTTCAGCCCCACCTGGCAGTGATTTTGCATCACCTTTGAATATTCAGAGAGGAAACAACGATTTCTATCTTCTATCTAGATTCTACCTAAAAGATTCTATCTAAAATCTTCTATCTAGATTTTACGAAAGAGTCCAGCACTCACATTTTTGCTCATTTAGTTACTGACTATTCCCCACCTACACCTACCCTCCCGCTAAGTTGGATTTCACAAGTATTCCAAATCCTCCGGGATTGCTCTGAGCTTTTTTTTTTTTTTTTGGTTGTGCCAGCCATTTCCCAACCAGAGATTGAACCCAGGTCACCAGTGGAAGTGTGGAGTCCTATCCACTGGGCCACCAGGGAATTCCCTCTGAGCTCCTTTTTCTTCTTGGAATGCAAGCCTACTTTTATTTTCCTTTTCAGAGATTTTACTGGGTGAGAAACTGGCACCGAAGGCAGTTTCCTAAGGGCTTGGGCCTTGAAGGTGACTGACTTTTTAAAAGCTATTAGTGACGTAGAGAAGCCAAGCAAAGCTCGTCCTTCTGGGGGAGCCGACACGCAACTCTCTAAAGCAACCCTTTCTCCTAACCCCTCCATGACTACCCAAGGTCAAGCTCATCCGTGCCAGTGGCTGGATTTTGCTCATTTTGTATATTATTTATGTAACATGCGGGTTGTGAGGGAGTGTGGATATAGATGATTCACAGGCACAAGCAGTTGGAAACAGATTGCAGAAGCCCAGCTCCGTTACTTGGGTGTCCCCCACGCCCCGCCCCCCAAGATGCATCATCTGCTCCTTCCTGCATGCCCTGCAGTGCTGCTCCAGCTAAATGCAGTCCTAGGTCTCCCACATCCCTGTAGAGGAGGGGGCCCACGGACACGTCAGAGGCTCTAAACCTGTAACAGATTCTGGAGACAAACCCACCTCCCAAAATGTAATTCTCATTAAAAAAACGTAAACCATAAAATAGAATGAGGAATGCTGAAAAATTTATGATGACTACTTCAATGCTTATTTTTTGAAATATCAAGTTCTTAAAAAAAAAGTTTCTCATCTTTGTGTTGCTGCCATGATTTTCTAGGCTCTGCCTGGCACCTATGCTTAGCTTGCCTAGTGGGCAGCCCGGTGCCTGGTGGGCATACCATCCTCACATGGCTGAATTGCAGAGGAACCCCTTCTCCACTTCTGAAAAGTTTTGTCCCACCCAAGAGACCTGCCTTCAGGTGACATCCATCACTATGTGGTGCACCGGGCAGAGTACAGACTGTGAAGGTAGACAGGCTTGGGCAGGTGACTCATGAGTTCTATGTATTAGTTACCTACCGTGAAAATAACTCAGTGGAACAAAACCCCCCAAAATCTCCATGGCCTACAAAGCATTTATTGCTCATGATTCAGGGTGATCACCTAGGCAACTTTGTTGATCTTAATGAGCTTATTTACATATATGGGGGTTAGCTGACCACTAACCTAGGACGGCCTAGGCTGGGGTAATGGTGTCTCGACTCTGAGCCCCGTATCTCCCATCCTCCAGCATGCTAGCCTGCACCTGCTCTCTTGGCAATGGCAGACCAAGAGTGAGAATATCCCTAGTTTATGTTAATCTCATCCAAAAAACACCCTCACAGAAACATCCAGAATAATGTTTGACCATATATCTGGGCACCAGTGCCCAGCCATGTTGACACATAAAATTAACCACCACAGGTACTACAGGCATGGGTCTATAATTAATTATGAATTCAACAAATTCAACAAGTATTTAATGAATGTTAAATACAGGGCTACTGAATGCCTGGAACTATGTTTATCCACTGGAATACAGCAGTCAATAAGTCATTAACCCTGCCTTCAAAGAACTGACTATTTATTAAGTGTAATTAAGCAGGTAAGAAAACCAAGCACAACAAATGCCATGAGTTAGCATTTGTGCAGTGTGGTTACATACTGAATGGAGGTTTTGCAAGTCCATTATCTCATTCAATCCCTGCAACAAACCTGATAGGCAGGCATTGCTGTCTCTATCGTACAGATGAGGAAAATGAGATTTGGAGAAATTACATGAGCTGTGTGGAGGTCACAAGGCTAGCAAGTGCAGAGCTCAAATTGAGTTCATCTCTGCCTGGTGCCCAAGCCCAGGCCACTGGTGGCTTCACCATCTCACTTATGTCCTCGTCCTACGACTTGCCGCAGACGAGAGCACAGAGGGGGAGCGGGACTGTGTGAGCCTGAGGTCAGCCTAGAAGGTTGGGGGGGGAGCTCTGCTGCCCTCTGAGACACACGTGCCCTCTCATCCCTGCTGGCGTGGTTGGCCTTGCCACTTCCGGAGCCTCTGGGATGTAGATGGCAAACAGGCCACCAGAATTATCCTGGAGTCTGCAAGTCCATCCTGGGAAAAAACACTCTCAGTATCCTCATCCTTTAAAGGAACAAATGAGCGTGTGTCTGTGTGTAGGTAGAGGGATGAAAGATTTGAGCCCTTTCCAGGGAAGCCACCTCTCATCCATTCTGCTCAGGGACATGCTCTGGGTGAGCATGTGTACAGACATACATATGTAATATTTTCAGACTTTACTGCTCGCAGCAGATGGAACTATGCTAACGGACATTGGGGAAGCATGCTCCCCACATAGGGATTGCTCCTATGCGTGTTTAGAGCAAGCTATCCGCTAAGGGGCTTCTCTCTCTAGCAATTAGCTCTGGGCTGTGCATGGCTATGCACACGTTAGCTGTTGGCCTGGTGTAGCTGGCCAAAAGCCTGACCTGGCCCACAGATGAAGAACTGGCGGAGGCGAGGGAGAAGGGGGCGCTTTATGTAAGTGGTTTTTAGACAGATGGAGGATTTATTTTAATTGCATAAGAAGCAGTCTTTCTTGAGTAGAGATGTAGGTCCTTTTGCAAACCTGTGTTAGACAAAACTTGCTGCTGCCGCTGATACCTTCCTAAATGCCCCTCTATTTCCCTGATAATTGCTTGTCAGTGTGTCAAGTTGCATCTGAGCCATTTGCTGCTTATACAGACTCTCAGTAATTCTCAGTATATCCCCCACTCACTGCAAGTTTACTCCAGTCCTACTGAGGCCACCTGTAGAGCCTTGAGCCAGGTTGTAGCTGATCCAATGGCTTTGAGAATGGACAAGTGGATATTCACAACATGGGGCAGTGAGGAGACTGAACAAAGCAAGTTCAAGTTGTGCCCCATAGATGGTCCAGCTTCAGGGAAAACCCATTGATCTCCATATCTTTGCCCCGTTAGAGTTCACCCTTGAGAGAACCTCCAAGTTCTCCCAGAATAAGCACCCACAAGACCTAGAGGAACCTGGCTTCCAGCATATCCATCTTCAGAGCTCACGCTGCGAACCATCTTTAGCAGCCTTTCCCTTGGGAACCTGGAGGAAGGAGAGGCTGGCATCCTGGATATGCTTTGGGTTAAAGAATTCTGACTCTAACAAGGAAAACATCAGCTTGGATCATCTGGCTCCTATGCAGCTATAATCAAGATGAAATCACTTATGCCAGCTGTTAATTTTATCAGTGACAAGCGAGTAAAACCTGAGCTCTCCAGCAGGAAGCAGCTTTTTTGAGCTCACAGCTCTGTAGAATGAGATTTTCACAAGAAAGAACAAAGAGGTTTGAGGTGTTACTTGCGGAGATCCTTTGTCCTAACTAGTTACGTGCTGGGCGGAAGGAAGTTCACCCCAGGTGCGGGTTTGTGTAGGCACTGTGCCAATTTTGCTAATCTCTGTAAAGCCAGCACCCTTCACTGAGAGGCACACAATACGTGTTTGTTAGATGGATGAGTATTGAGACCAGCCAGAATGGAGGCAGGCTCAACCAAAACAATCCTAACCAATTTGTAAACAGTACAGTGTGTGAATCCAAGTTCTTGTGCAGGTTGCTGGGGACAACATGGCAGGGGGACAAGAAGGGGCACAGAGCTTCTCAGCCTCTGTCACTGGCCCCCCTCCACACTGCCAGTCACAGAAATTCCAAGAATTTCTTCTCTGGTCTGTCCACTCTCTGCATCTTGGAACGTTTGCCTTATTCCAAAGGAGCACATTGTTCTTCATCTCTGTGGCTTTGCATGTGTTGTCGCTTCTACCTGGAGTGCTTTCCCCACTTGCCTGGTAGCCTCTCTCCAGAACAAACCTGCTTGGATTTCTGTGCTGGGGTTACTTGTGACCTTGGCAACTTGTCCAAATCATCTAATAATTTTCATCTGGAGAACAGGAATGATAATAATAGTACCTAAATCAGAGGACTGCTATAAGGATTGAATTGGTGAGTACATACAAAGTACCCAGAACAGATCCCGGAACATGGCCCGTAGGACCCATCAGCCGCCATCTCTCTTGTGATTCCTTCCTCTTCTGCACCCCCGTCAGGGCTGTTTTCTTTTTTGTCTACCCGCACTGCTTTATTCTCTTCTCTCTCCCACTCAGCACCTTGGCTGGCCCACTTCCTTATTCAACAATTCTCAGGGGCTTGCCGATTCCCACCCAATTACATTCAAGGCTCCTTGGCAGAATTCAAGGCTTTCCATTTTCCAGGCCAGCGATTTTGACAACATGTTTCCCCACTATTTCCTGATCCACACCTGATCTTCCTGCCTAAAGGTGCTCCGTCTTTGTCCCTAAGCAAGTTCTGTGCTCTCTCACCTCCTCGCTCTGGCTGGCCCTGTCCTTCCCCACCTCTGCTTGCCCGGACTTCAGCCCATGGGGGAGAAAGAGCAGCAGCTTGCATGCCAGGGTTGGCCCTCCTTGATCTTCAGGCTTCAGATACTCTGGGCTTGGTTCTGGAGGTCAGATCCTGCACTCACATTCAGAAAGGCAGTACATCCTCAGATCTATCCGGAGGTACATTTGTACATTGTAGCCAACTGAAACCCATCAGCTTTCAAGCTTATAAAAGGTTAATGCTCTCTCCTCACCCAAAGTGCCCTGATTTGCTTGCCTCCTTGTGACATTTGTTTTATTACACTGAATTTGGTTACTTCAAGGGCCAGCACTGGTCATTCTGAGGGATTTTAATTTAGAAAATATGAAGGAGACCACTTGTGCTATAGACAGTCACTGCATCTTACTGTCCCTGAATACGTATGGCTTTTTTTTTTTTTTTTTTTTTTTTTGCGGTACGCGGGCCCCTCACTGCTGTGGCCTCTCCCGTTGCGGAGCACAGGCTCCAGATGCGCAGGCTCAGCGGCCATGGCTCACGGGCCCAGCCGCTCCGTGGCATGTGGGATCTTCCCGGACTGGTGCACAACCCCGCGTCCCCTGCATCGGCAGGCGGACTCTCAACCACTGCACCACCAAGGAAGCCCCGTATGGCTTTTAAAATCACCATTTAATGATTCATATATAGCAGAAAGTGCTTATCATATAATGTTAGGTGAAAGAAATCAGAATACAAAATTGCACTTACAATATGATTATAATTATGTACGAATCATGTGGGTCAGGACTAGAAGAGGCCGGAGGCAAATGACAATAGCTTGATTTGCTGGGGTGATGGAATTAGAGACAACTTTTTCTTCTTTTTTTAACTATTGTGTAAATGCTTTGCCATTATGCAAAATAAAAATATCAGTTAGTAATGTTAATAGCCACCATTTCTAATATTATATTCACAGCGTATTAATAAACACATGTTCAGTCTGAACTGCTGAGCTCTGTATTATCTCATCTAATCCTCCCCACACGTCTGTGACGTGGGGATGTTTACTCCTGGTGCACGGGCGAGAGAGGAGGATTCTCCCCAAGTGGCACAGATGCTGAGGGGACAGCCGAGTGGCCTTTCGCACTGTGGCTCCTGTCACTTTAAACCTGTTCTCTTATCTACTGCTTCTTTCTTATCAAAACAAAACCAAACAACTTTTCATGAATCAATCATACAAGCTTATTATAGAACAATTAGAGAATACTAGAAAGAAAAAAACTTTTAAGATAAAAATTAGTCTGAATGACAAAACCTGGGAAATCCGTTGTCAATCTGTGGACATACCTTCCAGGTCATTTCCTTTCACGGCCGCTGCTGTGATCCTCCCGCAAATGGCTCACTAGGACCTTTGGTATGTTTTCCCCATCTGGGAGGTGGAGAAGGAGAAATATTTGCTCTTAAACCATAGTCTTTATTTATTTTGGATGGCACTTTTTTATTGAAGTGTAGTTGATGTACAATATCATGTTACAGATGTACAGTATAGTGGCTCACAATTTTTAAAGGTTATACTCCATTTATAGTTATTATAAAATATTGGCTATATTCCCCATGTTGTACAATATATCCTTGTAGCTTATTTTATACCTAATAATTTGTACCTCTTAATCTCTCATCCCTAGGTTGCCCCTTCCCCCTTCCCTCTCCCCACTGGTAACCACTAGTTTGTTCTTATCTATGAGTCTGCTTCTTTTTTGTTACATTACTATCTTGTTGTATTTTTTAGGTTCCACATATGAGTGATATCATACATATGTCTTTCTCTGTCTGACTTATTTCACTTAGCATAGTGCCCTCCAAGTCCATCCATGTTGTTGCAAATGGCAAAATTTCATTCTTTTTTATGGCTGAGTAGTGTTTGATTGTATATATATGTACCACATCTTCTTTATCCATTCATCCATTGACGGACATTTAGCTTGCTTCCATATCTTGGCAATTGCAAATAATGCTGCTATAAACATTGGGGTACATGTCTTAAGCCTTAGCCTTGGGGCTAGAGCCTAGAAAACTCATGAAACTACTGCTGAGTGGCAAAATTTCCTCTCTTGAAATCTAAGATGGGATTGATTGAAGAAATGGAGTTTGGATGGACTGAGTCTACCCCAATGACAGAATTAGGCAGGTGAAGAAAAATGCTATGCTCGTGTGACTGTTCTAACTCTCATACTTCCATGATCTGAGGAGTAGATAGATTCTAGGAACTCTTGCAAATCTTTAACTAAATTTTGATCTTTAAACAACTTATGCATATCTGGAATGGAGACTGGAGACCACTTTATCCGAAAATCTCTGTAAAATTATAAAGCAATTAGATAGTGCCCAAAGCCTTATGGTTTCCACTGTTAGTGCTATCAGAAGAGAATCCAGAGTTTCCTAATATTTTCATTTGATTAAAATAGTTAATAACTTCCATACAGTTTAGGGTTTTTTTAAAAAAAATAATTTATTAATTTAGCAATGATTTCAATCTTTGGCATTTAGTTCTATCGCACTGACAGAATTTATGAAGGATATGTGGGATAAGAATGCAGATGAGCTGACTTATCTTTTATTCAATTATTTATTTACTTATTAACCTAGTAAATATTTATTGAAAAACAACTATAGGAAAATCCTTCCTCATGCATGTTATAAAATCATAGTCAAGGGCATTGCCTATTATACATATTAATGTTCTATGTATGAAATCCACATGAAAAGTTTCTTCTAGAACTAAGTTCCAGAAAAATACTGTAGTTCGAGTTATACCAAACTTTCTCTTTTCTGATACTAGCCATTTATCATTGTGTTTCCCATTTTGCCCTGGCTGCCAGGAAGTTCAGAGATACTCTTTTTTTGGCTGCGTCGGGGCTTCGTTGCTGCCTGCGGGCTTTTCTCTAGTTGTGGCGAGCGGGGACTACTCTTCGTTGCGGTACGTGGGCTTCTTATTGTGGTGGCTTCTCTTGCTGTGGAGCATGGGCTCTAGGCGCACAGGCTTCAGTAGTTGCAGCACGTGGGCTCAGTAGTTGTGGCCCATGGGCTCTAGAGTGCAGGCTCAGTAGTTGTGGTGCATGGGCTTAGTTGCTCCGTTGCATGTGGGATCTTCCCAGACCAGGGATCGAACCCATGTCCCCTGCATTGGCAGGCGTATTCCTAACCACTGTGCCACAAGGGAAGTCCCCAGCGATACTCTTGATAATCAATCACAAGCATCATATTAACCTCATGGTTGGTATATTTATCCCTTTCTCCTTGTATGGCCCTGATTTTCTGCTTTATTAACATTGTTATGTGTCTATTCCTTTGACAGCCCACCTCAATTCCTGTAGACATCCTCATCAGATGCCTACCAGTTGGAACTAGACAGAGGTGATGGTTGCACAACCTTGTGAAGGAAGTAAATGCCACTTCAAAATGATTAATTTTTTTTTTTTTTTTTTTTTTTTTTTGCTGTACGCGGGCCTCTCACTGTTGTGGCCTCTCCCGTTGCGGAGCACAGGCTCCAGATGAGCAGGCTCAGCAGCCATGGCTCACGGGCCCAGCCGCTCCGTGGCATGTGGGATCTTCCCGGACCGGGGCACGAACCCGTGTCCCCTGCATCGGCAGGCGGACTCTCAACCACTGCGCCACCAGGGAAGCCCCAAAATGATTAATTTTGTTAGGGGAATTTTATCTCAATAAAATCTTCTTTTATCTTAAGAAAAGCATATCGGTGACCAAATGACTTTGATGATGATAATGGTGATGGTGATGACTAGGCTCTATTTGAAAACAGAGTGTTTCCTATGATGGCCAGTGGGAACGGTGGGAAAGTCATCCAGGGAACCTGCCTCACTGCTTTAGAAGAGCAATAATTAACACTGGCATGTGTTCAAGGCAGTCACACAGCTGGCTTTGAGAATGAGAACTCTCTCCCCTATCTCCATCCCTTCTCCAGCCATCTTTTAAAAATTAAACAATTACAAAACAACTTTGTTATTTAAATATTACAAAACAGGAAAATTTCTTGTGGGAAAAATCACAAGATAAAAGCTACCTGTACTTCCAACAGCCAGATAGAATCACTTGTGTGTATCTTCTAGACTTCTATATTGATTCATTAATGCATACATTCAATTAACCATCTATCCATCTTTCCAAAGTGTGGCTCTCAGGACACCAGTTTCATGATTAAATAAGTTTTAGAAAATGGCTCACATTAGCACCTCCTCTTGGAAATTCATGATGCTCATTGGCATATTCAAAAATTTGAGAAATTTAGTAGCAAAGCTCATTTCACTGTGGTTAATCTAGAGTTTTTCCAATCTACTTGGGCATGAATCCTTAATTTCTATAACTCAAGGAACTAATGCAAGGTTTTCATGGAAGACAAGAAAGCTGAGGAATACTGAGCTTAAGTCCTAGACCATATTTATATAGTTGTACTAGAGAAACTGCCTGAATTGATTCTATGGTGTAAATATCTCCCCATGTCAATTACACACTCATAAACATAATTTTTTTTTTTTTTTTTGCGGTCTGTGGGCCTCTCACTGTTGTGGCCTCTCCCGTTGCGGAGCACAGGCTCCGGACGCGCAGGCTCAGCGGCCATGGCTCACGGGCCCAGCCGCTCCACGACATGTGGGATCTTCCCACACCGGGGCACGAACCCATGTCCCCTGTATTGGCAGGCGGACTCTCAACCACTGCGCCACCAGGGAAGCCCTTCTAAACATAATTTCTAATGACTGCATAGAAATCTATTGAATGAAGGTCCCAAGGCTTTCAGAATCAATATCTTATTGCTGGGGGTTTGGATTTTTCCCATTTTTGTCTCTCATAATGAGCCAACGTTATTATTGCTAACTAAGGCCCACCCCCTAAAACATCCCATCGCATGAATGTCAGTTTTCCTAAAGAGTAATATCTGCACAGATTCTCGATGAGTGTTTTTTAACCTCTAGTAAAAGACCTGTTACTCAGGAACACTCCAGAAAAAGAGAAAGGATAAACAGTAAGAGTAGAAGGGTAGGAAGAAGGGATAGTTTTGCTGCTGAATTGGATTTTTAAAAATTAAAAAAAATATATTTTACCTTGTGTATCTGTGACCAGAATTCTGACCTAGCTGCTGGCCGCTCCAAGAGGAGCCTGATGTTCTAGGACAGCTGAGCTTAAATTTTCTGGGGGTTATGGGTCAGGAGCCTCAGGCAATGGTTAGGAAACTCATGGAATGTGGGAGCAATCTGGGAGTAGTGTGGAATCAACCTTTCTATGAGTATTTAACCTTATCCTTTTTTTTTTGCCACATTGCGCAGCATGTAGGATCTTAGTTCCCCGATCTGGGATTGAACCTGTGCCCTGCGGAGTCTTAACCACTGGACCACCAGGGTAGTCCGTTAACCTCATCCTTAAATTGTGGGATAAGCCTCACTGGTATATGGAGGGATTCAAGATGGTGCAGGAGATGATTTTTAGGTGGGTTTCAATGGGCACAGATCACATGATGAGAAAGACATTCCCTTTTCAATCCTTGTTCAGTCCTCCTCATGTTTTTTAAGGAGGCATTCTCAGTCTGATGCTGGGATACCCTCTAACTTCCCCTGTTGACAAGGAGAGAGACTTCAGGGTTAGATCAGGGTCAGAGCCTTGGCAGTGCCATTGTTTCATTTTCACTGTATTCATTTAAAAGACTAGCTGTTGTAGTTATCTCTTGGTTATGGCAAGAGATCCTTATAAGATTTCTTTAAAAATAAACGTCAGTAAAGAAAGCAGAAAAAGCAAGTAGATAGCAAAGAAAATTATAAGTAAACAGTGATACTCAGATATGGCAAAAAAAATCTTGACAAGTAACTGAAATTTGGGGAAAAAAATGAGTTAATCGAGGTCTCCTGGCACCTGGCCAGTGTGAGCTCTTTTCAACTGTGTATCTTTGTATGATTATCATTCATGGACCCATTTTGGGTCTTCAGTCTGGCTTGCTTTCTTCCTTCTCATCTGCTTTCAACTGCCTGGAGGAGCCAGGAAAGACTTCACATGGTAGGGACATTTAGCTGGGTTTTAAAAGGTGTGAGCATTTGCCACATAATTGAGAGTGGGTATAGAGACGCCTCAAGGGGCCTGACTCTCCTCGTAGGTCACAGTCTGCTTTTCCTTTATTATAAGGGAAATTGCTTATAATGGGAATAAATAACACTTGGGGCAGTAAATATAGAAGAATTCACTGAAAAACAGTTTGGCCAATAACAACACTACCTTGGAATTGGAGAAATATTTCTCCTTTCCCCTTTGGTAGCTGGGAGAGCAAACAGCCTTAACAGAGACCAGCAAATAACAGTAATAAAAACTAAAGCCCATGCACAAGATTGAGGGGAGGTGTGGGCTTTGAGCAGGGCAAGGACTAGAAGTGGAGCAGAGGAAAGAAAGGCAGGCAGAAGCCTATGAGGCACAGGTGGGATTTTTTATATTAAGCAAGCAAAAGCTTGCAGCAGGAACGAAGTCTGCCTTTATTTTTAATGACAGAATCAATAGAATCTAATCAAGTTTTGAATGCCATCAGAGTAAGATGAGGCATACCAAGTAGGTCCTAGTAGGCAGTAACTAGAACATAATTGTGTCCAGAAGGGATTACCAGAGTGATGTTCCGCATTTCTCTCCCAGCCCCTCGGGGAGGGGGACTCTGAAACTGAGAGAAGGTGACACGGTGTGGGTTCACGTCCCCAGAGTTTTGATGCCCTGTTTTATGTTGATTTTTTTCTTCTCTGTAGGAGCTCCTGTGAGACCAGGTTTTCAGCTGAGAAAGGAAATGAAAGAAAGCTGTTCTTCTGGAGGGCGGTAGTGAGGGTTGTCACAGGTCACTTTCTAGGGCGCACAGACTCAGAAAAGAGAGGCTTGGCTGGAAAGCGCTGAGGACCGGGGGCTCCAAAGGTGGTGGGTGACGGTCAAGCGCCTTCGTAATCTTCAGGCACACCCTGCCCAAGTCACCCCGAATACAAAAAAAAAAAAACAAGCAAAACTAGAGCGCTTACCGTGCTAATGCAGCTTCAAGCTCCCCGGGCGGCCATGCTGGTGCAATCCACTTAAAACAAGAGGGCGGCTCATCTCGCGTTGCTCGAGCCCCCAGCCAGGTGCCTCTCATAAGCACCTCCCCAGAGAGCGCTCCTGGAGCCAGCCCTGAAAGGTGATTGTGAGTTGAATTCAGTGATTCGACGAGGTACACGAGAAAAAGAAAAACCACGTACTGACACAGGCTCTAACATCTTTCATTGTACACGATCTGGCTTACAATGATTGGGTGCCAGGCCCTGGGTAGACAGGGCTGGGGTGGAAGTAGATCCTTGCCCTTGAGGAGCCTTCTCCGTCTCAGTGGGTGACCCAGACACATAGTAATGTAACCCCATCAAATTGGGCCGTGATGGGGGCCCCAGCATTGGGGTGGGGGGAAGAGAAGCAAAGATAACCAGTGATCACGATTTTGACGTTGACTTTAACGCTTAAGAGTGGTCTAAAGCCACACAAGCCCCTGGGGTGGGGGTGGGGAGGTATCATTCCTCAGGCACGTAGTCAGCGTTCAAGAAGCATTTGTGAACATTTGGAGGAAGGAATAAACGAGCGTCTCAGGTGAAGAAACTGGGCCTCAGAAAAGAAAGAACGTGCCTGAGGTCACACAGCTGATGCATAGCAAAGCTGGAAATCAGACCTAGGAACCTCATCCTCTTTCTTTCACACACACACAGCATTTGCTGGATGGAGGAGTGGAAAGAGCTAGAAACCGAGACAGTCACAAGGAGAAAATGATAGGAACCAGCCAAGGTTGATTTTTAGAAAAGAGAGAATCAGCCGTTGCTTGTAGATGTCTGTTTCCTTCTCATTCTGACAAGATCACAGCAGCCAGAGAGCACGCTGCTAATCTGTAATCATATTTGTCTTTAAAAACACAAAATTAAAAGAAGCTGTGTTGCTCACTCTTCACTCTGATATCTTAAAGCGTAGCTCTGGGGCTGTGATCGCAATGAGCCCTCTAAGAACATTCTCTTTTCAGCCCACCTGGTTTGGATATTTGATTTAGAAACAACTGATGAAGTCCATTTGCCATATGGGTAAGGGAACTTTTTTAAAGTAGGTGTTCTGCATCCCTCTAGCTCCAGGAGCTGTTGTCATAGCAACATTGCCCCCTTCGACTTGCAGAATGCACAGTCCATGGAACCAATGGCAATGTAGGTCACGAGTGAAAAGGGGTTTGGTGGCATCGCCTCGGTGCCCAGTTTGGCATAGCTGGGGGTTCAGCGTGTTCTCTACTAGGACTGACTGCAGAGGAGGGGGTGGGGAAAACAGGAGGTACGGGAACTGTGAGGGGAGGCTGGCAGGAGCTGGGCCCCTGCATGGAGATTCAGAACGTCCCAGAGCCCAGGGTGACCTGTCCGTGGTCACAGCTGAGGGAGCAGGAAGTGGAGCGTTGGCGGCTCATTGTCTCTGCTGCCTGGTGGGAATTGGCGCCCCTGCAGTTTAGAATCCCTTCCGAGTTGGTTCATGAAGGCCCACGTCAGTTATCTATACAAAAAGTTTGCCTGCTGGAGACCTCAGTTTTGTATATAGCCTGGAAATGTATTCAAGGATATATTTTATATGCATCCTGCCTCTATCTATCTATCTAGCTAGCTAGCTATCCATCCGTCCACCCACCTTTTGTCAAAAGGAACTTCAAAGAACTTTACTAGATACGGATATTTTATTGAATGAGAAATAAAATGTTCACAAACAAGGAGATGTCAAACCCGAAGATTGTAAGAAGCTCAGAGGCTCATTACAGGATGGTTTACAAAGTGAAAATGAGGATTGCTTAACTTTACAATGACTGGTTGTTTCAATGAGGTTTTCCAGATGGCAGGGGATTGGTTAAAGGTGATTATCTTATATCATTTTAGGAGGATGACAAGTTTTGTTTATGATTATCAGAGGCATTTACAGGAAATACATGAAATTTCTCTTTACGTTCATGAAATAAGCTAGAATAAGTTTTGCTTGACTGGTTTCATCTACTTGGGGGATCCTCAAGCCTGGTCTCCATTTTATGATCTTTTAACACCATCCATCCCTCCATCCACCCATCCATCTAATCTATCTATTGTTTGATATTAAGTTGTAGACATGATATAACGCCCTTTTGCTGCTAAATACTGGAGTCTATTTCCTAAAAACAAGATAATTCTCTTATATCACCATAGTATATTTAACATCAGGAAATTAACATTTACACATGATTATTGTCTATGTACAAATCTTATTCAGATTTTGCCCATCATCCGCATAATGTTCTTGAGGACAAAAGGACATTCTGTATCACATGTTGCATTCTCCTGTCTTGTCTATACAGTCTCCTATAATCTGGAATAGTTCCTAGTCTTTCTTCCTTAACATTGATAGTTTTAAAGAGTGCTGATCAGTTATATTTTAAAAATCAGGTGTATCGAGGTATAATCTTCATACAGTAAAATTCACCCTTTTTAGATGTACAATTCTCAGGCCAATGATTTTTTTTTAATAAATTTATTTATTTATTTAGGGCTGCATTGGGTCTTCGTTGCTGTGCGTGGGCTTTCTCTAGTTGCGGCGAGTGGGGGCTACTCTTCGTTGCGGTGCTCAGACTTCTCATTGTGGTGACTTCTCTTGCTGCGGAGCACGGGCTCTAGGCGCCAGGCTTTAATAGCTGCGGCATGTGGACTCAGTAGTTGTGGTGCACGGGCTTAGTTGCTCTATGGCATGTGGGATCTTCCCAGACCAGAGATCGAACCTGTGTCCTCTGCATTGGCAGGCGGATTCTTAATCACTGCACCACCAGGGAAGTCCCAGGCCAGTGATGTTATGGAATGGCCCTTACTTTGGATCTGTCTGATGTTTCCCCATGATTAGATTCAGACTCTGATCCTTCAGCAGAAATACCACAGAAGGAATGTTGCATTTTTCTCAGTGTATCATATCAGAAAAGCACACGGTATTGATTCCACTCATTACTTGATGCTTTTGGAGACGGTGGAAATATTCTGTTACTCCCCAAACTTCTGCCCACTAACATTTTCATCAGTGATGATTCTTTCCTGAAAGTTCTTAATATGGTGGTTGCCAAATGGTGATTTTCTAATTCCAGCATGCCTTTTAGATTTGCTTGTTGTCTTTCTTATGTCAGGAGGACAACTTCTCCCCCAACTAATTAATCAATTAATTGGCTTATTATCAGCCCTTCCAGCTGGGCTGTATTTTGACATGTCCCCCATCACTCTTTGGGCTCTTCTTTACTTTCTGTCACAACAAGATGTTCCAAATTCCTTTCATATTTCTGTGCCCCAGATCTGGAGTCCACTGTTTCTTCAAAGAAGGGTGCAGTTTTCTGAAGGTGCACGTTTCCTGAAGTCATTTCAATCTTCAGACTCTTTCCAAATTCATGTGGTAGAACCAGAAAGTGGAGACTTTCTAAGTAAAATTTATTCAGGCTACGTATCTGGCTCTTTTCCCTCCTTAATTGAATTTGAAGCAACTTACCAAAAAATTTCATACAACAAAATGTATGAACTAGCAATTTTCATTGGAAAAGTAGTGACTAAGAGGAGGAAAACAGATGTGCTACCCACAAAAGTTGCTGGGCTTGCCCAGAAAAACTTGGCATTCAACATTCTGGAAGCCAAATTGAAGGAGGAACTGCATGGGAAGAAGATGCCCAGAGCTCGCAGACACCTTCAGGGACTCTGTCTTAATGGCAAGGGCAGGTGTGGCAGCAAGGAGACGGGCTCACGTTGCACTGTGGGAACAAAGAGCCTTTCTGGATGGCGTTCCAACCATGAAGATGTGGAATGAGCCACAGAGAGAAAGCAGCAGGGCCGGGATTTTTTTTTTTCTTGAAAGCATTTGGGGTATGTTCTAGCTTTTGGACCAGCGCTCAGCACAACCCCACAGTTAGAAGAGAACTGGTACTTAGGGTCCCATAATCACTCCTTCATTTCTCAGTCAGTGATGTTCTATTGAATATTTACTAAGAGATGTGCAGCTATCAAGCCCAGGGGAGGTAGAGACGACTAAGATTCCGACCCTCACCACTGGGTCCAATAGCAAAGGAAGCCTGTCCGTGAAAGTTGTACACCGGATTCAACACTAGTTGTGCTCCAAGAGGTGCTATAAGAATTGAGAGGAAACGACAAGGCATCTCTTCCAGCCAGAGGAGTGTTTCACAAAGGAGCTGCTATGTTGTTAAAACATGGAACGTCAGATCTGCAAAAGGGTCTTGAAGGGAATCCTGGCCAGGGGCCCAACTAGATGCTTGAATCTCTTCTACCATTGGACCTTGTGGGTGAATTGTCATTTGCTAGAAGTGGGGGTCAAGTAAAAAACTGCCAATGAGGGGAGTTGTCCATGTGTGACCAGGCCTCCTATAGTTCTTTCACTTATTAATTCACTTGATGACTATTATATTGAGGCCCTATTACATTCTTGGCACTGGGGTATTTGCTGGGTGTACGGTGGTGAGCAAAAATGCACTCAGGGGCTTCCCTGGTGGCACAGTGGTTGAGAGTCTGCCTGCCGATGCAGGGGACACGGGTTCGTGCCCTGGTCCGGGAGGATCCCATATGCCACGAGCGGCTGGGCCCGTGAGCCATGGCTGCTAAGCCTGCGCGCCCGGAGCCTGTGCTCCACGATGGGAGAGGCCACAACGGTGAGAGGCCCGCGTACCGCAAAAAAAAAAAAAAAAATGCACTCAATTTCTGCCCTCACAGTGCTTGAGATCTAATAGGAAAGACAGACATTGATCAGATTAATTTAAAAATACATGTATTATTAAAAATTGCTCCAAGTGCTGTACTGAAAGGTATCTAGCATTTCCAGAGCAGGAGATGGCTGTCTCGAGAAAATGACTGTTAAGCCAGGTCACTAATGGGGCAGGACAGGGGCATCCCAGACAGAAGAAATGGTGTGTATAAGCCTTGAAGGGATCAGAGAACATTTGAAGAGGGACAGACCCATGTGGCTGGAGGAGAGCAGGGGGGATGTGGGCAACAAAGTATGAGGGGCCGAGTGTGCAGGTTCATGGCAAAGGGTCTTCCAGAGGAAGGGGGAAGAGGCGTGGGGGTGAGGAGAGCCAGGCTGATTGGATCACAAAACAGGGAGTAGAGGAGTGAGCCTAGAGCAACAGTTCTAAGAGATGAAGGAGGTAGAAGGTGAGCTGAGGACAGAATTATAAAATAACTGGCAAACAGGTGATAATAAAAAAATAGCATCTCGTATTAGTGAGTGCCCCATTTGACTAAGAGGAAACAAGTTTCTGAGACTTCAGTGATAGAAAACATGGTACAGGGAAGGCAGGGTCTGTATCTATTAACACAGACCTGAAAATAACCTAGGACTTAACGATTCCATTTCTCACTATCTACCCTATGGAAACACTCTCTCTTGCATGAGGAGATACATCCAAGGATGTTCACCGCAGCAATGATTGTAATCACAAAAGAACTGGAAACAACATATATGCCCATCATTGTGGGAATGGGTAAATAATCTATAGTAAACCCTTACCGTGCTATGCTGTGCAGCAATGGAAGAACAGAATAAATCTCTGTGTGCTATGTGGAAACTCTCCAAGACATACAACTAGGAGAAAGCACAAGGCAGGACATTAAGTCATCGGTGTACATGGAAAAAAATACTATTCCTCCACCCTTGTGAGTATATATATAGTTCTAAGTGCCCAGAAACATGTATGGAAGGGTTCAGAGCAAACTGGAAACAGTGGTTATATGAGGAGAATCCTAGGATTAGGGTTAGGATCCCTAGGTGGGATCAGGGGGGATTTCAGCTTTATCTGTAATGTTATAATTTTATTGTGGAAACTTTCAAACATATAGAAAAATAGAAAACTATAATAAGCTCCCAAGTACCTGTCAACCACATATTCCCTCCTCCAGAATTACTTTAAAGCCCACTCCAGACACTGTATTCCATTCATAAATATTTCTAACAGATAAGAACCCTTTAAGGAAAACATAACCATAATATCATGAACACACCTAAAAGTACTAGTAGTAATTCCTTAGAATTTATCAAATACCCAACCAGTGTTCACGTTTCCTTTTCTTGTTATTACAATTTGTTGTTCAAATCTGGACCCAAATGAGCCCCATACAGTGCAATTGGTTGATATGTCTGTTACGTCTTTTTGTGTATTTTTGACAACGTATCTCCAGGATAGATAGCTAGAAGTGACTTTGTTGGGTCAAAGATCAAGGGCATGTGTAATTTTGCTAGGGTTGTAGTTACTTACATTCCCACTGGCAACGGGTGAGGGTTGCCATTTCCCCCAGAGCCTCACCACCAGACTATTCTGTCAAGCTTTTGGATTTTTGCCAATCTGATAGATGAGAAGTGGTATCTCATTGTACTTTTCATTTCTTTAAATTAGGTTTCAAAAGAAAATGAGCTCCGGGAGAATTCTAAGTCTGTAGAGGAAAGAAGTAATTTGCATAGAAATAATACTATTGCCAACTACCATTCAGCACATGTTTTATTGTACTCAATCCTCCCAACCGTACAAGGAAGGTGGAGTCCAGAAACAGGAACCTACCAAATTCAGACTTCTAAGTGAGCACCCTTCTGTCAAATACCTTTTGATTACTGAAATATTGCTTTGCACAATTCACTGTGAGAATAGACTCTCTGGTTTTAGCCTTTCAACAAGACCCCAATGAGCAAGGATGGTCGCTCACATTCTAGCCACTCTCCAGGGGAGGACACCAAGTGACAGGTCATCTCAGGGACTCTCCAAGGCTGTGGAAGAAGCCAGGACCAAGACTGCAGTTCCTTCAGGGAATGTTATACAGGATCCTCTACAAAATGAATTTTGGTCAGAGTTTGAACTTTAGGAAGAAAGGTCCTCACTTGCTTCCCTTAGCACCCTGAGGGCTGGGACCCCAATTTCTCCATCTTCTGTCCTCTTCACTCTCAGCACCAGGCTGGGATTGGGGAATACAGTGGGGATCGATGTGCAGGGCCCTCAAAGAGCTGAGAGAGGAAGAGAGGGAGGCATACAATTCGGTGACTAAAAAAGAAAGTCACAAACCGGCACACACGCATATTTACCCAGCACAGTTCAAAAACACTGGACTAGCCTCAGAAGAGGTGAGTTTGAGCGCTGGCACTGTCACTTCCTGGCTGCGTGGTTTGGGGCAAGTCACTTTCCCCCCTTAAGTCTCAGTATCCCCTTCTGAAAAATGGGGCTGATGATCCTTTTGTCAAGGAGATGCTGTAAAGATAAAGTGAAATGCATATAGCAGGGCCAGATGACATGGTTAGGGCAGTGCCTGGCACAGAGTATATATTCAGGAAACACTGATAGAATCTGATCCAGAAACTGGACAGCTACATGTAAAAGAACGAAATTAGAACACTCCCTAACACCATACACAAAAATAAACTCAAAATGGGTTAAAGACCTAAATGTAAGGCCAGACACTATCAAACTCTCAGAGGTAAACATAGGCAGAACACTCTATGACATAAATCACAGCAAGATCCATTTTGATCCACCTCCTAGAGAAATGGAAATAAAAACAAAAATACACAAATGGGACCTAATGAAACGTAAAAGCTTTTGTACAGCAAAGGAAACCATAAACAAGACGAAAAGACAACCCTCAGAATGGGAGAAAATATTTGCAAAGGAAGCAACTGACAAAGGTTTAATCACCAAAATTTAAAAGCAGCTCATGTTGCTCAACATCAAAAAAACAAACCACCCAATCCAAAAATGGGCAGAAGACCTAAACAGACATTTCTCCAAAGAACATATACAGCTTGTCAACAAACACATGAAAGAATGCTCAACATCACTAATCATTAGAGAAATGCAAATCAAAACCACAATGAGATATCACGTCACACCAGTCAAAATGGCCATCAACAAAAAATCTACAAACAATAAATGCTGGAGAGGATGTGGAGAAAAGGGAACCCTCTTAACACGGTTGGTGGGAATGTAAATTGATACAGCCACTATGGAGAACAGTATGGAAGTTCCTTAAAAACTAAAAATAAAATTACCATATGACCCAGTAATCCCACTACTAGGCATATACCCAGAGAAAACCATAATTCAAAAAGAGTCATGTACCACAATGTTCATTGCAGCTCTATTTACAATAGCCAGGACATGGAAGCAACCTAAGTGTCCATCGACAGATGAATGGATGAAGAAGGTGTGGCACATATATACAATGAAATATTACTCAGCCATAAAAAGAAATGAAATTGAGTTATTTATGGTGAGGTGGATGGACCTAGAGTCTATCATACAGAGTGAAGTAAGTCAGAAAGAGAAAAACAAATACTGTATGCTAACACATATATATGAAATCTAAAAAAAAAAAAAAAGGTTCTGAAGAACCTAGGGGCAGGACAGGAATAAAGACTGAGACCTACTAGAGAATGGACTTGAGGACACAGGGAGGGGGAAGGGTAAGCTTGGACAGAGTGGCATGGACATATATACACTACCAAATGTAACACCGATAGCTAGTGGGAAGCAGCCGCGTAGCACAGGGAGATCAGCTCGGTGCTTTGTGACCACCTAGAGGGGTGGGATAGGGAGGATGGGAGGGAGGGAGACACAAGAGGGAAGAGATATGGGGATATATGTATGCTGATTCACTTTGTCATAAAGCAGAAACTAACACACCATTGTAAAGCAATTATACTCCAATAAAGATGTTTAAAAAAAAAAAGAATCTGATCCAGTAAGCCTCAGGACTGCTAGAAGGGAGAGGACCTTGGAGGGCCAGGATTCATTCTTCTCATTAGCCTTGGGAGTTGCGGGTGATGAGCACTGTGCCTCCCTTGGCTCTGATTAGGGGCAAGGTGTGCCCTGGAACCCAGCCTTCTGACACCTGCTTCAGGCCCTCATTGCCACACTGGACCAGGCCAGCCCTGGATCCTTCAAACACGTGTGTGTTCACAGTTCACTCCCATTTCCTTTCCACTAGTGCTTAAGCCCCCAGCCCCACCGCACGTACCATTTAGAAAATGGAAGAAAGAGCTGAATCTGTGCCTTTGTCTTTGAAATAGGTTTTGAATCACTTGCTTTTCTTTACTAGGTGGATTTTTGGTGTTTTTTCCGCCTCCTGCTTCCTATCAATCATGAGCGCCCGCAAAGATTCATTTCAGGGTTGTGAAGAGGGGAATCAGTTTAGTAGAAGATCCTCAACCCCTCCACGCACCTCCTGCCCCACAGAAACTCAAAAACAACAACAACCACCCTCCCTCCTTCCCCCAAATCTAAAGACATGGCCTCTTCCCTCTCCAAGGGCTCTGGGACAAAGAGCTGGAGAATTACTCTGGGCTCTGGCAGGACTTCAAATTCTTCTTTTTTCCCAGTAAAAGCTCAATAATTCTCAATATCCAAATTTAGAAGCTTGTATGGAGAGCCCCGAGAAATCAGTAGGAAGACAGCCAGGCTTTCTAACTTTTTTTTTTACCCCAAGAAATCTAATAAAGCGATTGCACAGTCATTTCCCAAGGTCAATTTTCAGCTTTTAATAGTTTTAATGAGCTGTTTAAAAGGCTCCTCAACTTGTGCTCATCCAAGTTCGCGCGTGTTTGGGAGCAGAGAGGAAAGGAAAGGAAGGAGGAAGGTGGGAAAGACGGGTTAGTCTTGCTAACTTGGGGACAGGAAGGGGACCAGCTCAAGGGTTAGCGGGTTAGCGCCTCTACAGGACGTCCCAGGGATGCTAACGGGACCACTGTTGCACCTTCACAGTCAGATCTAAATAATTCAGGGACCTGAAAGTCAGCCTCTTCTATCTCCAAGCAGGACCCATGAGCGCCCCCCTAACCCTTGGCCATGTGCAGGGAGGTGGAGGAGGAAGCAGAGTTAGAGAGCGATCATAACGGCGGTGGGAGAGCTGACAGAGAGGAGCCTCAAGTGTTTAATGAACATGTGAAGGGGCTGAGGAGGAGGAAGGAGAGAGAGAAGAAAAAGAGGGCGGAAGTTCATGGTGAGTGGTGCTCCAAACATACTCGGGCCTGTGTATTAGGTGGTCTGATGCTAATAATCACAGTCATAATTGTGGTTCGGTAGCGATGCTCAGTACTGTTCACGCGTGGTTACCGTGTTCCAGGCTCGAGGCAAAGCGCGCTGTAGGTCTTCACTCCTTCAATGCTTACAGCTACTCGGGGAGTAGGTTCTACTGTTGTTCCCTTGATACTGTTGAGGAAAGCGGAGGGTCACGGAGGAAAGGTCACTGGCCAAATGTCATCCAGTTAGTAAGGCTGATTTGCATCCAGTTTGGCTCCAGAACCCAAGATTATACCCATGACTGTTAGTTTGTCCTGAGAGCAATATGAAAATTTCAGAAAAATCCAGATACCTATGTAAAGAAGAAGATAAAAATACGCCTAAGCCCACTTCATAGTCATAGTGACGAGAGCATTTTGGTGTTTGTGGCACGTACTGTGGGCTGTCCACCAAAGCCATTCTTTCTTTGTCCACAGGGATGGAATTATAGCCAGGCCTTGGCTGCTGAGCTGGACGGCCTTTCCCGGCCTCCCTGGCAGTTAGATGTGAACAGGTGCTGTGGTTGTCATCGTGGAATGCGAGTGGAGCTGAAGTGGACCGTCCACATGCCTGTGGTGACGATGGGGGCGAGTCCTCAGTACTCTTTCTCCTTCCTGATGGCTGGAACCTGCCTGTGCAGCCACCCAGTATCAACCAGTGCTTGTGATGACAGTGGCAGGAGGTGGGGGGCACATAATGCAAGGAGAGGTGCCCAACTCTTGCACCACCCAGCTTGACACTGTTGTATGAGAAAGAAATACAACTCTTTTTCTGGTCGCCGTGTTGTTGCATCTCTCTGTTACATCAGCTTTCCCTGACTATTACAGCGTGCTTCCTTTCAACTTTCCTCCCTATGAATATGTGTACGGTCATTTTTTACACCCTGGCCCTCTGAGGTGTTTGTTCTTTTCCTCACATTTCATGGTCCTCTCTCAGGATCAGTGAGTCCAGACTCTCCATCTTATTCCACAACAATATTTATTAAAAAGGATGATCCAAATACAAACCACCCATTCCCTACCTCTCCTGTGATTGGAGAAGACCTTCTGTCTCAGACACTCAGTGGGGCAAAATCCAGTGCCCAGAGTACCATCAAATATGTCAAGGTTTTTAAGACTGTGGGGTAATGCAGCAATCTCTCTACTTTATGTAAGCGTGAAAACTTATCCTTGTATCTTGTGCTATGACATGCAAAGCCCAAGCATCCTAGTTTCCTAATTTTGAGACTTTCATCAGCGTTATGTCTTAATTAGGGCCCAGGAGGTCTATTTTATAGATTAAGACATTGCGGGTCAGAGAGGATCTGGTTTTCTGGACTGCAGCCCTGGTTAAGGATGGCCAGAACATGTACTCAGCTCTTTTGATCTCGAAACTAGAAAATTAAAAAAAAAAATTTGAAGGGACTTCCCTTATGGTCCAGTGGTAAAAAAATCCACCTTCCAATTCTGGGTATGCGGGTTCGATCCCTGGTTGGGGAACTAAGATCCCACATGCTGCGGGGCAACTAAGCCCGCATGCCACAACAACTGAGCTCACATGCCTCAACTAGAGAGGCTGCGTGCCACAAAGTACAGAGCCCATGTGCCCTGGAGCCCACACGCCACAACTAGAGAAAACCCACACACCACAACTAGAGAGAAACCCGAGCAGACCGCGCACAATAACGAAAAGATCCCGCATGCCTCAACAAAGATCCCGTGTGCCAAAACTAAGACCTGACGCAGCCAAAAAATATAAGGAAAATAAATCAATAAATAAAAATTCTAAAAATTAAAAAATAAAAATTGTCAAAATTTAAAAAAAATTTTTTTAATTTTCTTACATTTTCAAAAGTAATTTGTGTTCTTTGTACACACTATTTCAACAATGGTCAGAATAAGACTTTTATAACATAAGTCATAAAAAGACAAATAACACCATTTTTTTTTTTTCTTTTTTTTTTTTTTTTTTGCGGTACGCGGGCCTCTCACTGCTGTGGCCTCTCCCACCGCGGAGCACAGGCTCCGGATGCGCAGGCCCAGCGGCCATGGCTCACGGGCCCAGCCGCTCCGGGGCGTGTGGGATCTTCCCCGACCAGAGCACGAACCCATGTCCCCTGCATCGGCAGGCGGACTCCCAACCACTGCGCCACCAGGGAAGCCCAACACCATTTTTTAAATGGGCAATGATTTGAGTAAACATTTCTTCAAAGATATACAAATGGCAAATAAGCACTTGAAAAGATGCTTAGCAGGGACTTCCCTTGTGGCGCAGTGGTTAAGAATCCACCTGCCAATGCAGGGGACATGGGATCTAGCCCTGGTCTGGGAAGATCCCACGTGCCGCAGAGCAGCTAAGCCTGTGCACCACAACTACTGAGCCTGCGCTCTAGAGCCCACGAGCCACAACTACCGAAGCCCATGCGCCTAGAGCCCGGGCTCTGCAACAAGAGAAGCCACCGCTATGAGAAGCCCGTGCACCGCAATGAAGAATAGCCCCTGCTTGCCGCAACTAGAGAAAGCCCACACACAGCAGTGAAGACCCAATGCAGCCAAAAATAAATAAATTTAAATAAATTTTTAAAAAAACAAAAAAAAGAAAAGATGCTTAGCAACATTAGTAATTAGAGAAATGAAAATCAAAACCACAATGAGATGCCACTTTACACCTGCTAGGATGGCTATAATCAAAAAAACAGGAAATAACAACATTGGCGAAGATATGAAGAAACTGGAACCCTCATATACTGCTGATGGGAATGGCAAATGGGGCAGTCGCCTTGGGAAAGAGTTTGGCAGTTCTTCAGAATGAATTGAAAACTTATGTCTATATAAAATCTTACAAATGTTCATAGTAGCATTACTCATAATAGCCCAAAAGTAGAAACAACCCAAATATACATCAGCTAGTGAACAGATAAACAAAATGTGGTATATCCATAGAATGGAATATTATTTGACAACAAAAAGGAATGAAGAGACTTCCCTGGTGGCGTGGTGGTTAAGAATTCACCTGCCAACGCAGAGGACACGGGTTCAAGCCCTGGTCCAGGAAGATCCCACATGCCGTGGAGCAACTAGGCCCATACGCCACAACTACTGAGCCTGCGCTCTAGGGCCCACGAGCCACGACTACTGAAGCCCACGCGCCTAGAGCCTGTGCTCTGCAACAAGAGAAACCACCGCAATGAGAAGCCCGCGCACTGCAACGAAGAGTAGCCCCTACTTCTTGCTGCAACTAGAGAAGCCCGCGCACAGCAATGAAGACCCAGTGCAGCCAAAAATAAATTAATAAATTAATTTTTAAAAATTCTCTTTAAAAAAAAGGCAAGTACTCATATTCGCTACAACATGTATGAACCTTGGAAACACTATGCTAAATGAGAGAGGCTAGTCACAAAGGGCCACATATTGTATGATTCCAATTGTATGAAAGGTCCAGAATAAGCAAATCAATAGAGACAAATTAGTGATTGCCTATGGTTGGAGGAAGGGGGACTAGGGAGTGACTGCTAATGGGTCTGTGTTTTGGGGAGAAAGGTGCATGAAGTTGTTCAGAAATTTGATAATGGCGATGGTTGCCCAATCCTGTTAATATACTAAAAATCATTGAATTACATACTTTAAATGGGTGAATTATATGTAAATTATATCTCAATAAAACCATCTAAAAATGCAAATTAAATTCTGTCACTTCTTTTCTCTGACTCTCCTTAGCTTAAGACCCACATACATCCTCATGACCCATGTCGCCCTGCAAGGTCCCTGGTAACCTGGCCTTCAGTTTCTTTTCTGACTGTAACTGCACTGTGCCCAAGATGTGCCAGGAACACACCTGCCACAGGGCCTTTGCCTGGGCTGTTCCCTCACCTGGAGAAGACCCTTCCCCATGTGGCCTCCTGAAGAGCTCCCGCTTGTCTGTCGAATCACTTGTCCTGGAGGCTTTCTCTGGCCACTCTGTTTAGAATTACAATCCTGCCCCACCTAGCACTCTTTACATTTCTGCTATATCTAACATACTATATAATTTATTATTTTATCAATATTATATCTATTGCCTGGCTCTCTCCACTAGAATGTAAGCTCTGTGAGATCCAGGACTTTATCTGTGTTAATCACTGCTGTAGCCCATCACCCAGAACAATGCCTGTCACATAGCAGGTACTCAATAAATATTTGTTGAATAAATGACTGGGAATATATGGGGCAAACATTGCTGATTATTCCCAACTCCCTTCTTCCATACCCACCTCCTGTGATGGAGGCTGAAGGACCTAGGTCTTTACTTTCCCAGTTTACCTTCAGCTGTGGGCACCCAGAGGACCAGGCTGCCAGGGAGTTTCTAAGTAAAACATTTATTCCTCAATTAAAAAAAAGAGGCCTCTTAGGAGAGGAAACCAGTGTCTTGTCTGCATCTGCCCTCAGCTTCTCACCTTTAAATGTTGATGTAAGGGCATCTTTCCAGAATTCTTTTCTTTTCATTTACACACTTTTTATAAAATTAAGAATAGGATTATCCTCTCTACACACCATTTGAAAATCTGCTTTTTCCCACTTACTGTGTCATGGACATCTTGACTTGTGTGTCATTCTGTCCCCCAGAGGGGAGCTCACTTTATCTGTGTTTATTCATCCACTCGTCTAGAATTTACTTAGTGAGCACCTACTATAATGAGAGTTGGGCAGCACAGACAAAAACAATGGCATGTCTAGAGAGGCTGGGATGGAATGACGAATGGTGGGACCTGGCATCCAGAAAGGCCAGGATCTGACAGGGGAATGCTGCAGGAAGGGATTCAGGGCCCAGCCCCAGGAAGGAAGGTGGCTCATCAGTAACGGTTGGTCATGATTCCGCAGAGGCCCAGGGGCCCTTTCTGATCAGACTCACTGCTTTGATTGCAGACACACTCTAGATGTGCCTCCACCGGGAGCTGTCTTGCTGGAAACAATACATATACCTCCGAATCTGGGAGGAACAAGCCATGGGGTGGTCTCACTCCTGTGATTTTTGCATAATGCAAATATAATTAATCATGTCTACAATGGTTTATAGTTCAGCACTTATTTTCATTTTAAACAGTCTAATTAAATTCATTTAAACTTTATAAGTAGCTATTTTAGAATTTTACTTTGTACCCCCTACTGGTGCAAGGCTGAAAACTCACAATCAATATGTCTCAAGGCAGCTACTGCTGTTTTCAAAATGAATCTTAAAAGCTATTCAAGTGAAAAGTATTATTGGGTTACGACAACTTAAATTAGCCATAGAAACAACTGGAGAACTGTTTCTTGTTTCTTTATCTTAAAAATGACTGTGCTGGGGCTTCCCTGGTGGCGCAGTGGTTGAGAGTCCACCTGCCAATGCAGGGGACATGGGTTCGTGCCCCCGGTCCGGGAAGATCCCACATGCCGCGGAGCGGCTGGGCCCGTGAGCCACGTCCGGAGCCTGTGCTCCGCAACGGGAGAGGCCACACGGTGAGAGGCCCGCGTACAGCAAAAAAAAAAAAAAAAATGACTGTGCTTTAAACAATTAGGATGGGAGCTGTGATGAGTTGAGCAAGAGGCACTTGGCAAGGTCTGTACCCAGGATGGGTGCGGATGTGGAGGTTGTGTGTGCTTCTAGGACACAGCTCTGCAGGCAAAGCTCTCTGCTGCCTGATTTGGAAAAGAAACCACATACATCTCTGTCTCTCAGACAGAAGCCCACTTCCTGATATGTTGTGCAGAGCTCATGTTAATGGTGTAGTAATTAAGTTAGAAATACGTGGTGCTTATCCCTTTTATGAATGCTCAACTCGCCGAGTTTACAAATTCTCTGTGAAAGTCAGAGAAAAATGATTTAAAATATGGATTAAGAAAAAACTCTATTAATAATGAAAGAAATGCAAAGGAAGGCAACAACAAGATGCCATTTTTCTCTGACCAAATGGTCAAAGATTCATATTTGATATTCATATCAATGATTAATATTCTGGAGTTGGCAGTGGTGCTGGCAGAAGTTTGCACAGGTACAATGTTTGTGGGAATAATTTTAACAGTTAGTAACAAGAATCTGCATTTTGGATAACGTTTTGTTTTTGAGGGCAGTCTTCATGTGAGTTTGAACTAGAAATCCTACCCCTCGGATCACATTTTAAGGCAGTACAGAGTTTAAGCAGATATGCAGATAAGAGGATTTATATCCATACAGTCATTATTGTATACAGTCGGCCCTCCATATCCATGGATTCTGCATCTGCAGATTCAAGCAAACCCAGATGGAAAATATTTTTTTAAAAAGTTCCAGAAAATTCCTAAAAGCAAAAGTCAGAGTTTAGGAAATGCAAAAGCACTTATTCTGGTTATTTCTCCAGAATATATTTTTCTTTCCCCTGATTTTTTCTTTTTTGTTTTCTTTCCTTCTCTTGTCCCCCACATTCTTGGTATTACAGATACCTGCTTTCATCTAGGAGTTTGCTTTACTTCAAGTCTGCTTATTATGTCTAGAATAAAAAAATATATTATTAGGATGGCAGGCCATATATCTTTGCTTTGCTTTGTAAATCACGACTGTGTTCTCTTGTTATGGAACAAACACCTGTGTTCTATAAAATGCAGTCTTTTTAGAGCAAAGCTCTTAAATCTCTGGGACTTTTTTCAACGTGTGTTTTGCTGCACATGACCTAACAAGCTACCATTGTAGGACATCCAGAATGGAGAGACTGATAACTGTCATAATAATGACCATGGAATCCGTTGACCTTCCATCACCATTCCTTCCTCAGCACTTTTAGTTCCTATGGGATGAATCAAGCCTTCTCCTCCTTCTGCTATATTAATATACCAGAAAAAGTTCAATCCAAATGGGTATCAAGTTGGTGTATTTTTGGAGACACTGGTATGTCTGTTATTATCAGACCAACTGCTAGTATTGTGTTGCATTTAGTCTCTGGTTGCTGTCTTATTCAGTGGATTTTTTTTAGAGCTTTGTGGGTGAGCACATTGATGGCATGCTGATCAGATTTCCAGGCTGCCATGGCTCTTTGAGGAGAGCTAATAAACTGGGTGAAAAAATAATGAGCCAAAGCAATGTTGACAGTCTGGAAAGCGACCTGGACCATCACAGAGACCAATGCAAAGTCCAGCTCTTGAGTACAAATGAAAACTTGCAGGAGGACAGCAGGTGAGGGACTCAGCCTAAGCATCTGGGAAAGGGTCATGCGTTGTAGCAAACGGCAACCTCAAGGTGTGTGATGGCTGCCAAGAAAGTGAAATGGGACATGTTAGGATGGAGAGGGAACAGCTCTGCCCTGGGCAGCTGTCACCGGGGGCTCGTGTTGAGTTTCCTTCCCCACACTTGACAAACAGGGGTCATATTGAGGAGACAAGTGAGGGTGGTAGGGCTGAGGTCGGAACTCGAAATGTCCTAAGAATCACTGCGGAGGAGGGAGCCTAGAGACCCGAGGCTCTGGTGAGCCATTATTGGTTGAAACATGCTCCTCTGCAACTTAGGTAAAGCTCAGCTAGCAGCGGTTAGGTGATAAAAATGTGATTATCTCACAGAACGAGACATCTGGAAGTTGTGGCTTGATGATAACCACCTGAGGGCCAGGCGCCTAGATTTATGTTTTGCGTCTCTGGCATGTTGGCTTCTTAGGTTTGTCGCCTTACGGTACCAAGATGATCAGCATGACTCCAAGCGTCAGGCTTCACCCACCACATTCAAGGCAAGGAGAAGTGGGGAGAGGCAGAGCCACAGGGAGCTCTTCTCAAACATCTCACCCTTCCATCAGGAAGCAAAAACTTTTCCAGAAGTTCCTTAGCAGGCTTCCCTTATATCTCATTGGCCAGATTGTGTCATGTTGCGGTCCCTTTGGCTCTTTTAGTTTCAAAGACTAACTAGGCCTGGGGCTAGGGAAGAGATATCTTTCTTCGAGCATATTTCCGCCCATCTCATAGCCAAACAAAACAGGCATTCTTTCAGCTCAGAAGAAAAAGATGTGAGGAATGGCTGCTGGGTGAGCAACCAAGTGTATCTGCCACTGGGTATAGCTTCCTTTTCAAATCGGAGAAGATATTTCTTCTTAGTATGCAGAAAACGGTTTATGAGTCTCCAAACACAAAAGCTGGGCAAATGTTGTGTCAATTGGTAGAAGTTATAAGAAAGCCAATTTTTAGTTTTACTAGGGTCAAGAGTTTCTGATAACTGTAGCCCGTGTGCCTAGAGCCCATGATCTAGGAAGGGGAAGGGGGAGAGGTAAGGTTCTCCCTGACGCGTGTCTTACAGAGAATTGCTTTTGTCACTAGACATGCATTTGGCTGTCTTCCTGGGCCAGAACACAGGGATCCAATTCATCATTTTTTCTGGCTGCTTAGTATTCTACTGCATGGATGGCCTGATAGAACTTGAGCTCTAGGTCTTTGGAGGCCATCCCGTCTTTGGTTGAAGGGCATCATTTGTGGAGCATCTTCGGGGTGGGCCCCTTGGGCTGTGCTGTCGTGGAAGTGTGTGCTCTAAATATAAGCCTCCTCGAAATAGTCCTTCCGAGTTTGGTGTATGTGTATCCCCCAAGGACTCCAAATGGGGCCTCTGAGGCCTTCTATTAACAAGGATGGCTCCCGGCTGTCTTTGTGGAGGTCCTGGGGCCACTGAAGGAAATGCAGCCACGCCCCTGCTGCTCCTTGGAGGAAGGAACTCTCTGCATTAGAAGAGGCAGGCGTGTGAAACCCTGGCTGACATCCCTGTATTAGCTCATCTCCTACCAAATGAAAGGAGGTGTTATTTCCTTTCAAACAGCCTCAGCTTTTGCCCCCACACTTGCTTCTGTTTCATGTTCAGACGGCTCTTTCACTGTGCATGCTACAACTAGTGATGTCTGTTTCATGTGTGCCACACCAATAACAGGCTGAAGATATTCTTTCATTTCCCCTTCACTTTATTTAGAGTTTTAATAAATAACCTTTTCCCTCATCCTTTTTTCCCCTACAAAATCCAAAATCATATGGTGTGATTTCTGTATACAGCTCAGTTCCCTTTCACAGCTGTCCTGTTTATTTCAAGAGGTTATAGTTTTAGCTTAATGATTAATAATAATAGCCGTTATTTACTGAGGTTTTAGTGTGCACCAGGCCCTGTGCTCAATGCTTTGTAGGATAAAGTGCCTGGAAGCTTCATCACAGACAGCCCTGTAAGATATTTTTGTCATCCTTGTTTTACAGAGGAGGAAACCCAGGCTGAGAGAGGGCCTCACTCAAGGTCACCTGGAAAGTGCCACCCCTGCTTAGAAATCCCAAACTCATGGAGAATTATTGCCCTAACTCCTCTGAAGGTTCACAATGGGTCCCGCTAAGAACAAGGTTATTCAACTTCTCAGGAGGACAAGGAGAAATTGGAGAGCCTCCAGGAAAGGTCCTGGAAAGTGATTAAGAGGATGAGAGTAAGACTGGTGAGAAGGCTCAGAGGAATAAGAGTAATTTAATCTGGAGAAATAAATTCTAGGGGCTAAATTAATAGTATACCACTGATGTCTTCATGAGAATTAATTAAAATATTTAAAAACAGGAACCAGTCTGCTAGTTTTATTATGCAATATCAAAGGAAGGATTTAAATATTATTTTATTTAATGAGCTCAACAAATATATAGTAAGCAGCTGCAATGGCCCAGATACAGAGGGAATAGGACAAGCAAGGGCCCTCCTCTGGTAGGATTCACATTTTGGTGGCAGGGATGGGGACAGAGGGAAGAGGGACCAGCTGTGAACAAGGAAACCATACACATACAGAATCATTCTAGTCAATGATAAATGATGTGAAGACACCAGGATAGGAGAATGGGAAAGCCAGAGTCTGCAAATGGGCTTCTCTGAGGAGCGGACTTTTGAACTGAGAACTTTAAGCCATGTGAAGCTCAGGGAACAGAGTGGAGGTGGTGGAGAATGATGGACCATCCACTGGGAGATCATGTTGGAGCCTCATCACGCTGGGCCACGGGAAGCAGGGAAACAGAGGAGTCACATGTGTGAAGGAGCCCTCCCCGGCAGTTGGTAGGGAATGGATTGTAGGAGGTCAGAGTGAGAGATGCTGTGGCAGCTCAGACCAGGATGGAGTTAGAGGAGGTGGAGAGAAGTGGGCCTTTTGGATCCATCTTGCATTGTTAGCACTGATAGGAAATCATGGTGGATGAGATATAGGGAGGGGGCTGAGGTAACAGGGAGAGAAGACTCAGGCATGACCATCAGGTTTTTGGAAAGAAGAGCCAACTATTTATTTTGTTGTCATTTTCCTAGGAGAGAGACCTTTTGAAGGTATCTTGCTTGGGAGTTTTCAGCTGATACTCCTGGGCCATCAATTCTAGGTACCATTTTGTATCTCTGTGTATTTTCTAGGGAGAAGATCCATACCTCTCATCTGTTTCTTGGAGGGGTGAACCTGGCCCGCCCCACCTTCCAACAACAAAAAGTTGAGTCTGACCCAGGCCAAGCTCTCCCCACCCCCACCTCATTTTGCAAGCAGGGAATCTGAAGCTCAGCGTCGTTTGTACGAAATCACCCCTCATCTGGTCCTTGGCAGAGTCCGAGGTCTCCTGACTCCTCAGCCAGGGTTTTCTCCACTGTATGAGCTGACCCCAGGCACAGGGGGTCAGAAGTTTGAACAAGCAATGATTGTAACCCTCCTATCCTGGACTAACACAAGGTCCTTGCTACTTAGAGGTCAGTTCTCAGAATTGGCTGCCTCAGCTCCAGCCATGTCAGTGCCTTCCCTCTGGCCAGGCTAACAGAAATTTAAGGAGGTCTGCTTCTAAGAAACGTCCCCAATATTCAAGTGTCTATGAAATGCAAGTAAGATCCAGGTGTGACTGGAACATAAATTAGGCAGCAGTGAGGTATGTGCATCAGTCTATTTTGGGGTGCAAATCACTAAGGTTTTGGGCCCGTGGAAGGGTGTTAAGCTCCTGCAGGAAGTGTTCCCTAAATATTTTTTCAGTAAGTCCTGAATTATAGTCTATCAGATAGGATCTTGAACAGAAATCTCAGTCATGGTAATACTGCTATGTACGTTTTAAAAGCAGGAGTTAAAGTATTAGAGGAACCAAGGTGAAATGAATTCATGTTTCTTCTCAGTTTTGACTTTCTGCAATTCAGGCACACTTTAGGGGTCAGTCTCTGAAGGTCAGCTAAAGGAAACAGAAGAGAAAAAAAGACGTTCCTAAAAAAAAAAGACTTGTATTAGGAAGACAAAACCACGATGTTTCTAAAAGTGTGGATTGATAAAATGGAGACTTCCTCCAGGAGATTTTCAAATGAAAATTTTAAAATCTTTATAATGACCCTTTCTGTAACCTGGAGAGCAAATGCACAAAATAATGAAAGTATTACAATTATAATGCTCCTTACCCAGAAGCTTAAGGCAATGTGGTGAGAATTTAGACAGTGTCCACAGCCATGTTTCTTATGGAATCGTAACTACCTCAAGACCTTTGGTCGAGTTTTATGGTATGGTCAACTTTTAACCAAAACTGATAAGAATTTCTAGGACAGACAAACGTCTTCTCAACTGAACTTACTCCACTAGAATATTTAGATGTACTTTTTGTGTTGAGGCAGGTAGTTTGTCTCAAAGAGGCCTCTGCTTAAAGGAATATATGTTATTTGGGAAATGCTATCACGGTTAATCATGAATTACATGATCAAGCTGGTTGGCTGATGAGTCGTTTTGGCAAAGATCTGGGGGAATGAGACATACGACAAATAAATTTTGACAAGTTAAGGAAGGGAACAAAAATCCTGAGGTCGGGGGGCTGCCTGGGGTGGGGAAGCTCTGCAGTGAGGAGCACCGGAGTGGCTGTTTGGGGTACTGAAAACCAAGCTAGTCTCCAGGTCTGGCCCTCCTGGGACTCATCGAACATTTTTTGCCAACAGCTTAGTTTCCTTTGAAAGTACATAGAAGCTTGAAGTTAGTTTGCTTTAAGCTTCAGGCATGATGTTTATGACCCAAGGAGTGTGAGTTAGGCTCTTACTGTTCAAAAGGCAAAGTTTGGGTCTCCAGATAGGTGGCATTCTACCAGGCAGGGGCTTGCATAGCACCTAGAATTCAGTCACCTCTGAAAATGGAGCCGCTTCCTCCCAGGAAGTGATGTTATCCACATTCGAGTCCTGGAGATGAGCTAGTCTATCTCCATTTCTGCACTTTTATCTTAGCTAGCCAAGTTGTAGAACTGTGATGATTAAGTCAGCAAAGCACATTCTGGGAGTAAAATGTTTATGACATGAAAGTAAATTCACCTCTAAAATGGGATAGTTTCTCTCGCTCTTAGAGTTTGTACAGTTTCCCTGGATGTATATTTAGTTTTAGTGCCCTACCCACAAAACTTTGGGAAAACACACTATACGCTTGAAACCCTCAGATAATGCTTGTTGAGGATTAGTTTAGGCTGAACAGATGAGTAACCTGCTGCTCAGAGAGCTTAACTGCTTGTCCAAACTAGAAACAAATGAAACTAGGGTTTGAACTCAGGTCTATCTGGCTGTAAAAACCAACCACATTTCTACTATCCCATGCTTGATAAGAGCAAACTGCGGTAAGTTGGTAGCTATGGTGGGGGCAGGACAGGAAGATGTTTCTGGCATCTGGGGAAGGAGGAATTCCTTCTCATTCTTTTTTTGTCTCAAAAACCTGTGGTTCACTACATCAGTTTTGAGTGATCTGGGAAACGCTCTTTCTATCTCACTGCCCCCATCTGTCCGAGTAGATGGTAGAACCAGATTACCTGTCAGGACCCTGCTGGCCCTGACTTAATGTTTGTTGGACCAGAGGAGAGTCAGTGGGCCATTCTGGCTGTGTGTTAGATACGGGTTGGGTTTGCCTCTGTATCACAGATTGGCCAGGTGGCCACCAAATCTCTTTTCTCTTCTTAGGCACACAGCTGAACTGTATTTCCCAGCCCCCTTGCATCTGTGTGGGGTCATGTGACTAAGTTCTCACCAATGAATGCAAGGGCTGATTGATGTGTCATTCTGAGGCCAAGGCAGCTGAGAGCAGTTAGGCCTTGTCCAGCTCCCCTTTCCCCTTCCACAACAAGCTTGGAGACGATGTGATGTGGATAGCGGCATTCCCAAGATGGAAGAAGACTGGATTCCTGAGTCAGTGCTTGGTGGAGAGCTGCCAAGGGAGCTGCCCAACCAGGACATCTCTGCATTAGACTTCGTATGAGTGGAAAATACAACTTAACGTTAAGCCAAATACAACTTTAGATACCTTAATGTTAAGGTATTTGGGATTGCTTGTCACAGCAGCTATTGTTAATCACTTTGACTAATACAGCCATCCAGTGTCCATTTCCCTTTTTGAGGGACATAGCATCTTTTTCCGTCCATATGCTCCAGAGAATATGTAAGTAATACAGGCCTGGTCAGTCGGAGCATTGCATCCCCCTAGCCATAGTGATTGGTTTTAAAATGGGCATTTGAGCCAAGCAGAGCCTTTCGACTGGATCTGAACCTGTGATTAGAATGCAAGCTGCTGAGGGCTTCCGCAGGAGGACAGTGTAGCCTTAGAAGACAGCAGAGTCAAGAGACAAGGAGAGTGAGATTGGGGTGACCTACTGGCACTGCCTAAGACCCTGGGTTCAATCACACTTGATCTGCCCTAGGTTATTTCAGTTGCCTAAACCAATAAATTTGATCCCTCTTTTGATTAGGTTATCTTGGGTTGGGTTTTTTGGTCACTTGTGACCAAGAGTATTGATTTACACAGGCAGTAAAGATGAGGAGGGTCAATTTTCTACATTTTCTATGTCATCCATCTTTATCCACTCAATTTCAGCACAAGTGAACGAATGAATGGCCATAGAGCCTGGAGTCATGGGCAGAGTGAACTACGATTCAGCCAAAACACTAGGGCAGTTGGTAAAAGGTCTTCAAGTTACATCACTGAGTCGTTTTCTATATAACATTTGAAAATGGGATGTATTAGAGCAAATGATTATAACTTTAAGTTACATAATGCGTATGTATTACAATATAGGATGTACAAATAAAGGCAAAACCTGTAAATCATTTGATGGCTTTCTTTGACAATCAGCAGTAGCCTAGCTTGAATTCTTTCTGAATGCTGAGGCTCAATTATCATTGCAGGAGTGATTGTACCATTATAGTTAGGTTTGGTTTGGAAGCTTTACTAATTGTGAGAGAAGAGAAAATGGTCTTTATAAGGCAGAAAATAATATATATATTTCAGTAAGTATTTTCAGTATTGAGTTTTCCTTGGTCCATTTCAAATTCATATGATCTGTGATAGTTCCTTACTCAGCCAGATTCAGAATGAATAGCAAAATTGCAAAATTTATGACTGAAAACTCAACTCAAATTGGTTACTAGGAGAGAGTAATAACTCTACTAAACTGAGAAGACCAGATGTGAGGTCAGTATTGATCCAGATAGTAAGATGCGATCCTCCCAGGCCCATTTTCCCCAATTCCTCCAGTTTTTCTCATGGAGCAGCATCTGCAGGCTTCACTCAGCAGTCCTGGCAGGCCAGCTTTCTCTCGGGCAGCAGCAAGATGGCTAGAGAACACCTCACCATAAAAGATACATAGATGGCCAATAAGCAGAAAAAAAGATGCTCCACATCATATGTCAACAGGGAAATACAAATTAAAATAACAGTGATAGGACTCCCCTGGTGGCGCAGTGGTTAAGAATCCACCTGCCAATGCAGGGGACACAGGTTTGAGCCCTGGTCCAGGAAGATTCCACATGCCACGGAGCAACTAACCCGTATGCCACAACTACTGAGCCTGCGCTAGAACCTGTGAGCCACAACTACTGAAGCCCGCGCGCCTAGAGCCCGTGTTCCGCAACAAGAGAAGCCACCGGAATGAGAAGCCCGTGCACTGCAACGAAGAGGAGACCCCGCTCTCTGCAACTAGAGAAAGCCCACGCGCAGCAACGAAGACCCAATGCAGCCAATAAATAAATAAATAAATAAATAAATAAATAAATAAATGTATTAAAAAACAAAACAATGGTATACCACTACACACCTATTAGAATTGCCAAAATTTGGAACACTGACAACAAAAAATGCTGCCCAGGATGCAGTAAAACTACTCTGTATGACACTATAACAGTAGATACAATGTCATTGTACATTTGTCCAAACCCATAGAATGTACACCACCAAGAATGAACCCTCATGTCAACTGTGGACTTTGTGTGATGATGATGTATCAATGTGGGTTCACTGATTGTAATAAATGTACTACTATGGTGTGGGATGTTGATGGTGAGGGCAACTGTGCATGTGTGGGGCAATATGAGAAATCTGTTTCTTCCTCTCAGTTTTGCTGTGAATTGAAAACTGTTCTGAAAAATATAATCTTTTTTTAATAAATTTATTTATTTTACTTACTTATTTTTGGTTGCGTTGGGTCTTTGTTGCTGCACGTGGGCTTTCTCTAGTTGTGATGAAAGGGGGCTACTCTTTGTTGCAGTGCACGGGCTTCTCATTGCAGTGGCTTCTCTTGCTGCGGAGCATGGACTCTAGGTGTGCAGGCTTCAGTAGTTGTGGTGTGTAGGCTCAGTAGTTGTGGTGTACGGGTTTAGTTGCTCTGCGGCATGTGGGACCTTCCCAGCCCAGTGCTCGAACACGTGTCCCCTGCATCGGCAGGTGGATTCTTAACCACTGCGCCACCAAGGAAGTCCTGAAAAACATAATCTTAAAAAAAAGATAGCTACAGGGCTTCCCTGGTGGCGCAGTGGTTGAGAGTCCACCTGCCGATGCAGGGGACGTGGGTTCGTGCCCCGGTCCGGGAAGATCCCACATGCCACGGAGTGGCTGGGTCCGTGAGCCACGGCCGCTGGGCCTGCGTGTCCGGAGCCTGTGCTCCGCAACGGGAGAGGCCACAACAGTGAGAGGCCTGCGTACCGCAAAAGGAAAAAAAAAAATAGATAGCTACAGAGTTCTAGACTTTAACATCATTGCAATGTACTCTCAAGGCTGAGAGAGAGGGTCTCTTGGACCAGCTTTTGCAGAAGAACAGAAATCTCTTCTTTGCTGGAAAGACTCAGAGATTCCTCCTCACGCCCTTGTGTTTCACTGGCTAAGTGCTGTCTGCAGAGGGTCAGGAGTACTTGTTGGCCTAAGCCAATCTGGAGTTTCAGCATCACCTAAATCACATGGCTGGGCAGGAAGGAGGATGGTTTCCCAGGAAGAGGGTGAATGAGTGATGGGCAGTAGATAACAGATGTTCTCTGTAAAGGGGAAGTTTATTTTCTTCCCTGAAACTAATATCCCCATTTCTCAAAGTTCTGTAGCATTTCTCTGAAGAGCCATTTAATTTTGGTCCACTGAACTTGTCCCTAAGGGACACAGAGAATCCACAATAAATATTACTGAAAGAAAGACCACTGGTAAAAGTAACACTAGTTGTAATGGTAAGTCCCCATGTTTCAGCGGCTGAACACATCAGAAGTTAGTTCTTGCTCCTCTAAAGGGGCTGGGTTGGCAGGTGGTTTATCACACTCTCATTGAGAGATCCAGGTTTCTTCTGTCTTGTGCCTCAGCCAAAGACCTAGAATTCTTCACTTCCAGATAATAGATTGGAAAAAGAGTGAAGCATTGCCGGTAGGAGGTTTTTCTATATATCACTTCTCACATTCTGTTGGGCAGAACTCAGGTTCAAGGCTATGCCTTAACTGCGAAGGGAGACTGGGAAATGTAGTTGAGAAGAGTGTCCAGGAAAAAAAAAGCCATAAAAAAGAAAAAAAGGAAGACAATGGAAGAAATTCCATTCACCTAGTGCATTTGCTGATAAAGAAAATCTTTATCTAAATTAAAATGTATTACTAAAACAATAGGTGAGTATAGCTGCAGATTACATGCTAACATTATTTAAAATTTGTTAAAAGTTGATCCAAAAATAGATAATAAGGATCTACTGTATAACAGGGAACTATACTCAATACTCTGTAATGGCCTATATGGGAAAAGAATCTAAAAAAGAGTGGATATATGTATATATATAACTGATTCACTTTTCTGTATACCTGAAACTAACACAACATCATAAATCAACTATACTCCAATAAAAATTTTAAAAATAAAAAAATATTTTAAAAACTAAAGTTGATCCATATGGAGCTGACCTGCATAAATTGCAGTTTCACACAGTTCAACTTAATGACAATTCAACATGAAATCTAGGAAATGGTGATGTTGAAAACACACTGGGAGTAACTTCCATTGAGTATTCGGGGATCTTTATTTCTGAAACAACTTTTCTGAGGTATAATTTACACATGGTAAAATGCTGGTAATTCAGGTGTATAGTTTGATGGGTTTTAACAACCTTATTACATTTTTTGATAAGGAAAGTGTCCAGGGAAGTAGGGCTATACTACCACTATACAAAGGAGAGTATTGAGGGGATGTCTGGAAACTTCTGTAAAACAATTTCTCTTTGAGTTATTAATAGTGAAGAAGGAATTTTGTTCAAAACCCTTAGATTAATGCTTCAGTTCACTTAACTAGAACAGATGTAACTTTAGCCTGAGTAGCAAGAGTACTTCCAGGCTCCAGGATGAGCGTAAGTACCACATTCCTGATAAACCACATACACCACAGTTAAGAGCTTAGGCTTTGGCATCAAATAGATCTGGGGTTGAATTCTGGTTCTGCCACTTTCAATCCATGTTAACGTTGGGTATTCTGAGCCTCAGTTTTCTCTTCTGCAAAGTGGGACTAATAACAGCACCTACTTGTTGGAGTTAGTATGAACATTAAAAGATATAATGCATGAAAGCACTTAGTACAATGACCAGCACCTAGTAAGTGCTTAATTTCCATTAGCTGCTATTAATAGTTATTTATCGTCCATTAGAAAAATACCCATTCTTGGAGAATAACTGGTTTTATACACTATATGCCACTGAAAGGCCCCTGAAGAAATCATGCTCAGCTTGACTTCTGCAGCCTTTTTTATTCACCGTCCCATTATTTTTTATAAGATATTCTGAATTCCCTGTGGAAGCAAGAACCATAGTAACAAGCTTTCAGCTTCATTTTGCTTCTGAGATGATCATTAATGGAGTTATTTTGATACTTTTTTTTTTTTTACCAGACAGCCTTAAGCTGTAACTACAAATGCTTTTTCAAAATTCCCTGATTTATTTTTCTGTTCAGCTGAACTTTTGTGTCTTTGTCTTTATATGTTTTTGATGAATGGATGATGCTGTCTTTAGATGTTCTCAAACATCCTGGGCACATTAAAATCCCCTCAATGGCTTTCATCAAATGGAGTGCAAGAAGGGGAAATCCAAGAAAGGCTCTGTTTCCTGAGACACCCATGCACCTGCTAAGGGACTGGTGTTAGGGAAATTTACAAAGTTAGCTTCTGATTATAAATATTCTTCCTTAAGGAGTAAGGAAAAAAAAAAAAGCAAAAGAGAAACACACATTTACTTCAAAGAACTCCTGTATGAGTAAAGGGAAAGTAGCCTCATTGCTTTGATCCTTTCACTGAGAGAAACAACATGAAAAGAAAAGAGAAAACAAGACTCAGAATATGGGCTTTTGTTGAGAGCATCATTAGGAGCATTTATTGGCTGCAGCAAATACATATTGCAGCTCTGGAGCATTCAGCGAGGCCTTACCAGCTTCCGCCTGGAAGGCCAGGCCGTTGACTCTGGGCCGCACTCTGGTTTTCTAAGTGAGAGAGCAGGTCTCAAATCTCCTTGACCTCTGGTGAGTTCAGAATTTAGAAATAAACTTGGGTTTTTTCCCAAGACTTTGGTTTGTGTACCTTTGGTAAACACTGTCTGATTCCTTTTGCCCCTTGAAGAGAAAAGCTCTTCAAAAAGCTGATGAAAAGCCTTTTTGCACATTGGCTTCTTCAAAACAACATTGTGATGAGTTAAGTGCAAACAAATCAGGATCAGATGAATTACATTTTCCCTTTAAAATACAGACTTGAAGAGATTTAAGGGGGTGGGAAGTGTTTTTTAAAAGTGTTCTTCAGATCCAGAGTCCTGAGCGGTAGTCAATATGGACAGAATTTGCCTCTCTATGCTTCTAGGACAGTATTTCTCAACTGGTGTGCATGGCCTCAATTCCTTCCAGGTAAACCTTCAAATTTTGATGAATGTGTAAGGTTAATTTGTCCTGCAATGAGGAAATTCCCAACACAGTGACACTGAAGAGACCTAGAACGAGGTACTAGGTACAATTTAACAGGAAACTGGCATCAAAGACAGATTGAGTAATTTGGGGACTGTGTGAGATTTTTGCTTCGTGAGCATATAAGAGGGTGTGGTCAGGGCAAGACACAGCTCTCCTCAAAGAACCCTGCTGTAATTTCCATGAAGGTTGAAGCTCCAGGGTTCCTCTAGAACTGGGTGCCCATTGCCAGCATGGAGTTAGCCCAATGACAAATCATTAACGGTCACATGAAATAAAGATTGAATAAACTAGTCATACAGCAGCCAAGGGTGGTCACATTAGGCAGGGTCCTCCAGAGAAGCAGAACCAATAGCATATATATTTATATACAAAATATATGTTCTATTATACATAATATTATAAAAGGAGATTTATTATAATGAATTAGCTCAGGCAATTATGGAGGAAGAGAAGTCCCATCATCTGCCTTCTGCAAGGTGAAGCCCCAGGAAAGCTGGTGGCATAATTCAGTGTGAGACTGAAAGCTTGAGAACCAGGGGAGCTGATGGCATAAGTTCCAGCTCAAGGGCAGGAGAAGATTAGATGAGGTGCCCCAGTTCAAGTAGTGAGGCAGAAAAAAAGGGTGGGGGGGGAATTCCTCTTTCCTCTGCCTTTTTTTCTATTTAGGTCCTCAACAGGTTTCATGATGCCCACCCAACACTGGGGAGGGTGATCTACTTACTGAGTCAAGTGCTAATCTCATCCAGAAACAGACACACTCAGGTATAGTGTTTAATCCAGACACTCCATAGCCGGTCAAGTTGAAACACAAAATTAACCATCACAGTGACCAAGAGACTAAGCTCTGTCAAGAGGCCTGCTTTCTAATTAGGACAGAAAACCAAAAGGCTAAGAACCTTTGTTTTGAACAAGATCAATCCCTGTCTTTTTACGGTCTTCTAAAATGTATGTATTTTCTTGCCTTACCTCCTCTCCTGGCCTGGAAGCTTGTTGAGGGCAGAGTACATGTCTAACTTGGGTTTTTCCTCCCCTAGAGTGACTGGTGCATGGCATGTGACACTAAATGATTCTGAACCCATGAAAGAATCTAGGCCATCGTCATCTTCGTTACGTTCATCATCACCATTTTTTCTCCTTTATTGCTTTCATTTTATGTCAAGATAGTGTGGTTCCAGTTTCTAAGTACAGTCATGGGCATGATCCCATTGGAGGTACATGTTTGTGCTGTCCATCTGCTGTGGTTAGAATTTACAGAGTGGTCTGCATTGGCCCTTCTTTTCTTGCCACTCTTCAGTTCTTGCCAACAGCTCTGTTGGTGCTCCAGGCACATCTTCAGGCATGGGCAGCTTTAGATGTAGCTAGGTGACATGTCTCAGGAAACAAAAGCTAGTATTTATTAGTTAAGTCACTTAGCAAAAATAAATAATTCAAACAAAAGCCAATTTTTAAAAAAGGGACTAAAGTTACATTGTATTTGGTTGGAATACTGTGCATCCACCCTGTTGTGATCAATGTTTACAGTGCAGAAATGCCCCAATTGTTAAATGTCATATTCATCCCTTATCGCTCTTAACATGGTAACAAAGAACTGATGGTGAAAGCAACCTTCCCATCCCACTGAGGTCAGGGCAAAGAAAGATATATTTTGTTGCAACAGGTCTTGCCTTTGAAAAGAGCCACAAATGCCTTTATTTCATCATTTCTGACTCTTTCCTGGTTTTCAAAGATCTTAACTCTCTTCTTTCTCTTTGGCTTCTTCCATCAAAAGTATAAAGTAGAGGTTCATGGAGTCCTAGACCTAGCTCTTTTGTCTTCAGATAACTCATTTGGGTAAACTTGGGTGAGTAAATTCAAATAACTCCTACTTAAAGGAAGAGAGCTGCTTTGAGCCTGTTCTGAAATGAACAATGTTTGTGGCCTTTTTCTTTTAAATATTGAAAAATTATTTTTAAATTTAACTTTTAAATTTCTATTGTTTTTCTTTATGGGGCCTTTTAAAGGAAAAATGATCTGAGAACCACACTCTTACCGCCACCGAAGTATGGAGTTTTACTATTTGTATTACAATATTACTTAAATGTATATTGCAGAAAAATAGATATAAATTTATGTTTGTAGTTCTTATAAACCATAAAAGAAAAAACAAATGTACAGGTTAAAAACCAATCAATCAAGCGAATAAAACTCAAACTAACCACATTAATGTGAAAGATGATATAGTTTTTCTGGAACTAAGTCACTGCTCAAAACAAGATGCTGACCACCTTGGCTTTTGGGGAGCTTTCTTGGCACAAATGCAGCCCTTTGGTGGTATGTCCAACTTGGTTCTTTACTGCCTAGCCCTTGACAAAGTAGTACTATTGGGTACCAAGATAAATGTAACCACAAATGCAAATTTGGGCTTTGGCACTGCCTTGTATAGGTTGGCCATCCAGGTAATACAGAATATGCTAGTATTAATATTTTTTATCATCAACCTGAAAACTCCAAATTAAAAACTCCCCTTTAGAAAGTTCATAGGTACCTATAAATTCACTCCAGTAACCCAGTAAATTTAGGTGTAGAGTTAAACTATTTAACTCAAGCTTAGAATGAAAAGGTTTTGATTATAACACAATGAACATTTTTAGGATGATTTTGTACTTGTGTAAGGACTTCATTCAGCTTACTTATCATTTACCAAATGGGGAATGAGTGTTTCAACAGGAGCATAAAAGGTCTTTGAAGGAATTCAAGCTCTCTTTTCCTTTTTTTTCCTTCTATACAATCAGTATAGGCTTGGTTATGCTGCACTAACAAATAACCCCCGAAGGGCAGTGGCTTAACTTAACAAAATGCATTTCTCCAGTGCTGGTTGGAAGTGGGCCTCTGCTCATTGTTGGTTCCTTAAGGATTCAGGCTGATGGAGGTTTGACCTTGAAATGTGCTTCCACCATCTCCCTGGCTAGGGGATGGGGTGTAATGACTCATGCTTGGTTCTCTAAATTCCAACCTAGAAGTGACACAATTACTTGTATCTATAAACCATTGGCCACAGAAAGTTATGTGGCCATCCTAACTTCAAAGAAGTAGTGTAGTCCTACCACGTGCTCACAGAGGGGAGAACTAGAATGTTTGTAGCCAACCCTAGTGCCCGCTACCTCTTACTTTATCATCTCTCACTCATTACAGAGGCAGGACCTGCAGGAGGAGGTATTGCCTCTGATCTATCTGTTAGGCTGTCTGGCTTTGTTATCCAAAACTGCCCCTGCCATCTTAGAAAGTAACTAGTTAGTGTGAAAATAACAAGGTCTATTTATTACTTTTGAAAAAAAAAGGAAGAAGCACATAGTTGAGGAAAGGTTCAACAAAAATGCAAATTTTATATTTAAAGAATTAATAAATATGATACGATCTCCCCTCCTAGAATAGAGCTTATCTCAAATGACTCTGGCAGTAGGAAGGTAAGCTTTGGAATTTGAATCCTGTAGTAGATACTGGTCAACAAACAGGGCTCCAAAATCCTTTGAGGTACATGGATCATTCAGGGGTGCTTGGTAATTATGAATTTTTTGGTAACTATAGTTATAGAGGGAAAAAAAGCTCCATGAGTATTTAGTATTTTCAGTTTTGTACTTTATTTTTAAGTGGAAGTGGGAATCAAGGATAATTATGCATGTAGTTTGTATTTAAATAAGGCATGTGAGTGGAAATATTTAATTTTCCCCTCAGAAATCAGTTTCAATCACAATGTTGAAATGTGCCATTAAGAGTACCTCATGCTATGATAATTAAATATTATGTTTTCCAAAGATGCTAAATGATATCTCCTGAGGGTCTCAAACTTTGCAAGTTTCTCTCTTTTATATAATGGGGCTTTGAAATGAGCAAGCATAACTATTTTATAAATTGAGGATTTAAAATGAAAATTGGACATACTCATGCTCTCAAGATATTTTATTCTATTATAAGACCAATGATAAATCCTTAACTGTCTGGATACAGTACATAAAGACTAGAAATGTTTCTCTTTTCCAATAGACTATGTTAGATATGCTACTTTTTAGTTTTATTTTGGCTATTATATTTTAATAAATGAAATTAGCCTCTTTTGTGACAGGTGATGTAAATTTAGGTGGAAAACATTGTTCTACTGCCTTTGATGTCTAATTATAAAGTAAAGACTATTCATTGCAGAAAAATCAGGAAGTACTGAAGAACATACAGAGCCCAGCCGAACAGAATTAAAAACCTAGCAGTAATCTCCCTACCTAGGAGCAAGCATTTAATATAGTATTTTTCTTACCAGTCTTTCCTTTAGTGTGTGTGTTTGTATGTGTGTGTTTGTTGTACTCACAGGCGCTTAACTCTATTGGGATCATGTGTGAGGAGTTCTATTTTCTATGTTTTTCATTTAACATTAGAATATTTTGGGTGGTGGTGGTAGTGAGGAATTTATCAGGTTCTGTTCCAAAAACTTTTTCTCAGAATTATGCACTCTGCACCCAAATTTCAGAGCACTGTTCTTCTTGGGATAAAGGCAACAATCCTTATGCACAAGGATGTATCCAGCATGATGCCTTTGGGAGCAAGCATTAGAAAATCTGGCTGAAATTGGCTTGAACAACAAGAATATTTATTATCTTGCATTATAAGAGGTCTAGAAGTAATTCAGCCTTCAGAGTTGCTTGATTTAGCAACACAGCGTGGTCAAGGACCAAGGTTCTTCCCGTCTCTCCTCTTCGCTGTCCACCCAATTGGCTTTATCCCATGGCTGACAACAGCAATTAGGTCAACAGGCTTCCTGCTTTATGCCTAGAGGGAGAGAGAAAGGCCTCTTCCCCATCAAGGAATGAAATCCTGGGCTTCCCAGGTGGCGCAGTGGTTAAGAAGCCGCCTGCCAATGCAGGGGACACGGGTTCGATCCCTGGTCTGGGACGATCCCACATGCCGTGGAGCAACTAAGCCTGTGCGCTACAACTACTGAGCCTGTGAGCCACAACTACTGAAGCCTGCACTCCTAGAGCCCGCACTTTGCAACAAGAGAAGCCACCGCAATGAGAAGCCCACACACCGCAACAAAGAGTAGCCCGCGCTCTCTGCAACTAGAGAAAGCCCACGTGCAGCAACAAAGACCCAACACAGCCAAAAATAAAAATTAATTTTTTAAAAAAGGAATGAAATCCCTCCCATCATTTGGGGGTCCAGTTGGTCCAGTTTAGGTTACCTGGCACCATTAGCAGTTGTCTCATGCAGGGCTTAAACCTGGGATAGGGAAGAATTGACTTAGATCTGCTGGAACCCATCCTTGGAGCTGAGGATGCATCATTTAAGCTATATGGAGGAGGTTGAATACCTAAAGAAATTTGAATTCTACTGGGAAAGGTAAGATAGATGCTGGATAGGCATATGATGTTGTTCAGCAAAAAGGCCCCTTATAATGTCTCCCTACCCTAGTCATGTTCTAATCTTACTTTGCACCATGTTCTCCCACCTCTTTTTTTTTTTTTTTTTTTTTTTGCGGTACGCGGGCCTCTCACTGCTGTGGCCTCTCACTGCTGTGGCCTCTCCCATTGCGGAGCACAGGCTCCGGACGCACAGGCTCAGCGGCCATGGCTCACGGGCCTAGTCGCTCCGTGGCATGTGGGATCTTCCCGGACCGGGGCACGAACCCGTGTCCCCTGCATCGGCAGGCGGACTCTCAACCACTGCGCTGCCAGGGAAGCCCCCACCTCTTTCTTGATTCCAGTTTCTAATGAGGTGGTCATCTTCTCTACCTCGGGGCCTTTGCACATGCTATTTCCTCTTCCTGGGCTGCTCTTCACTTCTCTCCTCTTTTTTCTTAGTTAACTCCTACTCATTCTTCAAGGGTCAGCTCAGCACTCACCCTGACTAGGTCAAACGCTTTATTCTTCTCCTTTCTAGCACTTGTTAGTGTTTAGTCTTTAGTGAATAGTGTGGTTTTTTCTTTTTTTTAGGCTAGTATTTATTTTTTCCCACTAACATTAGGCTCCCTCAGGGCAGAGATGAATGCACCATTTTATTTCCTGGCCCTAACATAGTGCCTGAAATGTGTAAGGTGCTCAATATATAATTTCTAAATAAAAAATGAGCAACCGAAGCTAATTTTAAACAGAGATTAGATGCCAGTATATCAAGATGAAATTTAATGTTCAAAATATCAAGTAAGTGCTTATTCATTTTTATTTCAAGTGTTTTCTTACATAGTAACGGAGATAGTACAATAGGAGGAGTTCAGGATGTGGAGGCTGGGGCTTAGAGGGGATATACCAACTGTCTGCAATACCAGGCGATTAAATGAAAACTTAACACATTATTGTGGCAGATCTCATGGGATTGCTTAGGACAAAAGATAGTCTCTTTTCCCTTGGTTACTTTGTCACCTGAGGAATCTCCTTTTTCCTATGAGGAAAGAGATAACCACGGATATAGATTATGATGAGAATGGAGGGTTTTTTTCCTTCTATACAATCAGTATAGGCTTGGTTATGCTGCACTAACTTTTCCCTTGGTTACTTTGTCACCTGAGGAATCTCCTTTTTCCTATGAGGAAAGAGATAACCACGGATATAGATTATGATGAGAAATAATACAATCATGATATGGAGTTTCTTGTGGGTAGTATTTTTCTGTTTCATCTAATGAAAAAATATAGCTGTTGTGTTAAGAAATTAAAGAGTTTGTTTCAAACCTTTAATATTCATGAAGAATACTGTTTACTAGAATGCTAATAACTCACTAGGTTTCAAAGAATTAATATCAAACGTCTATCAATAAAAATACTAACCCAAATGGCCATGGAGGGAATATATAGAAGAAATCCATTTTGTACAGGAAAACCATTGCTTAGTATTTTCCTATATATTTAAACACTCTTTGTTTATATTATTTTAATGTCTGCCTACTCTCTCATGTCTGAACATATCATATCTAACCTTAAGACATTTCATTTTCCCCCCATCTCTTGCTTTGTAAGTAATTCTCAGACGACCATCTCAGCATAAATCCACATTCCAGGTTATGTCCTCCAGACAGATCCTCAGAAATAGCATTACTGGGATCTCTCCTTTTAATGTCCAGCTTTGAAAGCCTTCTGTGAATTCAGTGTTCTAAAAGTGAGTTGGCTTACCACCAGTCTGAAATCGGAGAAGAATAAGCAGGGGAGGTGAGGTGTCTAGCTCAGGACATTGCACTGATTCACTGGCGACATCCGATAAAGGAGGACTCTGCAATTGTGCCTGGGGTGGGGACATTGGGATCTGCCCAGATATGCCAATTGCCAGAGAGATGGCTGTGTCCGAAAAAACAAGGAAATTTCCTGCCCAGGCCCCAGTGTGTGAGAGCCCTGAGGGAAACTCAGGTGAAGTCCATGTCAGCATTTTACCTTTAAATATTGGACTTGGAATGTGATCAATCAGCAAGCCACAGGGAGGAAGTATAAATAAAACATGTCCCTTGCAAAGAGGGCAAAGCTGCAATTTGCCAAGTGCACTGTAATTGTTTCTGGTTAATTATCTCAGTGGTGAGCTGGGAGCACCAAAGGCACACATTTACATCCATATTGTGGACAAAAATAATGCCACTCCTTGGATGATCCTGATTTTGCTGTTGAGAGGCGGACAATGCATTCCCATGGCCCTTGGATGGTAAGTGATGGATGGTGACCTCAAACAGCTCCACTTTTTGGGTAGTCAATTTTTTTTTTTTTTTTTTTTTGGCTGCATTGGGTGTTCGTTGCTGTGCACGGCCTTTCTCTAGTTGTGGAGAGCGGGGGCTACTCTTTGTTGCGGCGTGCGGGCTTCTCATTGCAGTGGCTTCTCTTGTTGTGGAGCACGGGCCCTAGGCACATGGGCTCTAGGCGTGCGGGCTTCAGTAGTTGTGGCTCACAGGCTCTAGAGCGCAGGCTCTGTAGTTGTGGCGCATGGGCTTAGCTGCTCCGCGGCATGTGGGATCTTCCCAGACCCGGGCTTGAACCCGTGTCTCCTGCATTGGCAGGCAGATTCTTAACCACTGCACCACCAGGGAAGTCAATTTTTATCATCATTGTAAGTACTTATAATAATTATGTTACTATAATTATTATATATTTAACATATAATAATTATATTGCTATAATCAATAATAAGTACTAATAATTACAATAATACTAAATGCAGTCACTGGACTAAGTACTTTAGCACATGCATTAGCTCACTGAATGCTCAAAACAACCCTAAGAAGGAAGATTTTTTTCCCTAATTTTCAGACTTGGCACCTGAAGCTTAGAGAGGTTCGGTGACTTGCTCAAGGTCACACAGCTCACACTGAATCCCATTTGTTATGCTGGGATCCAGAGAATTTTCTCTTAAGGACTGTAGCAGACACCTTGGTGCCCCACCTAGATCTCCTGGGACCCTTTTTACCATTCACTGCACCCATCCCCCAATTGCTGGAGGTGCTTTTGTTAATAGTGCACACCTGATGCCTTTTTGGGAGCATTGCCCTTCAGAGGCAAGAGCCAATTTTCCTGGAAGTACCTGAAAATAACGGCCCCCACGTTGGACCAACCCATAGCTAATAACTAGCTGGTGTAGAAGTATAAAAGCCCAGCAACCTCGTTTTGAGGTGGTTCAAATTCTGTAATGCAGTTTGTGGTTGGACTTGGAGCTCTCCGCAGGATCAAGCTATGATTAGACGTCACCTGGAACTACAGTCTTGCTTAATTTCTTCTCCTTCCCTATCCTTCTTCCTTCCTTCCCATACAGGTTCTTTGGAGATCACTCCCTTAATAAATGCCTTTTACACCATCCCCTTCTCAGGCTCTGCTTCTAGGAAGCCCGACCAAAGACACAGCCACTACACAAAGTGGGCTCCTAGTAAGTCTGTTGATTTGCTGAAGGCATCCTTCCCACTGAAGCAGTATCACCTTGTCTGTATGACCTTGGGTAAGTCCCTTACATCTCAGGGCCTCGTGTCCCTTCTCTGAAAGATGAGAGGAATAAATCGGATGGTCCCCAGAGCCTCTTCTAGTCCTGAGAACCACTGACGTTTCCACTTTCTAAAAATCCATTTGTCTATAGATAGCTTTATGTCTGTGCCTGAAGAGGGACATTGGTTTGGCAGCTTGCGCCTGGTGGGAAGGCTCCCAGAGAGTGTGAACTTTTTTTCCCACTGTCTCCATCTCCACCACAGGGGACTCCTGAAGAGACTGGAGCCTACTAGCTGCTTCTGTGTGTGACCCTATGGGCGGGAGTATCTAGTTCCGGAAAGTCTGGAACGTCTTTAGGAAGAAATGGTATTCCTAGGTTAGGCAAGAAGGGTGGCATCCCCCAGGGCAGGCAAGTTACTGTTTGGGGTAGGGGTGCTGAGGGGGAATATTCCATGCTTGGAATTGTAAGGTGAGCATAGGGAATAGATCATGGGGTTTATCAAGATGCAGGTCACCAGTGACTTTGACAAGAGTAGATTCAATGCAATTCACCCTGACTGAAGTGAGTTAGAAAATAACAGGAGGTGAGGAAGTGGAATGAGGGGGACAGGCCATCCCTGGAAGGAGGAGGGCGGTGCACATGGTCCAGCTAACAAGGTTGGTGGACTAGATATAAGGATGACGGGGTCCTGCTCTTCCAAGTGTCCTTCTAAACAATCATAAGCTGCGAAGGAGAAAGGGTAGAAAATGGGATGATTTAAAGGAAAAGGAGAAGTTCTGAAAATGTTGTCTAGGGCTAGGAAGCAGATTTCCTAGTGAAACTGCCAGGCAGTGTGAAGATACAGAGTTACGTAGTTGTAGTGAGACCTGTTAACATGGAATATTTCCCTACAGCCAAATTCAGCTGCTCATGTGCAGAGTTGGGGGGGGGTTGGGTTTAGCTAGAATTGGGGTTTTGCTAAAGTGATTTGATAAAAGTGATAGAGAGGTAGGAATCTGAGGATAGAGTGAAGAAATTAATGTAGTGATGGGCTGTGGTACCTAAGCAGAGAAGTAAATACAGAAAGGATGTGATGAATAACAAAACAGCAAAAAGGTAAATGGACTTCAGCTTCTGGTGGGTTCAGAGAATGTGGGTATCACTGAGTAAGTGAGGTGGAAACACAGGAAGTGACGTTTAGCAAGTAGGATATTAGGATGTTCAGCAGCTGAGATGTTGAGGCAGTCCAGATATTGGAAATGACAAGGTCTAGGGTGTGTTGACAGATGGTGTCTGAGGTGGGGTGGAGGAAAAGATCATCGGAAGGAAAGATCAAAGAACAGTGCTAGGGTGGTGCTACATGATCATCTGTGTAGGTGCTGAAGTCGAAAAGAATGGTGAAAAGAGTAGAGGTAGAGAGGAAGACAGTGAACACGGTGCTAAAATCTTTAATGAAGAGTCATAATGGTCTAAACTAATTGTTTTAGTCAAACAATTCTAAAAAAAAAAGTGTCTAAAACTGGAGGGAGAGGGTGGTCTGGGCACCACAGGAGTTGGGATTTTTGAGACAGAAAGGAGAAGTGGTCTGGATGTGGCAATGAGGAGCAAAGAGGACACCTACCCCACCTTTGGGACATAAAGCAGTTTCCACCTGAGAGACTGTCAGGAAATCTGTGCTCTCAGTGACAGCCAGCTTTCGGAAGCAGGTAGTACTTAGAGATTCCTTAAGATCCCAGACCAGGCAGTACAGTCACCAGGGAAAGAGCAAGTGAACAGGGAGCCATGCCACAAGATTTCCACCAGGAGATCATTTGTCAGGCTGTTGTGAAAATGGAAGATCGGTGCTTGGCATCAATTCTGACCTCCTTCCAAAGTGCCTTCCTGTCCTGCAAAGGCTGAAACAGGGAAGATGGAATTTCCCAGACTCCTTTGCAGCTAGGTTTCCAGATGTGCTCCAACTTCAACCAAACATATGTGCTCAGGAGGGAGTCAGGAGACAGAGATGAGACAGAGGCCATGTTTCTACAGCTTCTGCTGACACTAACAGTGATGGGGCTGTGGCTGGAGGTGCTTGCGGGGGGGGGAAGCAGTGTATAGGGCACCCATTTGGTGCTGCAGATTGTAGCAGGTAGTGAGGTTGTGGAGTTGGCAGCAATAGTGGAGACTTCCTGACTTTGGTGGCTCTCTGACCATGGTAGTAATTGCACGGGTATGGGGCCAACAGTTGTAAGAGAAGTTCCTGGATCGGACAGCTCTTCCTTGTCATAGAAGAGGCAGGAGTCTTTTGGAAGCTCCAATTCTGCCAGTCTAGAAAACTTAAGCTAGGGTCATTTTCTTCAAGTCTCTCATGATTCTATAAGCCACATAATACTTTAAAATAAATTATTTCTGGGCTTCCCTGGTGGCGCAGTGGTTGAGAGTCCGCCTGCCGATGCAGGGGACACGGGTTCGTGCCCCGGTCCGGGAAGATCCCACATGCCGCAGAGCGGCTGGGCCCGTGAGCCATGGCCGCTGAGCCTGTGCATCCAGAGTCTGTGCTCTGCAACGGGAGAGGCCACAGCAGTAAGAGGCCCGCGTACCACAAAAAAAATAAAAATAAAAATAAAATAAAATAAAATAAATTCTTTCTGCTTATATTTACTAGAGTATACTCTACGCTCTACAACCAAACCCTGATGGGTATATGGGCCTAAGTTACACGGTAGAAGTGAAGATGCTCTAAAAACATAAAGTACATAGTGCCCTCAATATAAACCACTGGTTCACTAGGGAATAAGAATGTACCCAGAGCAGCTCTTCTTAAGAACCTGCTCTGCGCAGGCCATCACCTCGAGTCCTCTTATAGCCCTGCAGAGCAGATGTGATCATCCCATTGTGTAAACGAGAGAATTACAGCACAGAGAAACTGTTTCTTTTCTAAGGTTATACAGCCGGGAGGCGGCAGAACCAGGTTTGCTAAACTGTCAGTACACCACGCTGCCTCACTGGGTAGGGACTGGACTGCTCTATCTTAGACACAAGGACCTGGCCAAGTTCTTAAGTAAAGAAGAGTGATTTTTGTGCTAAGACATATCTCTGGGGATATTTTCTCTCTTAAAAACTTTAGTAAAGTTGGAGTAACTATTTTATGCAAGACTAGACATGCTTCTGTTTTGGCCATCATACTAACGGACAAAGATTCCTAAATGGTAAGGATTTGAAGATGAGATAAGAAGGGCTGTTGGAATCCTGCACTCCCAATGATAGGGAGAGAAAGACAGGGTCATTGTAGCAAAAGAAAGAAGGGCCTGGGAGCTGCCATCAAAGGTGTTGAATCCGGCTACACGGAGGGGCGGCGAGATCGATGCTCAAATTAGGACTTAAGTTCCAACCAGAAGACAAAGGAGCCCGGGTTGAGCAAAGAAGTGAGAGATGGAAGGGGAAAAGAGCCAACCTCCCTAGAAGGTGCTCTGTGCAAGAGGCCACCATCCCAGCTCAGAACTGAGGAGAGTCCAGCAGTGTTGGGAGAAGGGCAGGAGAGAAGCCAACATAGGAAAGAAGGTAGGAAAGTAAAATAATCAAGAAAAAAAGCATGCAAGATGTGGCCGAGCTTTAACTGGCTCCTCAGCTTTTTTTCTGCCAGAGAGTGAGGCGATTCTGACCCATCTGGTTTGGCAGCACAGCTTCCTGCTCCCCAGCCATCCCTTGATCTGCCTGTCATTAACCTAATCTGAACACAGCCTCCAGGGCCCCGTGCCTTCCTTGAACGTAGCACTTCCACGTCGTCCAGCTCTTGCTTTTCCATTTCTTGAGCTGTTAATACTGCAGAGGCTTGGACCCAGGCTAGGTTAGGCTGGACCAGCCGTGCAACGTTGGGAGTGTTACCCAGTCTCTCTGAACCTCAGTTTTCCCGTCAGTAAAATGAGAATGATAATCACGCTTGTTGTACAGCTTAAATGAGATAATACATGAGAAAGGTCCAACCAAGGGCTTGGCACTCAGGAAGTTCTCAATAAATGCAAACTTTTGTTATCTTTATCTAGCCTCCTGTACTTCCTCTCTATACTCTTAGCTGGTATTGGGCTGCACCCTGCAGGCCCTGTACTTGCCCAGCTTCAAGATGAAAGAAAGAGCCCAGACTCAGAGACATCAATGGTTTAATGGATAGGGAGATCTTACTCGTCTGAAGCAAAGTCCTGCAGCGACACCCCACCATGTGCGGCAGACGGTGGGCAGGACATGGTGGCAGTCTTTACTCCTGGGGGGAGGGGGAGGTTAGTTAGCAGTTATAGGGGGAAGTGACGTCAGGTTGGCTCATTGGTTGCCAGGGAAACCAGCAGAGGGGCACACCCCTCATGGGCCCTTTGATAAGCTATCTCAGTGGAGATGTTCTGATCTAAAGCTAGAACAATCACCAGCTGGGGCAGAGGCAAGTACGTAGGAAGGTCAGTCACGTGAATAGGGTGTAGGTGAAGCAGGCGCTGGTGGAACAGGGGATGTATAGAGAGCAAGAGAACAGCCATCCTGAGTGGCCTGACAGTACACTTCACCCCTACATACCCTGCACGACCCTTAGAATCTTTGTTTGCCCCTCTTCTGCCATACCCCTGGGGTTAGGTACGTAGAGGGGCACAGCAACCAGACGCCACAACTACAGTATAGACAGCAGCAGCCAGAGAGCATCAAGAGTAAGACACCTGGTATGCTCAGAACAGTCATTTGCTGGGATGTGGGCATATATTGGAGCCAAGCACTTACCAGGTCAATGGAGGGGGAGTCAATGGCAGCAGCGTCCTGTCCAGTTATAAGGAAGGTAAGGCCATCCCTAGTTTTCACAAACCCAGAGCCCCTCCATGAGGAGGGGGAAGGCCCAGCTCTAAAAGAAACATTCCAGTGGCCTAGCCAGGAGTCAGAAGTCACAGTACAGGTCTGCCACCCCATGTTACACTGAGTGCCATTAGTGGTGGACCCATTAGGTCTTTCTAAACAAAACCCAGTTAATCCCACTAGTTGGACTCATGTGTCCAAAAGTCAGCCTATTCCATTCCACACAGCATAGCCCAGGGGTGCTCATGGGCAGTCAGCTGTACAGCAATGTTTACCAACAGGGGTCCTTCTGATGTACTGGCATGTGGGACAGGAAGATGGTGAGAGTCTTTTTTCCCCCATTGTCAGTCATCCCCACATGGTTGTATTAGTTGGGTCTATTTTTCATGGAAGCCTAGAGGAGGATGACAACAGCATCTCACTGTAGGCCCAGCAATTAGACTCATTTCACAGTGAGGCCATTGTTGCTTCCCACTCCTCAAATAGATTTCCTTCACTCAGGCTAGAGGTGAAATGTAAGATATCTATAACAAGCACAACACAGGGAAGATCATGACCATTAAGGAAAATACAAGCAGTAGCCACATTCTGAGATAACACCACCCCTGCCTGTGGTTTTCTTTCAGGTCTGTAATACAGTTCCATTAACTCAAGTTTTCAGTAATAAAGGAATGTGTCTAAAATCACATCTACAATGGCCACCTACTTTTACCTTGGATGTCTGAACCACAGCTACTCCATTTTGACTTTCAAATGCATTCCCCTCCTCAGTGGCCAAAGCAGATGTAAAATGCATGTTCAATGGGCCACAAAACAGGCAACTCTGTCACATGGTTTAAATTAAACCATTTATAAGCCAGAATTACTTCCCATACCTCCACATGTGAAGATTTTTCCATCATTTCCCCTTTTGATTGCAAATCTTTCAATAGGCCAAAGTATTTGTCCCTCAAAGCCAGGGTCCTGCTTTGTGTCCCTCCATGCTAGGCCTTCTTTATATTGGCCTAGTTATCTACATTGGGGGAAAACTGATCAGATAAGCTCAGAAGTAAGTCAACAGGGAAATATTTTAGAGGCTATACATTTTATCAATTATACTGAATTTTTACAAAAACGTTGTATCAATACATGTGCTGTTAGCAATAGACTTAAAGCAGGTAGTGTTACAGATCATGAGTAGTTACACTCTGTGACTAGAGAATTTTCTTTTCCTCCTGAATATCACGGCAAAAGTGTGGCCTACACAATAAATTTCATAAGCCTAGACCTCAATTAACAGGACTAGAATTTAATAGCCACTGAAACATAATCTTTTTCTCTCTAAAGTTATCCTCATCTCTACCAAACACAGTCAAATCAAGACTAACTTGTCTGCAAAATAAGTCTGGTCAATTGGCCACATAGGCTTCTCCAAACTGGTTGTGGTGGAACTCCTCAGAAGGAATCTGACTGAATATCCGAAAAGCCTCTCAAGGCCAGGAAAACCATGCCAAAGGCCTGCCATCCAGCTCTGCCTCAGCAGATTTCTCTCTTCCAGATGTCCCCAAAATATCGAGATTTCTGCACATGCCAGGAGACAGTGTTTCCCATTCATCTCACAAGGATGCTTGGAACCCAAGCATCTCCAATTTCTGGAGGGACCAGGCAGTGAGAAAAGAAAAACATTTCAATTTTACCCACAGGTAAAGTTTACCAAATTGCTGTAAGTCATAACTAACTTAAGGGGAAGGGCTTCCCTATATCTGGAAAACACAAACCAAAACACAAATAAAACCCAGTAATATCCCAGACAAAATCCATACAAATTATAACCATATTCACCAGTTCACTCAGTAACCAATCCTTTTGTTAACTTTTTATGAAGTCATCAGATTTTCCATTAGGACTTTTGAATTTCTTACCCAGTTCACCCGTATGATCTAAAATTTATCAGAGACCTGTATTTGTCAAAAGTTCTTCCTATGAATCTTCTTGAAGGTGAGGAACTTTTGCCAAAGCATCAGAGTACAACACTAACTGTCTATAAATGACAAAGGACTTAAACTGACATGTTAAACACCTGATTACAATGTAATCAATAAAGAAACTTGGTTACAATAACTAGAATTATGACTGATTATAATCTCAACCCTTCAAAACCTTAATCTCTGGCAAAAACCAAGAAGCAAGTAATTGTGCCCTGTTTGTCATACCAGCATCTCCTGATTGGAAAGCTTATGCTTTAGTGTTCCTCCCCTAAGAAGGCGAAGGTAGATAAGCTTAGATCTGCCCAGCAATTAATGTTCCAATATTTTATCCTATTTGAAATGACCCAAATAGTCAGTTAGTTCTCCTCATTTAACATAGCTTAGTTTCAAGTTACCAAAATCTGGAGACTATTTTAGATAGACATTCCCAAAATGTAATTATTCCTATAGAGTTTACCTAAAAGTTCTTACCTTACTTATATTTACTTAAAGTTCCATATTATCAAGTTATTTTCCTTGCTTACAAATTTGCAACAGATATAATGAGGTCTTATTTGATCTCTAGTAAACCTATGTACAACAGCAGTATTATACTTAACACTGATGACTCTAAAGACATGTCTACATTAATCAAACCAACAAGCTTAAGCTAGCTTCAATACCAGATATCGATTCAATACTAAATATTTTCTAGATCATGTGAACCTGAACTTCATTCTGGCCAGGTCCTTTTATATTTCTGAGAATTCACATAAGCAGGTAATTTCTTTTGTGCCAACTAAACAGAGCTCATCCACAAACGAATCTCGGCAATGCCATTTGGAGGCAGAGACACCTCATATTTATAAGGTACACATAGACATACATATATCTATATAGACACAGAGACCTCACAGTTTTCCTGCTAGAGTTTAAAAGCCCTCTTTTTTTTTTTCTTCACTCTCAGGGATTAAAGATCCTGAGATCCCAGGTAGATCATTTATATCATATCTCAAAAGCACAGGAAGAGAAATACCAATTCCATCCAGAAAGCTAACTTCCTCTAACGGCATATGCAAAAACCAGTTTAAGAACGTCAAAAGATTCCCATCTTGGCCATTTTCAGGAATTTTTTTCAGTTTCTAAATAGCAATTCATTTTAAACAAATAATAGTAAGAGACAATAATATGTATCATTCACTCATATGCACATGCCTCCCTTTCAGAGGAACGTGAATCAACATTCAGCTTAACTTTCACCGCAGCTGTCAGCTCAACCTCTGTGGCCTTTCTTAATATAAAAAGCAGTGGTTCAATATCAAAAAATCAAACAACCCAATCAAGAAATGGGCAGAAGATCTAAGTTGATATTTCTCCAAAGAAGATGTACAGATGGCCAACAGGCACATGAAAAGATGCTCAAAATTGCTAATTATTAGAGAAATGCAGATCAAAACCACAATGAGGTACCACCTCACACTGGTCAGAATGGCCATCATCAAAAAGTCTACAAATAATAAATGCTAGAGAGGGTGTGGAGGAAAGGGAATCCTCCCACACTATTGGTGGGAATGTAAATTGGTGCAGCCACTATGGAAAACAGTATGGAGGTTCCTTAAAAAAATAAAAATAGGGCTTCCCTGGTGGCGCAGTGGTTGAGAGTCTGCCTGCCGATGCAGGGGACACGGGTTCGTGCCCCGGTCCGGGAAGATCCCACATGCCACGGAGTGGCTGGTCCCGTGAGCCATGGCCGCTGGGCCTGCACGTCCAGAGCCTGTGCTCTGCAACAGGAGAGGCCACAACAGTGAGAGGCCCGCATACCGTAAAAAAAAAAAAAAAAAAAAACTAAAAATAGAGGTACCATATGATCCAGCAATCCCACTCCTGGGCATATATCCAGAGAAAACTCTAATTCGAAAACATACATGCACCCCTATGTTCATAGCAGCGTTATTTACAATAGTCAAGACATGGAAGCAACCTAAGTGTCCATTGATAGATAAATGGATAAAGAAGATGTGGTATAATACACAACTCAGCCGTAAAAAGTAATGAAATAATGCCATTTGCAGCACATGGATGGACCTTGAAATGATCATACTAAGTGAAGTAAGTCAAACAGAGAAAGACAAATATCATATGATATCACTTGTATGTGGAATCTAATATATGATACAAATGAACTTATTTACAAAAGAAAAACAGACTCACACACCGAAAACAAACTCGTGGTTACCGAAGGGGAAAGAGGGTGGGGGAGGGATAAATTAGGAGTTTGGGATTAGCAGATGAAAACTACCATATATGAAATCGATAAACAACAAGGTCCTACTATATAGCATAGGGAACTATACTCAATATCTTATAATAACCTATAATGGAAAAGAATATGAAAAAGAATACATACATATGTGTGTGTATATATATATACGTATATATATATAACTGAATCACTTTGCTGTATACCTGAAACGTTTACAAATCAACTATATTTCAATTTGAAAAAATGTTCGAAAAATTCTGAAGAAAAGATCTGTTTAAGAATACTCTCAAATTTAAGAAAAAGGGAAAAATAGACAAGATATTAATAAAATTGTTGCATTTTTATCTTCTGTTTTAAAAAGAAAAAAAAAAGGCGATGGCCAGCCCACAGCTGCCTTATTGTCTAACTTCTTTTTTCCCATTATAATTGTGGCCAATATCTCCACAACAGCCTTAGGTGTGTCTATGAGTTCCCCGTACTCTTTTGGCAGTCCCCATCCATCAGGGACAGCCACCACAGGGCTGTCCATCCTAGTGGACAGCCACCCCAGGATTTCCCCGCCACCTTAGGGATCACCCTCGCAACTTTGGGGCCACACATGCTGGTGGATGGCCCCCATAACTTCCCCATCCTTATTTCCCAACATCTCGGTGCTCTCTTGGGAGTCTCCTCTGTCTCCTGGCTGCTCTGCCAACTGTTTGGCTGCAGGCCTACAAGCCCCGTAGTTGCCTAGCTTCAAGACCGAAGAAACAGCCTGGAGTCGGTGACAGAGACATCAATGGTTTAAGGGATGGGGGAGCTTACTTGTGTGAAGCAATGTCCTGGAGCAACACCTCACTGTGAGCGGTGGACGGCAGGCAGGACAGGGCGGCAGTCTTCACTCTGGGAGAAAGGGGGAGGTTACTAGTTAAAGGCAAAATTGATGTCAGGCTGGCTCATTGGTTGTCAGGGAAACCAGCAGAGGAGCAAGGCCCCACGGGCCCATTTGATCAGCTATCATGGTGCAGGTGTTTTGACTTAAAGGTTAGAACAATCACCAGCTGAGGCAGGGGCAAGTATGTAGGAAGGTCAGTCCTATGAGTAGGGTGTAGGTGAAGCAGGGGATTTAAAGAGAGCAAGAGAACACCCATCTTGAGTGGCCTGACCATACAGCTGGTGAGATAGAAAATAATAAGACTTAAAGAATCTGGATTCCTATTTGGCTCTACTACTTACTGTGTGATTTGGGGAAGTCTCTAGACCCTCTGGGCCTCAGTTTTTCCATCTATGAAACGGTGGCACAGATGAACATTTTCAAATGAATGAGATCTTTGACATAATCATATAATTTCTATTCTGGCAGAGATACTCTTGGAAAGTCAGAGCTAATTCTTCCCATCTTTGCGGGTTGAAGCAGTCTTTATCTTGGACTGTGCACTGATCCAGTGCTGTCACACAAACCATTCACTGAGGACTTCTTTACGCTAAACCCCCATCGGTAGGGTAATCCGCATCTGACTCTTCCTTGAAATCTCTACAACTCAAATACAGCTGCCTTTCCTCACCTGTTGGTCAGGTGCTAGGCTGGCTCATACTGCCTTGCCAGGGCTGATTTGTTACATTTTGGGGAATTCTATGAGTCACTTATTATTATTATTATTTATTTATTTATTTTGCGGTACGCGGGTCTTTCACTGTTGTGGCCTCTCCCGTTGCGGAGCACAGGCTCCGGACGCGCAGACTCAGCGGCCATGACTCACGGGCCCAGCCGCTCCACGGCATGTGGGATCTTCCCGGACCGGGGCACGAACCCGTGTCCCCTGCATCCGCAGGCAGACTGTCAACCACTGCGCCACCAGGGAAGCCCTATGAGTCACTTATTAAGCACAGCCATTATAAAACTTTAAATTATATGTACTTGCCATTAAATAAGTTATATTAAAAACAAAGATAATAAATACTCAAAACGCATCACTTCCTAGTTATACATTTTACCCATGGTCATGCTCTTGAGGTTATTTGCATCTATTTTAGCTGTGTGCTGGTGTGCACAGCTCTTCCCAACTCTATGTTCAGTGACTTCATGTTGGTAGCTTGAAATTACGCATGGCGGGAGTATTTATACCTCGGAAATCAGCAGAGGTTACAAATCAAGGCTTCCCCCCTCCAAGGGCTGGTTGTTAAATATTTGACAGCACCCTACTTCCTTTAGGCACCGGGAGAAGACCGGCTTCCCCAAGATGCATTATTGGCCAACGTGTAAGCCATACTCAGTTCCACCAGCAAGTCAGTGTGGCCTGCAGGCTGGAAGCTGTTCTGTATTTGTCACCCATTTATTAATATAATTTCCTCCTAGCAAAGGTTTCCCAGCCTGTCCCTAAGAGGCAGATACACTTGATTCACCCACAGGCCTATTATTACTGCATTCCTGTTTGACTCTTTACAATTTAATTAATATGGAGCAGTCAAGATGCTCCTTTTCTCTCTCTCTCTCCTCGCTCGCCTGAGGCACTGTCTAAGCAAAAACTAGAGAAGTCCTCAGTGCTTGGGCCACTTGCTGCTGGGGGCAGATGGCACGCGGACAAACTGGGCTTCATGGGAAAACAATTCCACACTTCCTCTCACCCCTACCAAGAAGACACCGCTGAGACCCTGTCTCTGCCCTGCCAACCGTGAACTGGAGGAACGCCAGGCATTCCACCTGCTGGCCCCTCTACCCAGAGGGGTAGGATGGAATTAGTTGTGATATCCTGGAGAATATTAATCAGCTGGCCTATTCCTATCTCCCATATCCATATCTGGGCTGCCAGAGTGGGTAGAGATAGCAAAGTGGGAGGCAGCTTTAAAATAAGACCCCAGTTATCATTGCAGACCAATATCTTCCCCGGGACAGTGGACAGGGAAGCCTCTGAACGTTGCTGTGTGTCCCCTAACTGGCTGATGTGGGCTGAGGAAGGGCACAGACATGGCTTGTAGTAAGGAGCTGGGAGTGGCGAGAGATATTTTTCTGCTCCATTGGGAAGAAATTAGCTTTTATATCTGAAATAAACCCACAGAAGCCAAGTGACTTTGAGGCTTGGGGGTACCATTGGCAAACAGAATGTGCAGCGGAAAAGTCCTCGCTCAAGTGGGAGGGGCCTCAGTGTGCAGACGTGGTCGAGGGGATGGGCTTTGGAGGCCAACATTTAGGTTTGGCGTCCTGGTCTGTCCTTACCATCTAAGCCTCCATTTCATCATCTTAAATGGAGATAAGAATAATACATTTGCCACTTAGAGTTGTTTTGAGGATTAAATGGAGAATTTAAAAAGCTTAGCAGAGGGCCTGGCACCTTGCAAGGACTCGATAAGTACTGGGGCTGGAGCCAGGGATGGGAGAGGGACATTTCACACTAAGATCTTTTGTACTGGTTCCATTTTTTAAGATTGTATGTTTATAGTACCTATTTTTTAAGGTGAAAAAAATAATGCTACATAAGCAGAGTTTTAATGGATTGGGAAAAGGATGAGAAAGGTCCACAAGTCTCCCTCCTCTCTAAGTATCATTTTACCTCTTCTGTAAAACGGGGGATAATGGCACTGACATCACAAGGTGATGTGAGGGGATGAGGGCTCAGCCCCGTGCCTGGCATGTGGCTGTTGCTCTGTAAATGTGCACCCCTATCTCCATTCGTGAAGAGCCTATGGCCTGAGACCCTGCATACAGCCTGCTTTTCCAGTCCCACGTCTGCCATCCTTATAGCCAGCACTGAGGGTGGCCTCTGAGGAAAAGAAGCCCTGCAGCTAGTTCTAGCAGGAACCTCAGGGCTCAGTGCTGAGTCTGAGCCTCTTCTGCAGGATGGCTAAATTCCAGTGTCACCAGTGTTCCTGGAAGGTGGTCAGCAGGCACGTTCCAGACGTGCTGCTGGCTTGTCCTGACTCTAGTTACCTGCAGGCAAGGATGCAGGATTTAGGAAGACAAAGGGAGCTCTGGCAGCTTTTTGTTTGGCAGGGATGAGAGGTTTGGTGAGAAAGTTAGGAGACACAGACTAAAAGTGGGAGGGAAGATTGAACAGGTGAAAAGCTTTCCGTTGCAAGTTATAGGAAACCCACCACAACCTGCCTGAGGTAATTGAAAAACCCAGGGGCATATCAGTTTCAGGCTCCGTTGGATACAGGGGTGCAAAAAATGTTACCATCTCTCAGTTCTGTTCTCCCTATTGGCTTCCTCTGAGACAAGCTGACTGCCCATGGTTCGGGGTCTGCACCCTGGTGGGTTCCAGCCCAGTGGGAAAGCAGAGCCCACTTGTCTCTCAGTCACCACTAAAGTCCCACCACATCTCTCTGACTTGATCAGGTCCCAAGCCCACTCCTGAACCAACGATTCCTGCCGTGGGAATTTGATCAGGGACTGATTGAACTCTATTCAAAACACACGGGCTGCAAGTGGGAGTGAGGTGAGTTCACCAGAAGGAAATTGAGGCACCATTAACAGAGGAAGGATAAAGTGGCGGGAACACAGCAGCATCCACTACACTTGCCAGCTCAGAGAGCCTGGAGTTAATGGTGGGTCGTCCCGAATCAAGTCCCAGAACCTCCTGGGCTTTCCCTCTGTGGGACTCTTTGATCAGTGGCTTTGGCCTGGCTTCTAACTTCTGGGTCGACCTCAGCGCAGAAACACCACCCTCGTCCACCAGGCCAAGGCAGCTGGGAAGCTCACCTACCCTCCAGCTTTTCAGGAACCGTGTCCTCACTGTCGTCCCTAATGTGTCAGTGGGAAGCTTGTGCCTGACTCCCTGGGGGACATGTGAGATGACAGAGCTGCAGAGGGACACGGCTGCACGGTGGTCCTGGAAGACTGGACTCCCCCAGCCCCGCGCACTGTGACTGGATCCCTGGATTGGACAGAAGAGCAGAAGAGTCTCTGCCGCCACTGACCATATGCTGGCCTGGCCCTGAGCGGCAGCAGTGACCATGGTGACTGAATACCAGAATGTTCCAGACCTGACATGACCTGAACCTTCAAACAGCACTGGTGGGAGGAGAGGGGTGCTGGGAGGAGGACTCATCCTGATGAGCGGGAAATTGGAGTGAGATTTAATTTGATTGAGAAAGATAAAGTAGCATGATATTTACTTCAGATTCAGCCCTCCCTGACCAGTACTGATCCAACCCCTCCATTATGCCCAGCACTGGGTCGGATGCTTTTACATAAAGGATCCTATGTAAGGGTCTTCCGTCCTTTACACTCCCTCTAATTGGGGGTCTGTAAGGCTTATGTAGTTGAGGGCCTTGGACCCCTCTAGGCCTTGAGCTCCTTGAGGGCCCTGCCTCATGCCCTGCTGATCCTGGCGCCCACGCCAAGCATCTGTCGGTGTTTGTGGGATAAGCAAACAGGTGCAGTCTGTAACGCTGAGGTGGTGTCCAAGAGCATTTTTAAGCTGGTTTCCTTGCAGGGGAGAGTGCTCTGAAGTATTCATCTCAATCTCCTGTCTGTGTAGAAATTAACAAAATGACTACATTGCCCTCAGCTGTCTGGTCGGCACTTCCTCTTTGAGCAGAAACTCCTTTCATGTATAATCTACCACAAAAGCCTTCCCAACTTTGTCCGCCACCACCATCTGAGACACGTTCCCCCACCATGGCTCTCTTGCCAATAACACCACCAAAGCTGTAACTGAAAATCAAAGAACATTTTTAATGAAAAAAGTCCCTTTACACCCCTCTTGCTGCAAATCCACTGCAATAATTTTGAGACTGTTAGTGACATTTAAACCCTTCTAGATACTCCTATGCTAGAGGGAAGCTGTTCCTGTAACACAGTCTCAAATAGTAAAAAAATCTCTTTACATTTCACCTGTGACCTTTCCTTTCATAAAATGTCAACAACATATACAATAAATGTTTGAAATTTCCAAGACAGATTTTGGTGTTTGGGTAAGCCAGCATTCTTGTCATTATTCACATTCATTATTCAGAAGGTATCTTTGGAGTATCTCTTTTATAAGGTTAATTTGCATATGCATGTCTCTTTTGTACTTCATGCTATCTGAGCATGGCACACGCTCACTTTTCAAAAAAAAAAATACCCTTTCACGTTCTGATACTATGAAGAGGGATTTCTTAAATTAAGCATCCTGACAAACTGATCTTCCTTGGTGAGGCAAAGAATGAGTGGCTGGCATTTGAAAAACAAGTTCGTTGGGAACAAAGCAAGGTTTGCTTCTGCATGGATGAGTGATAGATGCCCCTTGGCAATATTGTTTGGAACCTACATCTAAGAATTTTTAAGCACGTATTATTAGTGCCAGAACTTTGTCTGCCTTATCTTATTTAATCCTCATAGCATCCCTGTAAACTAGGGGTTATCGTTCTGTTAAAAAAAAAAAAGTCAGGACCAAAATGGAGTCACTTGTGCTAAGCACCACAACAGCAAACCAAGACTTAACACCTAACCTAACTGAAGTTACATGCTCCCCCAGGAATGTAGTCTTAACCCTCAGTCTGGAATTTTCTGGTCAGCACTAATGAGGTAATCTGCCACATAGCCCCCTTCTGTCCCCCATAGAATAGGTTCCCTAAGTCCAAAACAATCCACTCTTTTCCTCCTTCTACCTATAAAAGCTTTTCATTTTGTACAACTCCTCTGAGTGTCTTTTTACTTGCTAGATGGGATGCTGCCCAATTCATGAATCACTCAATAAAGGCAATTAGATCTTTAAAATTTACTTGGTTGAAAAAATTTTTAACAGTTTCCATTTTACAGATAAGGAAAGTGAGGCTCAGAGAGATGGGTTAACTTGTCCACTTATGACTTGGGTCATAGGTGGCAGGGTAGGGTTCTGTTCTCCGAGCTGTCTGAATGCAAACCCCAGGCTGTCTCCCCTTGGTTGCTCTACAGTTCACAGGGGAGATGGTGATTGACTGACATCAAGAGCCCCACCCAATCCACCTGAATCAGAATTGGGGTGGGGGGCACACCCAGGCATCTGCAAAGCCCTCCTCATCCTGGGTGATCCCATGTGCTGCTGGGGTTGGTGGAGAATGACCACCCTGGGAGATGCAAACTCAAATCCAAGGGCAGCACCTGGCTAAAGCGAGGAGGCTTAGTTTGAAACAGTTCTATCTTCCCCGCATAGACTCGGGTATAGTTCTGCTGCTCAGGCAGGCAGAAAAAGCAAAGATGTTAATGCTGAAAAGGGAATGGCTTGATTTGGGCTCAAGAAACAGGCAAGATGTGCTTTCTGCTGGGAGGGGAGGATTACATTTTGTTGTTGTTGTTCCCCCAAGTCCCCCTCCCTTCTTCTGGTAACAGTGCAGTGTTTGGGGGAGACAGCCACCCCCACCCCTCACTATGGTGCATGAGCTGCTGCAGACATAGACACGTGACCCAGGCCTGGCAATCAGGACATGCTATCCCCCAGCTCAGGGACTGGTCTAGGAAGGAAACATGACCCAAGCCAACCAGTCAAGTTCCATCACCCAATCTGGAGACTTTTGCCTGGGTTTCAAAAGAGATGCACTCTTTCTTTTTTCGTCTTAGACTTGAATCTGTGAGAGCCTGGAGCTGCTAGGAGCCATCTTGGTTTCACAAGGGAAGAGTTTATCTGAGAATGGAGCCAACAAGGAAAAGACAGGGCTGAGAAGTAGAGGGAGACCAAGTCTTTGAGCTTTGGACCCAGCAGAAGCTATGCTTAGAAACTTCATAGTTATAGGAGACAATAAATCCCCCTTTTTGCTTAAGATGATTTGGATTGCATTTTTTTGTCACTTACATCTGAGAAGAGTTCTAAGTGACCCAGGATATCAGACATCAGACTCACATAAATCTAAATAAAGGAATATGCTTTTCTGGTAGTAATTATATCTAGTCTTTCATTCCATAAGCATTTATTGAGCTTCTGCTATGTGCCATTCAATCTCCTACGTGCTGCAGGAGATTCAGAAGCAGCCCTCAAGGGACAGATGGCCTGATTGAAAGAGGATTTGAAGCAGAAGACAAGGGTAAAACAAGGTGGGAAGGGAAGATGCCCCAAGAGACGCAGATCATATGGGAGAGGGAGCCAGGGGGGAAATGCTCATAGTGAGGAAAGGCTTCTCTTCTAATCACGGGACTATATCTTCCTGTCTTCTGAATCCTAGATGCTCAGCTCAGCTCCTGGCACAGGATGAGCGCTCAGTAAATCCTTAAAGGATGAATGGCTTTGTGGAGGGTGTAGCACTGAGAAATAGGGTAGCTGAACCCTTGAGCCAGGCCTCAAGGCAGAAAGGTGGAAAATCACAGACCCCTGCCCATAATTCATGCTGGCAGTATGGTCTGGTGGAAGAGGGAATGCTTTACTGTTTAAGAGCAGAGGTGTGGACTCCGTTCAAACTGCATGTTCAGCAGCCAACTGATTTCTATCCTTTAGGTTGTATGGGAACTTCCTAGATTGGTCTTTGTCCTTAGGTTTCTTTTTTTTTTTTTTTTTTTTTTTTGCAGTACGCGGGCCTCTCACTGTTGTGGCCTCTCCCGTTGCGGAGCACAGGCTCCGGACACGCAGGCTCAGCGGCCATGGCTCACGGGCCCAGCCGCTCCACGGCATGTGGGATCTTCCCGGACCAGGGCACGAACCCGTGTCCCCTGCATCGGCAGGCGGACTCTCAACCACTGCGCCACCAGGGAAGCCCTGTCCTTAGGTTTCTTGATAAATAGTTCTTTATAAAGAAATAAAATCATTATTGATTATTTTCCTGATTATAAATTTTCTGTGCTTACAAAATTTATATGGGATACATAAACATATAAAGAAGAAGCAAACTCATAATCCTACCACTAAGAAATAATCACCGCTAACACACACACACACACACACACACACACACAGAACCATACTGATTTAACCCACCTTAACATTGTGTCTTATCTTTCCTTGTCAACAAATAGAGCTGTACATTATTGTTTTAATGGCTGCTGAGTATTCTGTTGCAGAGATGAACGAAAATTAATTGAACTGATTTTCTGTTGTTGGATATTTAGGTTGATTTGAGTTTTACGCTATTACGAAAACACTGAGTGAATGAACATCCTTATAGTTAAAATATTGCACATTTGAAATCATTTCCTTCGGGTAAATTCCTAGAAGTGGAATTGCTGGGTCCAATGAAATGCATGTTTTTAAAGCTCTGTGACACACATTGCCAGTCTGACTTCTGGTATTTACCCCCAAAAGAGCCCAGCCCTCTGCCCCATCTCCAATACTGAGTGTCATCATTTTTCCTTCTCTTTTGCCCATCTGAAGGGCAGGGAGATGTAGCCTTGGCAACAGTGTGGGGCAAGGGGTCATGTTGGTCTCTCCTGTCCCTTTGCATAAAGCTCCCTGACAAGGACACTTTTCTCCTGGACATGGGTCTGACCAAAACAGCAAGTTCTCTCTAGGAACCTGGCTCCTAGGGTTAGAGAGGTCGGCAATCTCATTTTTCCAGTCTCAGATCCCAGGAGAATTATCTCCTTCTCCCCTTAGTCCCAGGCCAGTGCTCCTCTGACCACTTAGGATGCTGGATTCCTGGCACAGTGTGGAGACAGAGGGAGTGTGAAAGGGTAGGTCCTGTTAGCAGACTGGAGAGAACTGGGCATTCCCATGTCTCTCAGTGGCAGCTCAGGCTTTCATCATACTACTGTCCAACCCGCCTTCAAAAGATCCAAGGAAGGGTTTCCCTGGTGGCACAGTGGTTGAGAGTCCGCCTGCCAATGCAGGGGACGCGGGTTCGTGCCCCAGTCTGGGAAGATCCCACCTGCTGTGGAGTGCCTGGGCCCGTGAGCCATGGCCGCTGAGCCTGCGCGTCTGGAGCCTGTGCTCCGCAACGGGAGAGGCCACAACAGTGAGAGGCCCGCATACCGCAAAAAAAAAAAAAGATCCTAGGAAATCAGGGATGATTACAGCATGAGTTTTGTTAGAAAAAAGCCTAGTTTATTCTTGCCACAATTACTATTTTTCCCTCTTTCTCCTCATGAAAATTTAATGCATCTTAACTGATGGGCACTCCCGCCACTGTACCACCTCAGGGGAAGCCAAATGATAACCAAGAAAAGACCCAGCCCCCTTAACCAGGAGCTGTGCTGCTGGGAGTCTCTGCAGACTGAATCCAGAACCAGTCTCCCTCCTTCATTTGACAGCTAATTACTGAAGACCCGCTCTGAGGCACACCCTGGGCTAGCTCAGAGCTAGTTCAAGAAGATCATTACTGATGGTCTTCGAAGGGATTTTTCTCTAACTCCTGAAGCTCAGTCAGACTGAAGCCCTATGGTGTAGTAAAAAAAGATCACAGGCTTTGGAGTCATGGGGACCGGGGCTGCATGCTTGTTTGAGTGCTGCTGACAGCCATCATTTCTCCTCTCCAAGCCTCAGTTTCCTCATCCATGAAATGGGGATAGTAATGAGCCCAACTTCATAGAGCTGTGAGGATTCAGCAAGGTGATCTGTACAAAATGCTTAGCATAGAACTGGAAGCATAACGGGCACTCAATAAATCTTAGCTCCATTATGATTATCATCTGTAAAATGGAGAGAATGAACCAATCATATAGGGCCATTATAAAGATGAAATTGAATAAGACTTGTTAAGTAGCTGGTACCTAGAAAGTTCTCATAACATAGTTTTAGGGCCATTTCTCTATATTAGAAATGTCATTCTCAAGGGGTAAGAGATGTGTAAGGGCAGGAAGATTCAGGTCTAATGGAGCTGTTGAATTTTGAAACAGAAGTTGTAGGTTTTGACTTTTAAAGGCAGACTCCTCTTCCTGAAGGGCTTCCAGTAAACGTACAATGGGGAGGAAATAATTGCTATTTGAAAAGATAAAATGTCTCTAGTTGCTTTTTGAATAATAGGGTAATAGTGGAATTCATCTGGAGGAAAAGAGAGGGAGAAAAGGTCTTGGGAGATGAGAGAAAAGGGGCCAGTGACCCAAGGCCCAAAGAGACTACAACAAGTAAAAGACAGTCTTGTCCAGAGGACAGTGGGTGGATTTTGGGGAACTATCCATGCCCAGTGTTCAGCCCCTGCCCTGCGCTGTAATTACCTTCTGTTGACTCCAGATTTTATACAGGTCAGTTACACACAGAGCCTTGATTGGTGGCACTTGGGAAATGAAAGGGAGGTGGCTTTGCTCATGCTTGAGCAGCAGGGGCTGGAGGTGTGAGCTCTAAGCAGGCACTCAAGAGCAAGTGGGGACAGGAACGTGTGTCCTTGAGCTATTGGGGAAGTTTTGGATGTGTAAACAACAGTGGGATGACAATGTAAGTTGTCTTTGTTGGGTATTAAAGCCAAGGGTGACTGTCCCAGAAGGCTGAGGAACTCAAATAAACAAATTCAAATAAAACTTGAGGATGAGTTGCTTATTAAGTAGGTTTCCAGGAAGGTCTCCTGGAATCCAAAGTACTTGAAAACAAAACAAGACAAAAGGCAACATATGCATGAGTGTCTGGAGAGTATGTCGTGCCAATTGTTTTGAGAAGCCAAGGTTACTGGCGATTTCTGCTACAGTAGAGAGATGAGTTTTGACAGCTCAAAACCGTGTGTACAGCAGCCTTGAACATGGTTTCCGAAGTGCTTTTCCAGTCCCAGAGGGACCAATTTGGCACTCGGGGCACACAACATTCTCTATGTGCCACCTCAAGCCTTGGCATGGAAATCAAGGAAGAGGAGCTTAATGATGAATTACAGCATTCCCTTTGGGTATAAATTACCTGTCACTTAAAGCCCAAACTAGGAAGTCCTCCTTTTTTTGCCAGTTGGTTGTATAAATATACACTAGCCCTGCCCAGATGAGCCACCCTTGGAGTGAATGGATGTTTGTTTAAGAGGCAAGAGTGTCCTGGATTTTTTTCCCTTTGTAATCTAGCTGGATGATTTCCCCCTTCTGTTTGGCACTGCAAGGAATTGTTAAATACATTATACAACAGAATGAGAAGAAAGAAGAGGGAAGAATATGGAAGGTAGAATCCATGACCTTCAAATCAGGAAGAGGAAAATGGGAGAAACAGGATCAACATTTAGTTTGAAAGGAGGGAAGGAAATTAGAAAGGGGGATGAATAGGCATGAGGATTTGTGACAATAATGTAGAAATAGATGCTGTTTTATGAGAACCTACTATGTGCTAGCCCTGGGCTAGCAAGTATGGCAAGCAAAAGCAGACTTGGTCCCTGTTCTCATGGCTCTTACCCTCTGTGGTCTACAGCACGGGGAAAGAATCCCTGGCACAGGTCATGTCCAGTAATAGGCTAGGACCTCTCCAATGTCACCTGGCACCACTCTCTTCCTTATCTTTCCCCTTCAGTCGTTCTGGAATCCTCTGTTTTTCCATCCCACCGGGCTCTCCTGTCTCCTGCTCCTCACACACGCTCCCCATGACTGGGAGTGCTCTTTGCCTGGCTCTCTCCGTTTCAACTCAGCGGAGATTCTTCCTTCTTGGGGAAACCTTCCTGACCCCAGATTAGATTTGATTCTCCTGCTCTATGTTCCCATATTCCCCTGGATGGTTTAATTAGTAACTATTGGCCTCAGCTCTGTCTGCCCCACTATTCTGTGAGTCTTTGAAGGCTAGGACTGAGTCTATTTTGTTTTCGGTGCTTAGCCCTGGGCTTGGCACGTGATGGATACTCCATAAAGAGGGGGAGGCGAGAGCTTTATTTCTCACAGCCTAGAAGGTATAGCTCTTAATTTAATTTTTAAACCTTAGGTTGTTGGTTCTTTTTCTGTCCTGCTTCTATGACATCTAGGTATTTATTAGTACATTTAGTTTTTGCCCACATCATTAAGGCAAAAAAAAAAAAAAAGAGAGAGAAATGCAGCTAAAGAAATAGGTGCATTTTCTTCTGACATAATAAGCAGGTCTTAAGAGAATGGAAATTTTTCTTCAAGGAGAAAACGGAATTGGTAAAGATGTTGCTCTAAATCTCGAACTTGGACAGACACTATTTTAAACTCTATAGTATTAATCTATGGTTATGGCTTTTCTCATTTCTCACATGTGAAAAGGAAATACATATTGTCATTGTGACTTAAGATTACAACGCTTTATGAAGGCTTTAAGCCCAAGGACACTGAAAAAGAGAAAAGTCTGCACCAGAAAATGTAAGCAAGGAAATATGCTTTCTTGATGCTAAATCTTCGGTGATTCTGATATTAGTGTGGGCAGATGCATTTTTATGTAAAGTGCACACACACGAGTGCCAGATTGCACCTAGATTTACTAGCCTGCAGGAAAACTGACAGGTGCCATACCCTCTGCTGCCTAGTCAACTAAATGAAATATAGTCTTCTTTGACGTGTACTTCCAGAAGCTGCAATTGCCTGCAAGTGGTCTACAAAGGGTTAACACAGCCACAACCGAAAATGACAGTCACTCTGTTTATAGCTGATTTTATTATCTTGAGTGGTTGCTAAAATCACTGATAACCAGTGAGAATCGTATGGGGCATGAGAAGAGGTTCGAGAGCATTTGAAGAACCACAGACCAGGATTCCTGACCTAAATCCACAGCTTACAAAGGAGGGCACCTTGGGCAAGTCAATCATGCCCAAGCCTCACCTTCCTCTCTGTAAAATGGGTTTAATAACAACCCCTAGGCTTTAGGATGCCCAGCCAGACCTGGGCCTAGTAAATGCTCAACAGGAGGAAGCTGGTTTGCCTCTTCCTTCCCTTTGTGCCAGGTTTTGAGGGCCACAGGTCCAAGGCCTGCGGGCACAGTTATGAGCCAGTCCGTCCAAGCCGGGCCCTCTAGTTGAGTCTCAGTTTTAAAGACTATTAACAGGGTCGGAAGACTGTTTTTTTCCACTTCAGAGGTTTGGCTTATTAGAAGCAGGGCCCTGAGGGGGTTCCCAGTGCCATTAGGAAGTTCCAATACTGTCCTGGGTACAATGCAAAGAGACTTCTAGGGGTTAATTTTCCTTCAACTAAAGGTACTTAAGGGAACTTTGGGGCAGGGGGGTAAAGAAGACTACAACGAGAAAAACAATGAAAAGAAAGGGGGAGGAAAGCAGTATGCCAGGCTGACTAGCTCTTACAAAAAAAAAAAGCCGGATCCCCAGCGGCTTTGCCCGCTAATGCCAGGGGGCTTAGAGAGGAAGCGCGTCCACACCGCGGCTCCGAGTCCATCGGGGCGCGCGGGGGCTCCGGGACGGCCGGGTGTGCGCCGAGGGGTGGCCCGGCACAACCTTTAGATGCCCCCTCGGGTGATCCCTCGGGGCTGCTCGAGCGGCGCTAGTTGACCTGCTGTTTTCTTTATTTCCTTGCTAATAGCTTTTCTTCCCCACGCCATCTGGGACCCCAGGAGGCGCGTCCCGTTTCCTCCCTGCAGGGCACGTTCCGACTCTCTCCGCCTCTTTCGCATTCGGCCCGAGACTTGGCTTGTAGGACCCCTCCCTACCGTCCCAAACCGCGGAGCAGCTGCTACCGTGTAGGCCGGCCGTAGGACCCCAGAGAAGGGTTGCACAGGGCGCCCCCTGATGGCAGCAGCGAGTCTTCCTGGGAGCGCCCCCGGCCCCGCCCCTCGCCCCCGAGTCTGGGGCTCCCGCAGCGGGTGTGTGTGTGTGTGTGAAGTTCCCCAGCAGTTCCAGAAGATCTGAAGCACTATCCCTGGTTTTATTAGAAGGAAGCAGAGGGCTTCCCTGGTGGCGCAGTGGTTGAGAGTCCGCCTGCCGATGCAGGGGACGCGGGTTCGTGCCCCGGTCCGCGAAGATCCCACATGCCGCGGAGCGGCTGGGCCCGTGAGCCACAGCTGCTGAGCCTGCGCGTCCGTAAGCCTGTGCTCCGCAACGGAAAAGGCCACAATAGTGAGAGGCACGCTTACCGCAAAAAAAAACAAACAGAAGGAAGCAGTGCTGTCAACATCCCATAAAGTGCAGAGGCAAGGCAGCGTTGGACTATTCCTGCATTCTGTGATGGATGGAACGCGTTCCTGAGCACTTAATCGGCGATAGGCTCGTGACCAGCTCCGAATTGCTGAGCTATCACTGTCCCCTGGCCATGGGAGTGTAACTTGCCTGTGTCCTGCCCACAGTCCTCCAGGGTGGGTGCATCATACCCTGGGCTCAGAGCGAAATGGCTCAGGGAGGTCAGGAGTAGCTCCAGGCTTCCCCGGAGACCATTCCTCGGACTTTTCTCTCTGGGAATTCGCTTTTATGGGGGTGACCGCGTCCTGACGAGAGGGTGGGGAGACTCAGTTGATCTAAATCCATCAGTACATCCCACCCCTGGCCACAGGGGTTGGGTCAAGGAAGGCGCGTGAGCAGCGTAGGCCAATCAGGGCCAGGTCCAGGGTCATGGCCGCGCCGTCGTCGGAGGGGAAAAGGTTCCTTTGACTCAAGCAGAGGTGATTAGGAAATATTGAGACTGGAGGCTGAGGGAAGTGGGGAGAAAGCCAGCCCTGGGTGACAGACTCAAGGCTTAATAATTTTATTTAAAGCTACACACTTTTTTAAATGAAGGGAAACTTAACATCCTCATCATAAATGACAAAATGGTATTGTTTGACATAAATGAGTATATTGAAGGTAGAGCCATATTATTAAATTCTGGTTTGATCCAGTTTCTTGCTACAGCTGTTGAGCCTAAGGCTCCTTCTCTCTTCCTTAAAATCAGATTCTAGCAAGTTATTAGGGAGACGTCAAATGAGCCTTTCTCCTGAAGTAATATGAAGAATTGAAAGACAATCAACTTAATAACATGCCCACCTTCCACTAAAATCACCTCACAGGCTGCCCTTGGTATGTTTCCCACATGTGAAGCAATGTTATCTCTACTCAGTAGAGATGATAGAAACATATTAAACCTGGGAGGTTCTAGAAATATTGCTTTATGAAGGATCTATTCAAGATAAGAATTTTCCTATGTAAGGCTCAGAGACGTTAAGTGACTTGTTCAAGGCCACAGAGCTAGTGCAGAAGCAGGAACAGAATCATGATCCTTAATGCTCTTTTCATTAAACTCTCTCCTCCTGGGAAAAAGAGAGACTCATTGGAATAACAATTGAGTGCCTGGCACTGTGCCTGATATTTAGGGGCATTGGATAAATATTTCAATATACAGTTACTGAGCTTTTTTATGTGCCTGGCACTATTCTAAGTCCTAGTGCACAAAACAGATAGGCCTTGCCTTGCTGGAACTTAGAGTTTATTGCGAAAGTGATATTAATCAAATATTATATAAATATTAAAAGTAATAAAATATACATATTTGACAATATTGTATACAATCTAATTAGATAGATCTTTTTTTATAATCTAAACTTATTTTTTTCATTAAATCTTTAGTAATGTCTGCCAGATGCTAGACATAAATATAGCCCTACCATTAACTTTTTTAGGAAAGTGATTTAACCCCTTTGTCATAGATTCCTCTTCTGTACATTATAAATTACCGACTAGCAGCCTATGCTAAACATTGGGCTTTATGGGGAAACTTTGTCCAAACCTGTATCTTATACATTTTTGGTGCTCAAAAGTAAAATAAGTAATTCTGTAAAATGGGAATGTGCATTTGCACAAAGACCAATTACACTTGCATTTTAGGTAAATGAACCCATAATCCCACCATGCCCATATGGTGGATATGGAAAGCTAGACAAAAATGGGATAACTAACCTTCCTAGGATCTCTCAGCTGATTGGCTGTGCAGGGGGCTTGGGTGGTCTCACTGTCAAGGGCTCTGCTCTGTCCCCTGGCTGAGACAGGGGTAGGTGGAGAGAATAAAGGGTGACAGGTAGGGAGATGTGCAGCCTAGGACAAGTCACTTCTCTTTGGGTTTAGATTCTTTCATTCAAGGACAAGACACTGAAGGACAGTGCGTTCTTCTGAAGTGCAGTTGGCCAAAGGGGTCTGTGTGAAGGCTAAGAGCACACAATTCTTGAAAGATGCTGACTTCCCTGCGCTGCTGCTTGCTGGGCAAGGAATTAACCCTTCAGGACCTCTGCTTCTTCCTCTAACAATACTTATCTCTACCCAAAAGGGTTGTCCCCAGGACTTGAAGTCATCCATAGGAAGCGGGCAGCCCAGTGGCCAGCACGATGCAGTAAGTGCTCAGTGGACATTAGCTATTACTATTGTTTTTCTAAAACTCATTTTCTCTTGAATAAAAGTAGAATTTGTGGATGGTACTTTGGAGGCTGGAAGCATGGGTCCTTCAGAACACCCACCTGACAGGTGCAGAAGGACACAGCAGACTGTACACTGCTGTTCTGTACTCTGCATAATTAAGCAACTGGTTGCTGTGTGGTGAAATCCTCTCAGGCTTTCCTTAGTTTTGGCCTTTTAATTGTGGATGATGATTGCATGGTGACTGTTGGGATGAACTGAGCTCATTGAACATGCTTTACTCTAGCTAAGGACTGCTGAAGATTTTGTATAAACCTCTCCAGGAGCTAGTAGGGATTCAGCCCTGTGTTGGTTGCTCGGTCTTTCAGCGTAAGAACTGTTATTGGCTGCCCCACCAGCCCCAGCTCCCTGGGGAGCTGGACTGGGTTGTTCCCCATCCCTAGTTAGGCCAGTCTAGCAGTTCAAGAGTCCAGCCTGGCTTCCATTGCCCCAGTCTTTCAGTGTTCCCACTCAGGTGCACAGGGTAAAAGGTTGGCTCTGGAATACAGAGCAAACTCCCTTAGCCTCCTGGGAAGAGGGCTGTGTGGATGGGGAGTGGGGGAGCTCTTGGTGAGAACATGTACCTTGCTGTGTGTGTAGTGTGGTTATAACTTTCAAATACATAAACATTTAGTATATGGACTTCCATTTGTACTCTTGGTTCACACCCATACATTTAAAACCAGGCTGCCTACCACTGCCCCCTTATCCCCTGCCCCCAATAAAATCTATTAGGCCTCTTGAACTGCCAGGGGGATACAATCTTAAAGTAGAAGAGACAAAGAGGTGGCATTTCCATTGTGTATCTAATGTGATCTCCACCATGGCCTCCCTCTGCCCCAGCTCCTGGATTTATCACCATGGTACCAACTGCCTAGACAGTTGACTGGATTAGCATATATATTTTACATGGAGACCGTATCATCTGAAACAATTGTGAGTCACCTGCTAGGTTGAGCCCCGCATTTCAATATGAATGTGTCCGTGGGAGAGTTGCTGTGCCATGCATGAATTTATTAGTGCATCAGTTATCTATTGCTGTGTAATAAATTACTCCAAAATTAGTGACTTAAAAAAACAACACTTATCGTCTCATCTCATTGTTTCTGTGGGTCAAGAATCTGGGCACAGCTTAGGTCTCTCACAGGCTGCAATCAAAGTACTGGCTGGGGCTGTGGTCATCTTAAGGCTTGACTTCAGAAGGACCCGCTTCCCAAACTCTCTCGCATGGTGGTTAGGAGGATGGCTTCTTGTGGGCTACTGGATGGAGTCTCAGTTCCTCCCTGACCATCAGCTGGAGGACATCCTTAGTTTCTTGCTGTGTGGGCCTCTCCATAGGGCAGCTCAAAACAGCTTGTTTTATCGGAGTATCGACTGAAAAAAATGCACAATCTAAAAGTCGTTTCATTTGGCGGACAAAATTGAGAACTTAAGCCCAGAAGATAGCCTCTCAGATAGCTCTGAGGAACTGTCCTGAAGAGGTAAGGGAGGAGCCAGGATATATAGGAATTTTGCAACAAAAAACAGGTAGTCAGAACATTAGAAGTTTACTGTTAATTAAAGAAAACCAGACATCTCAAGTTAATGAATTTAGCGCTTTTCTATGTATGGTCAGATGTCAGAGTCTGGGTTCATTGAATTCCTTTGATATGCAACTTAACTGTGTAGGGCCAGTATCCTGCTTTTATCCATCCTGAATCCCCTCAGGGTGCACTGTTGGGGGTGGCCACGGGGCGGGGGCTGCTGGTTTGACGGCTACAACATCCTTTGTTTACTGATAGGTCAGGCAACATTCTTAGTCCACAGGAGGGAGAGAGAAGTATGAGCAAAATAGAAGCTATAGTCTTTTGCAAGCTAGCTGGTCTTGGCAGTGACATGCCATCACTTTTACCACATTCTATGCCTTAAAAGTAAGTCACTAGGTCCAGCCCATATCCAAGGGGAGGAGATTACATAAGAGTATGAATTCCAGAAAGCAGAGATCTCTGGAAACGATATGAGGAAACAATATGCTGCCCATCACAGTTAGTTCTTCTGTCCATTCACTCATTCACCCTAGAGCTTTCTAGGCACTGGGCATTGGCCTTCTTCATAACTAATAACACTAAACTAGTTAATCTCAGTTACTCAGAACAAAATTTTATGTTACATGAGGAATTTTTAAGGATTAGAGATTCAGATTAGTATTATTGCCACTTTCACAACTTATAAATTCCCACTCTCTCTGAGGGAAGCCACATTAATTAATTTTCATTTTCATGTATATAGAAAATTCTCTTCCTGATTGAAAACAAAAAATATTTCTGATTCACTCTGTGAAGCTAAGACGTTTACTAAAGAAATAAAAAACATAGCTATATACATGACAGGCGAAGAAGGAGAGAAATCTTTAAATAAATAAGGTGATGTAGTTTTATTCCCCTAACCAAATTACGGTTATTTCATTAACTCTTCAATCAAATTCTAAATCCTCATTCTATTTGCCGAAGTAAATTTGTTTAACATGAAGCCTTGACATCCTTTAAAATAATTATGCTTCTAAATGAAAGTTTAATTTTTAATCATTTGCTTTGCTAAAATAGAAGCAAATGAGAGGATAATATGACAATTTAAAGGATTTGCAACAGATCCCTTGGAGCTGGAAGAGACATACATTTTTTCTGAGTGCTGCAGATTAGCAGAGGAATTTTAAATAACAAAACTACTTCCTCACAATGTTTGCTTCTGTGATGGAAGTAAAACCAGAGGGAATTAGAAGCCAGCAGAGGTGAGGGAGGTCCATGCTCCCTGATCGATCTCTGACGTTAATGGGCATTGCCTTCTTCTCTTCACTATGGCAGGTCCTCCCCTCCAGTGGACGACCACATTCAAGATTCAGGGCTCCGCAGTGCAAGTCCCATTATGAAAAAGATCCAATCCCCAGCAAAACAGAATGAAAACCAATTTCATCTTAGGAGGAAGGAGGTAGGTGAGACTGTGTATTTGCAAATAATGAAGTCTATCCAATAGGTGCCGCAGGTTAGTTTGTTTTAACTTTTGGCTAAAAGGCATGATTTGGGGTTTGTTTGCTTTTTAAATCACTGGCCAGCAGTTGAATAGAAGGCCTGCCCAGTTCAGGTTAGGAATGCAAATTCATTTAAGAGGTGTTTTTTTAACCAGAATTCCTAATGGATAAATGAAAAACAAACCATCTCTTAATTCATAACTCTCTAGATGATGGGTCTTTTGTAACACAGTTTTGCAAAGAAACAAGTTTTTTTCTCTCTCTCCAAGAATTGTAAACTGTACTGATTCTCTTTACCTCCTCACATTCCTCGCTGCTTCTCGTGGCAGAGGACACAATTTTCAATACCACATGCGCTTTTTTTTTCCTTGAAATAAAATGAAAAAGGGATAGAAGGGAAATGTACTTGTATTTCCGTGTTGTTGGGCTGCTTCAAGGCATTGAGCTCAGAGGTGAGGGCTCATTTTGCAATGGCCCTGACTTGTAATCTATATTTTGTTTGTTTGATTAACTGTCTCTGGTCCTTTTAAAACCAGTGAGAGTGCAGTGACATTCACGGTAGTCAGAGTCGTTAGGAGTTCATATATGACTTTTTTTTAAAAGCTATCATTATTTATTGCACAAACAATCTTATAACTGTTCATATAAATCAAAATGAAAGAAAAAGCAAACCTATTCAAATTTTTTTTCATTTTCCAAGTTACCCCCCAAATCCTGGTTATGCCCAGAAGTATTTTTCACAGAGTTATAATAGTAGGATAGATAAGACTTTGTATTTTACTTTTAAACTTGAGGTTTCGTATACATTTTATACACATTTTATTTTACTCTTCACAGTTAAAATGCTAATATCTGCATAATATTCCTTTGAATATTGTGAGACCACAAGTCACCTAATCATTTTTCAATTCTGAACATTTAGACAAAATATACTATAGTTTATAGATATTGCTACAAAGTGTATTTTTATTGCATAATTTTAAAAATTCTTTTGGATTATTTCCTTGGTATAAAATCCCTAAAGTGAGGTCAAAGGGTATGAATAGTTTTATCCTTTATAGTATAGTCCAAATTTGTGTTCTTAATGAGTTGTACTCATTTACACTGCAGTTTTTGACCATATATCAGTTTTACCACTTAGCACTGGGAATTCTCATTCAAATCTTTTCCTTCTTGAATGGGTGGAAAGTGGGTGCATTTTGATATCATTATATCATTCTTTGTCAATAGATACATGGAAGTCTTTGCCCTCTGGGGAAAGAAGCAACCCAAGGAAACGTTCTTTAGACAGCATAATTTAATTTTTCATGTTCCGTCACTTTCTCTTGTCCAGTTTTAGCTGCGGTGTTAGAAGTAGAGGAGCCCACAGCTGGGACTGAAGTGGGTTTCAGTGTTGCTGTTCCCCAATTACTTGGTGCCTGTAATTCCTGTGTCTCTGCTTATGGTCTTCATGTAACCTGGAAGGTTCTTTCCTTCTGTCCCCACTTTAATGACAGTGGTAAGAAGAATTCTAAAAATGGCTCCCAAGATTCCACTGCTCTAATGCCTGGAACCCACTGATATGGTGAGATTTCACTCCCATGACTGTGCTTTGTTACCTGGCACCATTGACTTTGGTAGGCTATTAGGATGGGCCTGCTCTAATTACATGAGCTTTTTGAAAAGCAGAGAGTTTTCTCTTCTGTAGCAGAAGGAGAAGTCATAGATTTGCAGCCCAAGGGGAGTTGGACGCACCATTCCTGGCCTGAAGCTGGAGGAGGCCACCTGTCACGAAATGCGGACAGCCTGTAGTTGCCGAGCAAAGTCCCCAGCTGAGAGCCAGCAAGGAAATGGGGACTTCAGACCTACAGTGGCCAGGAACTACATCTGGTCAACAACCGGAATGAGTGTGGAAGTGGATTCTTCCTTAGAGCTTCCAGATCATAGCCCAGCTGGCCAACACTTGGATTTTAGCCTTGTGAGATCCTAAGCAGAGAACCCAGTTTAGCCCACCTGGACTTCTGACCTACAGAACTGTGGGATAAATGAGGGTGTTGTTTTACGCTGATAAATTAGTGGTGATTGTTATAGCAATCTATAACAATCTATTTCTATTGTTATAACAATAGAAAACTAGTGCAGGGACATAGAAACAGGGTTGTCAGACAGACTAGAAATTACTTTTAACCAACTTGCTGAGCTTGTTGCTTAAAAGATTCCAATTTGTAAGAATTTCTGAATAAAACCTACGACAGCCTGAACTTGAAAGTACTCCTGTCCTCTTCTGCTGGTTGAGTCATTTGCTCTCAAACCTGCTGATGGCTAGTTGTGTTGGCTACTATAATTACATACTTATATATGTTTAAAAGCATTATGTCAACTAGAGATGTAAGAGAGTGAACATGAAAAGGGTCCACCTTTCTATGAATATAACATTGAATGCTTTGGAATGATAAATAGTAGTTACTAGGTCCTTCCCTGGCAGTCCAGTGGTTAAGATTCTGCACTCCCACTGCAGGGGGGTGCAGGTTCGATCCCTGGTCAGGGAACTAGGATGCCACATGGCTTGACCAAAAGAAAATAAATAAAGTTAGATAAACAGTAGTCGCTAACAAATGCTATGGAATTAGGTGGATGAAGCAACTAGAAAACCAGAAAAGAACTGTAAATGTCTAGAAGGATTTTTCAATGAGCTTGCTCTGCAAGTATCTCTAAATTATTCCTCCATGGTAAAGAGTTTGGAATTAGAAATTGTACGTAACGCATTAGGAGGACAACTTACATAAGAATGCTGACACGGCGCTGCCCTTGCAGGGTCACACCCTTGGCCCTGCATCAGGGAGTGGTGAATGAAGGCACATGACTGTTTTAAGTTAAAATAAGACATTTCAGGCACTGGTCTTTATTTATATTTGATGATTCCTCTCATTAATTGATTTTTTTAAACTGACCAACTATCCAGTACTTCTGATTATGTCAGATAAGAGAAACTCTGCTGTAATATTACAACACATACACACGTGCACGCACGGCAGGTTAAGCAAGTTACAAATCAAATCATGATGTATGATCACATTTTTGTGAAAAACACATATTCTTGGGGGAAAAATGGGGATACCAATGATAGTTATATTTGAGTGGCAGAATTATGGGGATTCTGCTTATGTGTATTTTCTACAATAAAAAAATATTACTTATGAAAAAGGCAATAAAATAAAATAATAACTTGTAGCTAACCTTCAAAGTCAAGATCCAAAATATCCCCTCCCTGAAGTTTTTCTGGATTCATATGAAGCCGCATAAGCCACCTATTTCTTTATGCTCCCATAGATCCTTTCTTGTATATCTGGTTTCCCACTTAATTAGTTCTGATATTTAGCATGGTCAATTGTGCCTTTCCCTCTCCTTTGAGAGCAGGGACCATGACTTCTGAATATCCATATTCCATAACACTAAGCACAGTTCCCACCACTGAGGAGGTACTCATTAAATGAGTGAATGAATGAATTGTGTGCTGGTGTAGTCACAAATATATCAGAAACAAACAAACGAACAAACAAAAAGGCTCTCTCTCTTAGTGTCCTTTGGTAAGCAGTTTTAAAATCATACTCTGGCCTACGTGATCCAGATCATCTGTCTTAGCATCTTATATAATCTGAAAGCAAAGGCCATATACCCAGGCCTCGAGCAGAAACTTTCTGGACAAAATGAGAACAGTTTTATGAAAAACCCAGCACTGGGTGTTTAGGCAGCACACAGATGCTAGCCAGGCTCTGGAAGAATCCACCTATATAGGATGTTCCCTTGACTTTCACCTCCTGTCCGGCATCTAGACTACCCGTGAGAAAGGCCTCTGTGTGTGTAGGGGAACGTTTGTCAAGCGTTCTTGAGTTTGCATCTCCTGCAAGCAGAACGACCTCTGTCCTGATTTTGTTAGTGTGATTACTGAAAATGGAGTGGTCTATTAAAAAGTAATGGTCGCCACCACCTGACGGATCTGCTTCTTGCAACATTAGTGTCATGGCGATGTATTGGCAGAATCTCCAAAGTGGAAAAGCATGTTTCCACAAATACGTTGTGTAAACATAAATTCACTTGCAAACATTACTCATTTTGCTTTTATTTTTTACCCTTTACTATTTGCCATTCACCTTTCAGCACACATGTGGCCCTCACTGGAAGGCTCTGATGAGTGACTCTGGGAAAGAGCCAGAGGAACCTTGGTGTTGTCTTATGCATGTTTAGAGTTTTCCCTCTGCTGTTGAGCTACTTGCAGGAGGGGAAGAGAAAAAAGAAAAAACCTACAAGGCAGGACTGAGCAAACCTCATTGGGCTAGGAAAACTCTGAGGGGGATCTCTTTTTACTAGAAAGGTAAGTCTGTGTAGTGATTTGAAAACTTCCTGCCATTGGGGAATTGGGGTAGGGGAGGTAAGAGAGATGAATAGGTAGAACACAGAGAATTTTTAGAGCAGTGAAGATACTCTGTATGACAGTATAATGACGGATATACATCACTATGCTTTTGTTCAAACGCATAGAATATACACACCAAGAGTGAACCCTAAGGTAAACTATGGACTTTGGGTGATTATGATGTTTCAATGTAAACATCATTCTTGGTAAAAAAAAAAAAAAAAAGTATCATTCTAGCGAGTGATGTTGAAAATGGAGGAGACTATGCATGTGTGGGTACAGGGGTTACAGGGGAAATCTCTGTACCTTCCTCTCAATTTTGTAGTAAAACTAAAACTGTTCTTAAAAGCAAAGTCTTTACAAAAAAAAAAAAACCCACAAAAGCAAACAAGCCCTCTGCCTTCATTTAATCTTTCACTGAAAAATTGAAAGACTGTTTCTTTTGTTACCTCCCAACATCTAGAAGAACCAAATCAAGAAATGAATGATTTCTCCCACTAAGGCTGGACTCAGAAGCCTAGATAGCTAGCTGGGCTATGATGTGTTTCCAGGGATTGGGACCAAAACACTCTTTCCCTTAAGGCCATTCCATTAAGGACTTTATAAAATGCATTTAGCTGGAGATGAGGTTTGTCTGCCTGGGAGAGGAGATTAGGAAGCTTGCACAGTAGGCCAACAAGCCTGGTGGATCCAGAGTCCTAAGAGAATGGGATGCCATTGGGAGAAGCGCCAAGGCTGGTTAGTTCAGAAGTATCAGGGACCTGGACATTCGAATGGAATGAGGGAACACACACCAGTGAGGACCCCTTCTCTATGTTTGTTGAGCCCTGTTTTCATTTAGTCCTGGGTCTATGGATTTGTTGGTTTTGCCTTCCCGGGATCCATTCCATCTTCTGCTGATAGCTGCTCTCTGATTTTCCTCGTGGGAAGCTCTGTTCACCACTCTCAGATTTAGGTTTGGATGAAGTTGACTTCACCTCTGACCTCAGGTCTGCTTGTGACCCAGACATGGCAAGGAAAGCAGTACACTCTTCCAGGACAGTATAGAGATGGCTGCATAACCCAGTCAGCAGATGTTCAATTACTATATTTTGGATGAATTAAGAATTCTTCCTTCTATACATGGAGGACTTTCTTGGTTGAATCATGTAAAAATCTCCCTAGCAACAACATTTCTTTCATTTTGCTTAATATTTGTCTCTTTTGTTGTTCTTTTCAATATTAGAGAATTTATAATGCAGTTGAATTAACACACACAATACTGTAGCAGCCTGGGGGGTTAAAGATAGTTAAACAGCTGGGAGAAGAATTCATCGTCTAGCTTAATATTCAGAGAAATGGGAAGGCAGGGTACTTTTGGTGGTTGAGCATTCTAAGATAAATGAACCTTATAAGAAATGAGACTTGTAGACTGGTGTCCAATAGGTTGCTTCAACCAAATCTGGTTAGCTGTAAACATCATTAGCTTAAAATGTCTTCTCTCTTACCCCTGTTGTCTGTGATAACATGGGCCTCCTAATAGGGAAAGTGCTGTTCTTTTACATTTTATCCCCTTCTGGGGGTGTTAAAGCTAGCTGAATTGAGGCTTCCTGCAAGCTACATTAAGCTGTGTTCCTCCAGGCCAGAAGGGAAATTGTAATGTCTCTTCTGGCTTTAGAGGTTCCAATAGTAAGGCAGCTTTCTTCCTAAAATCAGAGTTTAATAAAAAAAAAATAAGATCTAGATCAATCGATTTGTATGCTAGTTTTAAGGCATTTTTTCCTAATATTCCCTCTCCCACTTCCCTCCACAAAGAGTGCATTATGTTCTTGATGTCCAAGCTCAAGATCTGCAAAATTTAGATGTTAAAATATGAATCTGATGTTGTGTTTAGAGATGACAATTTTTCCAACCAGTTCTTTGGTGGTTTTCTCAAATCTTTCTTTAAATTGCCAGAAAACACTTTTATGGAATAGCTGACCAAGTTTCTTTAAGAAATGACATTATTTTAACAAAGAAAAAAGTGGTGGTGATGATGGAAACCGTTCTGGATTTAAAGAAGACTAGATTTTAGAAAAGAAATGGTTGGTTGGACCTTACGTGGATCCTAGTTCAAACAAATATCTGCAAAAATACATTTTGGGGATCAATAAGTGAAATTTGAATATGGTCTAAATATTTGGGACTTCCCTGGTGACGCAGAAGTTAAGAATCCACCTGCTGATGCAGGGGACACGGGTTCGAGCCCTGGTCTGGGAGGATCCCACATGCCGCGGAGCAACTAAGCCTGTGCACCACAAGTACTGGGCCTGCACTGTAGAGCCCATGAACCACAACTACTGAGCCCGCATGCCACAACTACTGAAGGCCGTGAGCCTAAAGTCTATGCTCCGCAGCAGGAGAAACCACTGCAATGAGAGGCCTGCGCACTGCAGTTAAGTGTAGCCCCCGCTCGCCACAGCTAGAGAAAGCCCGCGCGCAGCAGTGAGGACCCAGCGCAGCTAACAACAAATAAATAAATAAATAAGTTGAAAAAATAAATAAATATTAGATGATATAAGAAGTTATAGTTAATTTCGTTAGATGTGAAAATGGTTTTGTGGTTATGTAGAATGTCTTTATTTTTTAGAAATGCTTGCTGAAGTATTTAGGGATGAAATGTCACAATGCAATGTCTAATTTATTTTTAAAAAGATGAAGCAAATATGACAAAGATATTTGTTCAATCTAGGTTATGGTTATACAATGGTCACTAAATAATTCCCTATTTTTTATGCATGTTTGAAATATAATACAAAGGCTTTTTTAAAGGACAAATAACTTGTCAGCAGATTCCTTTCCTACATCTATTTTAAGAAACCAATATGGGCACCATCTCTGATGGAAACTGTAGAAGAAAACTCCAAATATAAGTTAGGTAGATTTAAATGAACTTTAAAAAATATTCTCTGCTGTTGGAATATAAAATTATGCAGCATTTATAAGTAAAAGTTCATGAAGCTCTCTTAATTCATCTATATTCTGTGGGTAGGTGGGGATAAATGAATAATAAAAGCACTGCCTGTTGAAGGAAAAAAATTTCAGCTCATAAATTGAGCTCCATGAAAATTATTTAAAGTACTTGTAAGTATAATAGGTTCACCAGAAATAGTTCTCATTTGCAAGATAACATTTCCTATAAATGAACAGAAAGTAATATATGGTCATTGTAAAAAACACAGATAATCCACAAGAAGAAAAAAATCTCCAATAGTTTCACTGCCTGTTATTAAAATTTTGACATATGTCTATCTAGTACATTTTCCAAGCATAGGTATGTAGCTATCTTCCATCCTTCCCTCCCATCCTTCCTCCTCTCTTGCTGATCTCTTTCTCACTCCTTCCCTCCCCTTTTCCAAACTACCATTAGACATGGAAGTAAAACCAGAAACAGGAAAAGTGGCTACACCCAAATGTGGAATCTACTTGTGATGAAAGCACTTCACTCCTAGAATAAAGCCATCTTTACTTTGGCAACTTACAGTATTTTTAAAATAAGTTTTTAAGAATTCTTGTATATAAGGGTGATTAGCCCTTTATCCAAGAGATGAGTTGCAAATACTTCCCTCTGCCAGTTGTCATTTTTAAGTGTTTCATAACTTTATTATTGCAATTGATCATATTTATGGAGATTTCATAAAGTTACAAATAGTTGTAATACAAAAAAGCAGTTATTACAATGCACGGTAGTCCATCAGCATCTCTTGATAACAGCAGTATAATTGCTGGGCAACAATACTGCGCAGAGAAATCTAATAACCATAAGTTTTATTTTTAATTGAGGCATAATTTACAAACAATAAAATGCACAGATCTTAAGTGTTCAGTTTTATGAGTTTTGGCAATAGTATTAACCTGTGCAAACACCACCCAAAACAAAATGTGGATCATTTGCTTCACCCCAGAAAGTGTCTTTGTGCCCTTTCTAGACAGTTACCCAGTGCCTCCCAGCTGGGCAAGCATTTTCTTTTCTTTATTTAACATCTTTATTGGAGTATAATTGCTTTACAATGGTGTGTTAGTTTCTGCTTTATAACAAAGTGAATCAGCGATACATATACATATATCCCCATATCCCCTCCCTCTTGCGTCTCCCTCCCACCCTCCCTATCCCACCCCTCTACGTGATCACAAAGCACCGAGCTGATCTTCCTGTGCTATGCAGCTGCTTCCCACTAGCTATCGGTGTTACATTTGGTAGTGTATATATGTCCATGCCACTCTCTCACTTTGTCCCAGCTTACCCTTCCCCCTCCCTGTGTCCTCAAGTCCATTCTCTACGTCTGCGTTTTTATTCCTGTCCTGCCGCTAGGTTCTTCAGAACCACTTATTTTTTTAAGATTACATATATATGTGTTAGCATATGGTATTTGTTTTTCTCTTTCTGACTTACTTCACTCTGTATGACAGACTCTAGGTCCATCCACCTCGCTACAAATAACTCAATTTTGTTTCTTGTTATGGCTGAGTAATATTCCATTGTATATATGTGCCACACCTTCTTTATCCATTCATCTGTCGATGGACATTTAGGTTGCTTCCATGTCCTGGCTATTGTAAATAGTGCTGCAATGAACATTGTGGTACATGACTCTTTTTGAGTTATGGTTTTCTTAGGGTATATGCCCAGTAGTGGGATTGCTGGGTCGTATGGTAGTTCTGTTTTTAGTTTTTTAAGGAACCTCCATACTGTTCTCCATAGTGGCTGTATCAATTTACATTCCCACCAACAGTGTATGAGGGTTCCCTTTTCTCCCCACCCTCTCCAGCATTTATTGTTTGTAGATTTTTTGATGATGGCCATTCTGACTGGTGTGAGGTGATACCTCATTGTAGTTTTGATTTGCATTTCTCTAATGATTAGTGATGTTGAGCATCGTTTCATGTGTTTGTTGATAATCTGTATATCTTCTTTGGAGAAATGTCTCTTTAGGTCTTCTGGGCAAGCATTTTCTGATTTGTCACGGTAGATTAGTTTTTGTTTGTTTTTTCCATATTTTATTTTGGAATTATTATAGTATACACTTTTTTTGTATACTATACAAGCATAATGCTTTTGAGGTTCATTCATGTTGTTTGTTGCATGTATTAGTAATTCATTTGTAGTGCTGAGTAGCATTCCATTATATGAATAATCTATTTGTTTATTCACTGACCTGTTAATGGACACTTGGGCTGCTTTCAGTTTGGGGCTAGGAGCATTTGTGTATAATTTGTAGCCATGTGTTTTCATTTTTCTTGAGCAAATACCTAGGAATTTCTGGGTAACAGAGAAGGTCTATGTGTATAAAAAAAGGCCAAGTTTCCCAAAAGCATTGTATTCTTTTATATTCCCTCCTATCAGTAATATATGTGAGTTCCAGTTGTTCCACAGCCTCAACACTTAGTATTATCTTACCTTTAAATTTTAACGATTCTAGTGGGTGTGTAGTGGTATCTCATTGAGGATTTAAATTTGCATTACCCTTTTGATAATGAGGATGAGCATCATTTCAGGTGTTTTTTTGTGGTTTTTTTTTTTGCTGTCCACAAATCTTCATTTGTGAAGTTTGTTCAAATCTTTTGTCCATTTATAAATTGTGTATCTTCTTAATATTGAGTTGTAGAAATTCCTTATATATTCTAGATATGTCTTCTCTTCAATATTGTCTTTGCATTTTTTTAAGGTTTCTTTCAAAGAGCATGTGTTTTTAATTTTGATGAAGTCCAAGCTATCACTTTCTTCTTTTTTGGTTTAGTGTTTATTGTGAGCATACAGTAATCTTTGACTATACCAGGGTAATAAATGTTTTTCTCTTATATTTTCTTCTAGAAGTTTTATAGTTTTAGCTCTTAGGCTCATATCTATAATCCATTTGAGTTAATTTTTGTGTACAGTGGATGCAAGGGCTGAGGTTCATGTTTTTCCATATGGATTCCAATTATACAAAACACTATTCTTTCCCCCATTGAATTAACTTGGAACCTTTGTTGAAAATCAATTGACCTTATAAGTATGGGTCTGTGTCTGGGCTCACTATTCATTCTATTTATCTTTATGTCTATACCTACATCCATACAATATTGTCTTAATACTGTACCTTTATAAGTTTCAAAGTTGGTTTGTGTAAGTCTTCCAACTTGTTTTTCTTTTTCAAGATCATTTTGTCTATTCTAGGTGCTTTTTATTTGCATTTTTAGAATCAGTGTTTCAACTTTTATAAAAATGTTTTCTGGGATTTTTCTTGTGTCTATGTTGAATTAAGAGATCAGTTTTGGGAAAATGGACATCTTAATAATATTAATGGTTTAACTCTATTAAGCCTTCTTTAATTTCTCACAAGAATGTTTTGTTGTTTTTGATATAAAAGTTTTACATATCTTTTCTTAGACTTGTTCCTATGTGCCTGTGTTATTTTTTAAATTTCATTTTAATTGTTACTAATATATATAAATGCAGTTGATTTTTATATATTGACTTTGAGACCTTGCTATGTTTACTTATTAGTTTTAGTAGTTTTTATTTTTTAGTATGTTTTTAAAAATAGATTCTGTGGGGTCTTTTACATATACAACCATGTCATATGAAAATCATGAAAATTTTACTTCTTCCTTTCCAATATTTTTCTTTCCTTATTGCACTGTTAAAAATTACAGTACGGGGGCTTCCCTGGTGGCGCAGTGGTTGAGAGTCTGCCTGCCAATGCAGGGGACAGGGGTTCGTGCCCTGGTCCGGGAGGATCCCACATGCCGCGGAGTGGCTGGGCCCGTGAGCCATGGCCGCTGAGCCTGCGCGTCCGGAACCTGTGCTCCGCAACGGGGGAGGCCGCAACAGTGAGAGGCCCGCGCACCGCAAAAAAAAAAAAAAAAAAAAAAAAAAAATTACAGTACGATATTAAATAGAAGTGGTAAAAGTAGACCTCTTGCCATATTTCAATTATAGGGGGAAAGAGTAGCCCCTGCTCGCTGAAACTAGAGAAAGCCTGCGTGCAGCAAGGAAGACACAATGCATCCAAAAATAAATAAATAAAATAAACAAATTATAAATAAATAAATAAGCTGAGGGTCTAGAGTCCACTTTTCCCAACAGGAAGTTATGCTTAGTGCTTACTGCCAGCTCTAGTCCATGCTGAGAGAGAGAGAGACAGGGACAGAGAGAGACAGAGAACTATTGACAACGAGCACTTAAAACAGTGGCTAATCTCATCCACACTTACATCTGCCTTTGGAATGTATGTATTTAAATAGGTCATGTACTAACCTAAATGATTTTTACGTATCTTATTTAAAAGTTATTTATTTTCCAAAATGTAGCCTTATTGAATAGTGTGAGGGGTTACTGACTGGCACTGGAGAAGCTGACCTGTAATGAGATGTTGAGGGTGGATCTTCCAAAAACTGGCTTCAAATAGAGGGTTTGCCATTTATATTTGAAATCTGATTATTTCATGCAAAATTTTGAATATTATACTTATATTTATTATAAAAGTAATATAGCAGAAAATCTACTTTTTGATTATTGATATTCCTGGATTTTACATACCTTTTGTCCCCCAGACACTGTCATGAAAGCAAATGTTTTAATGTGTGACAGGTATTTGCACAACTGCAATTCAGCATTTCAGAAAAGAGTTGTCATCAGTGAAAACACCTCAATGAGGGGAAAGCCACAAATGCATGCACTATAAGAGGTCAGCGGCCACTATCCAGGCTACATTACCATCTGGTCCTGCTGACGTGGTCATTTTCTCAACTCAGAAAACATGTATCAGTTCCTCCTGATTTGAAATCCATTCCAGCTCTGAGGAGTGACCTCCCTCCCCCACCTTTCCCCACCAGCCGCTCATTCATTACCCCTGATGGACCTTCCTTTCCTATGGTATCATGATTTTGAAAAGAGGTGATGACACAGACATCATATTTTTGGAACATCTGTGTTGTTCGGATGCTGCCTTGCTGATACCTCCAGACATATTCCACTTAACTGTCTGTACTCTCCATACTCATACTTTTACTTTCCATGCTTTTTGTAAGGATTCAGACAATGCCAAAATGCTGAAAGTAAAAAGTGAAATGTTTCACTTCAACTTCCCAACAATTTCTTCTAGAGGTACCGAGCATTGATAGTTTAGCATGTGACTCTCTGGTTTGTTCCATGCTTACACACCCAGAAGATATATAGTATGATACAGCCATACCTATACTTACACCTATACCTATACCTACATTTAAAAAAAACAGAAATGGGTTTATACTGCACATATTGTTCAACAACCTGTTGTTTTTTTCCAGTTAACACTTTCACCTGGCATGTGGGCATGTCAGTACACAGAAGTCACCTTATCCTTTTTTAATGGCTTTATGATATTCCATTATGTGATAAACTGTGATTAATTTAACCAGTTCTCTTTGGTGGACACTTAGAAATCTTGTTTTTAAGATTTTCCCAAAGAAATGAATTCAATTCCGGAAAGACATTTTCTTACATCTCTAATGTCCAAAAGACAGTCTGCCCTCTATGAAAACAGGCAACTTTAGATTCAGATAATTAGAAGGTGTGCTATGTGTGAACACTTTCTTCTCTTTCTCCACTTGGCTTGATGTTTTGAATGTAAAACAAAACCAGAATAGTAGGCTCGGCATATGTTGCAACTGTTCATTTAAGGGCTTCTCGTTTCACACGAGCATTCTTCTCTTGCCTGGAGAGTGGTTGCTGAGAAGCTGTGTCACCGTGTGTGTGAGGCCACTGTTCTCCAAGGACCAAGGTAGAACTGGTTTAAAGGAATCTCCTCAATTGAGTGCCAGAACTGCCTTGCCCTAGGACTGATTGCTTTTTGCAGAGCAGATAACTGCGATGTTATGATTACTCACAGGCACACATACGCACAGTCACAGACATGCACAAAACATCACGTCTATATACTCACATATACAATCACATATGTGTGCAGGCACTCACACAGTCACATACACAGACTCGCACACCTGCCCACACACAGTCATACAGTCATATCGCGATATTCTGCACACATATACATACACGTGTGTGGATATGTGTATAATATACATATGTGTATATATATATGGTTATAATGTGTAATATATATATGTATATATGTGCAGAACGTCTCAATATGAGTGTATAATTATATATATATTTACAATATATATAATGTATACTCACATAGACACGCAGAGAATCAGTATTCGATAAAAAGTTGTGGGGTAAAAAAAAAAAGTTGTGGGGTAACACAACATTGTAAATCAACTATACTTCAATTAAAAAATCACTGAATCTGGTGGGAAGCAGCCGCATAGCATAGGGAGATCAGCTCGGTGCTTTGTGACCACCTAAAGGGATGGGATAGGGAGGGTGGGAGGGAGGGAGACACAATAGGGAGGAGATATGGGGATGTATGTATATGTATAGCTGATTCACTTTGTTATACAGCAGAAACTAACACACCATTATAAAGCAATTATACTCCAATAAAGATGTTAAAAAAAAAGTGAAAAAAAAAACCACTGAATCATTTAAATCATTTAAATACACATTTACCCTGCTTTCCATGAAAAAAAGTTGTGGGGGTTCCCAGCGTGGGTTTGGGGGTGGACAGGGGAGGGCTGGGGGAGCACACAGCCTGGCACACTCAGTCCCCACCCCTGAGTAGTAGGGGGCCAGCCGCCTCTAACATGTGTGCGCCAGCACATCTCTAGGCTTGGATGAGCTGCTCCATGGTCAGCTTGTTCTTCCGGTTCCCTCTTCTGGGATAGGCCTGTGCCACTCACCAAGGACAACCTTCTCAGAGTTGGGGACAGCTCTTAGATAGAAGGGACACATCTAGCACAAAGTACCCACATGCTCATCCATTGCCTTTTCCTGTGTTGGGAATTCAAGAGCTCTTTTCAGTCCAGTGGAAGATTCAGAAATGTTTGAAAGGGTCATCTAGTTTGGTGCAATTCAGCTGAAGCTGCATTAATGCCTGCTCCACGCAAGGAGGTTGGGCACAGTGAACCTGACACTGTCTTCAGGGCTATCTTTTCCAAGGGCTGCATTTCAGACATCTCCAAAGACCAGAATATATCTTCTAAGAGTGGAACACTTCTGGTTCACAGTGGTCTCCTTGGCACAAGTCTGCACCCAGAACACCACTGTGGGCCTAGAAATAATGTCACCATTGTACAATAAATAGAATTCTGAAGATGACAAGTAAATTTCTTTCCTCTGATACCTTAAAAAACAGCATTCAGGGCTTCCCTGGTGGCGCAGTGGTTAAGAATCCACCTGCCAATGCAGGGGATGTGGGTTCGAGCCCTGGTCCTGGAAGATCCCACATGCTGCGGAGCAACTAAGCCCGTGTGCCACAACCACTGAGCCTGCGCTCTAGAGCCCAAGTGCCTAGAGTCCGTGCTCCGCAACAAGAGAAGCCACCGCAATGAGAAGCCCACACACCAGAACGAAGAGTAGCCCCTGCTCACCGCAACTAGAGAAAGTCCACGTGCAGCAATAAAGACCCAATGTAGCCAAAAAAAACCCCAGCATTCAGTGAGCCATTCTCATCGTGTTTTTAAACTTTTTAGAAGTCTTCCTTGTCTCTCTTTCTTTTCTTCTTTCAACCAGCATCCTCCCACAGAGATGTGACTGAGCATTTCTCCCCAGAAGAACAGTTTCCCTGACTCTCTCCTTCTTGGCAAATCTAGTGCTTTTTAGAAGGCTCTGTCTTGTGTGAGATGGATGCTAGAGCCTGAGGAAGACGGAAACAGGCAGGAACTTGGGAGAAAGGAATTTCAAGCTGACACCTGTTCTAGCCATTTAGTTGATGTTTATCGAGCCCCCGCTAATATCAAAGGCCTTGCTGAAGTCATTATAGTCTCAGTGATGAAGATGGGCACATCCCATCCAATGGGGAAGACATGGTATAAACAAGTAAATCACTCTATCAGTAGTGATAACTGCTAGGAAGAAAACTGAAGCAAGGTAAGAGCACGGAGGTGTATGAGTGTGTGAGTATGGGGGTATGTGTGTGGATGGGTGTGTGTTTCTCCTTTACTGGGGTTTGGGGGTGGGTCAGGGAAGTTCTCCCCACGAAGGAAACATTTGAGCAGGGACCTGAATACAGTGAGAAACAGTCATCCAGGCAGCGGGCACAGCATATGCAAAGGCCTAAATGTGGGAAGGAGCTCAGCGTTTGCTGGGAACTCCAAGGAGACTGGCTGGAGCACAGTGAACAAAGGGGAGAGAGATGGAAGTGAGGCTGCGGCGGGGCGGGGGGCGGGAGTCAAGGGCCTTGGGTGCCTTGGTTAGGAGCCTGTATTTTAATTGGAAACAGAAACCCACTGGAGGATTTTGAGGAGGGGAATGACTATGGTCTGATTTTTGTCTTTGAAAAGATGGCTCTAGCTACCATAGGAAGAAAAAGGAATGTATTTGAGAGGGGCGAGGGGAAGGGATGTCTTTATGGAGGATGGTGCAGAGCAGTGTGGGCTGGGCAGTGTGGTGGGGATGCAGAGGTGGGTTCTGTGCGTGTGTGTGTATGTGTGTGCATGGTGATGGTGAAGCAGGAAGCTTTGGCACTCCAAGGCAGAGTGAGCCAGGGCAATAGCCCAGGTGTGGAAATCTTGCTGTATTTGCAGAATGGAAGCAGTAATGAACATTTGTCGAATTATTAGCTGCATCGTCCCATTGCACCCTCTTTATGTCTGTGTGATATCTGCTCTCTGGTGCTGTTGTTATCCATCTTTTGTGGTTGAAAAAGTGTGGCTCAGAAAGGTTGGGTAACTTGCCCAATTCTCATGGCTGATGTGAGGGTGAGCCATGACTTGAATGTAGGTTTGTTTGAACCCAAAGTCCATAATGCCACTCGGCTTTACACTACATTTCATGTAAAAGAAACCGCATGCTTGCCAACAGTGGTTCATGGCCACCAGCATCAGAATCCTCTGAGGGGCTTATTAGAAACACAGATGCCCCTCCATCTCCTGACACAACTTGAACCTACTGAATCAGAACCTCTGAGGGCTTGAGAACCACCTCTGTAGGGAATCAAGGTCTCTAAGTGTCTCGCACATTTCATCCTAATGACCACTCCTTTCACTCCAGCTCTGGCCCCAGTGTCTGAACTGTTCCAAGAGCTATGAACATTTATCTTCTTATTGTTTTGAATAAGTAATAGGTTAACAAGGCTCAAAAATCAAAATGATTTAAAATGATAGATATTGTGAAGTGTCACTCTGAATACCATCCCCATCTACTCTGTTCCTCCTAATCTCCCAACAGGGAGTAACTATTAGTAGTTTCCTGTGTATCTTCCATTGTTTTCTTAAGCAAATAAAAATATGTAATCTTATTTTCCCCCTTTCTTACAGAAAGGCAATGTGGGGCTTCCCTGGTGGCGCACTGGTTAAGAATCCGCCTGCCAGTGCAGGGGACACAGGTTCTATCCCTGGTCTGGGAAGATCCCACATGCTGTGGAGCAACTAAGCCCGTGCACCACAACTACTGAGCCCATGTGCCACAACTACTGAAGCCTGTGCGCCTAGAGCCCGTGCTCCATAACAAGAGAAGCCACTGCAGTGAGAAGCCGGTGCACTGCAACGCAGAGTAGACCCCGCTCACTGCAACTAGAGAAAGCCCGCGTGCAGCAATGAAGACCCAGTGCAGCCAAAAATTAATTAATAATAAAAAAAAGGCAACATGCCATATATCCTGCTATGTACCATGCTTTAAAATTTTTTTAAAAATATACTCTAGAGATATTTTTTATTTTATTTTAATTAATTAATTTCATTTTTGGCTGCGTTGGGTCTTCCTTGCTGTGCGCGGGCTTTCTCTAGTTGTGGTAAGCGGGGGCTACTCTTCATTACGGTGCATGGGCTTCTCACTGCAGTGGCTTCTCTTGTTGTGGAGCACAGGCTTTAGGCGCGCGGGATTTAGAGCAGTGGCTCAGTTGTTGTGGCACACGGGGTTGGTTGCTCCGCGGCATGTGGGATCTTCCTGGAGCAGGGGTCGAACCCGTGTCCTCTGCATTGGCAGGCGGATTCTTACACTGTGCCACCAGGGAAGTCCCTTTAGAGATCTTTTCACATCCATATATAGAAAGCATCCTCATTTTTTAAATAGCTGCATAATATTCCACTGCGTGGATGCACCAGTTTCTTTAACCAATTATGTACTGATAGTCAGTTGGGTTGCTTCCAGTCTTCTGCTCTTAGAGATAATGCGGTAATGAATAACTGCACATGTATATCATTTAGCATCTGCAAGATAAATTTCCAGAAAAGGGATTGCTGGGTCAAAAGTTAAAGCATTTGTCATTTTGCTCCTTCAGGGTGAACCATTTTGTATCTCCACCAGCAACATCACAGCCTTTCAATGGTGTTTCTAATATAGAGCAATAGATCTTCACACACACCCCCATTACCATTCTGATATGAAATTCTGAGACAATATAACCTACTTAAAGTCAGAATTAAAACCAAAAAATCAATATGATGCTTCATCTGGTAATATCAAAGATAAATAAAAGTAATTTATAATAAAATAAGAAGCATTTCACTATGTGAAGTGCTTGTGTACTTGTGCCTGTAAGCAGACTAAATAGGAATGCCACACCCCCAAATGCAGACTGATACAGAGGTGCTCTACTGGTGACTCAGGATCCATGAGCACAGCTGTAGTTGGAGAAGTGATTTTCCAAAATGGTAAAACACCAAAAACACAAGCAAACAAAACCTTTTTGGTAAGGTTCTGAACAAAACAGAAGACAACTTTCTCTTTATTACACTGCAGTTGCATTCCTGGAAAATTCAGTGTTTATTAAAACCATGCAAAAACTCCTTTGTACTTATATATAAAATGGGTTTAAGTTCTAGATTCAGGTGATTATTAGCAGATTTTTCTCCTATCTGAATGTCCAGTGGGTCCTTTGAAAGTCCAGTGGGACACAGGATGATTCTTCTTTGTGTGGGACTGTCCTGCTCCCATCCATGAAATGCCAGTAGGATTCCAAGTCATTGTGACAAATAGAGAAGTCCCAGTGATTCATTATGCCGCCAGGGGCAATGCCCTCTCCTGCTCTGAGAATGGCTGCTTTGGGGTCTCCTCTAGAACCCATTACTTAGACCAGGACCAGGTGAGCATTTCGAAAACACTCACCTCTGTTTCATCATGTTTCACTTCTGCTCAAACCCCTCCAGCCTCTCTTTGTTGTGGCAGAACAAGTGCAGTATCCTCAGCTGATGGGACAGAGGCTGTAGGTCTGCCAATGAAATGTTCATTGGCTGGATTCAATGCTTCATTGAGAGTTGGGTGTTGAAATATAGGCTTTTGGGTGAAAATGGCAAGTAGGACCAGATGCCTGGGGCTGTACTTGGCAAATCGAAGGCTTTCTTGGTCCCTTGTCCTGATGTGGCTGAACGAACCCCCTGCTTTGGTTTGGAGACCCTCCTTTAAGTGGTTGGGTGTCTTCGGACAACTGGCTAAACCTTTCTGAGCCCCTTCTGTTAAATAAGAGTATGGCACTAGAAGGCTGAGAGATGCCTTTCAGCACTGATTTTTGTGATTCTGGAAAGGATGATAGAGTTAGTAGCTGATAGGACTTCAAATCTGTGACACTTTGAGCTCTGATTTTATTAATATCAGATAGTTTAAATATTTTTTATTTTTGAGAGAGTAGGAAGTGTTTAGTGGGATCTTTCTTAAATGTGTTGTGCATATGCTCTCTTTAAGATGGTCCATGTATAAGTTACAAATGCTCCGGGTGCTGTGATTCTCTGGGGTTGTGATTTCCTGCGCCAGGGCTCCTCTCCCGGTTCCTCTCCAGTTGCCCCCAAATGCCTGTGATGTTCACCTGCATAAGGCTGGCAGAGAATAATGACTTTGTCATAAAATGTCGTCATGACCTTGATGCCCAAGTGGCTCTCAATATAGTCAAGCAGTCAAGTGGTTGTTTATATACGACTAAGCTGTATGATTTTGCTGTGCCTCAATTTTCTCATCAGTTAATAGTCATAACAATAATATGGACATTACAGGTACCTTTTCTTCGTGCATACTATAGTTGACCTTTTGTCAAAGTTTATAATTATGCACTTATCATTATGGCTTTTGGAGTAAAGCCTGTCTCCCTTAATAGTGTATAAACTCCTTGAGGGCAGGTGTCTGATTTGTTCACCAGTGGGTCTCCGGCACACCCTACGGTCCTGTCACAGAGATGCTCGACAGTTATTCACTGGATGAATGAGGGAATGCATGAAGGCCATTATCATATAGATACTACATTGGTAGTGGACTGTAGGCTTATAAATAAGGACTAGTATGTTTTCACTCACTCACACTTGTTCATTTAGAAAGAAGGCTCCTGGGGTCTGACGGGAGAATTATTTTCCTCCCAGCCCCCAATTTGAGCAGCAAAGCCATCCGGACCCTTTGCCCTGGGGTCAGGCCGCGCTTGTCTCCGTTTGGAAGTGCTAGCACACTTCCATAGACGGAAGGTGTGCACAGAAGCGGAGAATTCATTATAACCGGTTAGTCATCCATGGAGATTGTAGATGCTGCCCGTGGGCGGGAAGCACCTGGCGCTTCCTGGGCGGGGCCTGTTCCCAGAGCTGCGCCCCGAGGTGGGAACACGACCCGCCCACTGAAGCCCGGGCTCTCCCCGCACTCAGCAAAAACACCAAGGGCACCTGGGCGGTCCTTCTCCCAGTTCAGTCAACTCTGAGATCCAGCCCCACATGTGCTGGGGTAACTTTTTGCAGGGATGCTGGGCAGAAGAGCCGGCCTAGATTCTCGCCCGGAAGCACCAGAAGGAAACTGGAGCCCACCCTTGCTCTCTCCCCTGAAAGCTGAGGGCGTTGAGGCAGGTGACGGGGAAGGTCCCAAAGCCCTTGTAGGGGAGTCATACAAACCAGGCGAACCCAGGCGGCGGATGCCCCGGGAGACCCCGCAGCATCAGGAGCGCGCGGCTTCCGGGGGTCAGTCGAGTTGCGCTCGGTGGGTCAAGGATGACTCAGCCTTGCCCGTGTCGGTCTTTACTGCCGGTCGGCGCGAGGGCCCCACAAAGTTCCCAGTCACACCCAGACCTCCCTCTCGCAGAGGCCGGGGCTCCGAAGCCGGGTCCCGAGCTGAGGACGGCGGCGAGAGAGGCTGCAGGGAAGCCTGGTTCCCCGGACGCCCAGGGCTTCTCCGACTTCCTTCCTCCTCGCCCCCGCCTAGGCTAGCCGCTCGACCGCGTCTCCTGCCCAGCGGGTGGGGGTCCGAGTGGGGAGCGGGTGAGCCCCCGAGCCTCAGAGGACTCTCTTACTCCCGAAATCCAGGGAGTCCGCCAGTCAGGATAGACTTGGAGAAGCAGTGCTTCCCCTCCCGACCCCCCAACTCGCCGCAGTCGCGCGGACCCCGGGCCCCAGCGGGTCAGAGCGCGAGGTGCTCGGAAGCCCGGCCCGGGTTCAGGCGCGCCAGGGAGGCCCCGCTGCGGCCCGAAACCGGGAGCCCCGCGCTCGTGTGCCAGCGCCGCGCCGGCAGCGCCGCCCTCCGCGCCTTCCCTGATCGGCGCTGCGGCCGGAGGAGCAGCCGCGGGCGGCCACGCAGCCGAGCCCCGCTCTCATCCCCACCGCACTCAGCCTTGCCCGACCCAGTCCGCCGCCGCGAGCCCCGGCCCCTTCCTCAGACTTTGGCCTCTTCCCTGCACCCCTTGCCCTCCGGGAAACTGCGCGGCGGGGACGGGGGTCGCGCCACCTCTGTGCTCCTCAGGACCCGACCCGCCGCCGCCTGTTACCCGGCCGGGCCCTAGCCTCCCGCCTGCGCCCCGCACCCCAACCAGCTCTGGGCTGGGGGTTGCGGGGTCCGGCCCGGGTCCAGCCCGAGAGTGGCGTCCGCGGCGGCGGACTGCGGAGTTGTAAAGAACTCGGCGGCCGCAGTGGGCCGGGCGGGGCAGGGCGCTCTCAGCCGCGTCCAAGGACACTGGAGTTTGCAAGTCCCCGCCCGCGCGGCGCCCCCCGCCCTCCCGCCGCGGCCGGCCGGACTCCTAGAGCCGCCGAGGCGGGGCCGGGCGGCCGCCGCTGCGAGAGGCGTGTCTCCCTGCTTCCTCCCCCGCCTGCCTCCCTCTCCACCTCTCTCCCCTCCCTCCTCCTCTCCGCCCTCCCCGCCCCACTCCTTTTTCTGCTCCCCGAGTGCGCCCGGCGCGCGAGAGGCAGGCGGGGCGGCGTGGAGCAGGCAGCGCAGCGCGCTCGCCCACCGCCCGCTCGGCGCAGCTCCCCGCTGCCGCTCTCGTCGCCGCCGCCGGCGCGTCGGAAGGAGCCTAGCATGGCCGGGCCGGGCTCGCAGCGGCGCGCGTCCCGGGGGGCCTCGGCACTCCTGACCGCCGCGCTTCTCTTTGCCACGCTGGGGGACGTGGTGCGCTCGGAGCAGCAGATCCCGCTCTCAGTGTAAGTGCCAGGTCCTGTGCCACCCGGGGAGGGTACCCTGCCGCCCGCGACTCGCTGTGCCCAAGTTTGGGCTCCTGCAGGTGCGGCCAGCAGGACCTGCCGCGGGCGTCGGCCTCGCCTCTAGCACCTGCCGGCGGGGACCCGCGTGGGGCGGCGAGACTGGGGTGGGATCCCCTCGCCCCCTCCCCGGGCTGCGAGGGAGACCTGGAGAGGCTCACCGCCGGCGACAGCACCAACTTTGAAGCCTGTTTACCGCGTGCAACTTCCATGGGCCGTTTATTTACCCCTTCTTTGCTATCTTGCCATCTCACTTCTTTTTGGGGAGGGGGGGATGGGTGGATTTCTTTCGACTAATCTTTGCCAGGTGATGCTCAGTTTGGGTGGTCAAGTTCTCAGGCAATTATTCAAATAACATTCAGTCGTCTTTCGGAGAGCCTGGGACACTTTGCGCATTTTGAACTGTGTGACCCCCTCGGGCCCCCTCCCGCGCTGCGCTCTGCAGTTTGGTGCTGGCAGTTTCTACCAAGGCGCTTTTTCTGTCTTTTTTTTTTTTTTTTTCTCCAATGTTATACCGCCTGGCTCCTTCAGCCACAGCCCCGTGTGTGCGTATGCGTGCGTGTTGACTGTGACACGGTGTTACATTTGTTCCTGTGCCCTTTCTCCCTGTAGGGTGAAGCTCTGGGCCTCTGCTTTTGGGGGAGAGATAAAATCTATTGCAGCTAAGTACTCCGGCTCCCAGCTTCTGCAGAAGGTAAGGTTTCTGTGGTGGCAGGAAGCGATGATTTTTCCAGCACAGAAAATGGAGGCAGATTTAGTTTTCCAAACAAACGTGAACCCCGAGCAGCATCAGTTATCAGAGGTGTCTCTGATCCTCCGTTTCTTGGCAATGTACTGTGCAGTGACTTCTCCCTACCAACCGGTTATTTTTAGATGACACTTGATTCTAAACACAAAGAAAAGGAGGATACTCACTGGCACTGTCCTGGCTGGGGCTCGGAAACTGAGTGTTTTTGCATGGCTCTCCTCTCAGTGTCGGTATTGCTGTTTCAGTGTGAGAGCAGATGCTCCTCTGGCCAAAAAACGCTAACTTCATCCAAGGGGCAGAATCAGTGCCTGTTATGATGTCTTTCACCTTGCCTGCGTTGGAGGCTGGGGTTCAGTATATCAGAGAAAGATGCTGCACTATTGTTTGTCATCCCCGCAGTTGTACGATCCCATTATTCCCCAATCATCTAGACTCAGGGCTGGGATGCATTACATCATTACAGATAAGGAGAATGAATGTGGTTATCTTTCCACTCAGCTGCACTGCTGGGTAATAACCTATGAGAGTAGTCTACAAACTTAAGAAATTGGTCTGCATCCATATATTCTGGAGAGTAATGAGGATGCAGAATTGATTATTAGGCTTTTATCAGAACCTGCATCAATTTTAATTCAAACAGGCAGCATTATGCTTAAAATTACATTGTGAGATATATGGTCTTTCGCCCTCCCCTCCAAGAAAAAAGGGGAAAAAATGGGCCGGGGAGGAGAGGTTAGAGGGGTTAAAAGAATTTCAAGTTAACAAATCAACAGGATTAATCCAGTAATTCTCTCAAAGATAGAAAATAAAATTGGCCTTTAGGGGATAATTCTCTGATACAAAAAGCTTAAATTGTTAAGTTAACTTTTAAGTATTTTAAAATGTGCTTTTTGGGCCAATGTAACATATGTGTCATGCGTGCTGCCTGGTAACCAAGTACGTATTTTATTTATGGCATTCTGCTTTAGAGAGTAGAGTTTTTGGGGACATTATATGAAACAGTTTGTCACATGAAATCCAAATATCGTAATGAAGCATGAGCCCACAATGGAATGACAGAGGTTAGCCTGGCTTAAAAATTGCCAATAGCCATATTCTCTGAAACCATGGAAACACTGTTATCACAACTCTGTTATTTGGGGACAGAGTTCATTGAATTATAGGCAGTTGATAAAAACTTGAGGTTATGATGTGCCTTTATGGTCAGTGATAATTTACATACCTGTGACCTGCCTCTCAGTTTATAGGAGTTGCCTTTTTTGCTAGTGTTCTTTTAATCTGGACCAGTCTGTACTCAGCTTTGGCATTTTGCCTGCGTGTCAGATGTTTTATGTGAAGAGTTCTGGCCTATTGCTTTGCCTGTGTATTTTGCTTATGCTTTTAAAGAAGAGAACATTTTGTATAACTTTAAAGAAATATTTTTCATCTGCACGTTGTAGTTTAGTTGTAACAACTCTGAAAGTAACCCTTCAGAGCCTGTGAACTTTTTTTTGTGGGGGGGCTGTGCTTACATATCTCGTATCTCACATTTTGTAGGAGCACGTGAAATATATTTTTTCCTTCTCTCTGAAGTTAACACACAACACACACACACACACACACACACACACACACACACACACACTGCACAAAATCCCATCAACCATATTATTGGCTACTCTATAATAGCAAATTGGAAAAAGCTAAAATGCTTCTCTTACCTTATCAGCATCCTTTCTGATACTGTATTCACAAGCGGCGCTTTGCTTTTGTCATGGTTGCAGCTTGACAATTGGGTAATTATTTCCAGCTGTTTGTGGCTTTGTTGTCATTTCTTGCTGTTGCCTGGCATTTTGTAATCTGATGCATGGGGAAGGTGAGGTGTTGGTGGGCGTTAGGTTCTGGGGTGGGCATTTATTTGCTCTTGCATTTGGATTGCAGTCACTGGCCATGGAGTCCTGCGATACCCACCACTTTGGCTTGCTAGGCAGGGACTTCCATGAATGATGGGGCAGGGCATGTTAGACAACTTGGGGAGGTACCTTTTGGCTGTCTTGGCCCATTGCCCCCAAATATGATTGTATTTTTATAATCAGCAAAGAAAATTGATTTCGAGAACTCAGAGTATGAATGAGAAAGGATGTGAGGTGCTCAGAGTCGGGGGAGGCATAACATCATTTGGAAAAGCAAGGAGACAGTTGCCTTTCTCTTGCTTATTTTCAAGTTTCTGTCCATTTGCATGAGGAATTACTCCTGCGTCAAAACTCTATGCACCCTTCCATCACATCACTGCATCCTTGACAATTAAGATACTCTCGAGATGAGTTAGAAAACTTGGTTGATAAATGCATTAACACTGTAGTAAGGGGACCCAAAGGTGTTGCGTAAGAGTCTGTAATCATACTTTTAAGGCATGGACATTTAAACTTGATTTTCAGTTAAGTAAGGTATATTGTATACCACTGTACAAGTTTATGTACTCTATGTAGCTTTTCTAATTGACACTTTATGTTGTGAATTGATGCAGGGTGTTCACTTTTAGAATGGGAGTTTAGTAATTTTTGCACTAAGGCAAAAACTTTACAAAATAGTAATTGTGAATGTAAGTTAAATAGTAATTGGCCACCAATTTTAAAGTGTTTGGAGACTGGGAAAACTGCCATTTTGGTAACAGGTTTTTATTAGGTAATATAATTCGAGGTAGCAGTATTATCACTGATTTCCTCAATGTAAATATAGCTATTTAACAATGTACCTCACTGCCATGGCTTTAGAAAGGAGATTTCATCAGTTGTTTCTTTGTTTAATACTGTGGCTTTCATTACTTTAGCTTATGATAATATATTTGGTACCCACTGCCAGACATTTCCTATTTTTTCTATTTTTTTCTTTGCTGAACACAGGAATAGCAATCTGTTTGTTCCTTATAAAGAGGATATTTTTGATCGTATAAAATGCTGTAGTCCACATTTTGGCAAAGTTTTGTGTTTCCAGTACAGAATGGAAAAACGTAGGACTCGTGTCTGGGAGTTGGAGTCAATCTTGAGAGGCTTTAGTTGTTATAGGACAGCGGGCCCCTGAAAGCAAAGCACTGGAGTGTGGCTGTGTGCCTGTGTCCTGCCTTCTTAGCTGGGAGATACTGCAGCGGTTTCCATTCACTTCAACTTTTAATTAACTTTCCTATTTGACATATTCATGCCAGTATTCAGCTGCCTCTATCTTGCTTCATTTTCCCCAAAGAATGCGCTTTGTGTGGCTTCTTTTGGGGAGGCATAGTTTCATTACCTCTCTATTTTGGGATTCAGTGAGAAGCATTCTAGTAGGTCCAGTAACCTAGGCTGTTAAACTCATGGGCTCCACACCCCTAACATTCACAATAAAAGGTATTAAACTGGCATGATTCTCATTTCATCCTTCTTAGGGAGAATTTGGTAGGAGCTGGGTTTGTCATTCTGTTTAGTTCTGCATTCAGGGAACGCATGTTCATGGGAATGAAGAGTTCCAATTATATTTAACAGAATCGTGATGATAAATACAAAGCGGAAATACAGGTACTGTGTGTCTCTGCCATTAATGCTAGAAAAGAATTGACATTTACTTTGGATGCCTCATGCAGCACTTATCAAGCGTGCTCTCCTTGGAGTGCATAACCAGGTTTTTGCGTTATCACCTATATATTGAGAGAGAGCGGCGTTAATACGTGAATGTGATGTCTCTTTCCACAGGACAGAGTCAGCAAAGTAAAAGGTTGGTTCTTTTAAGCCATTTTGATAATTATGACTTTTGATCAATGTGGAAATTGATGGTCTTTTAAATAATTAAATAGGAGTATTCATTTATCAGGAATTGGGTAGCAGTGCTGTGCTGCCTTTAGGAAGCCTGGCACTCTATGGATTGCTTTTATTGGGGAGGCGCTACCAGGCTGAACATTTTTGTTGAATAAACACGGTTATTTGTCATCCCATGAGATTAGTGCATTCAACCTGTGATGCCAGTGTTTTAATTCACAGCACCACTTCAATTACTGTACTTTTCCCTGGCAGATTATTTTTCAAAGTCTTGAAATCTCGGAAATGACAGTTTTCAGTCTTTCAGGGCAGTTTATTGGTCTCATTAGCCCAGTCACCAGGACATCCGCAGAGCAGGATAAACCAGTTAGAATTCATTTCGCGCATCTTACCCACACATATATCTTATTGTATTTGTACACTCACGCTTGGTCACTTGAGGACCAGAGAAAGTTCTTTTTGTATGGCTTTGCTAAGTGTTTGTCTGAGCCTCTTTTGTTCATTTTTTTCTTTCCTTCTTTTTCTCAAAGTTTCTTTTCTGACAGAAATATTTCTGCTTTGCTTTTTCTCTCATTAGGAACTGCTGCAGCCTGAGTTGCTCCGATTTACAAATGCTGGTCAAAATTACGGGAAATGAAAACATAGGCATGGTTTTCTTGTTGGAGGCAAATTTCAGACTTTTAATTCCAATGTGGTTATTAATTTTGATCAATTACTCAGGTGATCTCAGGCGGGTTTTATTTTATTTTATCTTATTTATTCTAATACCAGTGTGCATTTAGGCAAACACATGAGTACCAAACCACCTAATAATTATAAAGTTTGTCAGGCAAGGGCAAGCACAAATAACGTTTCTAGTTGTGATGAAGACATAGCCGTGTATCATGATGAACAAAAGTGAAAGAAATGTGAAACCATTACCCCAAGTACCTGTGGCCCTGCAGGATGTCCCATTGTCCTGCAGTTTGGATCACATATTTGTGGAAGTCAGGTTTGGGGTTTTAGGCTTTTCAGTCTTTGATCAATCCTCGCCTAGGTGTTTAGTGCTCCCACGTACGTGGAGCAATAAATGACTTGGTATATTGGGCTTGTCGAAAGAGGTGTACATTCTCACAAGGATCCTTTGTTTCTGGTCTGTCATTAATCCAGATCTGTCATTACAGATTACCAACAAATAAGCTTTTTCTTTATCCAAATACACATCCTCTGTCGGAAGTGAGTGGCATTTACATTGGGGGTCCCCCCGTCTTTTGCAGTCACAGCGCTTGTTGAGACCCACAGTGTCTTCTAGACAGAGACTTTTCGCAGATTGCGTGTTCCCTGGGACACTCAGATTGGACTTAGAGGTTTGCTGTGGCTGAGACTGAGAAAAAAGGCAATAGATGTTATAAATGCCAGCCTATGAATTAGTATATGAGATTCTCCCTCCCCCGACCCTGACTCCTCTTTTAATGTAATTTTTATACAAGAGACATAATGGCCTATGCTTCATCTTCAGTGGCTGCAGTGATGCTTTTGTGTATCATGGAACAAGAGGAAAAGTTCCTCATGTCAGGCTCCTGGCAACATCGATAGAATCTTCATCAGCCCTCTTTGGTCCATTAAACAAAAGTGAGCTTCTCCTTCATGAGAAGAAAATGATGCAGAGGAAGAGGAAGATGCTTGATTTCCCTGAGTATTTACTGACCAGCAAACTGAGGTGATCGTTCCTGAAGTGCAAAGTCAGCCTCAGAGACCCCTCTCTGACACAGTCCAGCCTGGACCACAGCTCACCCTCAGCAGATGAGGCATCTGTACAGCTGATGTGTTTTAGGAGATTTCTCTTTGCATAGCCAGCATGTCTGCTTTTCAGAAGAAAGTTATTTTACAGGCACAACTTTGAAAAGGGTCCAGGATGTCTTCAATAAATGGTAAACATTTTAATTTCCATTTGCTTTGAACAACACTCATTGTGTGCTCATTCCAAGGCTGTTTAAATAAGGCATTACATTTATAAGGTGTATTACAGTTATATGTTGCAGAGCTTCCCGGTTACCCCAAATCAAGATTATGGAAATAAATAACTCAATAGTCAAACTATTAATGGGCATTTCAAGGCCATATTGGGAAGGAGAGCATTATCTCTTGACAAGAAATAGATGGCTCTTTCGTCAGTTTATGCACTGCCAAGTATTTATCTTGGCACCCGATATTGGAAAACAGTACTCTCCCAAGGTTAAAAGAGCTGTTATCCATGTAAACGATCTGGACAGACAAGTTGGGCAGAGCTGCAAATGGCTGTGGGTTCACAGACCAGACCTCTGGTTATCCATTTGAGGTGAAGCAACTGCCAGTCGGTATTTTGGGCTTGCACATGTCATTACCATTATACTTATTAAGTTTGTGCGTGTGTGCGTATGCCAGTAGAAATGAATGCTGCTCATCACAGAATGCATCAGGTGCCGCCTGCTAATGGGGAAGATTGTTCTTGTCCGCTCGTGCTGCTAGTGAGAGTGGCTTAAGGCAGTGAACCAGGGTGCTGGGACAGAACCGAATGACCCAGTCCACCAAGCTCGGTTTGTCCAGCTTCTGAGATTTTATAGGCAGCTGCAGCGGAGGGTCTGCTGAGACCAGGAGCAGCTACATAATTTGTGGGGCCCAGTGCGAAAGCAAAACGGGGACCCTTTGTTAAAAAATTATGAGGAATTTCAAGAGGATGACAGCAGAGCGTCACAGGGAGCACGGGGCCCATTGGGCCTGGGTGAAGTCCCTTGAAGGATGGGCCGTGCTCATTTCGACTTTCTCTTTTCCCTGCTGGGTAGCTCATCCTCTCATTTTATTTTTTATTTTATTTTTATTTTTTTAACATCTTTATTGGAGTATAATTGCTCTCTCTCATTTTATTTCAATGTTCTGGCCACAGTCAGTTGGGGAGGCATCCTTTGCCCATCTTTCTTCATCATCATAATAGCTGCAGAGCTTGGAACATTTTTAGAGACACATCTTGGGAGATGCAGTGTTGTTAAAGCAAAGAAAAAGGTCACTGGCCTAGGAGCCTAGGAGCCCTGGTGTTTGTCTTCTTATCTTTTCTGTAGGCATTTCCTGAGTGGCCTTGGGCAAATGGTCTAATCTAATAGTAAAAACATGTAGCATTCACTCTGGTGTACCCGCGTTCCAGGTACCATGATAAGTACTTTACATATGTCATCCCACTGAATTCTCTCTACTACCTGATGAGTCAGGAACTACCATTCACCCCATTTTTCAGATTTAGAAGTTGAGGATTACAGAAGTTAAGCAGCCTCCCCCAGGTGACCGACCTGGGCTTCTGGAGTCTGCTTGCCTGGTCCCTCATCTTTGTGTGACCTTGTTCCATCTCAGTTCTAGTTTGAAAACAATGTGAATAATACCTGTGTTTCCCTACCTCATGGGTGTTTGGGAGGATTAAATGAGATAACGTCTGGGGAATTACTTCGGAAACAATCAAAGCCTGGGAAGACAGCTGAGAGGACAGGGTTTGGAGTCAGATGGACTTGTCATTGAGTCTCAGATCTGTGGTGTGACGCTTCTGAAACTGCACCCTCCAGTGTGAGAGGAGACCTGTGCCTTCTACCTTACAGGCTGTGGTGAAGGTTAAATGAAATAAAACACACAGAGCACTTAGCATAGTACCTGGTATGTAGAAGCTTCCTGCCATCGAACTGTGGAGGTTATTATTGGTGGTGTGAGACAAAGACAAGCTCTTAAGATAACCTTCATTGAGCATCTGTGGGGCTGGCTCCATAGACATGAATGAGTGAGTGCGTGAACAGGGGAGTGGGCCCGAATGCTGGCAGGTAGGAAGGTGGTCCCACCTGGCACCTGACAGGGAGGAGCCTGGGGAATCAGGTACTTCGGAGCAGGAAGGGGCTGCAGGGGACCTAGCCTCTGCCTAGACCTTCACTCTTCTCCTAGAGGGCAGCTCCCTTCCCGTAAGAGTCAGGGCGATGCCCACATGAGGAATCGGGGTTGAAGAGCCTCCTCAGGGTCTTCCTGTTACCCCCTCCTTGGCTCACCCTGCTGTGCAGGTGGTGTGTCAGCTGAGGAAGGGCCGAGGGTCCCCAGTGCTTGGAGTGAGGCCTGAAGCCTCAGGAGACACAGCGGGCCCAGTGACTCCCCCACTGTGGGAGTGCATTCAGAAGCCAGCCACGGACACCTGGTGCTCTCCAGGTATTTCCTCCATGAGAATTCTTCCCGCTAGGTTTGGAGGACTCTAGATTTCTCCTAACAGCTTCCTGGGGGAGTGGTGCTGGAGACCAGACAGGGGATGAGGCACCTCACTGGCAGGGTGTCCTTTCCCCCAGTCAGGTGGCAGGGAGGTGAGGTGGCAGGCAGCAGCGCATGGGGACTGCCATCGGCCAACAAGTCATGGGAGGCACTGAAGGGCATCCCAGGTTCCGTGGCCCTTCCTGCTGGCCCCGCCCATCTCCTCTTCAGAGCTTCCTTGGCACAGCCTGTTGTTGTGTTTTGGCCTTTGAGCATCTGCGGTCCTCTGTGATCTCCTTAAAGATGTTGAATGAGTGCCCCTCTTTGTGTAAACATTGGTACTGACTCTGGGGGAGATGACGCTATTGTAGTTGCATAACTTTTAACCATTGTTTATGCATAAACCATAGAGTCAGCAGTGAAAGTCACTGAGACGTCAGTTATGAAAGTCAATGTGCGAAAGCTTTGGTTTCTCTACTTGGGCCAAATAGTTCAGAAAGTCACCCAAGAACCATTTGTACCTGGGACTCTTACGGAACTACAGGGTCTGCACTGGTGGCTTCTCAAAATCCACCAAGATCATAACCAGCTCAGGTGAACAGACTGTTCATTGGGACTGGACAGGGAGGCAATGGGCTTTTGGGGGGAGTGTTTAATGAGCCAGACATTCTTCATATTAAAGTAGATAACGCAAGGCATCTGCTGTGGTCCTTAGTTGCACTGGGAGATGGCCCAGGTTATCTACCTCCTACAGGCGGGGCTTGCAGCTCAGGGAGGTGGTGTGTTTGCACGTGGTAGGGCTGGACTCAGACTGGAGTGTTTTAACCCTCAAGCCTTTGACTTTTCTCTGCAGCGTGAGTCACCTGTGTGAGCTGCTCCCACCTGAGCACCAGCTTCAGTCAGGACCTCAGCAGGATGAGAAGGGCTGGGTGGGTGGGGTGCTAGTGCCCTCTCTGGTTTCTTTCCCCCAGGTGTGCTGTCCTCAGGTGGGGTTTCAAGAGGTGTTCTCTTGGCAGCGAAGGCTTTGTGGGTGTTGGGCCCCCATGAGGCAGGGAAGGACTTCCCCCGGCTCCAAGGGGGCTTGGAGCCACGATGGGACAGGAATGGTTCCTAAGGGAGAATGGGCAGGTTGTCTGGAGGAGCCCTGGCTGGCAGTGGAGAGGTGTGGGTGTCAGGTACCTTATACCTCTGCTCAGCCTGGAAGGCAGGGCTGCCAAGGAAGAGAACAACCTTGCGAAACTCCCGAGCAGGATTCAATCTCGTCTTAGACAAGAGGACTCAGATGATCTGCAAAAAGCAGGGAGCGTTTCCCCTCACATTTTCCTCCGGAAGTCAAACCTGCTCTTCATCTGTTTCCTCAGGTCCCTAAGTTTGGCTCGTGGGGGTGTGCCTTTTACGCTTGATGGTTTGATGCATTTTCTTGAGACTTTAGTGTTTTGCATTAAAATGGAATCAAAGGTATAATTGGCCCTTGGAATACCCCCAAGTCTAGACCCTCTCCATGCTATAAACTTGACCCTGCATTTCCTCCTCCATAACTCTTGGCTCCCAGGAAAGGGCCTGTCTGTTTTAGAAGGATCTAGATTTCTGTTACAGTGAGCCATGCACAGCTGAAAAGAGATTTTTAAAAAGAGCATGGGGGGCTTTCCTGGTGGCGCAGTGGTTGAGAGTCCGCCTGCCGATGCAGGGGACGCGGGTTCGTGCCCCGGTCCGGGAAGATCCCACGTGCCGCGGAGCGGCTGGGCCCGTGGGCCATGGCCGCTGAGCCTGCGCGTCCGCGACGGGAGAGGCCACAACAGTGAGAGGCCCGCGTAACGCAAAAAAAAAAAAAAGAGCATGGGCTTTGAAGTTGAATTCCACTCTGCAAGTCACTAATTTTACCTACCTGGGGCGTGGTTTACTCATTCTATTAGTACCGAATAGAACTAATAATAAAAGCTCCTGTGTCATAGGGCTTTGGAGAGGGCTCAATGAGAGAACACAGATGAAGTGGTTCAGAACAATACGTGGCACACAGAAAGCCTTAGTTCTCTGGCTACTCTCTTGTTTATAGTGTCTGCTTCATTATTAATGAAGAGCAAGAGAAACTCCTGGAAATTTTGTCGCTTTGATCCCACAATGAGTTCATAAGATTAAGGCAGTATATGTCACACACATTTAATGAGACAGGGGTACAATGGCAAACAGAAGCATTTATTATGTCCCCACGAAGGTTTTTTTTTTGGCTTTCTTTCCCTAATTCTTCCCATCCTGTCCCTTGTACAGTACAGGTGGGGCAGTTGTGGGATTCACTTTTGTTCTTGCTCTCATGCTGTACTGTAATTTGCAAAGCAAGGTGAGAGAAATCCCAGGCAGGCGTTTGGCTCTCTGTACCTGTGCCATCCTAAATGCCTTTTCCATTGTGCCTTGTTGAGGCAGAGGCAGAAGCAGAAAAATAGTATAAAAAGAACAATAGGTGGGGGAAGCAGTAAATCCACTGGAGGCAGGTAGTCTTTGGCCACGAGTCATAACATATGGCTTTCCTCCTAGCCTCCTACCAGTTTCCATTATCAGTGAAATTTCTATTAACAAAATATGCTGCATCATGTACAAACAGCTGAGTGAGCATAGCTTTTTGCCCCACTGACATAAGTGGTGATCATTTGGCTTCTGGGATGGTAAAGCTCAAGTTTGAATGTTCTTTCTTCTCGGTTTTGGCCTGGGCCCCTGTCAGGAAGCTATGCTTTTGAGGGCGCGCCTTGAGGGAATCACTGTCAGGCAACCAGTAAAAGGTGTGTGTGTGTGTGTGTGTGTGTGTGTGTGTGTGTGTGTGTGTGTGTGTGTGTGTGTGTGTGTGTGTGTGTGTGATTTCCCTTTGTTAAAAACTTGTAACTACTTTAAAATCCCAGGGTCTGTAGCCAAGTTCCAGTATTTCAGAACATCAGGAGTCATCTGGTCACCCTGAAGTGAGATGTAATCCTCCCAGGAAAGAGCTCAGAGCTTACTAATCTTATTATTATTATTTTAAAATTTATTTTTGGCTGCAATGGGTCTTCGTTGCTGTGCGCGGGCTTCTCATTGCAGTGGCTTCTCTTTTTGCAGAGCGCGGGCTCTAGGCCTGTGGGCTTCAGTAGTTGCGGCACGTGGGCTCAGTAGTTGTGGCTCATGGGCTCTAGAGCGCAGCCTCAGTAGTTGCAGTGCATGGGCTTAGTTGCTCCATGGCACGTGGGATCTTCCCAGACCAGGGCTCGAACCTGTGTCCCCTGCGTTGGCAGGTGGATTCTTAACCACTGCGCCACCAGGGAAATCCGACAGCTCACTAGTCCTTTGAAAAAAGCCAACAATACACATTTCCCAGAACAGGAGTTTCAGAATTTTGGAACTATAGCTAGATTTCCTACTTAAACAGCAAGATTTTCAGTTTTTTTTTCATGAAACAAATCACAAATTCCCTATGAGTGATATGAAAAATACATAAACTGAGAAAGAAATTAGAGGATTATTGGTTTTTAAAATTTTACTTTAAAGGGAGGCAGTTGGTCTTGGGAAGGAAGAACTGTGTAGAGGTAAGAGTCTGGATCTGAGACAGGCCTCTCCAAGGTAGAATCCAGTGCTACTGCTGACTAGTCTCATGACCCTGACAAGTCAGTTGCTGAACCTCAGTGTTCTTATCTGTCAAATGGGCACAATGGTACTAACTTCTAGAGTGGAGTTAAGAGATGCAAATGAGAAGATGCACACAGAATGCTTGGTAATAAGTGGCTCAGAAGAAGTGTTTAGAAAAGGTGGGCTGCTGCTGCTTTTGTGGTGGTTATTATTATTCCCCAGGAGCTCTCCCACATATCAGGGCAGGTTGGCTGCTGAAGACAGTAGTTTGTGCACGGGGGGAGAGAATATCAGGCCACCCGGAGGTCTTATTTACAGCCCTCCACTAGAGCTGCCCACCACTGAGCCCCACAAGGTCTTCTTAGGAAGTAATCGTAATAATGATGCAGGTACTTTATTTGCATGTTGTGCCATGTGCTTTATTTGCATTGTTTCATTTAATTTCTCACAAACAATCCTGAGTTTGATTCTGTCATCATCTCTATTTTAGAGATGCCAAAACAAAGACAGAATATATCTTGGCCCAAGGCTACCCAGCTCCAAGTGACAAAGGCAGGCTTGGAACCTGGGTCTTGTGAATCCTGTTCAGCTGCCTGGGCTGGGGTGGGGTCTGAGGAGGGACATTTGGGTATTCCCAGGACCAGCATGTTCCCCATGCTTTGATCTTAGCCTGCTGTTGGCTTATCAGGTTGGTTGGTGGAAACTTCTCTGCCCTTAATCCTTTCCCCAATGGAATTCTTAGCTTTTAGTGCATTGTCATTTGCTTTCATAATACAGAATTAAAAAGGACCAAGAGCTGGAATGAGCGGGGGAGGGCCCTGTATGCCCTCTAGGTTTCTATAGTTTTCCCTTTAATTATAATAAAACGTTGCTGCTTGTTTTTTGATTTCCTTTGAGGGTCAGCCAGGCCTCCCCTCATTAGGTCTGACTCTTAAGAAGCCTTTCTGAGAATCTCATTGAATTTGGCTAAATTTCCCTTTGTGTATTTCCCATCATGGTAATGGATGATTGTGTGAAAGAGCCAGCTTGGGCTCTGGGACCCTGGTACAAGACAGATCTGACTTTGAGATCCAGCTTGGCTCTAGTTAATTTCACTTCTGGGCCTCAGGTTCCTTATCTGTAAAATGGGGTCATGGTGAGGATTAGCTTTGTCAATATGTGGTAACAGTCTTAGCACAGAACTGGATGTCTGGAAAGTGCCCAGTAAATTTTAGCTCCTCGTTTTTTGTTATCCCCACTCTTTGTCTGTCTTTCCTGGATATTTGTTGGTGCTTCCTTTTCTTTTTTTTCCCTCAGGGCAGCCACAGTTTGTTTTTCTGCATGATTGACAGCTAGCTTGAAGACTATAGCCCTTGGATCCACAGGGTCAGTTTTATTTTGTGTGGTATGAGTCTGGCAGATCTGTCCGTGCCCAGGCCATTCTGGGGAAGTGTGATATCCTGAGGACGCTTATCTCTTTCATTGGGGGTGGTGGGTGTGGAGAAGGAGGCAGGTGAGCCAGAGCTGAAATTCCCTGAGGGCAAGCTTGTTCTTTCTGATGGGAGAGGGTCCTCCTTTGACACTAGCACAGAGCTACCTTTGGGTGGGCTTCAAGGGCTGTTTGTGGAATGCATGAATGTATGGATAAAGAAAGGAGCCTTTTCCTGGCGTTCACACACTGGTGATGGAAATAACACTCTTGTGCACAGGCCAAAACTAGGTCCTTCACAATCCTTTCCCCCTCTACCCTCCAGTGCTGGGGTTTATGAGCCCCTATTATCAGGTATAGATGCTGCAGAAAGTCGGGGCCGCCTCCCAGCTTCAGCAGTCCAGCTCTGAAGCCCTGCGGGTGGGTCCTTTGCCCATAACCTGCTTGGTGCCAGCAGGGACTGCCAGACATCCGAGCCAGCTGGTCCTCGCTTCTCCCAGCCCATGACCCCTCTCCTCGCCCTTGGGGAACATCCCAGCCCATCTCATCAACACCCTGAAAACATGGCCGAGTCTCCCCACTCCGAAGTCTCCGAGCCTGGCAGAGGGGTCCCAGCGCCTCCGCAGCGCCAAGCTGAGCAGCTGTGGCGGGAGCACCGCAGTGCCGGGCGGGTGTGCGAGGAGCACCAAGCGAGACTGATGGGGCCTCTGCAGCCGCCACCATCAATCTGGGGGCGGCAACTCGGCAAAGGCAATTAGGAAGCTGCTGCAGCTAATTCCATGAAGCACTCGAACACCACGTTCCCAGTGACATTAGGGAGAAACGTGAATTTTAATTTCTATCCCTTTCATCTTCACATGGGGTCATTACCTGGTCTTCTCGGAAGCCCTGCTGGCATCAAGATGCTGCACGGTGTTTGCTGGGCATGATGTCACCTTCTCTGTGCAGCTTCCTTTGATTGTACACTTGTTTGTTTATTTATTTTGTACATCCCTGGGACTGGGTTTCTGAGTCTGTGCATTGCAGGGGTTTGGGAGCTGCATCTTCATCTGCTGCAGCGTACACGGAGCAGCGATACCCATTCCTGGGCAGCATCCCAGCTGCACCCTGCATCAGCTGTTTCCAGCACCTCCCCACAGGAGGGAAACTTGTGAGAGGGCTTAAAGCAAGTTTGGGTGATTTGCATTTGTATCCTGCAAGTGCAATTGTCCTTTCTCTTCCCCCTGCCTGGCCCAGGGATATGCTGAAAGCCTGCACCAAGCACAGCCCCTCTGAGATAAGGGGGAGCAGCTGGCTGGGAAGCGGGAACTAAATTATATTTAATGGGGGGCAGTTTTGCCAAAAGATGTTTACCTCCAGCCCCTCCCCTCCTCCCAGTATCAGATCCGACAGAGTATGGCATTTTGAGGTTTTTGGAGAGTCTCGAGTCCGGCTCCTCCCTGGCACGTCATTCTATGGAGGCCGTGAAGCTTCCTGTGTGATTTTTGCTCTGTGGAGCCCTCCATGTCTCATCATATCCGGAATTTGCTGTGTGGTCCTACAGTCACTGGAATCTGGTGCCCACCTTCTACCTTCCTGCTGAGCCTGATGACTCACCTAGAAGGAAATGAGAAAATCTCTTATTTGGGGCAGATTTTGGGAACCAGCCCTTCCAGCTTGGGGGTGGATGCTCGGGGTCTGATGGCACGCCCCAGGGGTCACAGGAATGGGCCGTGCATGGAGCATTGGCGTTTCCCCTCCCAGCCCCCGGCTTGTGCGTTGATCAGGGCACTGAGGCCACAGAGGGAAGGAAGGCTCCAAGTCCCCGAGCAGGCTTCTCCCAGGACACAGGGAGGCAGCCTCTAGCCCCATGTACCCCTCCTCCCTGCCCCACGCCTTTGAAAGCTCCCCTGCTGCGCTCCACAGGAAACCACCTCTACTCTCCAGGCAAAAAGGCCTTTGCAACATTTCCTCCTATTAAATCGCATTTAAGCCTGAATTTCACGTAGAGAAAATGTTCCCCCAACGTCTCTCTTTTTTAACAGCCAAAATATTTTGTCCCAATGCGTTGTTGGGGAACATCCCCCTAGTAACATGATCTACATTAGTGAAGTGAGTAGGAGACAGAACAATTAGTCAAGTGTTTATTCATTACTAATAATCCCATCTGAAAACACGAGGCCTCAACTTTCTCCTTTTCCACAATAGAGTTTCAAAGGACCAAAAGCTTCTTTTTGGGGGAGAATATCATGGTTTGGGAAAATCTTTAGCTGTCCTAACAGACTTACAAGAACACATTGGCTTTTGACTAAATCTTGAAAATGTTTTCTTCCTTCCTCCCTTCCCTCACTCCCTTCCTTCCGGCTTCAACAGACACTCGTTGAATTCTCAGTGAGGCGTGCAGAGCTGTGTTGGGTACGAAAATCCCTTTGCCGCTGTGGCCACCTTTCCCATCCTCACTCTGAATGCTTCAGTGACAGCACACTGCTCAGTCCCAAACACATCAGGCTGTGTCACGCCTCTGTGCCTCGGCCGAGGCCATTCTGGCTGTCTACACTGCTGACCCTGTTGCCCTTGTCTGGCTACTGAGCCCTGACTCTAGAGGATGTCAGAATTCAGCATGCAGAAATATCACCTGGGGAACTGGCTAAGATGCGTGATTCCAGGGACCCAGCCCAGGAGATTTGGACTCAGTAAGCTTGACCCAGGGCCCAGAAATCTGCATTCTAACAGATGTCTTAGGTAATTCTAATGTGCTCCAGGGACCATGCTTTGAGAAATGCTATTATATGCCACCTCTGGGAAGGCTGCTGGCTTCCCCTAAAGAGATCCAGTCGTTCTCTCTCTTTCCTCTGTGCACCTCTTCCCACCATGGTTTGCTTCCGTAACTGTGTGCGTGAAGTCTGTTCCATCATGGGCCAAGCGTGGTGGCTGCGCAGCCTCTGAACCCAGCCTAAAGCTGGCACTGGTGCAGCCTTCCTCCGCGTGCGTGGCGTGACTGGAGGTTTTCTCTGCAATAGAAATGGGGGCTTTGGAGCAAGTCAGGCATTTTATCTTTTAAGTCAGAAGGTACCCAGGAGCATGTCTGATTGTTGAAGCAGTTTATTTGTAAATCACTGAGCAGAGTTGAAATGGCCATTCTCCAGTTTGTAAGATGGAGAGAAATTTGTTGACCTGTCGCCAATGGTTTTTCTTCTTACCAAATAGGTTACTGAGACCTGTGGTTACCAGCCCTTTAACAGAAAATTGTTTGGTGAACATCAATATGAAGGATGCCATCTGCTTCCCATAAAGGCTGCTCCTAATCTCCTACTACAAGGATTGCTCCCCCAGGGGCCTGTTGGGCATAAAACTGCATTTTTTCAAAGTCAGTGGATTTCAAACTTTTTCGACCATGGTCCACAGTGAGGAATACATGGTTCGATGAACGCATTCCATACAAGTTCACGTGGGAGACACGTTTTATGAAACCACTTAGCTTTATTCCCTCCAGTGCAATCTGGTCTATTTGATTGACAGGACTCTGTCCTACTGTATTCTGTTCTATTCTATTCTGTTCTATTCTATTCTACCCTAACCTAGTTTACCCTAACCTAACCTAATCTGTTCTATTCATTGTTCAGCACCGAGAGTCCTTGCAGCTCTATGGAGTGCAGGCTCAGGGAGAAGCAGTGAGCTGACCCAGGTCTGAGAGCTCAGCAGTGTCAGAGCCAGAGCTAGAACTTGGACCTCAGACTCCCAGCCAGAGCCTTGACCTCTCTAGGTCTGACTGTGAACAATAAATTGATTTCACAACATAATAAATGTGTTAAGAAAAAAAAACAAAACAGTGCTCTAAATGTTACCAGGGTAAATTATTGGCTAGATTAATTTTATTCTGGAAGGTGTAGTGTTGATCTTTGAGATTAAAGTTGTGTTTTCTCCAATAAAAATGATAGATGGTGATAGTTAGTGTCTTTCAGCCAGATGCAATGCTAAGCTCTCTGTATCAATTTCATTTCACCTTCTCAATAACACCATGGGTTAGATGCTCTGATAGCCCCATTTTCCCCGTGGGGACACTTAGGTTCAGGGAGGGGAAGTGACTTGCCCAAGGTCACAAAGCTAATACAAGTGGTGACATTGGTTCTTGGACTCAGGGCTGTCTGACCGTAACACCTGTATTCCTACCTATGTTTGCATTTGCCTCTTCCTATTGCCAGCAGCCACCTTAATAGGTCCCAAGTGTTACCGATGGGCTGCTGTGTGGGAAACCCAGTTAGAGGCAATATGGGGGTGGCATAATGGGGGGCAACAGGGAGGAAATGTGAGGGAAAGGGAGGAGAGTGGGAGACGGAAGTCTGAGAAGCACAGGTGAGCAATGGTCTTCAAAACACCTGATATCTTGCTTAGCACTTAGAGAATTTACAAAGAGTTTTTGCATCTGTGTTATATTGGCCTCCTCCTCTTACAGCATCCATTGCACTGGTATTTGTCATCGTACCTGATGGTCAGTTATTTGTTTTCTCATCTCCTCTCTGACCAGGGGTCATTGTTCAGAGGCCAGGAATGATGCCTTGTTCTTCTTGGCATGCCTAGCACCTGGCCCAAGGAGATGCTGCTTGAGTGTTTGGTGAATGAGCAAGTGCATGAAGCGATCCTTTAATTTAATCCTCACAGCTAGCTCTGAGTAATTTTCTATCCTCGTATTGCATTTGAGGAAACTGGGCCCAAGATCACAAAGCTAGTGCTGTAAGAGCCAGGTGGAAGACCCCCCCCCCACACACAAATGCAGAAGTGCCTGTTATATTCGTATTTATCTATTTTTTGAAGATTAATTTGGTAATCCTACCTCCTTCCAAGAATTTATCTTCCTACCGTCTCGATCTGGGTTTGCTGACTTTGTTTCCTATTTTTTCTGGTTGTTTGGGTACGATGTGGCTGGACTAGAGGGTCACAAGGCTAGAGAGGTCAAGGCTCTGGCTGGGAGTCTGAGGTCCAAGTTCTGAGGTCCAAGCTCTGGCTCTGACACTGCTGAGCTCTCAGACCTGGGTCAGCTCACTGCTTCTCCCTGAGCCTGCACTCCGTAGAGCTCCAAGGACTCTCGGTGCTGAGACTTAGCATAGTTCCAAAGGATGGCAGATCCTACGTTATTTCCCATCAGCTCCACCATGAGATGCGTGGTACTCTTACCATTTTGCCAGTGTCCATCCATCCTACCGACATCTGTTGCCCTGCCTCTGTCTGAACCAGGCACCTGCTGGAGTAGATGGAGGTAGGGAGATGCTGCTGCCCGTACCTCCAGGTGCTTAGATTCTCTTAGGGGCGGTGACTCACACCAGTGCAACTCTTCAGAAGTCAAGGCAGGCTTAGCCAAATGGCCAGGAGAAGACAGAGTCGCATCCATGTTGGGGGGAGGCAGAAAGGACATCCCATCTTGCTAAATTCTCCTCTACATTTTTGCTGACGTTATTTCCTGGGAATCTTTGTACCGTAGACTTGTTCTTAGACTTGTGTCAGGGAATGGAGTCATCTTTGAATGTAAAAGGCAAAAATAAAAGGGACTAAAATATTTGACATATGATGAAGTTCTGTGATATTTTAGTCAGTGAGTAAATTGATATTTATATAACCTGGAATATTCATTTTCCCTGGTCCACCCTCCCTTGAATGTTGACTTAATAACATGCCTGCCTAAATGACGTTAATTACTTTAAACTGCCAAATTAAAAAAAATAAGCCAGCGTTCATTCAACAAGTGTGCTGTGATCATTTCTGGCTGGAGCCAGGAAAGAAGAGCTGAAGTCTCTTGTGGGAGAGAAGGTTGAGATGTAACCTGACCAGCTCAGGAAAGGGACTTGTACATCCTGGGATATACAAGCTCAAGGGGGCCAGACATAAGCAGAGGAGCTTAGGGTTAAGTTTATGGCACTGGAAGCTGGCTATGAGTTCGAATCCTGACTCCACCTGTGACTAGTGTATGGCCTTGAGAACTGCTTAGCTTCTTATTTTACATTTTCCTCTTCTTTAAGTGATCTCTGTCCCACTGGACTGTTGTGAAGATTACATTAGATCATGAATCTAAAATTTAGCTCAGGGTCTGGCAGTCAAAGGAATCCAATGAATGGCAGCTACCGTTATTTTAATCCTTACCATCTTGGAGTCATGCACCCACTCTCTGAGGTCACTGGCATTGCCGGATCCAGAGGCCATCAGCTCCCCAGAGCAAGACGTTTGGCTTGTTCATGTCTCTATTTTGGGTTCCCACAATAGTCTTTATCAGTAAATATTTGTGGAGCAAATGAAAGAGTGTGGGGAATGAACTTTACAGGCTGAAAAAACTGAGCCTCAGAGAGGCTGGCCAGATCGTAAAGGACAGAACAGAGATTCCCACCAGGTCTGCTTTGTCCTCAGCCATGACCGTCAGCTACTGGGGGCTTGGTGGCTCCTCTCTTTAGTGCTAGCTAAATTCCTGGGAGCAATACCATTCGTCCCCTGCGACCTGAAGGTGAAGTGTGTGTGTGTGGGTGTGTGTGTGCGCACACACACTTTCCAGGATGGCATCCAAGAAGATAGGTCATATTAGATGTAGCCTCCTGGTTGTTTAGAAACCAATTGTCTGGTAAGTTTTCATTCTGGGGCAAAATAACAGACTGGTAACCCTGCTCTCTTTTGGGAAAAACTCCTTAAAAGCTCTTATGTTCTGAAATCCTGCAAAGTCCCACTAGGATGTTGAAATAGTTCATACCCATCAAGGCCACATTTGAGGTGCTTTTTCTGGGTCTTGGTAAGGGAAAGCTTTTCCCTTTGAGCTCCATGTGTAGGTGTCATCTTTCTCTTGTGTGTTGCAGTGGTGATTTTAAACCTCCCAGCTCACCCCCAAGCCCCTAAGATTCCCATTGCAATGGGCTACGAAGTTTCACTGTTTATCTTCTTTTTCAGATCCGTTTTGTCGGCAAGATTGCTAGGTTAAGAGGAGAGACAGAGGGGCTGAAGTGTGAAGAGGAGTACTTGCTGTTCTTTTTAAGAAGTCCTTGAATTCAGCCCTTGAGTAGTGCAGTTATAAGTTTGAGAGATGATGGCTATTAATACTTTGCTTCTTGTGTAGCAGCTTGTAGTCCAGGACATCAAAATACATCAATAACACGTTCCTTCACCATTTCTCCATTTCATGTGTAGGGAGGTGGTACAGAACATCTCCAGAGAGAATATCACTGCCTTGGACCATGGCTGGTCCCTATAGCAGGAGCAGGAGAAAATCTTAATTTGATGGTTTCTTTTGTTTATTCATTCATTCGTTCATTCATTTATTCAACAAATATTTTTACCTCTTGCTACTCTGTCCCAGGTATTGTGTTGGGCTTGGGGTAGAGGACAAGGGAAATAAGACACAGTCTGCCCCCTCATGGAGATTACCATCTAGTGCGGGAATCAGGCATTACTCAAAGAATTAGACTAATGTGTGCAAGTGTTCCTGCAGTGCTCCGAAAGCACACTGACAGCATGTGACCGGAGGACTTGCTCTGGTCCGTGTCAGAGGAGGCTTTGCTGAGGGGATGAGCTTCAGCAGAAACCTGAAGGGTGGCAGGAATTAATATGACAGAGAGATAGAAGAAGGGACCCTGGATCCTGGTCCAGCCTCACCACCTTGCCTGGGCTTATGCTTCAGCTCCTTGCATGGATTCTTGGTCGCAAAGGTCATTCCCCACTTTCTTCTCAACCTTTGCTTCTTGCTCCCACTGCCCTAAACTCCTGCCCTTGTCCCTAGAGCTTCCTGTTGAGTTTTCAGTCTTCACGGCCTCCTTCTTTAATTTAGCCAACAGCTGTTGAACTCCTGCTCTGCCAGGGGTTCAGTCCTGGGCCCTCAGTTGCTACTGCCTTTGGGAAACGTTTTCCAGTCTCTACCTTTTTTCCCTTTTATACGTCCGTGTGGTCATCATTGATCTTGGTTTCTGATTCCTGTCATACCGTCATTAGGATCTTCCCCTCCTCTCCACAAGCTATTTGAAACTCTCTGTCTTTATCATCTTTGTTTTCCTTGTGGCTCCCTTGGACAAAGCCTTGTGATGATGATGATGATGACGACATACAGATACGTGTTGAACGTTTACCAAGAGAGGGACAGATTCAAAACACCTAATACACGTTAACTCATTTAATCCTCACGACAACCCTGAGAGCAAGTTACTCTATTATTATCCATATTTAACCAATGACAAAACCGAAGCACAGAGACTATTAATGACTTTCACAGAGTCACTTGACTAGGAAGTGGTAGAGCCAGGACTCCAGCTCAGGCATTTTGATTCCCGTGTCTCTGTCTGTAACCACTGCACCACACTTCCTTCCTAGCACGACCCGCATTAGTCAAGTAATACATGTGAAATGGTGCCAGGTACAATACGTCCCTCTCCCAGAGTGTGCACAAGTACAGCAACCCTGAGTAATGAAGGAGTAACTAGCTAACTCTGGGCCTCCAGGTGCCAGGAGAGGCGGGGTCATGACTAGATTTCTGTGCTTTAGAATTTGTTCCCATTACAGGAAGTAGGGAGCAAGGTTTATGTGCACATCGATCATGCCAGCATCCCTACTAGGCTCTGAGCAGATTCTTTTTCCCTAATTGCTTTTCTTCCCAGGATTGAAGCAGTCCCTAGAACAGTGCAAGTTGATGTGTGAATAACTTCCCCTCAACAGAAATGCCAGTTCATTATTACAGGTACAGGTTTTCTGTGTGAACACATGGGCTTCAAATGGTGCTAGAGACAAGAATGTCCTTGCACTGCAGTGTTGAATTGTAGATGTTTGTATGACCACCTGGGAAGAAATAATACCTGTGAGGAAAGTATAGCTTTTTAAATTACAAAGTGTTGTCTATAACACTTTAGAAAATTTTGGAAATATAGAGAAATAAAAAAGCAAATGAAGACAAACTGCTATCCCATTATCCTGGCCTGATTATTGTTAATATTTTGGTGTATTTCTTCCTTTGAATATGTGTATGGATATATACACGTATGTATATTTATCTTACATAAATGGGATCATATTGTACAAACTATTTTATTATGGCAAGACATCTCAGAGTGGATCCTGGCAGGGTAGGGATAATCCTTTTTCCTATGAAAGATACAATTCATCCTCTTCTTTGAAAAACTGGGAAGTGCTGAATGATACGATAAGAAAAAAATTACTCCTAGTCTTATGATGCAGGAATAACCACATCAAAATTTTGTGGCATTTCCTTTGGACTGCTTGAAATTGGAATCAAACAGTCGATATGAAGTTATTTTGTTTTTCCCCCAACTTTGTCTCATGAACGTGTCCCCTTTTCATTTAGTATTCTTCAAAACGATTTGTTTTCTGGCTACAAAACATTTCACCACGTGGGTGTGGCGTAACTTCTGTCACCTTTCTCCCACTGTGGGACATGAAGGTTGAAGCCCAGGTTTTCCCCCAGTGTAGACAGTGCTTTGTTGAACATCCCTGTCTGTCTGTTCCATTCCTGATCATGCCCCTCAGAGACAGTCTTACAGGGGGAGTCCCAGTGCCAGAGGATGCGGGGCTTTGTAAGCACTCTTCTTTCTTGCTGCCCTTGCTGCTGCTGTCTGTGTGCGTTTGAGTGTGTGTGTGCCCACGTGAGGTGTGCTCATTTGCCCTCCTTGTTTTTCCCATAGCATCCAGCTCTGTTCCATGGCTCAGGCTTACCTGGGAGACCAAACAACATTGGTTGGACTAAATGGCCTTGACTTTTTCTTACATGTGCAAGACAATTGACATGGAGCTCAAAACAAGATTCTGGGGTTAGGTGTACCTGGGTTCCAATCCAGGCTCTGCTGCTTACTGGATATGCGGACTGAAGAAAATTATCCAACTTCCCTGAGTTTCAATTGGCCAAGGGAAAAATAATATCCACTTATTGGGGTTATTAGAAGTATTAAATCAAATGGTATATGTCAAGTGCTTAGTACAGAATTGAACACATAGTAAGGGCTCAATAATGGCAAATGTTATTGTTATTATTTTTACTATTAATTCCAGCTTTCATCCCTTAGGGCTATAGGAATTTGATTCATTTTTAAAACTACTACTGTCCATACCAATAGAGCTTTAAAATATTCTAGAGATCAGTTGTGTGTGTGTGTTTTAGCTACTGTCTGTGTAGTTTAGAGGGAGGTCTTAGGGTGTCAGATGTCACTTTAAAAGAGTTTGAGGGGCTTCCCTGGTGGCGCAGTGGTTGAGAGTCCGCCTGCCGATGCAGGGAACATGTGTTTGTGCCCCGGTCCGGGAAGATCCCACATGCCGTGGAGCGGCTGGGCCCGTGAGCCATGGCCGCTGAGCCTGCGCGTCCGGAGCCTGTGACCCGCAACGGGAGAGGCCACAACAGTGAGAGGCCCGCGTACGGCAAAAAAAAAAAAAAAAAAAAAAAAAAAAAAAGAGTTTGAGATTTTGGATTGGCTACTACTCTAGAAGACTGGCTTTAAAAAGACAGACCAGGATCTGAGCGTTGGCTGGGGGAACACAAGCTGCCTCCTTAGTCTCCCCAGTGCAGTTGTTTTTGCCGTCAAGTAAATTAAGGGTAACAGTGATAATAGGAATTACCAACGACTAATTATAAAATGGGGTGTGTTGCCAATTATGTGGCGGTACCTCAACCCCAGAGGAAATGGAGATATTTGCAGATACGACTTATGCTGCATACAATTCCCAGGAGGCCAGGGGGTTGCATTTTGAAAATGACAGCGTCCTGGATCTGTGTACGTGGACTTCTGCAGCCTGGGTGGCAAACTAGACGCTGTTTACTGCTAGCTTGGAAAACTGGGTCTCTAGACACTGTTAAGAATTGTGTGTTTTCTTTTGGGGAAGTGTCCCCCTATCCGTTTAATATCACTAAAATGTATAAGAAAGAAGAGGAACAATTCCAGGTGCTTTCTGAGTGTGGGTGGTCCTAAACAGCAGACCCTCGTCCTGCCACTGAATGTCCCTGTGTCTTATGGGACTCTCCAGGAAAGAGATTGACATAATAAAGCAAGAGAATGTCGGTGGAAAGAGAGACTAAACTTCTCTGTGAAGAGGAGGGGGTGAGGCTGTGGGGAGAGGAAGAGTGGCTGGGTGTGGCCAGGTGATGATGGGGCCCCTTCAAATTGTTCCTTTTCATGGTGAGCTCCCTGCACCACAGCGCCCTCCATGTATCCAGCAGGGCCCTAGGGAATGCTAAACGATCCTGGAGGGTGGGACCTATCTTTAGACAAGTCACTGAATCTATCAGCCTTGTTACCTTGATCTCAGGGAATAAGATGCTGGTTGTACCTGCCTGGAAGGGGGTTGCTACAAGGATGAAACGACTCACAGTGGTGCTTTGTAAGATGCCCTGGGGGCCGAGACCTCAGTGGTGGTTGTGCAGATCTGCAGCCTTGCTGTCTCTTAGGGACATGAGTGACCTCACTGCCCTGGGGAGAGGCTTAGAGGTGGCCCCAGGCTCCCCAGAACATGCTCAGAGCCCTTGCCTTTCCTGCAGTCTGGACCTGGCAACACCCACTGTTCAGAGCGTGTGGCTAGTTTTCACGCCACTGCATTGGATTAAGCAGCAGGAGAGCAGGAGACTGTAAAGCCAAACTGGGCCCTTTCTCTTTGGATTCCTGCCCCGCCCCCCCCCCCCCGCCCCCCCGCCCCCCGCAGTCCCTCCTAGGTGACTGATGCCCTTTGCTGCCTGGATCAGCTTTTGACTTCTCTCTTCCCACTGATGTTCTGCTGCTCTGTTATGTAAATCTCTCCTCTGGAAGGAAATCTGGCTGAGACAGTTTATAGCCTGGCAGGGAGACTGTTCTCATTTCTCCAGCTGAGGACCAATTGAGGGCCCCGTTGTCAGCTTGGTGGGAGCCCCTTTGGAGCCAACATGAAGCTGGAGCCCCATTTTCTCTGCAGAGGAATTCTGGCCCAAGGCTCTCCTCCACCACCAGCAGGGGCTGCAGCTTGGTCCCCCATGCCCTCTCCAGCACCCTGCATTTCAGAGGGGGCAGCATTTTCCATCAGAGGTAGCATTTATTGATTATTTTCTCTGGGCAGGGCAGTGTGCTCTACCGTGAACTTACACTGTTTAATTTAATCCTCACCACTTCCCTCTGAGAGAGCTGTGCTCCTGTTTTGCCGGTCGTATAGATGGGGAAACTGAGGCACAAGCAGCTAAGTAACTTGCTCGAGGTTCTACAGTCAGTAAGTAACTCTGGAGAGGTGGAGGCAAGAGGGTAATGTAATCAGCTTAACCTGGAGCATGAGGATTGCCCCAAGGTGCCCCAGCAGAGGAGGCGAGGGTTTCCTTGGGGCCTGTCACCCTCTCGTCTTCCTGGGTCCCCACACTGCACTGGCCACATGGCTTGTTCACCCATGGCTGGAATCTTCTTCTCTGGGGGCTGGGAACACGTTCCACCCACCAGTCTTTTTGAGCAGGCTGAGCCTCTGAATCTCTCAGGGGGCAAGCCGAGTGGATTCTCTCGGGGAATCAGTGTTGAAGGCCCCCTCTGTCTTCAACCCAGCTGATGGGGCCCATGTTCCCTGCCTGTGATTGCAGCAGTTCGTCACAGGGTGGCAGCAAGAGTCAGACGCGAGGCTGCAGCTGGGCTCCGTTGTTGCCATGGACAGGGCCACTGGCCATGGGCTCCTCCTTGCTTTGGGGATTCACCGTCCCAGCCACGGCCCAGCCAAGGCCCAGCCACGGCCATGAACGAAGCTCGGCGTCACTCATGGCCTTTTTCTTGCCTGCGTCGCAAGTTCAGCGAGGAATGAAAATCTCTCCTATTTAGTGCATAATGCTAATAATATACTTTGATTTCTAGCTAGTTCTTTATGCATTCAGAACCCACACTTTTCCAGGAGAACCAGTGGATAGTTACCCAAAAAGATGAAAAATAAATGTCAGGGTAAGAGCTTGGGATGAGGGCGCAGCTGTGAATCCCCTCTGCATTGTTTACTGGCTCTGTCGCTTGGGCATGTGGCTTCACTCTTCAGTGGCACAGTGTTTCCATCTGTAAAATGGGGAAATGATAGCTTCAGCGTCATGAGGCTGTTGTGAGGAGCAAGGAACGCGTGCATTTAAGGCAATCACCATAGTGTGTGGCACAGAGGAACCATTAGCTCCTCTGATTCTTTAAAAACCGGTATTTGATGTAGAGAGCGTTAGCAGATGAAAGGCAACAGGGAAGACCTTGCTTGGAGAATTTCCTGCTAGGTTCTGGTAAAAGAGGGACCAAAACAGACCCTTCCTTCTTCATCCTTCTCTGCTACTGTCGGTGGTGTTATATAGAAGAAAAGACAACAGACTTTGGAGCCAAACTGGGTCAGATCCTGACTCTTCCATACTCTGTGTGATCTTGGGCAAGTTACATAACCTCTCTGTGCCTCTGCTTCCTCATCTGTGAAGTGAAGATTATTGTAAGATTTTGGTGAGGATTACTGTGTTAAGACAGGTACCTCCTGGCACATGGTGAGCACTGTATTGATGTTTGCTTTTGTTGTGCTGTTTGGCTGTCTGCTTGACTGTCTGCTTGACTGAGGGCCAAGGTGAGCTTTTCCAAAGGTTTCACAGGAAGAGTTATGCTCAGACTGTTCTTATACGACTGATTTCTGTGAGGCTTCACATATGCTCCTTGGAGTGACCAGGGGCTCTCAGCCTCAGATGTCTCCTCCATTCTCCCTGCCCCTCTGTGTGCTACACACAGGGCTGGGATGCAGAGACCGAGCTAGGGACTCACAGTGCAGCAGGACAGGTAGACACAGAACAAGACTTCAGAACAGTCAGAAATCTCTCCTAGTACAGACTGCAGCCCCAGAGAGAGAGCAGCCACTTGGTTCAATCTCCTGGGCTGCAGAGGACCTCAGAAAAGGAGGGGACCATTGAAAATCAACCAGGACCTGGCAGCTGGAACAGGCTTGTTAAGTAGAGGTTGTTTCCCAGGCTGAGGGGCAGCCTGGGCACCACCATGTTCAGGGGGAAGGGCAAGGAGTCTGCTGTGGTCTGAGCCCTGCGTATGGGTGCTCAGGAAGAGAAGGTGGAGCTGGTGAGGTGGGTAGGAGCCCAGGGACGGGTGGACTTGTTTCCATGCTAAGTAGGAGGCTTTAACCATGAGGGGAGTGGAGGATGAGGGCAGGATCTGAGCAGTTTTGTGTTTTAGGACAACTCAAACACCAACCGGCATAGGTCACAGGAAGGGATGGGGATCCTGGGTGGAGCTAGGGTGTCTGGTGATGAAGGTTTTATACCAGGGCAGTGAGAACCGGGAGGATGGACACATGGGAGATGTTTCAGAGGCAGAATCCAGGCCTGTCCCTAACATTTGTGGGTTCAGCGAAGGAGCAAAGTTGAGGCCCCTAGCCTGTGGCCCGACTCCTTTCTCTCCCCACCCACCCCGGCTCTAACTGGGACTCTGCAGGGTCTTGCACACACATTGGACAGTCCAGCCTGCACGTCTGTGCCACCTCCACACCCCCTTTCTGCACCCAGCCACCTCTAGGCTACCCTGGGCCTTGGCCTGCACACGCTGGCAGTGTTGTCTGCCCTCAGGGGGGACCACTGGGGAACGGACCCACACAGGTCCTGGAAGCAGACTTGGGGCAGGCATTTGGGCAGGGAATTGCAGGATTCTAGGTGCTGGAGCAAAGTGTAGATGGGGAAGACTGTTATTCGGGGGGTGGGGGGCATGTCCGCTTGTGCCTGTAGACCCTTTTCCCCTTAGGGAGGGACATGGCTGGAGGAAAGCCAGAGGGGGCCTGCTGATGCTTGGGGCCCAGGACAGGGCCTCCAGTGGTCAGATGGTTTCCAGAGCCAAGCAAGGGACATAAGAAGAGGACCAGTTTGTAAGGTGAGGGTGACAAATATGGTTCCAGATATGCCTAGTTTCAGGTGCCCACAGGATATCCTAGGGTACCTGCTCATGGTCTGGGGTTTACCACAGTCCAGGTAACGGGAAGATAGATTTGGCGTCTGGCTCTTGAATGGGTAATGCACTTCATATTATTTTAGTAACAGAGGGGCTCTCCTGAAGAAACTTCTGTCTGTCTGTTTGTCTGTCTGTCTTATGTGGAGACACATACAAACGCATAAAGAATAGAAGCAGATTTGACCTTTCCTGGGAAAGTTCAGTTTTGAAGTCCTGCTTTCCTATGTGGAAAAAATAAGGTTTTTGTTTGTTCCTGGGAAGAAAAACAAAAACACAAAAGTCCCTAAAATTCCAGTGAGTTAAGATGCAGCTTGCCTACTGGGAACTGAATTTGTCATTTTCTAGTTCCCCCTTTTAGTTTTTATTTTAGGTGTTAAAGGTATAAGCCTTTGGGAAGTGCTCTGAGGATTTTTTCTTTTTTATTCTTTAGGACTTTTTTTTTTTTTAATTTATTTTTGGCTGTGTTTGGTCTTTGTTGCTGCGCACGGGCGTTCTCTAGTTGTGGTGAGCGGGGGCTACTCTTTGTTGCGGTGTGCGGGCTTCTCAGGGCTTCTCATTGCAGTGGCTCCTCTTGTTGCAGAGCACGGGCTCTAGGCAAGTGGGCTTCAGTAGTTGTGGCTCGCGGGCTGTAGAGCGCAGGATCAGTAGTTGTGTCTCACGGACTTAGTTGCTCCACGGCATGTGGGATCTTCCTGGACCAGGGCTCGAACTCATGTCCCCTGCATTGGCAGGCGGATTCTTAACGACTGTGCCACCAGGGAAGCCCTGCTCTGAGGATTTTAAAGGAGAAATATAATGAAAATGAAAGACAGATGGGATGGTCTTATTCCAGGGGCAGGAGGAGAATGGCAAAGAATGAAAGCCAGGCATCCCTTCCCAGGCCCCTTCCCTCTCTTGAGAAACATGGGCAGGGTCTGGACAGGCCTGGGCATCCCATTCTGGCCTTGCTTCTGTAACACAGTGTGCCCGTGGTGTATAAGCTGGGGATGATTCTGGTGTCTCTGGGAGCCATTATGAGGGTTCATCAAATAATCTGGACATAGTAAATTCTCAATAAATGGTAACATCATTATTATTTCTATTATTATAGTTACTATAACTTAATTCTCTTATATGGTAGAGCTATTTCCCAAGGAGAGGCATGAGTCATCTATTAAAATAAAGCCATTATAGAGGAATAAACAAAGTGATAATTATAATTCAGCCAGGATTGGGGAGTATTCTGAGAGGAGATAGCTCTTGAAGTAGCTGCAGAATTAGTACTTAATACATGATGGATAGATGGATAAATAGATGGAGAGAGGAAGAGATAGAGGGATGGGTGACTGGATGGATGACTGAATCGTTTGGATGAGTGGATGGATGGATGGGTGAATGGATGGATGTAGGGATGAGTGAATGGATTGGATCAGTGGTTGGATGAATGGAGGGAGAGAGGAAGGAAGGGAGGGTTGGATAGAGGGATGGATGGTTGATTGCGTGAAGGACTAGATAGATGTTTGGGTAGATGGATGATTGGGTAGGTAGGTTGATGGATGGAGAAATGGGTGAATGGATGGGTGGTTGAATGGATGGATTGTTGAACAGGTGATGAATGCATGGTTGAATGGGTAAATGGAAGGATGGCTGTGGTTAATATTCCGTACTTGAAGCAAATGATATTAAATGAAACATTCTCATCTCAGGAGAGTGGACATTGTTCTGAAGCAGAGTTTATACTAAATGCCACACCTAGGATGTTTTGGCCATTGAGCTGGTGCCTGTTTCTTTAAAAGCTGCATTTCTATTGACAGATCCTCTTATTTGGTAAGACTTTAAAATGGTGCTTATGCTTCCATCCACCCATCCATCCAGTTGGTCATTTAATTAAAAAAAAAAAATCCATGAGAGAGTTTGGCTTCTTTTCAAAACCTTCTCTGATTAAATGCATGTGAACCTAAGTCTCACACAGTCTAGCACATAGTAGGTGCCTCAAGTATCTTCTAAAAAATAAATACCTGTTCTCAGAAGTTGTTCATTTGTCCACACTGTGGCCCAAGGAACTGTGGGATGGGAGATGGACAACTTGAGAAAGAAGGGAATCACTCAAGGTCCCAGAAAGGGCAGAGGCAAAGGCAGAATAAAACCTCAGAATGTAATTGTCCCATCTTTCCTTCTTAATTTTTAATAGTGTTTATAGAACAAAAACACATGGGTAAAATATTTTAGGGAGACATTTATAGATATTTTTAAGTGCAACCTGTGATTGATATTTTTAATACTAGAAGAATTTTTATCTCAGTGTGAGAAAAAAATGTGGGGTTGTGGGACTCCATGCTTATTTATTGTGATCAGATTGCTGAGACAGCCCCTCCTGTTTTACACACTCGCTAGAGAAGCAAAGAGGTCCCCTGGGAAGGAGCTTTATCTAAATTGGACCCGTATAGGTGATACTAGTGATGTAGCCAGAAACTGAGGGTTGTGGGAGAGCTTCATCACACTCCGTTTCCTGATGAGCTCATTGTATTGTATAAATGGGCCACAGGTCCACTGTGACCCCAGTCTCCTTTTGGAGGAGAAGGTAGGCAAGTTCCTCTGTACTGAGTAACCATAGACTGTGCAGAGCAAGGGGTATCAGGTTATAGGGACACATGGTAGCTCTATGACCTTGGGCAGGTTAAGACGCTACTCTGGGCCTCAGTGTCTCCATTTGTAAAAAGAGGACAATGTTATTTTGGGGAAGTTTGGGATCATATATGTAAGCACTGGCCACTGACCACACTTGATAGAGCAACCAGTCAATGCCAGCAGCCTACCTGAATCCCTTAGTTCAAGACAGTGAAAGGAAATAGGAAAGGAGAAATGCACACATACATATTTTGGAGTCAAAATAAATATACTTACTGAGAATCAGTGGACTCTAGGTTTGTGGGGCTTGTGGAATAACTTAAATCTCATTTATCCAATCAACATTATTGAATATGTGCTGTTTGTCAGGCACTGTGCTCGTGTTATTGTTTGTGAACAATGAAGACAAACACAGTCTCAAGGAATATGGTTGGGGATAGATGCTAAATAAAGGAGTAGATATAATGGCTAATGAAGAGAAAACTTAAAGGGGCTATAGTCCATCTTTTGAACTTCTTTTTTTTTTTTTTTGCGGTACGCGGGCCTCTCACTGTTGTGGCCTCTCCCGTTGCGGAGCACAGGCTCCGGATGCGCAGGCTCAGCGGCCATGGCTCACGGGCCCAGCCGCTCCGCGGCATGTGGGATCTTCCCGGACCGGGGTACGAACCCGTGTCCCCTGCATCAGCAGGCGGACTCTCAACCACTGCGCCACCAGGGAAGCCCATCTTTTGAACTTTTTAACATAACCCACAGTAAGAAATATATTTACATGGCAAAGTGGTGTATCTGTGCGTGTGTGTGTGTGTGTGTGTGTGTGTGTGAATTGTTTTTTCTTATGTGTGCATTGCACTGACCCTTTTTATTCTATTTATTTAAAAAATGGTAGTTCCAACCCACTTAATTAATGATATTACCTCTTACTACTGGGTTGCTACTTGCAGGCTGTTCTGTAGAATGATACTTAACTTTTTCTGTTGGGATTTGGCTGGTGCAAGTCCTCATGATAAAGTGAAATGTGATCTAACACCCTTTCAGAACTTCCATTTGGGGCAGCACGGGCATTCAGCCAACGATGAACTAGAGGCTAAGTAATGTGGTAGAAGACAATCAAATACTGAATTCTAGACCTAGTCACAGCTTTTTAGCGGCAAACTATGGGGATTTGTATTAGGATATGATTGGAAGGATATATATATATATATATATTTTTTTTAATCTCCAGAATTGATGAACAAAATGGCCCTTTTAATCCAGCTAGCTAATTTGAATGCTATTCCCCGCACAAATCATTATTTTCTTTCATTCAAATTCAAACAATTTTACTAAGGATCTACTATGTACCATTTTTTAAAAAAAGACATAGCTAATACTTCTGTAGCATTTGTTGGGTACAAGGCACTAATCTAAGCACTTATGGGTAATAACTCATTTAATATTCTCAATAACCTGATTAGGGAGGTACTCTTATTATCCACATTTTACAAATAAGCACCAAAACCAGGGAGGTAAAGTAACTTGCCCAACATCAAGCAGTGGAGTCAGATTGGAATCCAGAGCTCTTGGGCTTAGGAACCTGTATTCTTAAACATTGTGCTATTTTGCTAGCACATTGCAAATAGTATATTCTGTGCCTCGAACGCCTCTTACTATTTCTTCCCCCAAATTATTATTGTTTTCCCAACTGCAACCAATATGCCTGTCTAATTTTTCTCGTCTAGGAAGCTGTCCCAAAGTCAGCCATCAACCTCCAAGCACCTCTGCTTTGATCCTCCCTCTGGTCTTGTTTACCCAGCCTCTTTTGTTATGTCTGGCCGAATGAGGCTTTGTCCAACACGATTTTGAGGTAACGTGGTGTTATGTTGTACAGCCACATTTAAAAAATCCATGATCTTGTTGCAGATGGACAGTAAAGTGCTGTCAACAAAAACACACGCCACTGTGGTTTCCTCTCCCTCTGTGAGGTTGATGCCATGTTTCCTACATTTCAGTCAGTTGGTTGTACTTTCATGGCTTTACTGTTTTTCTATAAACGGACTTATTTTTTTAAAAAGCTTCAATAAAATTATTTAAATGGAAATCTTGTATTGGTACTATAAATAAATCACAAACCATTATCACCTGCCACAGTGGAAGTAACTGCTAAGAAAACAAAACAGTTGTATTAAATTCTAGCTGGATAGTTTTGCCTTCTGAAGGCTCTTTGCTTGAAGCCTTAGAAAAAGACTCTGGCTGTCAGGGCTGTGCTAGGCTATGTTGCACTAATCAATACACCTTGGAATCTCCTGGCTTCCTTCAACAAAGGGACTCGCACAGAGCCTGCTGAGGGAGGACGACATTCTGGGGCAGTGTCTGTCCCGAATCGCCACTCAGGGCTGCAGGCCACTTCCATCGTGGCTCCACCATCATATCACATGCCTGTAGGTTGCTGTGGAAATGGAAGAGAGGGTGAGGATGCACCTTGGCTCTGTCTGCCTCGTCTTGGAAGGGACACACGTCACTTTTGCTTAACTCCATCGGCCAGAACCAGATCATGGCCTCAGTCTAGGGGCAACGGACATAGGGAGATAAAGAGGATCACGCTGTTTTTTTTCTTTTCGCTGTGCCGTACAGCTTGTTGGGATCTTATTAGTTCCCCAACCAGGGATTGAACCCAGGCCCTCAGCAGTGAAAGCGCGGAGTCTTAACCCCTGGACCACCAGGGAATTCCTGTGGGTATTTTGTTAAAGATAACCTTGAACACAGAATTGGGTTTCTTTTTTTTTTCCTTAACATGATGAAGAGATTGAAAAGCAAGCTGTAGAGAGGAAAACTCCCTCATGATGTGGATGAATGCTATTTCATGCAGGGCATCCAGTCTGCAGAAAAACCTGTGTTAGCAGGTCCCAGCACCAGAACCATGACTGTAGGGCAAGTGAGGAAGGTCATTCAGGAGCAGGGCTGCTTCCTGGAGCAGATCTTCAACCTGAACACATTTTGTTTGTTTTGGAAATCGATACCTTCCAGAACTTTTATTTACTGTAGTTTAAAAATACATGGAGTGTCACTTTTATTGTTAACCCACTAATCCTCTATTTTTCATGTGATCTTGCCAACTGAAGTTTTGCCAAACATAGTATTTTCTTTAGGAACATAATTGCTGGTATTAGCGTATACCTTGTTTTTTGAGGCTATGAAGCCTGATTTATATGCATCTGTTGTGCCTCCCAAACTCAAAGAAAGCTCCATGAATACAGGAAACTTTTCATTGCCCTCCATGCCTTGGGTTGGGTCCCAGAGGCAGAACGTGAGTTAGTGATCTGAGTGAATATTGTTTATTTATAAGATGAACCCAGGAAACACCAGCTGGGGAGTGGGGAGGTGAGAAAGTGTGTTTTGTTAAGCCAGTCGCCACTGTGCAACTGGAGTGTAATTCACTGGGGGTTCCCACTCAAAGGGTGAGGGAGCTGACGCATTTATACGCTGATGTACATCAGCCATAGATTGAGGGCTGCTCCTGGGAGGTGGTCAATCCTCAGAACTTCCTGCCCAGTTGGAAGTTGGGTGAATGTGGGTAAGGCATCAATTGCATCTGCTACACGCATAGTGCCTAATGGTCAGTCTCTTTGACTCCCTGGGAGCCGGACTCCAAGATGGCTCCTGGTCTTCATGTTCTCGTACGGTCCTTTCCATCACTGAATCAGGGCTGGTTCTTCCTGGCAGAACTGATGATTCGTGACTTCCGGGGCTTGGTCTCTGCCCTGGTGTCTGTCTAGGATCCCTTGCTCTGGAGGAGCTGGCCACCATGCCATGAGGGGCCCACATGGACAGGAGCTTAGGCCCTTGGCCAACAGGCAACACTGACTTGCTAGCTAGGAGAGTGAGCCACTTTAAAAATGGATCCTCGGGGGGCTTCCCTGGTGGCGCAGCGGTTGAGAGTCCGCCTGCCGATGCGGGGGATGCGGGTTCGTGCCCCGGTCCGGGAGGATCCCACAGGCCGCGGAGCGGCTGGGCCCGTGAGCCATGGCCGCTGAGCCTGCGTGTCCGGAGCCTGTGCTCCAGAGGCCACAGCAGTGAGAGGTCCGCGTACCGCAAAAAAAAAAAAAAAAAAAAAAAAAAAAAATGGATCCTCTAACCTGGTCTCATCTTCAGGTGACAGCATCCCCAGCTGAGATCTGACTGCAATTAGTTGCGAGACACCTTATAGGAACCGCTCAGCTGAGCCTTTCCCCAATTCCTGTCCCACAGAAACCATGAGAAATAAGAAATGACCATTCATGTTTTAAGCAACTAGGTTTTGGCGGTGACTTGTTATATAACAATAGGTAACAAACACACTCACCAAAGTCTTTGAGTGCTTTGCGAGTCAGCAGAGGCCCCCAGCCCCTTTGTTGGAGTGATTTCCTCTTCAAGTGAGGGGTGATGGATGTGTTGAACAAAGATGATGACTTGAGTGGGAACAGTAAGAAGAAAGAGGAGAAATTCTCCGTGCAAAGGTTCTTTTCTGTTAGCAACTTCCTTGTAATCATTACATTCAGAGGTTCTTTGAGGTGGGGAGAAGTAACATATAATTTTAAAAGGAGCTGTGCTATTTCAGACGGAAATTGCCAGCCAGGGTGGGGGGCATACCAGCTCCATGGTGCTGCACCAGGACTGTCCCCTCTGCTGTGCTGTCTATAATCTCTGCCTCCTGCAGTCTGGCTACTTAGAGCTTTGTGATTCTTTGGCAGGGGGTGGGATGGTATCAGGAGCCCCCTAGCTCGCTATTTCTGTGGGCTTTTATTTGGCTGTCTAGGGGGTTTATCTTCCAGTGGCAGCTATGAGGTCACCCTGGGTGCAGCTACAAAAATCCCCCTACCTGTTAATTTAGCTCCTTTTGTGAGCTATTTTATTTCAGATGCCCTCTGTGGAAATTTTGCTCCAGACCAACTTGAAAATGTTTTCAGTATCGATTCTGTTTTTGAACAATATACTGGAGTTCACCACTTGTCAGGAACAAAGGAGCCCATCGCTAGCTTCTAGAGCAGTGTGTGGTTGGCCTCCTGCATCTGACCCCTCCCAAGCAGAATCATGTGGTGCATCTTCTCTCCAGGATAAACTGACTTTTCCTTTTGACATCAAACCTTTTAAAAAATATTTTACTACAGTTTTAAAAGGTTACTTTCCATTTATAGTTATCACAAAATATTGGGCTCGATTCCCCGTGTTGTGCAGTACATCCTTGAGCCTATCTTACACCCAGTAGTTTGTACCTCCCACTCCCCCACCCCTATCTTGCCCCTCCCTCCATCCCTCTCCCCACTGGTAACCAGTTCATTCTCTATATCTGTGAGTCTGTTTCTTTATTATTATATTCACCAGTTTGTTTTATTTTTTAGATTCCACATATAAGTGATATCATGTTTTTTTGTTTTTCTCTGTCTGACATATTTCACTTAGCATAATGCTCTCCAGGTCCATCCGTGTTGCTGCGAATGGCAAAATTTTGTTCTTTTTTACAGCTGAGTAGTATTCCATTACATATATGTATATATACCACATCTTTTTTACCCATTCATCTTACATCAAATCTTGCATAATAAGAGTGTTGATGCAGAACTGGCTTCTCAGAATTGGATGGCCATGCTCAGTTTTCAAGGGTTGGTGGTGTTTTTTTCTGTCTTTACTTTCGAGGATTTGGTCAAGGTCCCACATGGTATCACCCACTGTGCTGCTTTTGTGTTGAGGTAGTAGAGACAGGGCAATTCCTCTTGGGGCAATGATTTTCATTTGTTCACCCAGCAAGCACTTCTGGAACTTGTGCTGCTTGGAGCTTTGGGTCAGACTCACTCATCTGCAGAAACGCAAAGGAAATTGGCTGTCTGGATCTTACCCGCGTGATGGTCGCTAGTGATGTTCACAGATATTTCCTTTGTCCTCCCTTGGGGTGCATGTTAAATCACACTTCCCATCCTGTTGAGGTGTGGTCATATAACTTGCTTTTGGCTGATGGAATATGAGTGAAGGTGATGTGGGTCACTTCTGGGAAGAAGCCTGTAAGAGTCATGGATCTGATCACCCTGCATAGCAACTGCAGTGTTTCAGAGGGTAAAACCTCTGTCAATCTCTCCGTTTTAAATCATCCCTCTTAAGGAAACACTCTGCAAATTATAACAATTTGCCTTTGTCATTTATTTCCTATTGGGGTCCTGGTTGATTCAGTCATCATTAAACTAGTACATGATCATTCATGAAATTTTGGAAAATGGGGACCTAGAGAAAGAAGAGAAAAAATAATCCATAATTTTATATGCAAGTATTACTACTATTAACATGTTGTCATTTTTTTCTTCCAGACGTTTTTCTTGCTCAGTGCAGATTTTTAAACTTGATTTCAGTGATTTGGGATGTACAGTTTTATGTCCTTTATCATTCTTGGTGTTAATACACACTGTTTTTTTTTTTTGCCGTACGCGGGCCCCTCACCGCTGCGGCCTCTCCTGCCGTGGAGCACAGGCTCTGGACGCGCAGGCCCAGCGGCCACGGCCCATGGGCCCAGCCGCTCCGCGGCATGCAGGACCCCCCCCAGACCGGGGCACGAACCCGTGCCCCCGGCACCGGCAGGTGGACCCCCAACCACCGCGACACCAGGGAAGCCCAATACACACTCTTAATAAGAGTCCCTTTTAATGACTGTAATAGGGGATGCAGTTTAAATAAAAAACTTTTAAACTTCAAAATCATAAAAAATTATATTCTGCATAGCTGTAATATATCCAGTAGTCAAGGAGGGAATCAGTAAAAGAAAAAAAAAGTTAACAAATTTCTCACTAGTGCCTCCCACATACCCGGCTTGTGCTGACTATGGAGGCGAATATGACAGAATTATCAAATTCTTATGGGCCTGGTGCTGATGAATGTTGATTCTATATTTAATCTTCTTGGATTTGTTACCCACCAAGTTCTTTGCCTTCCTTGGCTAATGGAATCTGCCTATTTTGCAAAACAATACACACAAAATTTGCTCTTTTTTCCAGGGGAGAACTCAAGCTTATACAATTTGGGGAGTACACTTTATGAAACAGAACACAAAATTATGAATAGAAAAGAAATCGCAACACGTTATTTAATTTAAAAGTCGTGTCATTTATGTAACAAACATAACACAAACATTGCAAAATCCAGAAAATAACATAAAGTTATCGTTACTATTATTATTATTATTTTAATTGATAGCCTGACATGCTCCAAAATCTTTTTTCCCTATACTTTTTGGTTGAATATTTATTGATCCACTCTTCATATGATGATGATTTTGTAATATCGTTTTCTGCGGAGAAAATCGAAAGATGCATTCTTTTTTGGCAGTGGTTCTGCGCCCGGGATGCCCAGTAGAATAATCTGGGAACTATTAAGAATCCTGCAGCCCAGGATGCTCCCTATACCAATTAAATCAGAATCACTGGGACCCAGGCATTAATCTTTTGTAAAAGCACTGGGTGAGAACCACAGCTCTGGAGTGGATGATGGAAATTTAACTTTTATTACTGATGGTTTAGAAAACTTTCAGCTTCACTACTTGTTACTGGTATTGTCATATATATTTTTAGGCATGTCAAATTTGGGAAAACTCCTATGAAACTTCTTTCACTCATGAGCTGTGAGACTTTAGGGCATTTCCAATTTTCTGTGCAGTGGCTAATCTTAAATGTCCTTTGAATTGAAGACACTCATTAACCAGTTTGTCATTGGTGTCCTCATTTTCCATGCATTTTAATGAGATTTATGCTGGTTTTCATTCAGATCAGTATTTCATGTCTAAGATGTAAGAAATTAAATGGCCTCAAGAAATGTGATTGGATGAGAGCATTTTAGACGAAGGAAGCATGTGAGCAAAGGCGAGGTCCAGCAGGTAAGGCCAGTGTAGATGGAGATCAGTGGCAGGTGGGGCAGCCGTGGCGGAGGTGACTGGAAAGGGACCCTGGGTACAGGTGGGAGAGTGCCACCTACCGGCAAGCGCTGGAGGGTAGACATCTGCTGTTAAGGTAGAGGGAACAGTAAGGATATGAAACACAGTATCATTCGGTGTTGGGATTATTCCCTTCAGAGGCATACAAAACTTTGTGTGAATCCCAAATACTACTAACTACTGAACTAGCATTGACTATACAGAGAAATAAGACATACACAGAGCCCTCTATACCCCAACTGAATGGACGCCACCCCCCCCCCCCCCCCCCCCGCAAACGAATTCCTCTTCACTACATTCCCTACAAGCCCTCGGCCACACCATTGTCCCCCGATGGGGAGAGAAGTGTGACAGAGGGCATGCTGGAGTGAAGGAGACAGTGGTCTTAACCAATTGAGGTTAAAATAGTACACTTTTGTTAATTTGACAAAAGCATATGCATGTGAACACAATGCTAGGTCCCCTGGGAGGGGCCCTGAAGCTTGGGTCTCTTGCTTCACAGTTCATCAACCTCTGCTTTAGCATAGGAAATAGTAACTGAATGTCATGTGTACTGGTCAAATTGAAGCTTAAGAGGGAATAAAAGAGCTACTGATGACAAAGTTTCAGCCCCAGGACCTTAAAAAACAGTTCAAGCTTTTGTGCCTTTCCTTCTGTTTTCATTATGAGAAATGACTGAGGCAGCAGCCTCTCAGCCTGTAGGATATCATGATATGAAAATCATCATTCTTAGGCTGCCATTCTGTTTCCATTGTGTACCTTGACGAGAGAGGCTCCTTTAGGAAATACAATAAAGGCTGAACCAAAGCCAGCCGGTGAGGATTTCTGGGTCTCATCATTCCCTGACTTTAAGACAGTGACGATTGCTCCCTGGGGAGTAGCCACTTGTGTTTTTATAGCTTCCCAGCCATGGGCAGATGTTCATCGGCTCATAATCTGGGTTCACCTTCACGGTCATGGCCATTTCCAGGAATCCTGGAGGAACTCATGTCACAGACAGTGCCCTTCCCCAGGACTTGTTGGAGACAAGGCAAAAGATGGATTTTAGCCTCAAATTAAAGACAAGGACACTGGGCCAGAGCCAGTTTTTCACTCAGGATATTTACTGAGTGCCTGCTCTGTGCTGGGCTTGGGTCATGTGCTGGGTGGTCATAGAGATGTTTCAGTCACTGTTGCTGAGTAACAAAACACCCCAGTGCTTCATGGTGAAGAACAACCATTTTGTCCTATTCATGGATTCTGGGGTCTGGGATTTGAACACAATAGGGTGACTTGTTTCTGCTGGGACGTCATCTAAGAAGACTTGGAACCTGGGATGACCTAGCAGCTGGGAGTTGAAATTGTCCGGAGGCAGCTTCACTCATGTGTATATACTGGGACCTCAGCTGGGCTATGGGCGGGGCCCTCCATGTGGCCTCTCTGTATGGTCTCTGTGGCAGGATGGTTTGGACATCCTCCTAATGTGAGAGTTGAGTTCCAAGAGAGCAAGGAAGAAGTGAATGGCACTTTGGGACCTAGTCTGAAAAGTCTTGACATCACTTGGCATCATTTCTGTCGCATTGGTTGAATCAGTTAAAGATCCACCCACGTTCAAGATGAGGGAGTGGTAAGATTTTTAAAAGAACACGTAGGATGGGAAATGTTGTGGCCATCTTTGGAAAATACAGTCTGTCTCAGAGGGGCCCAGCTGCTGCCCCCATGGACCTTATAACCTAGTGCGTAAGGCAGTCAGGCGCTGAATTATTCAACAAGTATCTATTAAGTGCCTGCAGTGCGCCAGGTTCTGTTCTAAGCTGTGGGGATTCAGAGATAAATACGATGCATGTACTCTCTGACCACGGAGCTTACCTGCTGGTGGTAGAAACTGATGAGAATTAGTTAAAATTAGTATATAATATAATGTCATGTAGCGATAAGTGGCATAAAGAAAACTTAAGAGGGTAAAGGGATAAGGAACAACGGAAGGTGCTGTTTTAGACAAGGCTGTTAAAGAAGGCCTCCCTGATTAGATACATTCCAGGAAGAGGGGAGAGCAAGTGCCAGGTCTGGAGGCAGAAATTTTGTTGGCATGTTGAGAAATGGCCAGATGCTGGTTTGGCTGGAGCGGAACGAGTGAGGAGGAGAGTGCTTGAGAGTGAGGCTGGAGAAGCAGTAAAGGGTCAGATGGTGTAGGCTCCAGGCTGTGGTGATGAGTTTGGATTTGATACTAAGTGCAACAGGAGCTTATAATAGTCAGCTTTTGCTGGGTTATGCTGCAGTAACAACCACATCTCAGTGACCTACAACAACTGATAGTGATAAGTACTGTGAGGAAAAAAATCTCAGGAAAGCCTTAAGGAATGGCTGCAGCCCACCTTTCAAACATGTAACCAAGACCCACATGGTTACTTGACCTTCATGGGTCCGACTGTGGCTCTGCTCCACACCCTCTGTATCCCAGGATCCAAGCTGAGGGCGTCCCCTTGCTCTGGGAGAGTGCTGTCCTGGTGGCAGAGGGAGAGAGCAATGGTGGAAGAGAGCACGATAGCTCCTAAAGTTACTGCTTTGAAGTGGGCATGTCACTTCTCACATTTCACTGGCCAAAATAATCATACGGCCAAGTCTGATGTTAGTGGGGGAGGAGTGACAGTCCTCCCAGAGGAAGGGTTAGAACAGTTATGAACAAGAAACACACTCTACCTGAGAGTCACTGGAGGTTTTTGAGTGGGTAATGACATCTAGGTTGCTTTTTAGGAAGATCCCCTGGAGAAGCAAGTGTAATACTGCCACTGAAATGAGACCTGGATAGGAGAGAACTGTGGTAGTGTGGTCCCCATAGTGATGGGTGGGCTGAGACTTGCAGGATGAGAAGGTGTCAGTGCATCTCTATATCCAGCATGACAGGCACGATGTCAGGTGCTGCAGGAGATGCTCAGCCCCTTCCTACACAGGCTGCATGATCTAGTTGAGGAAAAGACTAGTGAATACCCAATTTCAGCCCCATGTGGTTGATTCTTGGAGAGAGGTCAGCCCAGAGGGCTAGGGCAGCACCCAGTGGGGTGCCTAACCCAGTCAGGAGGTCCGGGAGGAGACGACCCCTTGGTTGAGCCTCAGCATTAAGTTGGAGTTAGCCTGGGGGAGGAGGAGATGCTGGGGAGACAGGACTAAGATGCTCCTGGAAAAGGCACCAGGATGAACAAAGGCTCTCAGGTGAGAAAGATGGCTTCGTGCCACCTTTTCTGTGTTTTGGGAGAATGAGCTGAGACCCAGGTGTCCCCTGCCTTTCCTGTGGGACCTGCCCTCCCTCTTCCTTTGTCCTTCCTCGAGTTCCCGTGTCTATTTGGTAGGCATGCTGATTCCACACGCATTCAACCTGCAAGTCCCAACCTTAGGAATACTCCCTCTACTACCGAAGTTTGGAACAATCAGTTCCCTGTCGTGGCAAGGGATTTACGCACCGAGCAAGCAGTTGGAGCTCACCTGACACTGGGCTTTCTGCCCACCTTCCCCTCCTCCTGCGGAATCGATTGGGGTTACTTCTGTCATTCTGCTTTTTTGACTCCAAAGTTTCCTTTCAAATCCATGTATCTGGCCTTTCTGCAGACAGCTCCTAAGCGTTGGAAGGAACTTTTTCCTCTGGGATCCATTTTCCAGTCATTTGAAAGTTCTGGAAGGGAAGGTTTGGTAACCTTCTAGTCCTTGATGCGTCTCCCAAAGGCCTTAGGGGGCGGGCACTTTGTGACGAGGGGAGGAGTGGTTTGGTATATCCTCAGTCTCTGCCTGTCATTCCTTTGTGTGGTGTACATGGTGGTGCCCAGCTCTGAGCAGGACAGGCCTCTCGGTGAGAACCATAGCCTGCCACTTCCAGGCTGTGTGGCCTCCAACAAGTTAGTTACCCTCTCTGAGACCTAGATTCCAATCAGGGTCCTTGTGCAGATTCAATGAAAGTGTGCAAAGCACTTAACCCAGGCCCGGGACCATGGTGAAGCCTCAGTGAACAATACCCATCACCTCTGTTCCTGCTGCTTCCACCTTTCCTTATGGCGGAATAGAGAGAAGAAGCCAGAAAGCCCAGGTTTTAGTCCTGGCTCTGCCTCTTAACTAGCTGGGTGACCAAGTGCAGGATGCACCACTTCTCTGAATCTTATCTTTCTTTTCTGTCCAACAAGATGAGTGAAGGAAATCAGTCTTTTTAAAAAGAAACTTTAATGGCGTTTGGGGAGGGATAGTTCCTTATCGTGTGGGACAGTTTCTGGTGTGTGTCCACAGTAAATGCCAAGTCCTTCCCCTAAATGTCCTTGGGAGTTGGTGACGGTACTGCCCCTGCTTGAGAATCACTGGACCAGCTCATCCTGAACTTTGATCCCGTCTGACCTCCTGTGGGTGGAAGAGTGAGGATCCAGTGGGGTAATTAGACAAGGAACAGCTTACTGGGTCCCTCTGCCCTGTGATTCTGAGATGGCTTCATTTACTCTGATGCAGAAGCTTCTCGGCTCACCCTCCTGGGATGGTGGAGAGGTGGCCATGTGATCACTAAAAATACATTCGACCTCCAGTGGTGTAACTTGAAGTCTGCTACCCAGAAAAAGGAACCACAAAGAGAGGTTGCCTTGAGCACCCTAAGAGAGGATCCCAGGCACGCAGTGACTGCAGCCCATCTCCTAAAATTCTTGTCTCCCTGTTTGCCAAGAACCATCCAGGTGGGCAGGGGCTTTGTTTAAACCCTTAAAATTTGCAGCGTGGATCCCTGTGGAGCTGGCTGCATTTCCTTTCAGACTGTCTCCACATTTCAGAGAGGAAGTCTAAGGCTGGAGATTTGACCCTGGTGGACTTTTCTTTTCCAGCTGGTGCTTTGTGGTCCTGAGGATCATTGGCAGCCTGAGTCCATCATGGCCCTTTGCCCATTTATTCTCCAGAGGTTGACAGCCCTAAATTATAATGCTCCTTGCTGAATACCATTAATCTTTTTTTTTTTTTTTTTTTTTTTTTGTGGTACGCAGCCCTCTCACTGCTGTGGCCTCTCCCGTTGCGGAGCACAGGCTCCAGACGTGCAGGCTCAGCGGCCACAGCTCACGGGCCCAGCCGCTCTGCGGCATGCAGGATCTTCCCGGACCGGGGCATGAACCCGTGTCCCCTGCATCGGCAGGCAGACTCTCAACCACTGCGCCACCAGGGAAGCCCAATACCATTAATCTTAAGCACGCAACTCACTGCAAGTTATTAGCTGCTCACCTTGAAATCCTGTGAATACAGAAGAAAATTACCCTACTGTCCAAGAGCCCCATATTAAGTGAATATGTGGCAGAAGAATACAGTGCCATTAATTTAGAAATATGGGGGGGCTTCCCTGGTGGCGCAGTGGTTGAGAGTCCGCCTGCCAATGCAGGGGACACGGGTTCGTTCCCTGGGCCGGGAAGATCCCACATGCCACAGAGCGGCTGGGCCCGTGAGCCGTGGCCGCTGAGCCTGCGTGTCCAGAGCCTGTGCTCCACAATGGGAGAGGCCACAGCAGTGAGAGGCCCGCGTACCGCAAAAAAAAAAAGAAATATGGGAGTTTGTTCCCCACCTCCCTTTTATTTTTATTTTATCCCTGGATGTTCATCTAATTAAATTATTTAAATCTGTAATTTGGGGGAAGACTTTCCTTTCTTCTCCTGTACCTTCAATTGTAAGCATCTTAGTTAAAAAGATGTTTGTGATGCTTCTAACTCTGTGGTGCTCAGTTTATAGAAGATGAATTTTGAAGAGTTTGTTGCCTTTATCAGATAATTTTATGATGCTTTTGGAACATTTTTAATGAGTTTTTATGAGACTTTCTGTGACAACATTCTGTGCGTCTCTTTAGCACAGAGAGATGAAGATTGCTGATTTGATGGTCTGAAAAATTCTGACATCTTTACATTTGACTGATGATAGATTTTAGGTCATTTCTCCTATCAAAGATATCGTGATGAAAGTTAACACTGGGGAAGATTTTAGGAGTTCTAATATTACCTGGATTGCAGTTTTCTTAAAGTAAAAAAAAAAAAAAGAAAGAAGTCTAGTGAGATTGTTTTGAGGAAAGGAATTGTGGTATAGTCTTTGGGTCTTGGGGGAAGTTTCTCTCATTCCCTATACATACAATGAGAATTTCTACTGACACAGTGTGTGCCGGTTCCTGTTTTGCACTTAACTCCCTCTACCTTGTTTTCTTATTGAGTTATTCCATTGTCTCTTTGAGTTATCGGGGACAGCTGTGTTCCCCTCTAGGTCATAAGCTCTCCATTGGGTGTTTAGATGTCTCCAAACAGGGCACATAATTGGCACACAGTAGAATGTTTTTAGTAAAGGTTTGTCAAATGGAAAAATGTATGATTTCCTTAGCCCTGCAAAGGCACTGCTGTGCACCAGCCATCAGAGTGGACCTGATACCCTCCAGCTCTGATTATTCACCCCCAGCTTTCTGCTTTTCTCTCATTAAGACATAGCATCCTCCAGTGGGTTCCTTACACCCCCGTACGATTTGTTGTTATACACACCAGCGTCTGTGGAGATGTGCAATGACAGCTTAAGCATGGGAGAGAGTGAGTTCAAGACGGTTGGCTCCAGTAGTCTTGGTGAGGTTAAGGAGGGCCGCATTCAAATCTGTGGGGTTTTGATTAAGTGAGGACCAACTTTTAGAACTCGAGAGTGTGGGAGGCAGGGGATGGGGCCTTGAGCTCATCTTGTACACCAACTTCATCTGATGCTGGGGAATGGATGCCCGGTGTAGTTAAGATGGACAGGGCTGCCTGGTGGGAGACTGAGCTTCCTTTACTAGAGAGGCTCAGGCAGAGAAGCCCATTTGGTTGTGACTGTTGGGGGAGGCTTCACATCCTGGGGAGAGGCAGTCTTGGGGAGCAGGGTTGGAGCAGAGGACCTTAAAGGGCTTCTTTTAGATTCTGAGCGATTTGCTCAAATCTTGCCTAATTAATGCATGAGTGCTGGGTTTATACATTCTTCATTGCTTTCACTTTTTTCCCTCCCTAAATGGCAGTCCCTTTTTGTCTTCCTTTTTTCCTAGGACCCTCTTCTTCAGTCCCCTCTCTCTCCTCATTTTTGCCCTAAGCCCTTTCCTTCACTCCTTTCTTTTTTATTTTTCATCTATGTTTCTCTTCCTTTCTCTCCTTTCCTATATTTTGCGGGTTAGTGAGCCCTACAATAGAGCAAATGCAGGACTACTGTATTTGACTCCTTATGATTGAAAAGAATAGACCTTGAGAAGTGGAAGAGTTAAAGCAAGTGGTGAAAATGAGGTCAGTGGGAGCTTCCTGCACAGAATCTGGGACACTGGAGGTTCTCCATAAATGCTTGTGGAATGAATGAGTTTGTAACTTTCATTCACTCGTGCTGGCCTTATTTCATATTTGCATAATGGTGAGTAAGTTTTGTTTTGTTAATTCATGCAAAAATTTCCTTTGAATTTTCTCCCTGATTGAGGTGCTTATCTTTTAAAATGTAAAGATGAGCGAACAGCCTAATAAGTCAGGATGATTTTGGGGTGGGAGTTGTTTGCAATTTTAAATGGAGAGCCCAGGTTTGGAATGCAAGGATGCTCACCTCCCACGTTGCTGTGGGTGCTTCCTAAACTGCTTTAGGAAACCTGGCTTAATTCTGTTTACAATCCAGATGAGGTTCCGGGCGTGTTTGCCAAGATCTGCAGCCTTCTCAGCACTCCTGTCCCCGTTACTGAGGCTGGCCCGGGAGCACCTGGCCCAGGCCTCACTTTAGAGCGTTATTGTTGACTCTCTGGAGTTTGCTTATGCAAATGAAAGCACAAATCGATGCAAATGAAAGGCGGAAGGAAGGCCCCTTCAGGTCGCCTGGCCCAGAGCTGCGAGAAGTCCAAAGGCTCAGGAGAGCACCCTCTGGGACCTTACCTATTACACTTTGCTCGGTGCCAGCGTAATCTGATGTAAGTACTGTAGCCCAAGGCTTCCATTCTGAGCACTCACTGTCCTGCTAGGAGGTTATTCTGTTCACTGGCCTGAAATTCCCTGCCAGTTTGGATTTGCATTTCGTCGTGCCCAAGACTGTGAGATTGAAATGGACCTTTAAGGATGACCAGGAATATGATCAGGAAAGGACTTCAAAACCAGCAGAGGGAGTGTTGCTTATTATAGGAAACTGGCTGTGAGCTGTCAGTGTGTTGTGGAAAGAGACACCCCAAGGGGGGTCTCAAAAACATAAAACTGAAAAGCTGCAGAACAAAACAAACAAAAACACAGTTCTTCAAAATTCGGCCAATGTGTCCAGGCTGAAAAATAATCGGTGTCTGAACCTGAACCTGTAAAGAAAATAGCAGTGCCCTCTGTGTGGCAAGGCCACACATACCCTGTTCAAGGAAAGGGTATTAATTTTTAGCATATAGAACTTTTTCCTACACTCCAGATGTTACTGAACCAGGTCCATTTGGAAGACTGAGAATAATGTCTCATGGTCCCTGGAAAGGGATAGGGAACCGAGTTACATTTTGTTGAGTGGGTAGTGTGTGTCTATTAATCCCAAAGTCCTAATTTATTCCTCCCCCGCTTTCCCCTTTGGTAACCATAAGTTTGTTTTCTATGTCTGTGAGTTTATTTCTGTTTTATAAATATGTTTATTTGTATCACTTTTTAAGATTCCACATATAAGTGATATCATATATTTGTCTTTCTTTGTCTGACTTGCTTCATTTAGTATGATAATCTTCTAGGTCCATCTGTGTTGCTGCAAATGGCATTATTTCATTCTTTTTTATGGCTGAGTAGTATTCCATTGTGTGTATATGTATGTGTGTGTGTATATATATATAAATATATATATATATCTCATCTTCTTTATCCATTCATCTGTTCATGGACATTTAGGTGTTTCCATATCTTGGCTATTGTAAATAGTGCTGCTATGAACATTGGGGTGCATGCATCTTTTTGAATTAGAGTTTTCTCCAGGTATATGCCCAGGAGTGGGATTAATGGATCATATGGCAACTCTATTTTTAGTTTTTTAAGGAACATCCATACTGTTCTCCATGGTGGCTGCACCGATTTACATTCCCACTAACAGTGCAAGAGGGGTCCCTTTTCTCCACGCCCTCTCCAGCATTTACTGTTTGTAGACTTTTTGATGATGGCCATTCTGACCAGTGTGAGGTGGTACCTCTTTGTGGTTTTGATTTGCATTTCTCTGATAATTAGCGATGTTGAGCATGGAAATATATAAGACAATGAAGGAAGACCTCTGTCTGAGGAGTTGACATTTCAGCCAAGAAGTGAATGATGAAAATGAGCTTTTCAGATAAAGAGTCCCGGGAGAAGGTGGCCTGGGAATAAGCCGGCTCAGCAATAGGCTTTGCCAGCAGACCCAGTGAGAAGGGGATGAGGACAATTCATCCTTTAGGTAGAGGTTTCCTCATCAGGCCCATTAGAAGCAGAAGTTTGCCGATTCCTAGTACAAAATAGATTGAGTAAAATTCAAAGTACAATTAAAAATTAAACAATGTATGTGTTAAACATTCCTTATTCAGATAAGTCTTAATGGCCAGATTTTAGGACAGTCTGAGGCACAGTTTGGAATTTCAAAATATTGCTGTTGTGGACCTCTTCCGTATTGATAATTTTATCTGTGTAGAGTCAAGAAACATCCCTCCCTCCCTCCTTTCAGTTCAGCAATATTATCCAAAGGCAGATCAGCGAGTAAACCTTTCTTTATTGGAATCAACTTGTTCAGTAAAAGCTTTCTATGTGAAATCTAGCAAGTCTACGTTTTAAAGCTTCTATTTAAGAAAGCACATTTTTGTCAAACTTGAACTCAGCTGGAAAGATGAGTAAATTTTATTATTTTTGCCATGTCAATAGACTTCAGTCATTCTATAGGCTTTGTCAGATATTTTAAATGAAAATTACAGGTGGAGTAATTTTTATAAAAAAAATACCTTAGACTGAATAATAGGAGATCTTGTGTGTTGCTGGAAAGACTCTTCCACAGGTGATCTGACAGTGTGGTT